>NW_020664393.1:13665458-13685752 GCF_002925995.2 Terrapene triunguis
GGGGCGGTGTAGGAGACACTTGCCTGCCGCTTTCCCTCCCCGCTGACTTTTCTGTCGGTTTCCTTCCAGACTTGCTTGGCAGCAGAGATCAAAATGAATCCGGACATTCCCCTGTAGTGGACGATCGATGGCTGCCTAACCCCTCCCTGTACGCTGATGACCCCGTACTCTCACGGACTAGATACAGAAACAATCACTCCTAAATCCGCACAATGGACGCTGTCTATATACTCACTTCGAATCCAAGCAGTGGGATAGTTACTCAGACTGATACATAATGTCTTCCTGGGCGTGGCGGTGTCAGCAATTGAAGACTGCATTACACCTGCCTCCACTTTGGGCTAATGCTCGATTTAACGACGTGTCACTGATCAGCTGTGTAGTTCACTGGTGCTTATCCCACTAGGGACCTTTATAGATTTCGAAGGTGGGGGTGGGGGTACCTTAGTGAAGTGGGAATACTTTTCTCAGCATATATAATTGCAGTTTTGGTGCTTCTACAGAGGAGCTCAGTTGATCCCTGAAGCACCTGCATATCCCAGGTCACATCAGCATCATACATTTCCTGTTGAATTTATGGCTAAATCCTCACTTGAGTAATCCGTACAACAATTAGCTCAATTTTTCTTGAACGGGACTATTCCGGGAGCAGGGACTACTCAAATGAATAAAGATTGGTAGGCAAGGCCCTTCATTGAGTTTCCATTTAGACAGGCACTTTAAAGCAAAAGTTGATGGAAGCTGTGAAATAAATATAATCAAAGCAATACAATTAAATAGATGCCAGCTATAAAAAGAAAGGAGAAACAGAACCACATGTCAATTTCACCCTGCATTGTAATCTTGCAATTCAATAAGAGCATAAGAATGGCCATACTGGGTCAGAAAAAGGTGCATCTAACACAGTAACCTGTCTTCCAACAGTGGCCAATGCCAGGTGTCCCAGAGGGAATGAACAGAACAGGTAATCATCAAGTGATCCATCCCATTGCCCATTCCCAGCTTCTGGAAAAAAAGACGCAAGGGATACCATCCCTGCCCATCCTGGCTAATAACCATTGATGGACCTAGCCTCCATTAATTTATCTAGTTCTTTTTTGAACCCTGTTATAGTCTTGGCTTTCACAACATCCTCTGGCAAAGACTGTGCATTGTATGAAAAAAATACTTCCTTTTGTTTGTTTTAAACCTGCTGCCTATTAATTTCACTTGGTGACCTCTAGTTCTTGTGTTATGAGGAGTAAACAACACCTCCTTATTTACTTTCTCCACACCAGTCATGATTTTATAGACCTCAATCATATCCCCCCTTAGTTGTCTCTTTTCTAAGCTGAAAAGTCACAGTCTTATTAATCTCTCCTCATACAGAAGCTGTTCCATACCCCTAA
Organism: Terrapene triunguis; assembly: GCF_002925995.2. Lineage (NCBI taxonomy): Eukaryota > Metazoa > Chordata > Testudines > Emydidae > Terrapene > Terrapene triunguis. Next base: position 13,666,847 of record NW_020664393.1, read on the forward strand.
TCATTTTTGTTGCCCTTTTCTGATCCTTTTCCAATTCCAATATATCTTTTTGAGATAGGGCGACCACATCTGCACACAGTATTCAAGATGTGGGCGTACCGTGGATTTATATAGAGGCAATATGATATTTTCTGTCTTATTATCTATCCCTTTCTTAATTCCCAACATTCTGTTCACTTTTTTGACTGCCGCTGCACATTGAGTGGATGTTTTCAGAGAACTATCCACAATGACTCCAAGATCTCTTTCTTGAGTGGTAACAGCTAATTTATACCCCATCATTTTATATATATAGTTGGGATTATGTTTTCCAATGTCCATTACTTTGCATTTATCAACATTGAATTTCATCTGCCAATTTGTTGCCCAGTCACCCAGTTTTGTGAGATCTTTTTGGAGCTCTTCGCAGTCTGCATGGGACTTTACTATCTTGAATAGTTTTGTATCATCTGCCCGCCACCTCACTGTTTACCCCTTTTTCTGGATCATTTATGAATAAGTTAAATAGGGCTGGTCCCAGAACAGACCCCTGGGGGACATCACTATTTACCTCTCTCCATTCTGAAAACTGACCATTTAGTCCTACCCTTTGTTTCCTATCTTTTAACCAGTTACCAATCCATGAGAGCACCTTCCCTCTTATCCCGTGGAAGCTTACTTTGCTTAAGAGCCTTGGGTGAGGGACCTTGTTAAAGGTTTTCTGAAAAATCTAAGTACACTATATCTACTGGATCCCCTATGTCCACATGTCTGTTGACCCTCTCAAAGAATTCTAGTAGATTGGTGAGGCATGATTTCCCTTTACAAAAACCATGTTGACTCATCTCCAATAAATTGTGTTCATCTATATGTCTGACAATTTTGTTCTTTGCTATAGTTTCAACCTGTTTGCCTGGTACTGAAGTCAGGCTTACCGGTCTGTGTTTGCCAGGGTCACCTCTGGAGCCCTTTTTAAAAATTGGCATCACATTAGCTATCCTCCAGACATTTGGTACAGAAGCTGATTTAAATGATAGGTTACAAACTATGGTTAGTAGTTATGCAATTTCACATTTGAGTTCATTCAGAACTCTTGGGTGAATAGCATCTGCTCCTGGTGACTTATTACTGTTTAGTTTATCAATTTGTTCCCAAACCTCCTCCAATGACACCTCAATCTGGGACAGTTCCTCAGATTTGTCACCTAAAAAGAATGGCTTAGGTTTGGGAATCTCCCTCACATCCTCAGCCGTTAAGACCGATGCAAAGAATTAATTTAGTTTCTCCGCAATGCCCTTATCATCCTTGAGTGCTCCTTTAGCATCTCAATCGTCCAGTGGAACCACTGGTTGTTTAACTTCTGATGTACTTAACATTTTTTTTTGCTATTACTTTTTGAATGTTTGGCTAGCTGTTCCTCAAATTCTTTTTTGGCCTTCCTAATAATATTTTTACACTTCATTTGCCAGAGTTTATGCTCCTTTCTATTTCCCTCACTAGGATTTAACTTCCACTTTTTAAAGGATGCCTTTTTGTGTCTCACTCCTTCTACTTTTTTGTTTAGCCATGGTGGCTCCTTTTAAGTTGAACCTCTATTATGGTGTCTTTAAAAAGTTTCCATGCTGTTTGCAGGGATTTCACTTTTGGCACTGTACCTTTTCAATTTAATATAAAGGTGGTAGCCAAAAATTGAAACATAGCATCACTTTACCTTGGGAACCTTCACTTCACGTCACCTGATCATTGGCTTTTAGATTCAGTTTAAATGAAGTTTACATCTATGTTATTGTTCTTTCTAAGAGCTTCAGACTTTATCTAAAACATTCACCTTTTGCCTGTTACTGTCTCTTTCTCACTCTCTGGACTGAACTGATAACAAATGAGGTTTACTCCTATGTTAAATGACAGCTCAAGGGACCCAACCTCCTCTGAGCAGACAGTGACTGTATGCACTGTTTCACTATGGGCTGTGTGCTGAACTCCACGCATCCCCATCTGCGACCTTCTAAGCTTGAACCTGGCAGCAACGCCCCTCTTTGTGTCCAAAAGTTGATGGCTAATACACAAGACAATCTCTCAAGAGCCAGTCACCCCCTCTCAGGCAAAGGACAGATGCTTTGTCTTTTAAAGTGTATAACAAATATGAATAAAATTTAGTTAGTGAACCAGGGGAAGAGAGAGAGAGAGAGAGACATGCACTAGTAGATGGAATATTAAATTCTAGAGGTTTATAAAATTCACTAGCGCATCCAACCATCCAACCCCTCTCCCCAATAACAGCCAGTCCCCCTAGCTTCTCCCCAGCAATAGTTAACAAACAACATTCCTTGTTTAAGGAGCAGGAATTCGCCCCTCAAACAAGAACGTGGCAAGCAGTACAAAAAGTTAGATATAAACAAAAATCAATCTAATCTAATCTAGTTCAGGAGTGGGAGAGAATTGCAGTCCTGCTGAGATGATTCCTCCTTGCAGATGCCCTGAGTATGCTGGTTTCTTTTCTTTTGAATATGGTGATGCGCCATGTTTTATATGGTTGGTTGTGAGAGACGGATAGAGTTTTTAGGCTGTTATCATTTTAAATTAATCCAGCACGGCACACTCACTGAACTCCACCATGACCCTAATCCTCCTTGATCTTTGTGGAGCTCTTTTATGGGAAAGTAAGGTCAGCACTAAAAACCCTGGCTCTAGAGTCACTGCAAATGGCCTGCCAGGGGGCCTGATTTGGGCTATAACAGTCAGGGTTCCTTCACCTCTCCCCCATAGAGACCTTGAAAGGCAATCAGTCTTCAAGTGAAACAGCTCAAATAATTCATGCACCATAATAATTGTATAGTCCCATTAAAGTGACACAGAATAGTCAATTCTTCAAGTATAATAATTGCACATCACAAACAAAACATATACTAAAAACATTAAGATAAACAAAAAAATGTATAATAAAATGACATGCATTTAGGAGTAAACTCTATTGTTGGAGACAACAGTATCTAGACTGCCTGGCTGAAAGCATATGGATCTCTATACCTGAGTTGGGCAGCAGAAATCAATTTGAATCCCTTTTCTGCCTGCAATGCCCATCACATTGCATGAATCTGACTGTGGGAGAATTTCCAGTTCTCCACTGCTCATACACGCGTCAGTGTCTAATCAATAGCCAGCCTCACAACCGAGACTGCACTTCAGCATAAATTGGTTCAAGGTGTCTTGTTCCAAATGCCAGACATAGAGAATTGGCTCCTTAGTTATTCTGTAACCTGAAGGTATACAAAATAGCTTCCTAACTGGGAATAACATTATCATAAACACATTTATGCCTGTGCTGAAAGGACAAGGTCATAACACATATTCCATAATGTCAACGGACTAGTCCATGATGGACTGTCCCAGACAATGCTTTCCAATGTCATATATCACAAAAAGGTCAAAGATCATGTAATTGTTGTGCTAGACTCTTTGTCAATTTATATTAGATCCCAAAGAATGGCAAGAGCAGCAGCAATATTTTGTGCCACGTGGCACATTTGGTGCTATACGGCATGCATGTGAAGTGGAAAACATGCAAAACATCTGTTTTTTTCCCCAGCATGTCTCTTAAGCTGTAGCATGGCTCACAGTAACTTTTTATATTTGGTTATGACACCTCAGCTTGTGTTTCTCTGCTTTCCACAACAGCTGTTGCCCCTCTGGAAAATGAGAATCTCTTTTTATTCAGCCAGCGTTGTTTTGGTCAGTTCCTAGGCTTTGGCCCTGCTTGTCCAGACCAGTTCAGTCAGCTCTGCAGGAGCCCCAGACTTCTCAGATCCAGTCTGCCATTGTATTGTAAGAACCCTCAAGTGTTTACAGTGGGGTGGCACAGGGCCGCCCAGAGGATTCAGGGGGCCTGGGGTCTTCGGCGGCGGGGGGCCCCGCCACCGAATTGCCGCCAAAGACCCAGCACTTCGGCGGCGGGTCCCGGGGCGGAAGGACCCCCCGCCACAGGTCTTCAGGGCACCTCGGCGGAGGGTCCCAGGGCGGAAGGACCCCCCACCGCAGGTCTTCAGGGCACTTCAGCAGCGGGTCCCAGAGCGGAAGGACCCCCCGCCGCCGAATTGCCGCTGAAGACCCGGAGCGGAAGAAGCTCTGGGGGCTGGAGCGAGTGAAGGACCCCGCTTCAGGGGCCCTGAAAAACTCTCATGGGGGCCCCTGTGGGGCCCGGGGCCTGGAGCAAATTGCCCCACTTGCCCCTCCCCCGGGCGGCCCTGGGGTGGCATATATAGAACCATTGTTGCCTTCCTGGTTGCTTTTCCTTACAGCTCCTATCAAACTAAACCAATGTTTCCTTCAGTAAAGATCCTAATAACCCCATCAACACAGAGTATTAATAAATTATTACAGAGCAGCTCCATGCCCATCACGGTTAGTTTATGCCCTGAAGCATGACAGCTTTATATTTAAATGTACATTCTTGGTTTTGGGTGCCTTACTTCCACTGGCAGGCAAAGACTTCCCTCCTTCATTCACCTCTGACCTGAATACAGCCAGATTACCATAGGCAGGCTGGTAGTGCTACCTATAAAGGTCCCAGACCAGTCCCATTATAAGACCCTATTTTCCATTGCTTATAACTTTGCCAAACTTTAACTGTTTGGGCTGCAATTTTCCATGCCAGGTGTCTGCTTCAAGCTGAATGGGTTTTTGGATGGTGTCAGCCAAAACAGCTCAACCATTTGTGAGAACGATGAGAGGAAAAAAAAAATACATCATTTTGCAATTTAATAATATCCTGGAGACCTTTTCTTTGAAAGGTTCTAGCTCCTTCATGCTTTGGCGCAGGGAATTTAAATTTGGCAGGAAGGTGGCCGTTGTGTCAGAAATGTGCCTTTTGCCATGATGATGAAAATTTGCCCAAAGTTATGAGCCTTTGACAAAATCACAGTTTGCACATGCTCAGTAGAGACTGCTTACATTTTAGCAGCTCAAATCTCCAAAGAGTCCATGTACACTGAGCATGCTCCATCCTCTCACAGCTCCGAGTGCTGATCAGACTGCACATGGGCCATCTGAGCAACTGAGTGTGCTCCATTCAGGCCAAAGCTATGGAGTGAAGCTGGACTTTCTCTGTAACGGCTGCTCTGATGAGGGTGGGGCTGGGCACTGTAACTGAGCAGAGATCCTATGTCTCATGTGCTCTCAGTGACCCCCTGCTGGTGCCCAGGCAGCTTGGAGAAGGGAACCGTCTGATTTAAGAACTGCCATACTGGGTCAGACCAGGGGCGTCCCTGAGCTTGTTCTCCTCCTTCCCCAGCTGGCCCCACCGCCTTGGGCCCAGAAGGAGCTCAGTCTTTCCCCAGCCCTGGCAGGAGCTCGCTCTTCCTCCCCCCACCCACCCCTGCCCAGTGGCTCTGGAACATTTTTAGTAGTGGGGTGCTGAAACCCAGCCCCCTTACCCCGTCCCCTCCCAAGGCTGGGAGCAGGGCTGTGTCTCCGGGAGGGGGGGACCCAGACAGAGGTCACAGCTGGGGGGGGGTGTGGGGCCCCAGGAGCAGAGCCAGGCCCTGGGAGTGGAGGCCTGGGAGTGGGGGTGGGGCTGGCGTGGGGCCCCAGGCATGGGGCCAGCAGCTGGGACCCGAGCCCCAGGTGAGGTGAAGGGTTGGGGGCAGAGGGCCGGGAGCAGGGCACCCCCCGCACTCCTACTTCCCACGCCTATGCCCCTGCCCTGGCAGGAGCTCACTTTTCCCTACAGCCACGGCCCTGGGGCCAGAGAAGTTCTATGCCCCCCAACAATTATTGTGGGGCTCATGCCCCTGCTTGTCCTCCCATGTGCACACCTCTGGGTCAGCCCAAAGGTCCATCTAGCCCAGTATCCTGTCTTCCAACCGTGGCCAATACCAGGTGCCCCAGAGGGAATGAACAGAACAGGTAATCATCAAGTGATTTGAATCCAGATAGGACAAAAGCCAGTCCAGGGGGAGGGAAAAGAATAAACTGGGACAGGGAGCCTCTTGAGACTGGGACTGGAGTGGGAGGAGAGAGAAACTGTAATTTGTACTTTGAGTGCGGGCACAGGCACGGGTAATGCAAGAAGATGGGGACTGGGAGATGCAGATGGGTGGTGGTGGTAGGAGTCTGGGACTGGTTGGGTAAAGAGGCTAGGACTGGGTTTCAGAGGGAGGATACTGGGACTGGGAACTGTTGAGGGAAACGAGTGGTGGCGAGAGAGACTGGTAGACAGTGTGGGAGGGGAACACAGTGAGATCAGGTGTAAAGTAATGCACGCTGCAAAACATAATCCCAACTACATATACAAAATGATGGGATCTAAATTATCTGTTAACATTCAAGAAAGTGCTCTCGGAGTCATTTCAGATAGTTCTCTGAAAAAAATCCATTCAGTGTGCAGCAGCAATCAAAAAAGCTAACAGAAAGTTAGGAACCATTAGGAAAGGAATAGATAATAAGACAGTAAATATGCCACGTTATAAATTCATGATACGCCCACATCTTGAATACTGCATGCAGTTCTGATTACCCCATCTCAAAAAAGAGGTATTAGAATTAGAAAAGGTACAGAGAAGAGCAGCAAAAATGATGAAGGGCCTGGAACAGCTTACATATGAAGAGAGATTAAAAAGACTGGGTCTTTTCAGCTAGGAGAAGAGATGGCAAAGGGGGGGATATGATACAGGTGTGGAGAAAGTAAATCAGAAAGTGTTATTTACTGTTTCATATAACACAAGAACTAGGGTCACCCAATGAAATTAATAGGCAGCAAATTTAAAACAAAAGGAAGTATTTCTTCACACAATGTACAGTCAACCTGTGAACTTGTTGCCAGGGGATGTGATGAAGGCCAAAACTATAACTGGGTCAAAAAAAGAATTATATAAGTTTCTTTAGGATAGGTCCATCAATGGCTATTAGCCAAGATGGTCAGGGATGCAATCCCATGCTCTGGGTGTCCCTAGCCTCTGACTGCCAGAAGCTGGGAGTGGACAACAGGGGATGGATCACTTGATAATTGCCCTATTCTGTTAATTCCTTCTGAAGCATCTGGTGTTGGCCACTGTCATAAGACAAGATACTGGGCTAGATGGACCATTGGTCTGACCCAATATGGCCATTCTTATGAGTAGCTCAGAGGGGTGTGTGTGTGTGTGTGTGGGGGGGGGGTGACGAGTACTGGCTGGACTAGGAGGCTGGTACTGGGAACCAACCGGGGGAAGTGGAGGGAAATGGACAGCTCTGATGAGGAGCTGGGGTGCACAGGCAACTTTAATTCCAGCATTTTCTAACCTTTGAGTGCTTGACTTTTCAATCTTAATTATGTTCTTTTACTGTGTTGTTTTGTGTAATGTATCCCAGGTGGGACTGGGTATTATCTGAAGATCATTTAGGTTAATGATGGAAGTTCAGTGTCACAACAATTACTATGGAAGATTGCTCCATGGTTCCAGATGTTTTCTAAAAATGTTATAACTTTGTCGCTGGACTTAGGTCATATTTATTGCCATCCAGAGGTTAGGTTCTAAAAAAGAAGAGTAGAGACTGTACTGTTTTTTGCCACTATGTCACTGAAGTAAAAAGCATGTGGCACACCTAATGTTTATCTCCTTTATATATCACAGTGATATATCAACCAGGTTGTTGTCTGCAACAAGTGATCTATGATGTGGTAAAGATAACAGGTAGGTTGCATTGAGCAGCCACAAGTCAGGTGTATCATAGTCCTCTTCCAGATTTACCAGAAGTGGGACAAGAATTGCTTTACATGTCTAGAATTTTGGAATGATGTGTTTTTTCCCCTCACATGTGGTTTTTTATAGCAGTTAGCAGACCATAGATCCCATTTGTCTCTTCACGGAGTTCCTACATTTATAAGGGATATCGGTAAGTCATCATGTTCTGTTATTTTTAATTTCTTCAAACTGAAAGATGAGTCTTTGGTTATTTTTGAGTAAAAGCATTAGGAACAAGGTTGCAGTTTTCCTTGGATTTATCTTTTGTGAGGCATGTGGGAACATTATCACTATCTTCATTGTTGACAACCCATTTTTATGGGATCTTGTAAAAGTTGCACTGTAAGGCAATGTCCACATGCAATCTGATCTGGTTGTTAATGTGGCCCTGGTACCCTTTACATAACCAGATATATATGTGGGAATATATATAACATGTCAATCCATCCACCTAGTTTTTCCACACCCATCTTTTCTGTATTAGTTACATGGCTAAAGGGATGGAATGTCTTTTCTGCCTGACACTGCTGTCATTTCAATACATTTTGGGACAGGGGGATCCATGTCTATGGTGCCCTTGGATAAAAATGTCCCTTTGCAGCCAGACTCACTGTTGCCAATTCTCATGATTATATCACAGGACTTGAGATATTTGATGTGATTCTTATAGACCCAGGTCCTGGATGCATGTGATTAGGTAAGAATCTCAGCTTTCATTTGTTTAAAAAAGTAAGTTTCTAGCCCTCGTGGTTCCAGAGCAAAGCTTGAAAACATGCCCCAGATACACCCAAAAGGCACAGAAACTGGGAAACAAATAAAACAAGCCACACATTTATTATTATTTCAAAACTGATGAATTTTCAGCCAAGCTCATGACTTTTTGAAGCCTGACTCATAAGATTCCAATGTTTGGGTTGGCAACAGTGCAAGACTGCACCAGCCTTGGAGCTCTGTTGGGGTTAAAGCAGAAGTTGTATGCATGTCCAGACAGTGGAAATCTTTAGCAGCGTGCTAGCTGTAGTGAAAGTTGCTGTGTGTCTGTTTCCCTGATGACACAATGTTAGCATCTGAAGAATCTATATTTCCTCCATCACAACAGAGAGAGGTTATCATTCCAGCTGCTTATCGCAGACCTGCCCTGTGGATGCAGTGAGAGGATTTCCCATTTAGTGTGTAACAACAGGTATTTTATATTTGCTTTGCAAACATTCCCTTTGGGGAAAAAAAGATTTTAAGTTCTTGCTCTTTCCCTCTTTGTATCTCTCTTTCTATCATTGTGTCCACATACTTGCCTTTATCATTTAATATTTACTAATGAAGTAATTGATCCATATCCTGGTTTCAGTTATATCAAATCCATTCAACATATGCCCTAGGAAGTTTAGGGTTGTGGGAGAAGCATTGCTGGTATTTACTTGCCAGACCTGAGGTGGCTTTTGAAAGATGACGTAAAAAGGAATTACAGTAGAACCTTAGGCTATGTCTACACTACTGCAGTAAATTGACCTAAGTTACGCAACTCCAGCTACATGAATAATGTAGCTGGAGTTGATGTAGCTTAAGTCAACTTATTGCAGTGTCTTCATCGCACTGGGTCGACGGGAGACAGTCTCCCGTCAACTTACCTTATTCCTCTAGTTCCTGGCAGAGTACTGGAGTCAACTGCCATTGATTTAGCGGGTCTTCACTGGACCCACTAAATCAACCCCCGGTACATGATCGCCGCAGTGTCGATCCCACAGTAGCATAGACATAACCTTAGGGTTACGAACACCTTGGGAATGGAGGTTGTTCGTAACTCTGAAATATTTGTAACAAAACATTATGGTTGTTCTTTCAAAAGTTTACAACTGAACTTTGACTTAATACAGCTTTGAAACTTTACTATGGAGAAGTAAAATGCTGCTTGTAACCATCTTAATTTAAATGAAACAAGCACAAAAACAGTTTCTTTACCTTCTCATATAGTATTTTTAAACTTTCCCTTTCTTTTTTTAGTAGTTTACGTTTAACACAGTACTGTACTCTATTTGCTCCCCCCCATTCTCTACTGCTGCCTGATTGTGTACTTCTGGTTCCAAATGAGCTGTGTAGTTGACCAATCAGATTGTAACTCTGGTGTTCATAACTGTGAGGTTCTGTATCTCCATGTTGAGGAACACTGTTGGAAGCTTCTAAGAAGGAGGAACAGTGGCATGAGTATCTCCATAACTGTCTTTTTATTTCTCTTTATTTCTTTTAATACCTATATGTTGATTTTATATTGGCACACCTTGTGTTATGCAAAATATGATTACTTTCTGGGGAAAGTGTTGGCAGGAGCAAGGTTCTGTAACAATAGGGATTATAGTCTCAGATGGGAGGAGGGCTGTCTATGGGATATTTGATCCTTCTTGACATAATGGACACAATAGATGTCCATTTTTCAGTCCCTTTTTCCCTGTGTTTCATTTGGGAGCTGACATAAATATAATTGTAATCCTTCTGCCAGGTGGAGCCAGCGACAAGGGCCAGGTTCAGTATCTAGGGGTTCCTTTTCAACAATACCACACAAAACAGTCTCGAGCCACCACTCAGTCACCTGGGACCCTCTGGGTGCCTCTAAGAGACAATACTTCCCCTCTCGCAAGCACAGAATCTGAGTGTAGCAAAAACTTTTAATAAAAGGAGGGAAGTAACTCAGCATTAATTTGGGAAAACACTACAACTAGGGTTTATAAACATTAACCATGAGCAAAAGACCCACCCCCAAGTAAGTTGGGCAGTGTCCTTTTCCCCTCAGGTTCTTAAGTTCAACAACCCAAAAGTCCCTTTAACGTGCTCATCCCTTCTCTGCACCCCACTCACAGTTGCTGTCCTTGGCCAGTGCAGCCTGAGTTCAGAGTTCGCCTCCCACCCTGTGTGGAGGGGGCGTGGGGTAAGGAGGCATCTTACACGCTCTGTTGCTCGGGCACTCGCTCATTGCCCCAATGGGCCAATTGCTGTGCCTCTCCATGGGGCTCTGCTCTGGCCATCCCCCACCAGCCGCCCTGCTGGCCACTTGCTGTGCCTCTCCACCAGCCACCCAGCTGGCCACTCACCAAGATGTCATCAGGGCCCCCCACTTAACACAGCTCTTAGTGATTTAAGCTGTTAGTGGGGAAACCTCACTGCTGGTGCACACTGGGCAGTCTCTTGCAATAGAGACACTGTCCCAGAGTAGGTCTAATACTTAGACCTAGGTATCAGTGATTTCAGCTCTGCAGCACATAACAAGGAGAGATGAAGGGTTAAATGGTATCTAAGACCCTTAAATAAGGCCCCACCCACCACATACAAGTACCTGTCCACACCCTTTCTCAACTCATTGGGCTTTGGAACCCATGTCCCCTGCCTAGCGAGTGCCATTCAGTTGAGGGTGAGTCCCTCCATCAGGGTATGCTAGGTACAATTCTGCTGCCCTCTGTTCACACAACAAGGATAACAACCCTTTATTACTCCTGCTCCAATGACCAGGAGACTGGGGATCCAACACCAGCCACAAGGGATCATTTGGGCAGGCAATCCCATCATGCTGAGCACCTAGGCAGGGTGGGTGTGTCCATGCAAAGGACATCTGCTCCTGAGGTCTTTTTCCACAGCTCACCACTAGATGTCAGGGGAGAGCTCATTCAGACTCTCTTACATAATAATAAAGATAAGTGCAAATTACTTCATGTAGGAAGGAAAAATCACATGCACAACCACAAAAACCTGGTAACAGTCTTCAAATATGTTAAGGGTTGTTATAAAGAGGACTGTAATCAATTATTCTCCATGTCCACTGAAGATAGGACAAGAAGTCATGGGCTTAATTTGCAGCAAGGGAGCTTTAGGTTAAATATTAGGTAAAACGTTGAGTATAAGGGTAATTAAGCATTGGAAGAGGCTTCCAAGGGAGGGTGTGGATTCTCCATCACTGGAGGTTTATAAGAACTGGTTGGATAAACACCTGTCAAGGATGGTCTAGGTGCTGGTCCCTTAGATCTCCTTGACACAAATTAGGAAGGCAACAAGCTGGTCCCTGGTATCAAAAAGGTTGAGAAACACTGGTCCAGGTTGACCTGGTCCTGCCTCAGCACAGGAGACTGGACTTGATGACCTCTCGAGGTCCCTTCCAGTTTCTATGACTGTATGATAATTGAAGAGACTGCTGGGAAGGGAAGCCAGCTGGAGCCTATTAACTGGGAGAAAAGTGCAGTTCAACAGTAAAATGGGTGGTTGTTTCATCTCTAATTGTTTTTGCTTCTGGAGATAAGGGAGTGTAGGGAAAGGTTAAAAACGGGCATATATAGAGAGGACAGCTCCTTGTACGAAATACTTTGTAGAGCCTAATATCATGGTAAGCCCAAGGGATTTACAATCTAGGCCCTCATCCTGCAAGCTGCTCCCTGTGGGCGGACCAGCACCCATTGATTTTTTTTAGGATTCTGTAGGGGTTTGCCTGTGTAAAATTGCTTGTAGTTTCTGGACCTTTGCATATAACAAGAGACAGCAGGCTGAGAAAACAAATAAACTTGGAGGGAGGGAGAGGGGCAAGGTAACAGTGAAAACAAATTCTTTGCTATAATAAGTGGTGGTATCAGCATGCCAATTGCCTAGCCATTGTCAAGTTTTATCACAGATATATCATAAGCAGTCTAGTTTTCCAATGGAAATGAGCACAAGCTAATCACAGGGGTCCAGAATACTTTGGCCTGAATTCCACCATAAGAGTTACTAGGCCTCAATCAGTACAGGGCTTTAAGCACAAGCAATTAAAAAAAATGGCAATTGTCATGGGTTCATGTAAAATTGTAAGTATCAAAGACCCCACCAATAATAAGGACAGCACTGGACACTGTCTTGAACTACCAGGGTTTGACCAAATTAGAGTATTGTATATTCCAAATGCTGGTTCGGACTTGGGAACATTTTCAGAGAAACTCGAATAAAATAATTATACTTGATTTATCTTTAAAAAGAAAATATGAAAATACCACCTCCCATTCAAATAACTTAAAACAAACAAACAACTTTCCTACAAAACCCACCTCACTCAGACTGACACATGATTGAGAGGGAAAAAGAAAACATATAATTATTTTCAGATACACTGACTATTTAAAATCTACACAAAATCAATGAAATGCAAGGAATGGAGGCCCGTTAACTTAATTTCAGTTTGTTTTGTGTGATAAATAATTTTAGAAAGTGCACGTGGTGACACCTATAGATAAGGTTGCTTGACACTTTTCACTATAAGACCTTGTTTTCAGTTGCTTATACAATGTTGCTAATTTCCTTGATTTTGATGTGATTCCAGCAATATAAAATGCTTTACTGTAAGACCCCATCTCCTGGAGACAAGTGCATATGTGAGAATCTCAGCTTTCATTTTAAAAATAAAATAAGTTTCTAGCCCTCATGACTGCAGAGAAAAGCTTGAAAATGCATCCCATGGGCAACCAGAAAGCTAAAAAAAAGTTACTGCAAATAAAAAGAACCCGAAGTTTATTATTATTTTTTAAAATAATAAAAGGATTATTCTTTTATTAAAGGTCTCTAGTCTGACCTTACATAGACCACAGTGGGAGCAAGCCAGAAATAGTTCAGGGTTTTCACAGGTCCAGTAGCCCCAATGCTTTGTACAATGGGTGCAGAGGGGCTACAATAGCCTTGAACACCATGGCGTGGGTCTGGATTTCACCTCCCCAAGCTCTTTGCACTCCAGGCCCAGGAATGCCAATTCTATGTGCATGGATTGGATTTTATCCAAAAGGAATAGATTTTTCTTACTTGTGTAATACTTTTAACTGAGGACTCAGCAAAGGCAGAATTGTTAGTTACAGGCTGAATATTCAATATTCTGCATTTACTGATTCCTAAGTGGAAATGAATCAGTGCAGCAGGCAAGAAAAATCAGCAGATTGGTCCACCCACATTTTAGAAACATGCCACAAAAATGCATCTTTCCGACTCCATCACCAAAAGTCTCTCCAACATCTAAATCTATACACAGAATGAACCATAACTTAGCTGTCCCATCTCCCAATATACAAAGAATATGAGGGAATCTGCACAATCTATAAATCATTATAATGAATGCGTTCCCAATATTTCCTATCCAGAAACAAGCATGAATGATATATAAGAAAGGAAAATAATTTGTTTGCAGATTTTTACAAATGATTCCGCCATGCTTTGGGATACTGTCTATGCACCATGAAAGATGGATTAGAATGTGAAGGCCCTGATCCCGCAAAGCTTTATGCATGTGCTTAATATTAAGCTTGTGTATAATCCTATTGTACTCACTGGATTAACATATATGCTTAAAATTAAATCCATATGTAGGTCTTTTCTAGGTTGGGATCTAAAGTAATGTTATGTCGAGTCTGGCATTGACTTTGATTGGCTTTGTATCTCGCAATAAATGCCAAAACCTTGAACTATTATATAACATCATATAAGGTTCAGTGTCCACTGAATTGCCATCTAATTCAGACTTGTGTGGCTTATAGGAGGAGTTTTTGTTCCTCTCCAGTAACTTACCAGCATGCTACATAGCATTAGAAATTATAAAAAAGCCAAATAGTAACTTCAGCATAAACCATAATATTGTGGCTATCTGTTTCCAGCTCTCTCTCTCTCTCTCTTTTATTTACGTAAAACTTTTCCCTGTAAAAATAAAAATCAGTTCATTTTAAGAAAATGCTTATGCAGGCAAAACATGTTTGCTATCTTTTACAGTGATGTTTTATGCATCAGTCAGGGTGTGGATTGTATGTGTGAATGAAAAAAAGAAAAATTGAAGTGTTATGTTGACAGATATGGATGGGGTTTGCGTGAATGAGGATTACATACCAAAATCTAATATGACCATAGGGTACACTGATCCACTGCCAAAATTAAAAGAAAAAGACTGATCACAGGGTTGACAGCTGAGTTTGACCCAGATGCTTTATGGAATAAAGGAGTATTTTATTTGCTTCATCTGGCTTTCCCACAGTCTCAAATCAGCAATAAAATGGTTTAATGGAACAGAGATGCCAAATGTAACTTTTCATTTTTAAACTATCTTTATATGAATCCACTTTTAAAAAAAATCAAAGTAAGAAACTGAAGGAAAATGTTTGTGTTCAACAAATAAAAGAGCTTATAAAATGAGCTTTAAGATTTAACAGTGTTGCCAGTTTATGTACATATATTTTCCCTCCAACAATTGTAAAATACACAAAAGATTATGAAATGCTATTATAATTTTAGTTTCCCTAATATATTGTTTATGCATGTTCCTTTATGAAGATGTTCAGCGTCAGAAATCACATGTAATATATATGATACAGGGGCTTCTGTGATAAATATGCACTTTAATTACATGACAGAAGACTAAATTAAACCTTTTGTATTGTATTGCTTTGTGTATTGAGGAAAAGTAAGATTGAATCCATTTAGTTCTGGCAGTGACATTTGCCTGCCTTCATGAAATGGTTAAATATTTTTTCCATTGGCTACACAGAGCACTTAATCTGCTGGAGTTTGGCTTAACCTTGTTTTGGCTGACTCTCTCTTTTTGAGAATTGTTTGTATCTCCATACTGGACAGAATTTTCAGAAAGCTTTGGCATGCCCAGCTGGGGCCAGATTTTCAAAAGAAACCTACATACACGTACACACCTAATTAAGCGGCTAGATTTTCAATGGAGCTCAGGTGCTGGATGCTGCACTGTTTTGAAAATCTGGCCACTTCATTTAGGTGCCTAAATGGGAATTTCTCTCTTCTGAAAATCTGGCCCAAGGTATGCAATGAAGAGATGGTCACTTACAAGCTGTGGAATAAAGAAAGTGCTGCAAAACAATGGGCTTTACTTGGAAAAACAAAGCCACACACTTTTCTGAAGAGAATATAAATGTTTTTCCACCGTGATTATGGCTGCAGTAACTTCCTCCACACACAAGTTGTAATTTATAAGTAAAGGTGACAGTGCCTGGGGAAAGATGCCAAACTAACGTCTCTTTAGACCTGTTCCATGGCCCATTGAAGTCAATGGGAGTTTTTCCATTGACCTCAATGGACTGTGGATCAGGCGTTTTATGCCAGTTTCCTCACATTGTTCTATCAATATGCTGGAGTCATCTGCTACAGGAACAAATCTAAGGATGAGAAAATAGGTCCAGTCTTCATGCTTACTCAGTCCTTGGTCTATCTCTTGGGATTGCCAATGAGTGCCAGTTGTGATGTGGATGAAGGTCAGTGATAGAGTGAGAACATCAAATCATTTCACAATCACTTTTTGTCACTACCGGACTGGGCCAGGTCACCAGGAGTGATCTAGAGGCCCTATAGCTCCATTGTCTCAGCCCTCCAGCCCCGCTTCAGGCAGCATTATGGAAAACTTCAGACTACCTGAAAGAAGCAAAGGTATTAAAAAGAAAAGAAAAGAAAAAAGAAAAAAAGAGCCTCTAGGGTGAAATTGTGGCCCCAATGAAGTCAATGGGAGTTTTGCCATTGATTTGAATGGAATAGGGGTTTCACCTTTAGACTAAAGGAAAAGAGTCAAAGCTTGTAACTGAAACCTTTGAATAAACCTTTCAATAACGCTTAGTATGTCCACAGCCACGAGCTAGATATCCATCTAGCTACAACACTTCTGTTCATGTAAAATGATGAAAAAGTGCACTCTTAAGGATACTTGCAGATTGTACAATGCTGCGTTGAAGCTTTTATTACATTGATTCAACTACTTTCCATAGGTTATGAAAAGTAATCTTTCTGTATCTCACTGAATTTGCATCTTGGGGGTGATTGATACTCTGCAAGAGATGAAGCTGACTTCTGTTCCCCACAACATAGGTGCGAGATGAATCCTAGTTTGAGATAGGCTATTATTTACTGCCAACGTTATTTCATAAATTCAGTTTCACACTTCTAATTCAGAATCGTGTGCTTTGTATGAGGAGGGCTCTGTTATTAAGTCAGACATTTCTCAAGAAAACTAAACCAAACTAGAAGACACGAGTAGTAGATTGGTTTTCCACCACTCCAGAAATGTGTGAAGTATTATTTTATTATACATTAAACTGTGATTAAGTGTGAAGATGTCTTCTGATCATGTCAATGGATAAGTGCCACTTTTCATTTAATTTAATCTGGGAATAGATCACTATAAGTGATCCAGGGGATTTGTTAACAAGATTATAGAAGCATTTAACATACAAACTGAAAGACCCCTCTCCCCTGCTAAACATAGAGAGAGAAGAGTATTCAGTAATCAACACTTACCATGCAGCAGTATCTGAGACATCACCAATTATGTCTCCTTCTAAGTATACGGAGGTACTGTGGTATATCAGATATCATGGTGTGATTACTGTTGATTTTTTTAATGGTGGCCACTCCACTATGAAAATTAACTGCATGTACTGGGATCACTTGACTTGTTTTATAACAAAAAAAAGTGCATGCTGTCTGTCAGGTAGCTGCCTGACTTATACCCGTGATCTTCACAGCATACACACAGTGAAGTTAGATGAAACCACACCATACCCTTGCTGGAAGATTGTAATGTATCATTACTTTATTTCTTAGAATTCAGAACAACAACACACAAGAACCCCAAATCAGAGAAAGACAAAGCAGGTGGCTCCCTAAAACAGAGAGCCACAACTCACCCCACCTTACCTTAGGTTGTCTGCAGACTGACTTTGATCGCGTACTTCCCTACAGAGCCTCCTAACCTGCAAGCAGGACCAGCAGCTCCCTTACAAAGTTAAGAGAGAGTTTTTAATTGTAACCCAGTTTTCAATATACCACAATACCAAGCTTAGGAACACAGAAATTGCTTTCAGAAGTAGTGTTACAAGCACTTGGAAGCAGTTGTGGTCTCTGGCCTTGCCTACAGGCAGTCTGAAAGGATAGAGATGCAGGAAACCCTCTAGCTGAGGAGTTTAGCAGTCATGGAACATCTTTCTTTTTCTTTTTTTTTTGGTATGCATTACCCTTCAGCTCCCCTTGGAATAAAATGCCTACATATTTTTCATCTGGTATTTGGGATTCTTTCATAGTTCTGAATGGCAGAGTCATGCTCAGAGCCTCATCCTGTGAGGTGTAAATTACAGATGTACAATCTAAGAAATTTTCCAAAATGCTGTGTTAAAAACCTGAGGTGCTCAAGCCCATGCGCATTATATCTGGGTCTTCCTATCTATAAAAATTCAGTTCCTATGCTCCTGTTACCACACCATGGAATGCCTCTGAAGAAAGTTCTCTGACCCCACAGGCTCACTCTTCTTTTCGTTTGTTTTCGCCTACTTTGGCACTGCCATATTCCTTGCCAAACAGCACTACTTTCCCCACACTCACTGACTCCCACACCCACAGCCTCCATAATGTATTTGGAACCTTAGACCCCCACCCTCCCCGGCCTCCTTAGACCATTTTTCCCAAATGCTCCTGTCTCCCTTTCTATGCAGGATCTTTCCAACATTTTAAAGACAGGATCAACATGATCTCCCTTTCCTCCCAGTTCCTCCTCCCCCTCGAATACCTTTTCTGTAATCTCCCCTGTCAATAACACAGAAGTTTCTCACCTCTTCTACATCTCTGAATCATCCACCTTTCCTCTCAGCATTTCCTGTCCCTCCTCCTTAACCTTTCACTTTTCTCTGGCTCCTTTCCTTCCAAATACAGGATGGCCTTTTATCCACCATCCTCGGAAAGCTATCCCTCAGCCCTAAGAGTCTCTCCACCTACCAGCGCATCTCCAGACTCATCAACTGTGCAGTCTACAGTCTTTGCCATACGTTCCTCTCCTTATCTATCTTGGGGTCCCTTCAATTTGGCTTCCACCTTAAGTTCTTCAACAAAACTGCACCCACTGAGATTTTTAATTTGGCTCTTCCTGGCCAAGTTTCAGGGCCTGTGCTTCATCTTTGCCCTCATTTTCTCAACTGAGTTTGACACTGTCCATCACACCCTCTTCCTCCACATATTGCCATCCCTGGGCTTTCACAATACTGTTATTTCCTGGTTTCTGCTACTACCTCTCTGGTTGTTCCTTCATTTTTTTGGTAGTTCCTCCACCTGCCCTTTTTCCATGGGGTTCCACAGGGCTCTCTTCTTGGTTATCTCCTCTTATTTCTGATGCCCTCTCTCGGGGTGATCACATTTGCTCACACCACTTGAGTTACCATTTCTAGGCTAATGACTC
>NW_020664393.1:13686152-13767049 GCF_002925995.2 Terrapene triunguis
CAATACATCTGTTAGTCTTAAAGGTGCCACAGGACTCTCTGTTGCTTTATACTGCTATAGTTATACTGGTATAACTGCCTGTGTGGACAAGAGTATCCACATGGGCAATATAATAATTCCAGTATAATTATGCTGGTGAATTTTCCCATGTAGACAATCTTTTAGATACTTTTGAAAATTTTCCTATGGTGCTTAGAGGCCTCAAGCACATCTGGGTCCTGTTGTGCTAGGCACTGAACAAACATATAATAAATGATAGTCATTGCCCTGGAGGTCTTGCACTCTACAAGACAAGCCATAACATGATGTGGATGAGACAAACAAGTGGGTAGACAAACAAGAGAAACAAGCCTGGCTCTGCTGAATGTGGCAACCTATGATCAGCTCCCTCCACCTACTCTTACCATGGTCTCATTCTCTTTTTTAATTCTTTCTTCATTATTTGTAGCTCTAGACAGGGCCGGTGCTACCATTAAGGCAAACTAGGCGGTTGCCTAGGGCGCCAAGATTTGGGGGCGCCAAAAAGCGGTGCCCCCCAATTTTTTTTTACAGCATTTCTGGGCTGGGCTGCCGGTGGCGCGCTGACACGTGTGGCTTAGACTTCCTCTCCCAGCTCAGCGGCCGCTCCACTTCTCCCGCCTCCCAGGCTTGTGCCGCCAATCAGCTGTTTGGCGCCGCAAGCCTGGGAGTGGAGGAGAATTAGAGCAGGGGAGGAGTGCTCGGGGAGGAGGCGGAGCAGAGGTGAGCTGGGGTGGGGAGCTGCCGCACGGCTCCCCAGGGTGGGGAGCTGCTGCGGGGGGGGGGGCGCCCCAGGGGGGGGGGGGGGGGGGGGGCTGCCCGGGGGGGGGGGGGGGGTGGCGGGGGCGCAAGGTGGAAGTTTCGCCTAGGGCGCGAAACTTCCTTGCACTGGCCCTGGCTCTAGATAAACTTTCACTTTCTAGCATCCTTCCATTTGTGCAGGGGCATGGTTTCTGTAAGGGCTGTTGATATTGCTTGAGCGCTTTATGTCATGCTGCTGTAGTTGACAGAGTGCTTTACTTTTTTAAGAAGAAGAAAAAGATACACAATCAGTGAAATAGCCAGAGACTTGCAGTACACTCCACTCTGGCAGTAGGTTGTCTGTAATGTACTGTGGTCTGTTCCAAAGTTATTCCCATACAGCGCTGCAATTTTCCTTATTACACTTGGTTTGGAGGAGCAGCAGCAAAAGGTAGATTGGGCAAACTAGGAAATTGACCAGTGACCGATATGTAGTCCACTGGCCACTGGTGCACAAAATTTGTGGTGAGGAGTGAGAAAAAGAAGCCACAGAAAATAGGAAAGATCTGAGTAGGAACTAACTCTGTATCTGTGCCTCTTCTGCACAGAAATAAATATGGAAATATGTATGAATAATAAAAATGCTTTACTATCTTACTTTCAAGATATATTATTAGCCTCCCAGGTGATGCATAAGCACATTGTCCTATTTTGTCCCTTCCTTTGCCATGTTATCATCTCATGTTGTTCACATCTTAATTTAGGCCCCACGTCTGTAGAGGACTCCATCAGCATGGACCTTGAATCCCATGTAGATTCCTACTGAAGCTAAGGGGACTCAGTGTCTGTGTGGACGGACAAATGCATTTCTTGGATAGAGCCCTTAATGTGTAAGTTCTCTGGGGTGGGGAATCAATATTGGTCCCTATTGTAAAGGGTCATGTACATTTTATGGTGCTCTACTGACAGTAAGATAAAATAAAATAACTAGATTTTTCTCAACTTGTTACTGCTCCTCTGCATAAAGCTTCATGAAAAGTAGAGTAATATTTTTTTCCAAAAATGAATGGGCAACAAAGGAACACAGTCATGGGGTCAGCAGCAGTCATGCATTTTCTGAACAGCTGATAGGAAACCACATGGTAGAGCAGTGTAAAGATCGCTTATTTCAAACCTGTGCAGATAACTGATTTGCTATGTACTTTAAACCGTCTCATGAAGGGTTCCATGTACCATCACTAGTTTAGAATGGACACTTGTATTTATACCAGAGTGAGTCCATATAGTTCCCTTGTATTATGTCGCTATTTTATTTCAGGGAAGCTACGTAAACTGGAAGCTGGAGGGAAAATGTGTATCATCTTCCAAACTGCTCTTCTTTGATAGTATCTTCTGACACTCGGTCACTGTGTTCTTTGTTGTCAGGATCTTTCAACATCAGACCCAATGTTTCCATCTAAACATATCAGCACGAAGGTTAGAATGTCCAGTCTTGTTCCTGTGTTTGACACTGTGCAGCATATATTCTTTGAATCAGTATTTTCTGGCATTTTGTGCACCAATGTAAACAAACCACGCCACCCCTTTAGCCTACTGCCTTCAGTGGCAAACTGCTTAAAAATAACTCACAATGTAATAATGGAAGGAGGCTTGTCTTGACTTTTTTGTGGTTTGTTGGGCTTTGGACAGTGACCTGCCACAGATTCCTGCTCAGCAAAGCTAAAGCACTTTTTAGTACCCCTTCGTTTATCAATGCAAATCCTCCACAATAGTAAAAATCACCTGAGGAAAAGCATGTATCAAGCCAAGGCTAGAGTGGCAGCATAAATACTTGGAGGGAAATTATTTCTCATTTTCACCAATGTTTTGGCACTGCAAACTACTACAAGAAACTCCAGATTTTCTGCAGAACTGGAAAATTTGAACTGATATAGTATCACACAACTCAATGATTCACTGTCACTGTAAATATAATTAGCAAACTGGTTATCCGATTAGAGGTCATAAAGCTAAAGTTAATTGCTAACCTGTTTATCCTAGTCTAGGGATAAAGCACACAAATACAATTAGAATCAGCTTAAAACGTAAGATATTTTACTGAGTCCATCATAGACCAAGGGGAAAATTTTCAAAAGTGCGTAAGTGATTTAAGAGCTGAAGTGCCTACTTCACTTTTGAAAACGGGACTTAGGTGCTATAGAAAATGTTACCTCTCGTCCTTTTTAACAGCAGTATATGGGTCCAATCTCCAAATCCTTCCTTCCCCAAATAGTCTTTACTGTTATGAGTAATTCCACTAAAATCAATGGGCAAGGGTTTGCAGGCTTGTGCTTTATTGTGTATCTTTGTCTTTAAATGGCAGGCAGCTACAAAACCCTTACTCACACAAGTAGTTTGATTCCTCCACCCCTGATTTGTTACCTTTTAAAAAAAAATTATTAGGTACCAATATATGCCTGTAGAGTGCATTCCACTTTCAGCTGGAGGATTATTACATACTATTGTTATTAAAACATTTCACACATGTGCAGACTTTGATTTTCAAACCCATATAACTTAGCCAAATCAAAACGGATTTTCACTGGGACAGTGAAAGTCACTTTTCCTGCCCCAGGATTATCTGCTTGTCAAATTTCTACCATCTCTTTTTTCTGTGCTACAGTGGTTCAAAATAAAATTCACAAGATTGATTGATTTTATAATGGGAAAAGTGTAGGTTTTTTTCATATACTGAAAATGGCTGGATTACTTTCCCTCAAATTTTCCAGAAACTCTTGCCATCTGCCAGGGACTCACTGACTGTAGTACCCTGGAAAATTAAAATTTATGAGCGACTGAAAAAGAGAATTTATAATGGAAACACTTGTGTAACCTTAACTATGGCACTGACTTAGGAAAGCACCTATGGACAAACTTAAATCCATCCGTATTCAAAACAGTGCTTTAACATGTGCTTAACTCTAAGAATGTGCTGAAGTTCCATTGAAATCACATGCTTAAGCACATGCTTAGGTATTGTCCTGAATTGGGGCTCATAGATGTAGCTAACACTCCATTTATAATATATTATCGTAAGGAACATAATTTTCTATTCCTCAATAAAAACATGCTTGAGTGGTTTATTCATATTATTTACTAAGCATATGACTGACTGATCTTACAGGAAAGATTTCAGAATAAGAGTAATTTAATGGTATCATTTTATTAATCATGATCTAAACAGACAATGCATCCAACTGTTGTGTTACTTTGATTTGAATAAGTGATTTCCCCCCACCCCCAACAACAACTATTTTTGGTCCAGAGAAGACTCAGATACTTCTGTTAATGGGTCAGAACAGTGGTCCCCAATCTTTTTCGTGTGGCGGGCACCAGATGACGAGCCATGGAGGACCGTGGCAGTGGACGAGCATCTGCCGAAATGCTGCCGACAAGCAGCAATGTCAATAGGCGTCGCCGCCGAAATGCTGCGGAAAATCGGCGGCATTTCAGCGGCGACACCTCTGGATGACGCTGCTTGTCGGCAGCATTTCGGTGGATGCTCATCCGCCAGCCAGTATGCGGGCGCACTTAGACACCCCGGTGGGAACCATGGTGCCCGCGGGCACCGCATTGGGGACCCCTGAGTCAGAATTACAAGATGTATCACTTAGGTAAAGATTCTTTTTGTAGGGTATACCATTATGTAATAGATTGAATATCAGAATAATGATACGTTGTTTCATTATTTTATTTTGGGGAAGCATTTTCCCCTGTAACAGCAAAAATGGTGATTCAGACATATAGCTATGAACTGTACTGTAGGTGGGAGTAAAGACATAATGTGGCTGGATAGTGGTGTTGAGTATTAATTATTTGATAATGCATAAAGTATTTCTCTAACCCAAGACCCGGTTAATCACAGCCTTTCCCTGACAATTTCCTTGTTCTGATTCTCAGGCATTTAATAGTGTTAGTGGGGGGGAGGGCCCAGACAATATAGCTCACCGCTGTAAGCTGCTTATGTTTGTGTATGTTTTTCTTTTTGAATATCATGTCTTTAGCAAGCTGTTTGCATTCATGTGAGTTTTTCACTTCTTAATTCTTGTCTGTCTACTGGCTTTATTATCAGAAGGTGGACACATGGATTCCAGCTGATGGCTCCACTGCCTTTATTCCTGCTGCTTCTTGTCAATGCTGTACCTTGGATGTTCTCTTTACCTACGCCATCTCATCTCGCACGCAGGCTGTCTTCAAATCTTGTCACTTCTTCCTCTAGAATATCTTTAAGTCCTTTCCTCTGGCCGTGCCACTAAAACTCTTGTCATCTTCCAGTTTGACTAACGCAGCCTCCTCCTGTGGGGACAGCATGGCAACTCCTCACCTCACCTAATGTTTATCATCCGGACACTCAGGAAGAAAGGCAAGACGCAAGAGATGTGGTCTAACTAGGCCTCAGCTATATTAACTGTATTCTTCTGGCAATAACTCACACAGTGCAGGTCAATCTATTCCATTTGATGGAGAGTTGCTGTCAGCCCCTCCCCCCCAGCTCCTTGTGGAGACCAACTGCCCTCCCCTTGCATGAGGGATAAAGGACTACAGAAAGGGGGTTGTCTCCTTGTTGTACCAGACATGAGAAGCCCTAACCCTATTCCTCACCTTCTTTAGGAGATGCCTGCCCAATTTTTAGTTCTGGAATATCCAGCAACTGGAGCCCTATTGAATTAATTCTTGCACTGGATATTGGCTGGTCTAGTGTGTAATGGCACCTGGACTATAGGGAGGACAATGGGTCTTCAAGGAGCTGCTGCCCCCACCCCCAAACCACAAAGAATCTGGCTCTCCGGGGACAGGGGAAGAACATGAGGTGGGGAAACCCCTGCTTAAAGAAGCAACAGCACTGTTCGCCATTTGGGTTAAGACAATGGTCCCATCTTTGTGGCTGCAGGGATGCATTCAAAACACTGCTGTTAAAATCCTCTTCCTCGTCTGTCATCCGCAACATATCTCTTCCCTCTTTCCCAGACTTTGAGCCTCTCCATTGGCTCTCCCTTCTCCACCCCATCAAACACAGGCCACTTTGCCTTCCCTTTAAGGCCCTTAACAACTCATCCCACCTTACTTACATTCTGTTATACCTTGCTGTGTCACCCCTCCTGTCAGTAAACGAGACATGGATGGTCATGCCTAGTGGTCAGAGCTGGGAGGAGGTGTCAGAACTGGAATCAGGAGTCCACAGCGGGGTGAAAACAAGGCAGTAGTAGGGCTAAGAACAAGACCAGAGGAACAACATGGCTAGAGCAGGACTGGGAGCAAGGTTGTAGCAGGCTAAGGCCTATGGAATCTGTTACCACTTACCAGATCAGCTCCTGGTTTATGGATTGGCTGGAGCCTAGTGCAGGAATGACTTATCACTTCCTGTGGTTTAATTTGGCTCTAGTTCAGGGATGACTCATCATCTCCCTCATTTGCCAGTGATGCTAGCCTTAGCTGCACATTTGTCCTTCTCTCCCACACATGCCTTCGTGTAGCCTTCTTTGCCTATCTTCATGCATAGAACACCTGCCTGAACTAGCCTGTGAAACTACTACCCTCTCCTCCCCCAATCCCTCCTTAAGACCATTTCAATTGCAAGATGTACAAGAAACTGCCAAGTGATAATGGCTAGGCCAGTAAGGATGTTCACATCTATCTTATTTAAATGTTTGTTTTTATCTTTTTAATACATTTAAATTTTAAATAAATTGTAGCTGACTTGAAACCATCCAACTGCACACACAGTGAATCCATCTAACCATGTTTCCTATCATCATTACCCATATGCTCTCTTCTCCTAGCCTGTTTGTTTATTACACCCATTTGTTGCTACTTGTCTTAAATTAGACTGTAAGCTCTTCAGGGCAAGGATCGTCTCTTGCAATACATTTGTACAGTGCTTAGCACTGCACAGGGCCTCGATCCAGATTGCCATGTCTACTTGCTATCGCACCACAAATAATAAATAACAATAACTGGATTGGACAAAACGCATAGGGCCCATGTATCAGGCTACAGACACTTCTACCGCCATGAGGTTGAAGTAGTGGAATTAAAGGGGCAGTGCAGGTACCCTAGACTGCCCGAGGATGCTGTCCCACCTACCACCCCGATGTAATTCTCTCTGACTGTAATTCTCTTGTGCACAGATTGTCTACTTGGGCAGTGTGCAGATATTTACCGTTGGCCCTAAATTTTCAATGCTTTTCATCATCAGTTGCTAAATATATTACACCACACTATTTGCTACAGTGAGTAGTTTTAAAACTTTTGTGTGTCTTGCCTCACCTCCTCAACCAGAAATTTCGCAAATAAATCACTGTCTTTCAAACCTATTTGTAGGTTGCATCTGTCTAAAGTGTGTGCGCTTCAATAAGTGTGGCTGACAGAGAAATTAAAAAGAAAAATCATCTCCCAAAGAGAAACTAGGAGAGGCAAGCTGAGCTAAACACCACTGCACGTTATTACAATGAAAATATGCTTTGAGAAAGTCTGACTGAAAGCAAAGGGGACATTTGTGTTTCTTTTCTGGATTCATTGGTTCATATTCTCAGCTGCTGTAAATTGACATAGGTTCACCAAAGTCAATACAACTATACTGATTTACAGCAGCGGAGAATCTGTCCTACTGAATTTTAGCCATCAATCATTGGAGTGTGTGGTTTTTATAGGCAGCAACTGCTGGTTTACAGTAATATATCTTGATACTGCAGTTCATTCACAATATACCAGGAGAAATAGGTAGGGAGGTGAAATTTTTTCTTTTGACACTGTTTTTCAATGGAAAATAGAATTTTCAACTAAATGATTTTTTGTGCGAAAAAGGTCTGTTTTTCTACAAAAATTTTGACTGTGCTGAAAAATTGAACATCCAAAAAGTTTTCCATTTTCACTGAAAAACTTTAGCCAACAGCAAGCAAATAGACAAAAAAAAAAAAAAAAAAATTTAAAAGGGTTCCTGCAATCCCTATGTGAATTGTAGTTTGGGTGCCTCTTGTCCCTATTCTCCTCTTTAGGTAGGGTTCCCCCACTGACTATATCTCCCATGATACACCGTGGCCAAGGACTGCCATGATACATCATAGTGTCTCAGCAGGAGACTGTGAAGCATCTTGGGAGCTATAATCTGCCTAAGGAGCCCAATCCATAGAGGAGAACAGGGGCATGAAGCACTGAACTATAGCTTCCATAAGGTTCTGTGGTGGTATATCCTAATCCAAGGTTTCAGTTTCAACTACAACTTTTTTGTTTTTAGCTAAAATTTTTCAGTTTTACATTTTTTTTGCTGTAAAGTTGAACTTTGCATGGACAACTTTGAGGATCATAATTTTGTTTTGTTTTGTTTTTTACATCAAAATTTTCTAGGGGGGGAGGGAGTTCATTTTCTAACCAGCTCTAGTAATCACATCAAAGTTTGTAGGATAGGCAGTTGGATCACTTTAATAGAAACTTTTAAGGACAAAGCCCATGTTTTCAGTTAACCTAAAGTGTAGATCCAAGAACGGACATGAAACTAAATATAACTAAGGGGAAGATTTCCAAGGCACAAGTGGCTGTTATCCACCTAAGTGTACCTTTGAAAATCTCCCTCTCATTTTTTATAGTACATTTACTTTTTTCCAGATCCTGCTCTCTTTGGAGAAGGCCCAAAATCGTGTGCAGCTGGTGTGGCTCTCCTGTGTAGGGGCAAGAGGGACAGGACAGGAAGGAATCATCAATCCTAGGCTAGAATCCAGGGATATGTTACCGGCTGCTTGCAGGTTGTTACCGGTCTGTGGCTTTATCCCATTCCCAGTACTGTAAAAGTATTGCTGTGTCATCTTTTCTTGAAAGGAAAAATTCTCATCATAACACACAGCCTGACAAAGCAGGTTGTGCGCCAGGGACCTGACTTCCTTTCGGAGGTGCTAAGCATCCACAACTTCAGTTGAAATCATGGTGGGTGCTCAACACCTAGGAAAGTCAGACAGTTCTTTTGGGGCTAGGAGTGAAGGAATCCTACAATCCAGCCCCCAGAGCTGCAACACAATAGCTTTATGGCTGCTACTAAAGCCTCAGAGGAACAATCAATCCCCTGCATCCCTTCATTATCTTGGAGGATTTGGGCAATGACTAAAGGTACTTGTATATATGGTGACTCTTCTCTACCCCAAAATACACCTCCATGACAGGCTGCAGGAAGTAGATGAGAAGAGCTGTGAATCGGAACCATGGATCGGTGAGTACCTTTATTCACTGGACAGCTCCCCTGCAGAAGTGGTGTCTGCTAGAGGAATGAGGGGCACACTGTGGGTGGGCCTGGTCTGCCTCCCCCTCCCCCTCCCCCACCCTCCCGTGTAGCAAGCTGCACCTGTTTTCCAGCCTTTCAGACAGGTTCTATGTGTCTGGCTTTCAACATCCCCACTATACAGATTGTTCTAGCACCTCTGTCATACAGTTGAATTTTTCTAAAATATAAAACAATTGATGCAAACCAAAGGACAGACTTGTTATTTTCACTTAACAAAAAATACCCTTTTAGGTCATTCCTTTCTTAGTTCTAGCATTACAGATTATCTGATAGTCTACACTGGACTTGGTTCTCATTTGCACTAAGGCCACTTTACACCATTCTGGCAGTGTAAAGGGGTCTTAAAATGGACATAAATTACATTTGCACTCACTTTAAAGTCTCTTTGTACTGCCAGATGGGACTGGCAGTAAAGCAGCCTTTGTGAAAATGATTCAGGTTAATTGATTTCAAAGGCAGTTTTACTTAAGGTTGTAGTAACAGGACTTCTTTTAGCTGATTTTAGTATGTACAGTTTTATGATTAGGTTATGATCTTCAATACAGTTCAAATAGTAACAACATACCTAAGATGCATAGCCATTCACTCTGCTTTTCTGCTACATACAACACACCCCTATTGGATGCTTTTGAAGTTTGGCTTAATTGTCCATCTATCAACTTGTTTTCAGTTGTGCAAAAGGGACAATTCTTCATTAGCAAAAACCCTGTGATGTTAAAGATAGCATTTTCAAATTTGAATAGAGATTTATACCATTTTTATCTATACTGTATATCCTTTAACTTTTAAATATATGTTCAACAATAGAATCAATTTCAAACTTTCTTTATTTGATTTTAAATCAACCTTTTTTTCTAATCTAATCACAAAAAAACTAAATTGTAATCATGTGTTGGAAGCTGGTACACCTCTACCTCGATATAACGCTGTCCTCGGGAGCCAAAAAATCTTACCGCGTTATAGGTGAAACCACGTTATATTGAACTTGCTTTGATCCACCGGAGTGTGCAGCCCCGCCCCCCTCGGAACACTGCTTTACCGCGTTATATCCGAATTCGTGTTATATCGGGTCTCGTTATATTGAGGTAGCGGTGTATATTCTTTTGTGTAAAAGATTTTCCACGTTACCTTAGGGGGGTCTTCCCCGATAGGTCAGTAAGAAGAAAATTCATTTTTATACCAGCCTGCCATTTGCCCTTTATGATTGGACCATCTACCATTAGACAGCCACAAATAATGACAAAAGCTTTTACTACTGAGGAATCTTCTTTGTTTGCACTGGTTTGCAAAAATTCAGGGGTTCATACTGTGCTAGGCAACTTGGAAAAAATATTACAGAGAATAACTCATGTGCAGTCATGTAACTCAGGATAATGAAAAAGTTATGATTAGTTTATATGATACATTATTTTAAAGGTTGCTTCTATTTCATTATAATATCGTCCAGATTTTAAGGACAGCATTTGTTTTTAACTAAATACTTTAAAAAGGCAGAATAATGAATCAAGTTCCTTCCCTAATCTAGTCAAATCCCTTTGAGCTGAAAGCAACTAACATCATCTATGTGCCTGAATCTGCATCCCTTACATAGGCAAAATTCCCCTTGGAGTCAGTGGGAGTATTGGGTGCACTAGGGATGCAGGATCAGCTCTTGAAAACAAAATGTCTGTACTGGCACTATGGCAAATCGTATATAATATTAACTTTACAAAAGGCTACAGAAAATAAAAAAGAACTCTTGTAAATAGAAGATATATGCTATATATGCTCAAACCTGTAGTAGTTTCCTGACACACAAAGATAAACAAAGATCTTTTATATAATCCACTGTCCTATAACTTTCTGTGCAAGTGTATTGCAAATGAATTAGCTCACCATTGTGAATGTTAACTAGGAATATTGCATTTATTTGAGCAATCCAAACATAGTAATTGATGAGTTTTAAAACTTGCTTAGGAGCCAGGTGGTCTGGTCCAAAGCCCATTGAAGTCCATAGGATATTTGACTAAGATTATTTTTTAAATAATAACAGTTAAAAAGGATATTGTGTTTCTGATTTATGTCATATTGTATTGAAAGTTCTATTTGTAAGAATACTAAAATAGCTTGTTACAATAAAACTTGCTTAAGGTTTCATTCTGAAATTATTGGTAAAACTATTAGAGATATTTGATCAAGACAATTTTAAGTGATACATACTTCAAAAGATAATTTACATTAACAATTACATTTCTTGATTAAATATCTGACAAAAATGTACACACCTTTGGGGATCCAATTCTGAGCTGTCCTTGCTCAGGCAAAAGTCCCAATGAGTGTTTTTCTGAAATGCATCAATTGCAGCAAAATGGAGGCTTTGAAAATCGGACCAGTATATAATTAAAAAAAACAAAAACCCCACAATACAACTAATACTCTTAACTCAATATTACATACTAACCATTTTCTTACCAGACCAGCAATTTTTTCCCATCAGATCTTGACAGAATACTGACATAAAAAGTGATTGTATTTGAAGTTCTTTCAAATGATTTTCTTTGTCTATAGCTATACTAGTTGGAAGTGTGTCCCGTAACTGATTTGTTGTGTCTCATTGCATTTTTATTGCCTTTCAAAAACAAGCAGTGAAAAATGCTATGTTATGTAGGTGTTGTGTTAAAGCGTTTAGGTGATTAACACTTACCCTGCATGCTTCCAACATTCATCATTTTCATTTGTAGCAATAGCAGCTGAAGTCATCTAATCTATCTATCTAAACTATCTATTCCAAAAAGTTAGTTTATTTTTGAGGGGGGTCTCAGGATTGGAGGGGAGGGAGAGGATGGGATTGTTGAAGTTAGTGAGGGAGGGCTGAATGGTAGGGTGGCAGAAATGGGAGAGATGAGAGGATGGTGAGAAACCTAGTGGAGAGAGAGTGAGGTTGCAGTGGTAGGAGTGGGGTGGGATGAAGGGGAAACATCTACCAGTAGCAATACAGCAAACCAGAAAAAGTCCAGAGTTGGGTTTCTGAGCTGAGGGTGGTAATGATGTCCGGAGGCTGTGATGATTCTGCCCAACTGTTCTTGCTCCTGCCCAGGTGGAGATGGGGAGGGGATGCTGCTGGGCACTTGCCTTAGGGGTTCTGCTGAAGTCCTGGGGTGGAGGCATAGAGGATTTCACTTACCTCCTGTGCTTTCAGCTGCAGCTGATGCTGGCTGCGTTGGGGAAGAAGAACAGAGGGTCTGAAGATTTCCAAAGCCTTGTGAGGCCTTCCTGGCTACAGCTGCTGGTGCAGGAGTCTGGGAGCAGGTCGAAATCTGTTGGTTGGTGACTCCTGTAGCACCATATGCTGGGGATGATTCTGCATTTCTTGCGCACACAAAATTAGAATGGACTTCCATGTATGCAGTGTAGTTGTAGCCATGTCAGTCACAGGATATTAGAGAGACAAGGTGGGAGGGAATATTTTTTATTGGATGAACTTCTTTTGGTAGGAGAGACAAGCTTTCGAGCCACACAGAGCTCTTTTCAGGTCTGGGAAAGTTTCTTTCCTGAAGAAGAGCTCTGTGTGGCTTGAAAGCTTGTCTCTTTCTCACCAACAGATGTTGGACCAATAAAAGATATTACCTCACCCACCTTGTCTCCCTAACAGACTTCCATGGCAGCACAAATAAGACATTATGGAGTCCCTCATTAACAAAGATAGAAGGAAGTGTTTCCGGCTTCCTAATGGGTCCTATAGACATCATGGCAATAGGGTTTGAGAGAATTTACACTAAAAGCGTAGAGAATTTAATAGAGAATTATGTCTTTTCTGTACTGTTTTAAAACCAGCCTGTGGAATTGAAGAGATTATTATCCTTTGTATAGAATGGTATAGGTTGGTTTAACATTCTATAGAAAGTCTATCATTCTCTATTAAAATAAAGGATGTTGAATTGAACCAAAACATTAAGCAAAAGAAAGCAGAGATCAGTGCCTGCAAGGAATTAGCAGGGACAAAGCTACTGCTGGGAATGTAGCTGCGCTGACATCTCAGTATTTGACTTTAATAATTGTGTATAACGTACACCTGAGGGCAATATTATTAATTTGGACATATCATATAGTAAGGCCCTCTATAGACCTATGACCTTGAAACCAATGGAGTTTTGTATATGATCAGGCTGCAGGATCATGCTTCAGCCAGATAATTTCAACTGAGATATCATGGGTAGAGCTAGCATTGATGCCTGTAGTTAAATTGACTAAGGTTTTCTTTAAGTTTGTGTGTGTGTGTGTATATAAATGTATATACATTTGAGTGCCAGATTTATAGCATGGTGTTTAAAATGTAAAGCATTAAAACAAATTTTAGAGGTTGAGTTATGGCATTGCTGTATGGAGGAGGATCTCAAGAGCATCCTTGTTAAAATTCTGCCACCTAGCTGAAGGGAAGGTTGGGATAGTGCCACTGCCTCTAGTGGAGTTCCCTCTCTTGCTGCATACAGATCATGCAGACCATTATCCAGCAAAGTGCGTAAGCACATGCTTAAGTATGTGATTGGTCCCATTGACTAAATGTACGAGGATGTCGCTGGATCAGAGGTTTACCCCTGTCAGAAATGACTTATACATTTGTTGCTTCCCTTGCTGGATGTGGTTGTGAGAGAGTTTTTTTTTTTTTTTTAAATGAGAAAACAGAGATTTCCCAGCCCCTTCCACGATCTCCCATCCCCCACTCTCTGCAAGCACATACTCCCCGGTTGTTAGGGTTTAATCAGACCTGGTAGGAGATATTTTTTTTAATCAGAGCCCAATGTTGAAATATTGGCAGCACAACACTAAGTTGTAGCACTTTTATATTTTCATTGTTTGAAAGCGATTCAGTGAGCTGCTTCAGGTTGAACCCGGATTGCAAATTTGCTCTAAAATTTTTAGTATCCTGTGAAGAAATGAATGGGCCAGACATAGGAAAGCAGATCGCCTTCATTCAAGGGCCCCATTAACGTCAGAGGGAGTCTTGCCATTGCCATTAATTTGTAGGATGATCGGGCCCTGATGCTGCAAGCAAGGATGAAATGGGATTTGGTTACCTGTCTAAATCCGAGTCAGGGTTGCGTATTTTAGGAATTGATCTAATTTTAGGTGTTTATCTAATTTATTAACTTATCTAAATAACCCTTTTTGAAATTGAGCAGCCTTTGAACTTATGTTTATTGGAAGTTGATACATTTTTACTTTACAAGCTGAACTCAAATGCAGCACCTTTTCAGCCAGGCTAGTTTTGACTGTCTTACAAGTGGGCTGAGTGGGGCAGATAGAGGTCAAGTGACTTGCTTGGGGTCAGACAGGAAGTCAATGGCTCAACTTGCATAAGAAATCAGGTCACTTTTTTCTTTTAGGGCCATATGCTCCCCTCTGTTATATCCTCTGAGGGCAGCAGATGGGCATAAGTTACACCCCATAGAAACTAAGAAGGCTGCACACAGGGGAAATGCTGCTACACTGGTAGCACATGACTGCTTCTACCTTCTGTACCACTAACACTACACAGAGTAGGCATAGGAGCTATGGCTGGTAGGCAGGAGAAAGTAACTGGGGAACATCCACTTAACTTCCTTTTTAAATACCCCAGAGACTATACAGCTGAAGCTAATGCAGCATGAATTCCTCTTTCTACAGTGTGAGCCACTGTGAAGGGTTTGTTTGAGCAAATCTGTCAGCAGAGTCAATGGCAGTCAGCCATCCTGTTGCAGAACCTGGAGCATGTGTGGAAGGGATAAGCAGTGGGATTTATACTGTTGGACCCTTAAATTCTCAGTATGTTTTGTTGGCATACTTGCTGCTGCTTGGTCCCACTTCACCAACCATAGGTTGAGGTGGCAAAGCTCCAGGGATAGAATCTACAGAAGACTGCAGAGAAGGGAAAGCTATAGTCCTAAAAACCTTTGCTGGGGTCTCTGCTCTGATCACTTGGCCACTGCTTCTTTGCACAAGAACCCACAGCTCACTATTTCAGATTTCAGATTTGAATCATTCTCAGGGCAGGAAGGATCCATATGCAAAATGGAGTGTTGGTGTACCTTTGAAGAAGCAGGAAGCCCTATTGACTTCTGTAACACAACAGTAACTTTTCCTGAGAGTTTAGTATTTTATAGTAAGCTCATCAACTTGCCATCATGATTATACAGCTGGTAGTTTAGTTCTAGAACATGAGTGCATTCTAATAAGGCTCTAAGATAGTGAACTTCCTAGGACTTTCCCTACTTGCTTAGCAAAGGGAGAATTATTGAGTTGTGATCATATAATGCAAATGACTTGAAGGAAATTCATCCTTCTGTCCTGGATTCTGTGCTCATATGGGTTCCTCTATTTCACTCTTCAACCAGAATCTAGGATGATCTTTCCAATGAAACATAAAACCTACAATGTGCACCCTTGCTAATACATTCTCATGCAATTAGTTCACACAAAAGGCTTGTTAAATTTGCAGTATCTGCTTTCACCTTTGCCATAGTTGCTGGTGATCCCAAACCAAAAATGTGGGTCATTCTGCAGTGCTTCCTTACTGTAAATAAAATGGAAAGTTTATCTGATAAAGCCTCACTATCCCATCCCCCCACAGCAAACTTGCGCTAGAGGTTTTAGTGAAATAGTTTATCTCAAGAAAGAGGGTCAAACGAAAAGACATAAACCACTGTGAGCTGTTATATTAGTAACATGTAGCACTGTGGATCTTGGGGCAGGGGCAGAGAAGAAGTGCTAGAGATAGGGGGAGGTGTTGGGTCTTCCAACATTGCTATGTAGTGGCTCGATTTTTCTAAAGAAATAAAGAGACATTCTCTTTCCCCACTTCGTTTATCACACTGCAATCCATTCTAAGTAGTTTTGTCACACAGAGAAACCCGAGAATAATTATCTACTTATATCTCTTGAATCTTTCAGGAAAGTTGCCATCCCAAATAAACATCCACTGTGCCACTAAGCTGTCTTGTTACAAAGTTCTAACAGCTTCCTGAAGAATGTGACATTTCAGATGGCAGGACGATATTATAAGCTAGTCTGTGCAATCTGTTAACCAAACTGAACTCAGCAGATCTCTGGTGGTGGAAAATCCCACCCAGAGTGGGACTATAATGGTGCAAGCTGCCCCAAATGCCTGCTCCTTCAGGAGACTCAGACAACCACTGCAGTTTCGATAGTGAGTGGGGCTGGTCAGGGAGGGGTGAGGTCAGAGCACCCGAAAGAGGCACTAATTCATTGATATGGCTACCTGCAATCTCTTGGAGCTGACTGCCCCCAAAGGGGCAGGGGAGCAATTGGCATCCCCCATCACTCCTGATCTGAATTGTTACTATTATATAAATCATTACTATTATTGTAGTGTTTATATATGTCATTTTTGTCACAGAATAATTTTGCTTCAAGCAAATGGTCACTGCAATGCACTAAAACAATCTTGTACCTTTCTTCCCCCTGCACTAAAGACCAAAAGCTGCTCTCCACTCCATCACCAATGCAAAGTCCAAGTAAATGGGCTTTTCATAGGGATATATGAGGGTTTGGGGGTAGCAATTCTCTTTCCAACTCAGCAGCTTGGAGTGTACAGCTGCTCTGCTGCCACCACTACAGATCAGCTGCTGTCCCCTATGCTCCTCAATATTCTGTTGGTCTTTGTAGTGGCAGATCCACCTCTCAACCCTCCCCTGATCCCTCTCCCCCTAATCATGATGGAGAGGCAGGCACTGTGAAGCAGAATTCTGAGAACCCACCCTGTACAGCTGCTCTATGGCCTGGTGTCCTGCATCCATCCTTCTATCTAAGCTATTTAACTGGCCCCAATCACCACAGTAGCTGAGCTCCTCTCTGTCTTTAGTATATTTATCCTCACAACACTTCTGTAAAGGAGGGCAGTGCTATAATCCCTATTTAACAGCTGAGGAACTGAAGCACAGAGAGGCTAAGGGTTAGATCTGCAAAAGGGACTTAGACTCATCTTTGCAAAGCCTAACTTTTAGGTGCCCTGCTGCCTAGTAGAATCCACAGCCCCAAATTAGGTGCCCAGGTCCCCTACATAATTCATGGGGAGAGTTCAGTGCCTAAGAATGGAACTCACAAAAGCCAGCAAGCTGAGTGGGGCGTGTCCTAAGGTAGCCAATAGGAAATGCTGAGGAAAGGGGGGTGGCCTAAGCATCATCACAAATCAAACATGCATAGTCTACTGAGGACCATTGCACTACCAGAGTGACCAGGCATCAGGTAGTTAAGTTCCCAGTTCTGGCTCCGTCCTGCAAATCCACAGATCTCTGTGGGGGCCATGCAGATGGTGCAAAGTAGGGTCAGGATGTAAACTTTACGTATTGATAGAGAGTTTGCGTGCATGGTGTGTTTTTGTCCATCCTGATAACATGGCTGAAGAGCATACATGCTGTTTTTGAATATAATGAGCAATTGAAGAAAGGCCAGATCTCTGTGAAACTGTGACATTTTGTACAAAATCAAACCACTTTATGCTCAGGATTTGGCACTGACAGTGCATATGGAAAGCCTCTAGCTACTCTAAGTCTGCCTTTGAGAGAGTCCAGGTTTCTGACCCATAGCACAATACAGGTAGTACACAAGTTTGAACTTTGTCTCAGAGATGTTTTTGCATCCATAAGCAAGAACAATGGACAGTGTTCATTCATGCAAGAGGTGGCAAGACCTATTCATCGAAGAACATTCAGTTTGCTGCGGCTGTTTGAACTCTGTTTGCAGCCTAGGTAGGCGAACTTGTCAATACTCTCCTTGATATTTGACCCCACCTGCACCGGGGGTTCTGGTGGCCCAGCTCTGAAGTTCTAGACCTTGGTCTTCTGCCATGAAATGTACAATCTCAAAGTGTGGGCAGTGTCTTGGAGACACTGGAGTGTAGGGCTGAAATTCTCTCCTTCTACACAAGCAAGGCAGCATTGTGGGTGTAGTCTTGACCAACCTGGATTGTGAGGTGTGGAGCAGCAAGTCTTAATATCCAGTCCATAGCTCAATAGAATAATGCTGGGGCAAGAATGCATCCCTGCCACACACTTGAGGTTTTGTAGAAATGCAGAGAGAGCTGTGACCCAACGCACACTCTTGCACTGGTACCAGTAAGAAGATCACTCACCAGATTTAGCAGAACATCTGGAACACCAACTCCTTTCCGCATGAGCCAAAGTGCTGACCCAATGACCAAATCAAAAGCCAATTTGATTTGTTATATGCCTGTGAAGCAGGCAGTTAAATTCTTGATGCAGCTCAGCCAGAAGCTGGAGGGTAAGGAAGGCATCCATTGTTGATTGCCCAACAGTGAAACCTAATTGCTGTGGATGACAATGTTTGTTAAGGAGCAGCTGCATCCTTCCAAGGCGAATGTGACTGAAGACTTTTCCAGGGACAGATAACAATGAGATCTGCCTGAAATTGCCCCACTTGGTGCAAGATCCTTTGCCCTTGTACAGGGACACTATGATGCCGTCTTTCCATTCTACTGGTACTTTGCCTGATGGCTTTTAAGAACAACTGATGAAGGCTGATGCTCACTGGTTTCAAGGGACCTTTGAGTAAGTTGGGTGGAATACCATTAGGTTCAGGAGCACTTCCGTGCCATAACTTTTGGAAAGTCTTTCATACTTCCTTGAGTGATGGAGGATCAGTGTTCATTCCTGGGTCTGCCGCTGTACAGTTTGCTAGGTCACATAGCTCTAGACAATCATCAGAAGGTGCGTGGTTCAGCACACTTTCAGAATGCAGTTTACATCTGTTCTCATCCATTGATAAACAGGGAGAGCCATCTGGTTTTGTGATGGGGATGTTAGAAGGCTGCCAGCTGTTCATAGCTGCCAGCCAGTCGCGTGATGGCAGGACACATAATGTTGTACTTTAGGCTGTCCTCTGTTTTGTCAGCCTAGGAGTTGATGTAGATCTCATGGTCACATTTTCCCATGGCCCAGAAAATGCCTTTCAGCTGTTTACATTCTTGGACCTCTCCCTGCTTGCATGCTTCTGCTTTTCTTGCTAATATATCAAAGACCTCTTCAGAAAACCAAGGTTTCTTGCACAACCATCTGAAGCCGATTGTTTCAGCAGCAGGCTGTAATATAGCATTACATATACCACTCCAGGCAATCTCCACATCATCTGACAGGGTATCAAGATTATGTACGTGATCCTTGACCACCTATGTGTATTTCACAACTTCAACAGAGTCCTCAGATAGGCATTGTACTATTGGGGGATGTCTGGCTTGTGAGGAGTTAGAAAATGCCATGACAACAACTTGTCTATGGTCTGAGTTTGTTGGAGCATCTGTGCTGACGAAGACCTAGTGTGGCCTAGGCCCCAACCCTCCAAAGGACTTAGGTGCCTAACTCTTGGTCAGAGGGAGGTTCTTCCCTCCACTTGGGCTTCACAGCTGTGAACCTCTCCTGGAGTTAGATGCCTAAGCCAGGTCAGCCCTTTTTTGCAACCCCCACCCCCCATGATGGTATTAGTGTGCCCTCTCCATACCCTAGAGCCCAGTAGTTAGAGCATATATGCAGGATGTGGAGACCTGGGTTCAAATCCCCACTGTGTCTGATTTGAAGCAGGAACTTAAACCCAATTTTTCCACCTCCCCGGTGAGTGCTCTAGTCATTGGGCTAGATATTCTGGGGGCTGGCTCATTCTCTCCTGTTGAATCTGTTCTATTCTCTATATTTCATACATATTCATATTCTTAAATATTCACTGAAGCAGGGACTGGACCCTGGGTCTCCCAAGTTAGTGCCCTAACCACTGGTTAGACCTCTGGTTCCAAAACCTTTTGCTAGGGTGACCTGTCAACCGCATCGTGTCTTTTTTTGTGACTCACCATTACATATATGCACCCTCCACCCCAGCACTGCAACCCTAGCCCTGGCCCTGTGTGGAAGCAAGGTGACAGGGCATGGTGGGGGACTGGACAGCAAGCCCACCCTCCCAGCCCCTGCAGTGGCAGCTCTGGTCATGCAGGACTGAGTCCAGTTAACTGCTCAGGGTGTTGTGACCTGGCACACAGGGTCAGGTTTGGCCTGGCTGCCCCTCCAAGGGATGGCTGGGTCAAACCTGCATGGTGCTGTGACCTCGTGCACCCAGTCGCAACATATGGAGGAGGTCTTGTGGGACATGAGTCACTACTGCAGGGTGAGTGTTACATAGGCTCACTGTCCAATGTCCCCAGGGGCTTCCCCTCTACACGGGGATGGGAGATGTGTATGTTTGCCTAGGCTAGGGCCCAGTGATGGGTTAATGTGGCCCTGGACATGGCAACCCTTCTAGAACCTTCTCACAAACCACTGGTGGGGTGGGACTAACTGTTTGGGAAACGCTGCTATAGACATTCTCTCTCTGGCCCAGTGAATATTTCAGTATTTGATACAAAGTGGAACAGCTTCAGCAGGTGAGATTGAGAAAGACTCACCTGTGACATCCCAGGGTATAATCCAGACTAATGAGTAGCTGTGTTACCCCTGCCCCCTAACCTGGGGTACTTTTACAATGCCTTGCTGCTATAGCCTCCAGTCTGGACTGCTCACAAACGGCCTCCAGCACGTAAGTCACTCCCAGCTATACCCCCTGTGTGTGCTGCAGTCAGCCAGCCACACCTTGGCTATTACCAGCTTTAAAGATTACAGCAGAGTGACCTCAACACAATCCCAGTCCCAGATTTCCCTCCAGAAACGTATGTCCTGTACTACCCAGCCCTCTCCTGGCCAGTACAAATATACTGAGTCTGTTATTCCTTTAAGGGAATAATATGAACACAACTTGTTACTCCAAATGGGGTTACCCACACACTTCAATTTGAACACACTAGATTAGATAAAACAATAAAACAAAAGTTTATTAACTATAAAGAGGTAGATTTTAAGTGAGTACAAGTAATGGGACATAAAAGTACAAAGTGATTACAAGAAAAATAAAGATAAAATGCTCACTGGGGCCTAACTTAAACTATATTAGATTCAAAGTAAAATTTTCTTACCATGTGCTTTCTGCAGTCTTACTGACCAAACTCTTTAGGTCAGAACCCCACCAATGGCTGAGTCCTGTCTCTTCAGGTGCAGCGATGGGCAAGGGGGGGGGGTTCCTTGGAATGTCTCCCCTTCTTTTTATAGTTCTGTCCCCCATTTGAGAAACATTTCCAGCTGGGAAACTCCATGCTGTTTCTTTGCTAAGATGTAGATTTTTTTGCTCCTGCTCCCTTTCCTGGCAGAGAATGGCCACTTAGCAGGTAATGGTCCATCAGCCTCGTTTACACCTGTCTGAGGCATCAGCTTGCCCTTTGTTTCTGAGGAACTGGTTTGGCCACTCCCCAGACTTATCTGGAAAACATACTGCTAGTCATGATTTCAGCTTATGTTTATAACTTCACATATAACCCTGCTTACCTGCATTTTGCCAGGATATTACTGATCAGCAAATTATGAGTTTTTAAATGATACCACATAAGACATGCATTGTACAAACATTATTACAATTGTGTATAACACAGGGGTATATGCTGTCACACCACACCAGAATATCCTCTAGCCCAGTTGTTAGGGCACGCATCAGGGAGGTGGGAGATCTGGGTTCAAGTTAAAATTCAGAATCAGGCAGAGTTAAGATTATGAACCTGGGTCTCTCAACACCACCACCACTTAGGTACGCTCTGAGCGTGTCTACTGAATCGAGCCCTGCAGGGGAATGCCTAGTTTGAGGATCCTGCCAGGGCTTAGGCATGTGTTGAGTGCTGAGCTGGTTTGTGTCATCAGGATTTAGGTGGCTTTGCACATGCCCATAGGCATAAGAACATAAAAATGGCCATTCTGGGTCACACCAAAGGTCCATCTAGCCCAGTATCCTGTCTTCCAATAGTGGCCAATGCCAGGTGCTTCAGAGGGAATGACTAGAACAGATAATCATCAAGTGATCTATCCCCTGTTGCCCATTCCCAGCTTCTGGCAAACAGAGGCTAGGGACACCATCCCTGCCCATCCAGGCAAACAGGATGGACCTATCCTCCATGAACTTATCTAGTTCTAGGTAGAAATATGGGGGACTTTACCAGCAGAACTTTAGGGGTTAGGTAGGAGTTGAGCAAGGTTTTGAGGATCTAAATATTGGACTTAGGTACCTATAACACTTTGTGGAACTAGCCCTAAGTGACTTGCCCAACGTCCCACAGAAGTCTATAGCAGAACAAGTAACTGAATCCAGGTTTCCTGTGTCCCAGGCTAGCACCCTAACCACTGGACCATGGCTCTGCTGTATTTAGTGCCTACTGACAACCTCTGTTCCAATTACAAGAATTAAGTAGCTGTGGTGCTGGAGTTCACTATCTGGCCCCTAGCAGGGGTTTCACTATGTCTGTGGTCAGAATCTGCAGGGTCTGCTAAGTATCAAAGCATTTGTGGAGCTTTTTTATCAAAATTATTTTTGTTAGTTCTCAGTTATATAGAAATAAGATTAATACAGTAAACTCATGATGGGGTAGTTTATACAGCATTCTAGGGACGATCCTTCGCAATTATAATCTCTCTCTCTCTCTCTCAGGCTAGGTCTACACTACAGCGGACTT
Source organism: Terrapene triunguis (assembly GCF_002925995.2). Classification (NCBI taxonomy): domain Eukaryota; kingdom Metazoa; phylum Chordata; order Testudines; family Emydidae; genus Terrapene; species Terrapene triunguis. Next base: position 13,708,781 of record NW_020664393.1, read on the forward strand.
CCGACCTAAGATACGCAACTTCAGCTACGTGAATACCGTAGCTGAAGTTGCGTATTTTAGGTCGGCTTACCTGGCGGTGAGGACGCGGGAAAGTCGACCGCTGCCGCGCTGCCGCCGACTCCGCTACCGCCTCTTGTCGAGGTGGAGTTCCGGAGTCGACGGTAGAGCCATCAGGGATCGATTTTACCGCGTCCTCACGAGACGCGGTAAGTCGATCCCCGATAAACCGATTGCTACCCGCCGGATCGGCGGGTAGTGAAGACGTAGCCTCACACACACACACACACACACGTTGTCGAGAGTAACACAGCTTTCTGTAAACGATCCGAAGAAGGCATTGTCAATAGCTGGAAATCTGATTTTGATTTTTGAACACTGGTATGTAATTATAAGTGGTACTCACAATCACCACCCATTGCTCATTAAATAAATGAATAACGGAAGTCATTACTGTGGCAAACCGTCCATTGAAATCAATGGGACTTGTCCCTATGTAAGGACTTTAAATTGGCACAATAAAAATATTATTGGTTGAACACTTTTCATCTGAGCTTATCAAAGGGCTTCTTTTATACAGTTATTCACACAGCAATGTCAAAACATTTGAAGCAGCTGGACCAGATCAGTGACTGGTGTAAACTGACGTAGCTATAGAGAAGTTACTAGAGCTATGCTGATTTACACTAGCTGAGGATCTGTTCTTTGTTCTTTGAGCTAATGTGACTTAAATTTTTTTTTGGTCCTCGCACCAAGAATGGTGCTGATGGCACCAGAGCTGCGCATCCTCATGCTACCTTTGCAGTAACCCCATTCCTACAGGAAAGATTCCCAAGGGAAGAGAAATTACTTGTTTTGCCACCCAGAATTGATGTAATATGGACACCTTCTACTAGGCAACAAGAAGAGTCCACAAACTCACTGAAGGTAAGTGGTTAGATAGGACCCTAGGGTAAGGCAAATCTTAGAGTAAGCACTGTTGAAGCAGCACACATTGCTGGATTCCACTGTAGGGAAGCCTGGGCTGGCTTCATTGCAGACACTTAGCACCCAGTGGATGTTGCTGCAGGCACACCAGAATGTCTTAATGTAGTGAAGAAGAAACGGGGAGAGGACAGCAGGGAACAGAAATTGGGGGAAAACTGTATAAAAATTCACTTACATAAATTAGCTGTGCTTCTTGCAGCAAAACTAACAGTTTCTTTTGAGTGTGAATGCTGTTGCTTCGCTTTGCTAAATGCCTCAAGGAATTGTATCACATAATATACAAGGGTAATTATTAAAAATGCATAAATAGTCTTGTAGGTACAAAAAGTTGCAGCTTGTCTCCAGCAAAACATTAAAAGGTTTGCATATGTCAATGAATTGCAGGCTGTTTGCTTTTAACAGCTGCTATTTTGGGACTTGTAAGGATGTTGGTTAGAAAAAACAAGTTTTGTAATTGGAGGAGGCTGCCCCATTGTAGTGGACAGTTGAAACCCAAAGGAGGCCTGGTGGGGATTATGCAGGGTGTCTAACGGTTTTGGCAGTGGCTTTGGGTGTTAAGTATCAGTTAACATGCTTATGCCTGGCCTTCAGATGTCCATGCACAAAGACCCTTTTCTTCTGCTCCTGGCATGAATCCAGGCCAATCCTGGAATATTTGCCCCTGTATCCCGGACCCATCATTAAGGACAGTGTTTATCTTGGAGCTTCATCTGAAAAGCACCAAAGCAGAAGAATGCTCACTGACCCGTAACCCACAAATGGCTGTAAGTGGGAATTATATGTGTATGAATGTATGTCTTTTTTAAAGCATGGAATAAGAACTGAAATCATTCCAAGTTTCTTTCCACATGAAAACACCTGGATTTTTTAAAAAATTCAGATGTGATGGGACTCCTATCCTGCTCTGGATTTTTAAGATGATATTTATGCCAGAAAATCCTTCTTCCTACTACAGCTCTGAAATGTAAAGCATACAAAGTGCACATTTTTGTTCCACAACAAAGGTATCAGTTTAGATTGACACACTGAGATTATCCTGAGCTAGAATAATATATGTATTATTGAAGGCAATAGGACTATTCACATGAATAAGACTTTGCAGGATCAAGTCCTGCTACTTACAGGTAAATAGACAAGAACACATAATAAAGTGGTACGAAAACATGTTTTTCTTCAGATTGTTGTTTTTTCTTGCAACTTGTATATGAAATTCCTTTGTATCTGTGGTGATCATAAAAGCTTTTTATGCAGTTCTTTAATACTGGTCAGTATTTTCCCTTCTACTTTATGTTTCCTGGACCTGATCCTACAATTCTTCCTCACACGAGTATTATTTTCTCTTGCAAATAGTCCCAGGGAAGTCAATGGAACTAAGTATCATTATTACTCACAAGAGAAAGAAATACCCATGTGAAGGTTGCAGAAACACCTCTACTAGATATATTCACTGCTCACATCCTTACATTATCATTATTTTTAAAGAAAAGATACAGAAAGTATCTGTAACACGTGTCCTTTTAATTTGAATTCTGATGTGCTATTTTGAATGATGACTATAGAATACACGAAGTATATTTTGCTGGGTAAAAAGAGGTGAGCTAAAATGAAGGGTAATCTTATGTCTTAATCACTGGCGTTTGTATGTAGATGGTTTCAAGAAGCACAATCCATCAATTACTTACAAGAAATATTCAGATATTCCAACTATTTGTACGCTTCCTTGATGTCTTTCTAGTGTACTTAATATATTTGTTTTTATGACTCGTAAAGGAGCCTTGAATGTTTTGAAATGTATAAAAAAAAAATCTATCTCCTGGAAGTACATCTACTTCGATCAGTACAGATGTCCAATCAACATACTCACCTCCAGCTTTGGGGCAAGGAAGAACAGTGAAAGCAAAGTTAATCTGATAGGTACTTTAGGAAAGAACTAGAAAACAATCTGGTCTAATTGTTCAGGTAGCATTTTCTATACTATACTGCTGTGATTGCAGGAAAGTATAGATTTTGCAGGAAAGAAGGATTTTGAATGGGTTAGAAAAAATGAAGAAATAGGCATCTTTAATGCTTTTTCAAGACTTGATCCTGCTCTCGTTGAAGTGATTGGCAAAGCTCTCATTGACTTCAAGAGGAGCAGAATCGGGCCCTTAGGCTGTACACAAGAATATATGTTGGAAAAAAGAATGTACAATGCTGTCTGCTTCTGACGACTTGTGATTAGATCAAATCCTTTCAATGCCCTGAAGCTTTTTACCTTAATGCTGGGCTACCTATGGCAGACAGCAAGTTGATGTCTGTCACTGTGGCTCATCCTTGCAGTATTCACTAATAATGTGCTCTTCTCATTTGCCAAGGCCTATACACTGTAGCATTTGAGAGCTTTCTTTTTAAACACAGTCTATTGGGAATAGGTTAAAACATCAAGGAAGGTAGCTTCATTTACAGCAGATAATTGGCATATTCAGTGCTTTTATATACAATGAAATGTGACTTAGGCAGTCAATGGAGAGCAACACAATCAGCTGGTTAATGGCAGAGGTGGTCATCATTTCACAAAAGTGGAGCAGAATTATACTCAGCATGTTTAGGGAACAAAGTCTATAGACACAAACTAATATCTTCAACTAAGGAAAAAATGTGATCATACTTAACAGGTGAGTGGTTTTGTTCTTGTGCCATCTCTAATCTGCCTTTCTAGGCAACTTACTTTCTGAAGCTTCATTTTCTCTATTTCTCATTGGTACTTGGTGATGGGCAGCATCTTTCTTTTCCATTAACTTTCTTGCCTTATGCCATGCTGCGCCACAGTTTATGGCTGCCATCTTCTAGTTAGCAGAAAATCCCCTATGATCCATAGCCTGGCTTTATGGCTACGGCTATGGTCCTCTGACCTTTACTAGTAACATCTGATAAACTAGAGAAACAGTGGCCTAATTAAAGGAAGCGGCAGTCTAATATAGGAAGCTGTTTAGATTTGATTCATCTCCTTCTGTGGTTTCAGACTGAATGTTTAAGAATACCTACTTATTAACGTGTGCTGTCTGCTACTAAATGTGAACTTTTAAAGGCCCTTGATTTCAGTGGATGTTAGGAGCCTAAATTCTTGTGCTGAAAGTCTGAATCCTATAAACTTTGTTTCAATGTTAATTTTAATAAAGTTACTCCAGACATACAAGTGTAGGTGAGACCAGAGTCTTGCCCGGTGTGTACTATTTTACAGGACAAAATAAAGTGAATGGACAAACTGTAGAACTTTCAATCTGTCCAGAAAACAGGTGCTTGTTTATACTACAAATTTTAGCCAGCCCTGTCCCCCTTAACAGGTTACTTGCTTCCAGGAGAGGACTAATCTGTGCTGGAGAGTGGAGTGTATGGGGCCATAGTTGTGTCAGGCCGAGTACGTGTTAAACTGTGAGGACCTTTCCTGTAACTCTACATCCCACATTTTAACCCTCCTTAAGAAGCACTTGCTTCTCTGCAGATGTTGGAGGGAGCCAGACTGAGGCAAAACACTTCTGCCCCACACTCCCTCATCTGCACATGACCTTTTGGGCATATCCGTATAAACAATCCAGAGCCAGGATTTGGTGCAATCTATTCTCTAGAATCAAGAATGACTCTGTGCATAAAGTAAATACAATAATTCAGTGAACACCAATTAAAAGTATATTTCACAAGAATTACACTTTCATTTGCCTGTTCTATTGACTATCAGCTGGTAATAAGCTTTGCTCATTTCCCTGAGCATGTACATTTCCCCCCCTGAGTTCCTGAGTCACAGCTTTGATCACTTGATTGCTTAAAGCCTGTGAGTCAGTAATATTTCCCAGTTTTGCTGTCACATCAAAGTTCTTTGAGGGGCTTTCTCCAACAGAAGGCAGCCAAGGATCTCTTTTAACAGAGTTCATCACCACGGTGTGGGTATGCTGCACAAATGAAAATAGGGAATAATGCACCACCTTTAGCCATTTGTGTAATCATTTTTATAACATGCATCACCTTCTGAAATGGACCAGCTGCTCTACAGCACCATTTTTGCTAGAATTTTTATACTTGAAAATATGGAGGGCAAACATTAAACAGGAAAGGTGATTTTAATATAGACGGGCTGAGGAGTAGAAGCAAATAAATGCAGTTGCTTTTACCCGTTTACAGAATCTCACAGTTGCTTTACTCAGGTTTTCTGACACGAACAATTCCAGCACTCAGAAGTTTTTTATACAAACAATATTTAATGTGATAATATGCAAAGTATGACAAAATCTCTGAGCAGTATAAACAATTTGCAAATAGCTCAGAGCTGTAACTGCATCTTGAAATAAGCAATTGACATTATTCTGTGGCTGCTGAGCAGTATAAAGGGTTGATTTACCTCTTACCCTCATTAAGCCCAATCCTGATGTCTTTATTCAGTTTTTATCCAGTCTTCTCTGGTAAAACTCACATTGACTTCAAAAAGAAGCTTGGTCCAAGTAAGGACTGAGTAAAATGTGAAGGCCAAACTCTGGTCTCAGTTTGCACTGGTGTAAATCCAGCGTAACCTGAGCAAAGTCAGTGGCCCGGATCATCTCCTCCTGTGGTAACACCGCCGGTGGGATGTAGGAGAGGAAATTCCAGTGAGGCTCCCTTTGTTACAATGTGGTGGGTGGCTGGTTGGGCAGGGTTTGCCCCTACCTGTGGAAAAGGCAAAGGGAGCCAGTCACAGCGCGGGGCCTGTGATTCTCACTGCCTCTGGCTGCTGGGCAGCCCACTTCATTAGAGCTGTGCTACCAGAGACTCTGGGGTGGCAGGAGAGAGGCTATATAGTGTTTTCCCATGAAACCCTGCAATCTTAAAGAAAAAAAATATGCATCCTCTCCCCCAACCCACCAATTCCTCTCCCCATCCAGCCCAGTCTCTGCCTCCTTCCCCTAGCACAGGGCCTGGACCAGCAAAGTATCCTCTCCAAGGGGCCTGAAGGGAGGGGGAAGAATCCCTCTCACACAGGAGGAGAGAGATCAGTGTGAGGTGGGTCCCCTCTGTGCACAGACCTCAGGGATGATCTGGCCCAGTGGAGTTATAATACCATGAATCTACACGAATATAGCTGAAAGTAAAATCTGGCTCTAAGCAAGGTCTCAAGATTTAGCCCCGCGTGTGCAGTGATTGGTCAATTTTAGCTTACTCTATAGATAATTGCAGATACTATGTGTGCTTAGATGTCAATAATCTTGGAGTAAATGAGTTACAACTTGAAGATAATTAAGGGAACACTGTCACCTTAAAAATCCTTTCCTCTAACATTATTAAAAGATTTTTAAAAATTCAATTAACTTGTTGCTCTTTATTTACCATTTGCTTTTTCTCTCACCTTAGACAATGAAAATCAATGAAGTCAGTTTCACATTTGTTTATAGTCAGTTTCACTTTCAGGTTTTTAGTGTTGTAATGTTTGAGTCAGAAACAGCATGGGGAATAATTATTTGTTCAAGTACAACTGTTTTCACCTTCAGTTAAAAAAATGGAAACATTTCTGTTGGACTTATGTTTTAGAAAAGCTTGTTTATATAGTATTTCAATGCTGGGTTAAATTTGACAGTGTCCTTTTAAATATAAGGTTTTGCTTAATCATGTACTTTGATCAGAGGTTACTTCATTTTACTAAATATGAGTCTAGGTGGTATGGGGCTCCTTTTAGCTTCTAATAAAAGCTAGAGTGGGTGTTCAGTTATAAAATGTGGCCCAGAGAGTGTGAGCTTCCGGCCCTAGGAATTACATTCAGGAGTTCTTGCAGGATTAGGGCCACATATTGGTAAGTGCTAGTCTAAATCTACACTATGGAAATTGTACGTAAGGGACACAATTCTGCAGTCTTTCCCCATGTGAGAAAGGATTTCTGGACTGGCCCCTAGGAGTGTCTGTGTACCAGGAAGTGTCTCCATTTATATAGGATTCATGTTTCCAACATACTGCATAATCCTTCAGTATTTTGTAAAACACACTTATCACAGTATTTGACTAGGGCCAGCAACATTAATCAGTTTAGTACTTAAATGTCTGTTTAATTAGAGATGAGATGAAACCACAACATTGACCTCCAGACTCAGTTTTCTACCACCCAAATTTCATGTTTGCCTACAGTGATTTGGTGCTACATAGTATGAAGATAGGGGCCATCTGAACAAAAACAGAGTCCAGTTTTCAAACGTTCCCAAAGTTAGAGAGTGTTTGCATCAATGTTTTGGTTTAAGTTCATCCTGGAGTTTCTCTATAGCTGAGGGTCTCATTTACAACTTGAGAAAAGTTGGATTTTGTTTCAAACTGCTGAGGACATGCTAATGTTTTCATTAAGTGTATTCTACAGCATCATCAAGTGGTTATCTGAATTCATTTCAGTCACCGGGAGAGATCTGGCTTATTCTGAGGAGTTTAATGGTCTTGAAAATGGAAAGAAAACAGGCAGTTGTTATTGACAAACTGTGCTGCAGATGTTTAACTACTGGTGTTCCTTCTTTAAAGAAAGACTGCCCCCATTTTTCTGGCATTTCTAAATGTATGCACCTACTGCTCGCAATGACAGTCTTACTGAAAATATATTCCTTATGTGGCCTTTAAGTGGCACTTGTTGGTGAGATCTAACTGGCTCCAACTAAACTGGCAACTCCAATGGAATAGCTGCACTGAGGGTTGCAACTGGCCAGGTCCATAAAGGACTCTGGGTTACATGGGAAAAAAGGCTGCCATGGCTCTTTAGGGAACAGGAATTGTCCTTACTTTGCCAGACATGTGGGTTTGAAGTTGTTCTAACATGGGGAAATTGCTTGTAGAAGAGACCAGTTTCTAAGCATAAGAATGGTCAGATGAAAAAAATACTCCATGTGTGTTATGATGCAGCAATTTGAATCAAAGCATGTGGTCTTGTGGTCTGTTCCTGAAATTGATCTGCTGACCAACTATGGACTTTCAAACCCGGTGGGAGGTTCTTTGGTTTATTCGCCAGTAGTCTGGATAGCATCCAGTTTGAAAAGACTCGCTGCTTATGTAATGGTCTGTGAGTGGGTGTGCACTGAGGTAATAAGCTTCATTCATTTTATATTCACTTTTGAAAATAAGGCTGTTATTTTTTTCCATTGGTATATAACTTCTACTAAACGCTAAATTTCCCTTGATTATTAAACTGATATTAAAAGCAGAATAAAGATGGTGCTCACTCTTTTGTACTGGATTGTCCTCTTAAAAATGTTGCTTTTCAGCAAGATGCCACCATTGTAAATTGCAAAATCATGGAAGATGTGCTTCAGTGCCAGATCACACTTTATACATGGATGTGATTCATTTTCAACATATGAATTTTATAGTGCTATGAACAGCAGATGTGGTTTTTATTTTAACCATCTGTAGATACTGTATAGTCTCATGATCTTATTCCTTTCAAAATTCAGACCATGAGCTGTATATTCCTTTTAAGTGCACCATTTATTCTAAATATCAGTTACAAAAGTAGGTGAATAGATGAATGAAAAAATGATGATGACATTTGGCATTGCTGTTCACCTGGGCATCTATAAAAGAGTCTTTTTTTACATGTAATCCAGTTTGTCCAAAATTATTTACAAATATTCAATACTATTATTTTAGCAAGTAATTTGTTGCATTAAATTAAAGAAAGCGAAGGTTATGTCAGATATCAAAAGAAACTTCCCAAGGGCTGAAGTAATTAACCATTGGAACAGCTTTCCCCACACGCATTCACTGAGGCATCATCCAATAAAATTGTTCAAATATGATAAGATCCAGCAATCTTTACTCAGGTTAAACTCCCACTGAGCACTGGGTGTGAAATCCTGGCACAGTGAAATCAGTGGCAAAACTCCCATTGATGTTGTTGGGACCAAATTTGGTCCTAGTTGCAAGGGCATGGTAGAAAGGAGCTTTACAGCTATACTCTCTGTGATCAGATTACACTAGCTCTGAGGAACTGTGCTTTAGCAGCCAAAGATTTTCTACATTCTTCTGATGTGAATGTTACATCACTGAGTTTATAATGATGTTATCAGCCCAGTGGTCTGTCAGGCATAGCTATGCATTCTAGACAGTCATTCTGTAAGAAAGCATAGTATTCTGAAGTATAGTTGGAGTAAAAATAAAATACAATCATTTACCTATAGTACTGAACAGTTAGTGCCAACATCTTGATTTTGCTAGGTCATTCTTAGGGAGTTTTAATAATCTGAATAATAGAAATGTAGAAAAATAAGAATTCGAGTACTTACATCCATTGTTTTGGAATTTAATTTGGACCCAACCTTTATTTTATGGTTATGAAATGTTCAGAGAGTTTTATTCCATGTCCAGGTTCCACCAGTAACCACAAGAGCTGAAATACAGAGACATGCTATTCCAGTAATATTTCAGCCATGACCACAAGTCCATGTGCCAAAAATCCATCTCCCCCCCTCCAAAAAAAGACTGTTCTTGCTGTGCTGGTGGGCAGCTAAAGGGTTAATCAGGAAGGTCTTGTTACATCCAGGACTAGAGCTATCTGTATCACTTCCAGGTGATCTGTATCAAAGACCACATTGGAAACACACATGTAGCTGCATCCTCCTTCTTTCTTCTTGCAACACAGCATGACACTTATAAGATTGCCATCTCACAATTGCAGACTGTTGTACTCAGTGTAGTAGTAGCCGTGTTGGTCCCAGGATATTAGAGAAATAAGGCAGGTGAGGTAATATCTTTTATTGGACCAACTTCTGCTGGTGAGAGAGACAAGCTTCCGAGCCACACAAAGCTCTTCTTCAACTATGGCTCAAAATCACCAACAGAAGTTGGTCCTATAAAAGATATTATGTCACCCACCTTGTCTCTCTAATTGTAGACTCAGAAAGTCCTGCTACTTCTGACAAGGTTTCTGTGAACATTTTGAGGTTTACCCATCACTAGGAATACACATGCGTTTGGTAGCTATTTTTGGACACCCAAAAAGAGGTAAAGCCATTTTACCCTTTGGGAGTGGGATGCATCTACTAGTACTTATAAAATGTTTCAGATGGAAAAAAAGAAATATTATTTTAGTTATCTAGGATTTACAATGGGCCTACTTGTCTTAGGGAGGATTGCAGGATCAGGTCCTTAAGCAATATCTTCTTGAAAATGAGCTGGGAAGCTTATATTGAGGTTATGTCTGCACATATTCAATGACATTTTGTAAAGACCATAGGGGGAAAAAAATCCTTGGCTTGGTAGTTCTGATGAAGTTTCTCCAGAATCCTTCTCCAGTAATTTTTAAGAGACTAACATTTTGTTTCTATGTAGAGGGTTGCATGCTTTGGTGCTTCTGTAGGTCAAGCTCATTGCATAGAAAGCGGCTTCTGGGATTCCTCCAGTTCATGCCCCCAAGTTCCCTGTGTGTCATTTTCCCATTCTCCTCTACTTCAGGGACTCCTTGTAACTCCCCATTCCACCTTTTCCCCCAGGGTCTCCAATTCTCTCCCCATGCCAAGGTCTCCGGGTGTTTGCCATTTCCCATGTGACCAGTCCTATGCTGGAGGGCTCTAGGGCCCCCCTTCACTCAGCCAGTAAATGCATTTGTTTTAGGAAAGGACTCAAATAAACCTCTGCTTTGACGATTTAATTTAGTTAAAGGGGTTGCCCTCCTACAGACCGCAGGATATGATCTTAAAATAGCAACCAGATGCAGGATGATGATCTTACATTTATATGGCACCTTTCATCCAGATGGATGCCGAAAGTGGGGACAGGTACTTGTACCTGGTGGTGTGGGCCCTGCCCAAAGGTTCTAGTTACCATTTGATGCTTCCTCTCTCTACTAGGTAATAACAGAGCTGATTAAGACTCAATTGAGAGTGCTGTCACACACCACAGAGCTGAAACCACTGATAACCAGGTCTAAGTATAAGACCTGCTTTGGGACAGTGTCTCTGATGCAAGTTTCAGAGTAGCAGCCGTGTTAGTCTGTATCCACAAAAAGAACAGGAGTACTTGTGGCACCTTAGAGACTAACAAATTTATTAGAGCATAAGCTTTCTAGCCCACGAAAGCTTATGCTCTAATAAATTTGTTAGTCTCTAAGGTGCCACAAGTACTCCTGTTCTTTTTTCTGATGCAAGTGACTGCTCAGTGTGTGTTAGTAATGAGGCTCCCCCACTAACAGCTGAAATCACAAAGCTGAAATCACTGAGAGCTGTGTTAAGTGGTGGGACCTCAAGACATCGGCGAGCAGGCAGTTGATGGAGAGGAGAGGAGAGGAGTGATGAAGTGAGTGGCCGACTGGCCGAGTGGAACAGCAAATGGGAGGCCAGTGGAGTGGCAAGCAGCCAGCGAAGACAAGAGGAGTGGCTGGCAGAGTGGCTGGTGGAGCAGAATGGCAAGCAAGCGCCTGGACAGCGGAGCAAGCAAGGTGCCTTCTTGTACCCCCACACAGCCAGGATGGGTGGTGAACTCTGCAGATGCAAGTCTGAACTCTGGGTCTGCACTGACCAAGGACAACAACTGTGAGTGGGTTATGGAGAAGATAGGGGCACGTAAAAAGGATTTTTGGTTGCTGGACTTAAGAACCTGAGGCAAAAGGCCACTACCCAACTACCTGGGGTGAGTGGCTTGTTCGTGGGTTTATGCTTATGAATCTTCTTTGTGGCATTTTCCCAATGTAATGCTGGGTTACTTCCCTTCCTTTTTTTTTTTTTTTTTTCTACACTCAGACTCTGTGCTTGCCAGAGGGGAAGTATTGCCTTTTAGAGGCACCCAGGGGTGGTGTGTAATTGTCCCAGGTTACTGGGTGGGGGCTGGAGCTGGTTTTGTGTTGTATTGTTGAAAAGGAACCCCTAGATATTGAACCTGACTACAACTGGCAGAAAGGTTACATGCACACACATATCTGTATCTAAAGTATATAATTAATATGTTTGCATGTGTGTTAAAAGGATGTTAAGATTGCAGAATGAAGCAGTCAAAAACCACAAAATGTCAAAGTTACCCCCAGTTACCCCAAAATAATAATTCCATCCCATCCCCTACCAAAGGCTGCAAATATTCAAATGGCTAGTACTGACCAATAGGATTGTATTAAGTACACACACTAAGTCAAGCAACATGTCTGTGACTCTGACACATGATTGCTTTCTAATTCAATATGTGCATCAGCCAGTCAGGTGAAGGGAACAGTACTAGACTTGGTATTTGTGATACACAGCATCTGATTGCAAATAGAGGGATAAAGGAGAATCTGGGAAGTAGTGATCGCAGTCATTGTGTTTGGGCTCAGGATGAAAATGAAGGTATAAGAAGAAAGCATAAAACCAAGAGACCTTTGGAATAGCTATGGTTACTATACTTGTTATGGTTTAATTTGAACAAGACAGAAGTAGATATTCCAGCACAATTATAGAGGTATACATGCCAGCTTGTAATGTTTTGAATACACATGGTAGATAACTTATAAGTTTTGCAAAGTCAAGGGAGAGAGGCTTACTGGGTGAAGTTTTAAATATACAATTTGGGACAGGAATTACTGAAGCTGACTGTGTGTGTGATGACTCTCCCAATCTGTCTTCTGATGAAATGATTCAGTATATTTGTTTCCTGTCTCTGAGTTTCATCACTTTACCTTTTCTTTAGTGACTGGTGTAATGTCATCTGCATTAGCTTTTTCTTTCTTCCTCCAGTGTAACATCAATGCTAACTTTCTCCTGTTTAAAAATAAACATGACAATGAATAACTTTGTCATGTTTATTTTTAATGGGAATACTAGTATTCTTTGAGATTCCTATGTTTAATCATCTAAAAAAAACAACAACAACATTGTGTAACATCATTTTACATGGATGCATTACATTACAGAATAAGAACCACTGTACATATTCAGTAACATTTTAACATTATTTTGGCACTCACTCCTCCCTGTAGAAATAGCAGCAATAGAAAAGATTCACAGGAAACAACTAGAAGATTTGACTGATCCTGTCACGGGGACCACTCACTGCTAGGGCACCTCCTCCAGGCAGTTTGGGGATTAGTTCCCTGCAGGTGCTGCGCCCTCCTCTGGCAGTCTCTCCATCCATCTTCTTCTCTCACCCTGCAGCCCCTCTTGCTCCAGGAATGCAGATTCCTGTTTGTGACTTGGCCTTCTGGTCAGGTCACTATAACCCTCCCCTTCCGGGGTATTAAAATCTTCCAAGGCAAACTGTCCCAGGCAGTCCACTCTCCACTGTCTGGTCTGTATCACTTCCCCAGTGGCTGCTAAGGGAACCTGCAGCTGCCCTCTACTCTGGGGTCCCGCTAAGGGGCTCTCTCATCAGCAGCCAAGGTCTCATCAACCAGTGGGAGCCGCGATCGGCCAAACCTGCGGATGCGGCAGGTAAACAAACCAGCCCAGTGCTTACCCTGGCGGGCCGCGTGCCAAAGGTTGCCGATCCCTGATATAGATGATCAGCATTTAAAAAAAATTTATATAAAGTTGTATTTATTTTGATTATAACCCAGTTTCTCTCCCCAATCTTCCTATACCACTTCTCATTGAGGGGGTCAGAAAAATGAAGATTGAACTTGCCAGACTTGTGACTCATCACCCTGATCATTTGTCTGTATTTTGTATCCTCTTTCCCTTCTTTGTTATCTTTGTTTTTTAGACTGTAAGCTCTGGGGGTGGGAGGACAGGGAATGCAATTTACTGAGTAAGGCCTAGCAAAAGGTCAAATCACTATCATACAAACACACCTTCTAAGAACACAAAACACAGACCAAATAAACACAGAGATGTTCAAAGATGCAAAGGAGGAGTTAGGTGCCTATTTCTCATTAACTGACTGTCTTTAAAAATCTCCCATCTTCATTTTGAACTAAAAATGAAGGTGAAGTTTTAGTATCATTCGAAGTGGGATGCAGGATTCTTTTTAATAAGAGATGCCGCACATAATAAACATTGATCTTGCTAACACTCCTATGTTGAAATGATCACTCATTCAGTTTCACCTGCCCGCAGAACAATTTCTAAAAAATACAAATCTTTGCTAGCGCCCTAAATCTACAAACCATCAGCATAAAGACAAAAATTCAAACCAAAGCTCTTAACTGTACACCTCTCCAGGATAGGAAAAGGACCAAATTCTGTGGTCCACCCATTTCCAAAGTCCATTAGACAGAAGATATTCCTTTAAAAAGAAGCGATCTGAGTTTCTTTTGACAGAGATGGACACAGTCACTGCGTGATTTTGGAGACAAAGCTAAAGGTCAGCAAAATGTCATACTTAATAGTATCAAAAGCAGCTGAAAGAATTAAAAAGCAATAGGTCCGTCACATTGCCACAATTGAATCACTTTAATAATTAATAATTAAAAACAATGCAGTCATAGTGTTATGGAAATCAAATGGGAGTTTGGGGATTTTTTTACTATGAGATAAACAGTCAGACAAATGACTCCCTAAAACGCTCTCTAAGGTCTTTGAGAGGAAGGGAAGGTGAGCAGGGAGGTGATAATTTAAAATGATTAGGAGATAATGGTAACTTATTTATGATAACTGAATAACACCATCACTTTTCAAAGCAGATTAAACAAAGTCAACAAACAAGACACAGGACCACCAAGGTAATTTGTGAATTGATTGCACCTGGGGGTGATTTGGACCCTGATTGTGCAAAGATTTATGCATGCACTTAACTTTTTGCTCATGAGTAGTTCCATTAACGTCAATGGAACTATTCATGCATGCAAAGTTATGCACGTGTAGATCTCTGCAATATTACGGCCTTAGGTTTTAAGATAACAAATTGAATCTGACCAAGACTATCAGGAACAAACAATTAAAAGAGGATCAGATCGGGAAGACAGGAGATACACATGATTAAAGAAGACAGAAAAAGGCAGCACATTTTTCATCAGAACTTTCAAAAGCTAGTTTTGCTTTATAACAGGAAAAAGGGCTCAACCAGTTTTAAAACTCAATGGAATTTGAAGGATACCTCAGTGACTCTCCTTTGGTTTCCTGAAAGGACACTGTCAAGTAGCTTAAGCCTATAGATTTTGTATTATGTTTTATAAAACAAAATTAAAATGAAAAATTCCCTTGCAATGGTAGAAACACATACACAAATGTACTCCATTAGGGTGAAATATTGGCCCCTTCAAATCAAAGGGAGTGATACCGTTGACTTGAATGGAGCCAGGATTTCACCCTTAGGGCAAGAGAAATAGAAAATTAAACTGATGAGTCTGGTTTCACTGTCCAATTTGTAAGTGAAATGCACAAAGCAAGAATCAGCAAAGGACCACATTAATCTCTGGTGTTAATTCCTTGACTTCAGTTTCATGCAGCCTTATGACATTTGAAAATAGTTTAGAAACACTGTTACAAGTGATAAATTAGATATTAGGTTTGTAAAATTGTTTCATTTCTGATAATCCAAGGTGTTAACAACATGAGTGAAACAATTAATTTTTATAAGGCAGTTTCTTTAAAACAAAACAAACAAACAAAGGATAGAAAACTCCCTGACAAATGCATCAAGCTAGGTAGACACCTTATTGAATCTTTGCTATGTGCCTATCACCTTGTTAATCCTGTTCTCAATTCACCCCTCCAGGGACTGGACATTACACTGTGTAGGGATATGTATATGTCAAGGGGCGTGAATGCAATTTACATTGATTTGTATAAATATTTTCATATTATCAGTAATATTCTCTAACCCTTTCTTAATGCAACCTAACATCTTGATTGCTTAGGCCACGTCTCCTTTTTAAGATATTTTCAATGAGCTCACCATGAGGCCTGTAATATTTTTCTAAGTGGTAACAGATAATTTAAACCTCATCAGAGGGTGCATGGGTAGAGCAAAGAACTAATTCCAGAGTGCCTCACCTTTCAGTCATCTATATAACATTTAATCTGCCAGCATGTTGCACAATCACCTTTTTGTAGCTAGGTCCTTCTTTAATTCCTTACAGTCTTGGCCCAGACTTGACTAATTTAAATATTTTTTTCTCATTAATTATTAAAAAGGGGATAGAGAATAAGACGGAGAATATATTATTGCCCTTATATAAATCAATGGTATGCCCACATCTTGAATACTGCGTACAGATGTGGTCTCCTCATCACAAAAAAGATATACTGGCACTAGAAAAGGTTCAGAGAAGAACAACTAAAATGATTAGGGGTTTGGAACGGGTCCCCTATGAGGAGAGATTAAAGAGGCTAGGACTTTTTAGCTTGGAAAAGAGGAGACTAAGGGGGGATATGATAGAGGTATATAAAATCATGAGTGATGTGGAGAAAGTACATAAGGAAAAGTTATTTACTTATTCCTATAATACAAGAACTAGGGTCACCAAATGAAATTAATAGGCAGCAGGTTTAAAACAAATACAAGGAAGTTTTTCTTCACACAGCGCACAGTCAACGTGTGGAACTCCTTACCTGAGGAGGTTGTGAAGGCTAGGACTATAACAGCGTTTAAAAAAGAACTGGATAAATTCAAGGAGGTTAAGTCCATTGATTGCTATTACCAGGATGGGTAAGGAATGGTGTCCCTAGACTCTGTTTGTCAGAGGGTGGAGATGGATGGCAGGAGAGAGATCACTTGATCATTACCTGTTAGGTACACTCCCTCTGGGGAACCTGGCATTGGCCACTGTCGGTAGACAGGATATTGGGCATGATGGACCTTTGGTCTGACCCAGTACGGCCGTTCTTATGTTCTTATCTGAAAATTTTACCACTTTATTGTTCATCCTCTTCTCCAGACCATCAATAGATGTGTTAACTCTTCTCCTTGGCTAAACAGAACTTTGAGACACTCACTTGCCGATAACCTGCTGAAAATTGACCATTTATTATTTTTTATTTATATACTGTAGCACCTAGGAGCCATGGTCATGGATCAGGACCCACTGTTCCTATTTTTATTTCTCTCTCTTACCCAATTTTATATCTCACTCTGAGACTACTTTGATTCTTTAAGAGCCTCATGTGATGGGCTTTGTTGAAGGCTCTTTGAAAATGTAGGTAAATGATATTACTGCTTTATCTTTCTTCACACCACCACAAAGAATTCCAATAGACTAGAGCAATATGATTTTCTTTTCCAGGCACCTGATTTTTCTCTATAGAACCTTTTGTGGTTAATTTCTATCATACTATGTTGACCTACCTGTTCTTTAACTATTTATAATTATTGTTTCAACCAGCTTCCCTGATACTGGTGTAAAAAAAACAAAACCAAAACTTCCTGGGTGTGTATTTCCCAGCTCCTAGTTCCTTTTTTAAAGATAGATACAGCATTGGATAACCTCTGGTTTCCTGATAATATAGCTGGTTTTAATTATGGATTGTTTCCATTAGCAGTTCAGTCACTTAATTCTTAATTCACTTCAGAACTTCAGGTAAATACCATCTGGTCCTGGTGATCTGTTGTTAATTTAGAAATGTGTTCCAGCACTTCCTCCATTAGCATCTCAGTTTCTGACAGTGCCTCAATTTCTAGTATTCAGAAGAGTAGGCTGAGGGTAGGTAGCTCCCCAACAAACTGATGAAAAGAGGTTATTTAGTTTCTCCATTGCACAGTGGACCTATTCACCCTCTTACAGGCGTCTTGCTTCTTCTATATTTAAATAATGAATTTCTTTTTTATGTATTTGGTTGTTTATTCTTCAAATTTCCTCTCAACCTTCCTATTTTCTGCCTTACTTCTTGCCATAATCTATGTCTTTTTCTGTTGTCTTCGTGGGGTTGGATTTCTACTTTTGGAAGGATTTGCATTTTTGGGCTTGAATTCTCTCTTTTACATTTCAGTTTAATCACACTGTTTTTATTCTTGCCTTCTTTACTTAGAGGTATGCATAGGAGCCTTACAGGCATAGGCTGCCTATCAGATGTGTTAAATCAGCATATCTTCCAGATTCCTCAGTTCTCACCCCTTCTGTAGCTGGTCTCACTATTTTTCTGAGCCCTGGTCTACACGGGGGGTAGGGGGAAGAAATCGATCTAAGTTACGCAACTTCAGCTACGTGAATAACGTAGCTGAAGTCGATGTACTTAGATCGACTTACCGTGGTGTCTTCACTGCAGTGAGTCGACAGCTGCTGCTCCCCCGTCAAGTCTGCCTGTGTCTCTCATGGCGCTGGAGTACAGGAGTTGATGGGAGAGCGCTTGGGGGTCGATTTATCGCATCTAGACTAGATGCGATAAGTCGATCCCCGCTTGATCGATCGCTGCCCGCCGATCTGGCTGTAGTGTAGACATACCCTCAGTCATCCAGGCCTCCTGGTGAATCAGGGGTTGCAAGTGGTTTATGCCACTCTGACTTCCTTGGGGACTTCCTATCACCAGGAGCCTGTACCCTGATTTCCATTGTTTCTGCTGACAAAACCCAGGCTGTGGATCAAAACCAATAGATAACAACTACATCATAATCATAGAATGATGTCCTAATGAGGCATAGAAGGTATCTTATGGCAATACAGGATCCATAGAACAGGAACTTTGATTCACAACACGGATCTGATTCACAAAGCAAAGTTAGTGAAGCATACCTGAGCATTTCTACTAACTGCCTGGAGGCTACAAGCCTGGGGAAACCCTTTAGGCTTTCAGTCAGGAAGAGAAAGCAAGATTATCTGATAGGTAGAGATTTCTCAGATGTGCTAATGAAGACTAAATGTGACCATAGAACATAGGGTTAGAAGGGGCTGCAAGCGTCATCTAGTCAACCCCCCCTGCCAAGATACAGGATTTGTTGTGTCTAAACCATCCAAGACAGATGGCTTTCCAGCCTCCTTTTGAAAACCTCCAGTGAAGAAGCTTCCACAACCTCCCTATGCAGTCTGTTCCATTGTCCTATTGTTCTTACAGTTAAGAAGTTTTTCCTGAGATTTAATCTAAATCTGCTTTGCTGTAGTTTGAACCCATTGCCTTTTATCCTGCCCTCTGTGGCAAAAGAGAGCAACTTTTCTCCATCTTTTTTGCGGCAGCCTTTCAAGTATCTGAAAACAGCTATCATAGCCGCCCCCCCTTAATCTCATCCTTTCCAAACTAGACATACCCAGTTCCTTCAGCCTTTGCTCATACGGTTTGCATTCCATCCCTTTGATCATCTTTGTCGCTCGCCTCTGGATCTTTTCCAGTTTCCCCACATCCTGTCTATACATTGGTGACCACAACTGGACACAGTACTCTAGCTGAGGCCTACTCAAAGCTGGTTAGAGCAGTACTACCACCTCCCATAACTTGCATGCTATGCCTCTGTTAATGTAACCTAAAATTGCATTTGCTTTTTTTGCAATAGCATTGCATTGCTGACGCATGTTGAGGCTGTGACGTACCACAACTCCCAGATTCTTTTCATCAGTGCTGCTTCCAAGCCAGTTATCCCCCATTCGGTATTTGTGCATTTGGTTTTTCTTCTCCTAAGTGTAGCATGTTACATTTGTCTTTGTTGAATTTCATTTTGTTGCGTATAGCCCAGTTCTCCAATTTATCAAGATCCCTCTGAATTTTAGTTCTATCTTCCAAAACATTGGCACCCCCACCCCGCTTTGTATCTTCTGCAAACTTGATCAGTATGCGCTCTATACCTACATCCAGGCCATCAATAAAGATGTTAAACAACACTGGACCCAGAACAGATCCTTGTGGAACCCCACTTGAGACCTCCTTCCAATATGACATCAGTCCATTAATAGTTGCTCTGTGGTTGTTTAACCAATTCTGTTTAACTTAATGGTAGTTCTGTCGAGCCTGCGTTTCTTCAGCTTACTTATCAGAATGTCATGTGGGACTGTGTCAAAAGCCTTGCTGAAGTCCAGGTATATTGTGTACACTGCATTCCCCCTATCCACCAAATCAGTTACCCTGTCAAAGAAGGAAATCAGGTTGGTTTGGCATGATTTATTCTTGGTAAATCCATGCTGGCTGCTAGTGATTACCCCTTCATCCTCCAGGTATTCACAAATTGAAAGTTTTATCCATTGCTCTAGTAGCTTCCCAGGTATCAAAGTCAGGCTGACTAGTCTCTGCTGATGTGTAGGTAGAAACAGTCACAGGTAAAAATCTTCAGGAGCAGTGATGATGATTATTAATGAACCCCAATCATGGTTTAAGGCCCCATTGTGCTAGGCACTGTACAAACATGTAAAAAAAAAAAAAAGATGGTCCCTGCCCCACAGATCTTACAATCCAAGTACATGCAGATTCTGAATGTAATTATCGGGATTATTAATAATGAGAAATTAGCCTGACAAAGTATTGGATTGTGATAATTTGAAATATTCAGGGCCAAGCAGCTTTTCTTGGACCTACAGTTAGAAGAGAGGTTGTGAAAACGGTGAAGAGAAGACTATTCAAAGAACACTAAGATAAAGCCTCAGAAATACTCAATGCTCATTTGATTAAAGCAGTTATCCTACACCTCATTTTGATTTACATGCTTGTGTGAACTCGTAATGCATACGGATGATTTCATTAGCCATAAAAGTATTATCAGGTGACACTGACAACCAAGTTTCACTGAGAGAAAAAATATTAAAGTCATTAAACTACCAATAAAATCATAGCTTAAAACCACCCCTTCAACAATAATCAACTATGAAACAAAGGGACCGACAATTTGACATGAATCTGAGTCTCTGTGACTAAGGATTCTTTAGGAGAAAACTAAGGCCTGTCTAGTCTAGAAAATACATCCATCAGTCCACTTCCTGACAAATCAATCATTAAAATACAATGGGCTACTCAACACTGATGGGTAAACCAAATTTAAAAGTTGGGCATTTGGATGAAAGCATTAAAATCTTTTAACCAAAATTGTGACTATATACAATTATTGATATTGAATTAAAATTAAAAAAATGGTAGAGAACAAAAATTACAAGAAAAATTTCTGATCTCACTCAAGTGTAAAAAAAAAAATCTGCAGTTACTCCACTGGAGCCAATGGAGTAATTACACTGGTGTGAATTTGAATTAATGCTATTGATTTTGGCTGAGTTACTCTATATTTACACTTCTGTGAATGCCAGATTTAGTCAATGATGGGCTAGTTAGGAAACACCACAACATTTCTTTACTACTGCTACTTCTTATATAGAACGTTTCATTTACAGATTCCAAAGCACATAACTGAGGTTCAAGAGCACGATTACAACTCAGATGGCAGAAAGTTTGTAAAAACACCAAGACATTTAGAGCTGTAGACAATCATACTATGGCCTCAAAGACCCAAGTGATACCCACCAAAAACTTGAAGTAGAGGACCCCTGACTTAGCCACAGTGGGCCAAATTCATGGTGTTGTAAATAACAGCTGTGCATACTGTAAGTTGGTCAGGAAAGTGGTGTAACTGGTAAAGCAGTATAACACACTGATTTTGCATTCAACTTCATAACTTATACACTGAACAGGTACACGTATCGCATGGATGCAGCTAACAAAGGCCTTCCCACAACCAAGATCTTACACTCCTGGAGCCTTAGAATTCCACCTATGCTGCAGGAAGAGAGGATTTATTTTTAAATACCAAAGCGGGGTGTTATTTGGTGGAATTCGTCTTGCAGAGCAGGAAAGCTCCAGTGGACAGATGCAATTTTAATTTTAAGACTCCAGGAGCACACATCATCCTGTTAACTGTTTTTCTTGCTATACTCCTTCTTCCCTTCATTGTGTAAGTTACTCACTTTGCAGATCCAAAGTAGGGCAGGTTACAGTGCTTTATGGATTACAGCTGTCATTTTACCAACTTGTATAACAACTTATACCAACACAAGATTTGGTGCAGAGACTGATCCGCTTAGGCCATGTCTGGATTTTGCCCAAGAAGATAATTAGGGGGAAGATATATAGGCTTCTCATACATAAGCTGACAGTATTATCAACCTACTATTGCATTTAGATGATTGTATTTGTGATGTAGGTACAAGTAAAACTGGCACAATGGGGTGAAATTTACAGTACATTCAGTTAAGCATCAATTATCACTACAGCAATGTAAATGTAATCATACAAGACAAAGTGTCATATTATCACCTGACGTTTACCATACAAATAATTGTAGCAATAAAGTATCATTCTCAGCCCAGAGGTTCTAAGCCAGGTCTGATTCTTAGCAGAATTATTGCATGCAGCCATTACAAAGAGTAATCTTAAAACCACTCAATAACAAACTCCCACTGAATTTTAGACATCTCTAAACTGGGAGCTCTATTGGAACAGGTGTCAGTGGAGGTCAGTCTGAATGATGTCAACATTAGTTTGAAAGTCTATGTATAAAGTTTTGAATACTAGCTTTGATGAGGCATTATAAAATACATGTGTGTGTGTTGGGGCTGTGCTGAATGAACATACAGTGCACTGCCAAGGTGCATGGTGCAATGGGGGGTGAAAAAGCTGTGTTTGGATGAGGACATTCTGGGTCCGATTCATATCTCACTTTTAGCAGTTTAGCTCCATGGACTTCAATGGGGTCACTCTTGAGTAACATCAACGTGAGATAAGAATCTGGCTGGCTGGCTCAGTGGGTGTGAGAGAGAATGCATGACCCAAAGGGTCACTAGTTAACTAGAGACTGGATGTTGTCATGTGACCGTATCCCTCCTCTAGGCTCCAGAAATATGGTTCCATTCTCAGCTCCCCCACCTCCGGCTGCTTAAGGAGGAAAGACAGCAGCAGGAAATCCTTTCCTGCGGTGAGATAACTGCACACAGTAACAAGATGCCTCCTGCACAGTAGCAGACCTTCTGACCATCTATTGCATTATGCTTCATTGTTGTACATTTTGTAAGACAGCTGCAATGAGTGCATAGGAAAAAACTCTGGTTTTACTTATTTTTTTAATTGAGGAAGAATATGATTTAATTTAGAAAGACTTTGTGAATGCAACATGGGCCAGATATCCCAAAAGTGGCCTCTACTCTTGTGTGCCCAAAACAGGAGACTGGATTGAGGCCTCTCTAGAAGTTTGGCTCCTCTATCTCTTTATAATAAAAAGAATTCATAAAATGACTAGAGCAGGTCAGAAAAGGGTGTTGAAATTAAACACATTTTTCGCAACTGATGCGATTTGACTGAAGTTCGAACAGAACCCTGCCTACCAGTCATATTTCAAAACCTGCCTGGCTCCTCAGCAGCCCACCTGCCAGACTGCAGTGGAGGACCCCAAGGCTTCTAGAGTCCATGGCTCTGGGGCAATGTCAGACCAGCAGGTCATAGGTGGTCAGGCCTAGTGATCGGAGTCTGAATACCAGAGCCAGGGTCAAGGCAGGGCCAGAACCAAGAAGCCGGGGCAGAGGTCAGAGCCAGAATGCAAGAGCCGAGGGTCGAACCAGAGCCAGAATCAGAGCTGAGGGTCACAATAGAAGTTAGCGAAGGCAGGAGCAGGGCTGGTTCTGAGACAGTAGCAAGGCTGGGTGCAGGGTAGGATTCAGGCTGGAAGAGGAGCAGAGCTTGGTCAGAGATGAGCACAGGGGGGCAGAGTCCATGGGAATATGCACTCAGCAGCCAGTGAGCTGCTGCTGAGCTTAAGAACAGGTCTGGTAGCTTCCTCAGTCAACCAGGAAGGGCAGTCCATCAGGCAGCCTAGCTTGCTCATTAGGGTGTCAGACATACTGAGTGGGAGCAGCTGCAGGGCCTTACTCCTAACAGACAGGTTGCCAGGTAGACAGCCCCAGATCCAGGGCTCCATTTTCTTTCATGGAGAGTTTCAGACTTTCAAAATATTGGGAATCTTCTGTGACATGGAATCTCCTTTCTCTGCACAGGTGTAAAGATGACAGTTATACTTTCCTAGTGCTTCAAGCTGAGGATCTCAACATACTTTATAAACATTCATGAGGTAAGCCAGGTAAACACCCCTGTGATGCAGGTAGGTATTATTATCCCCATTTTACAGATAAGGAGACTGAGGTGCAATGAAGTTGAATCATTTGCCCAAGATCACACCCAGGAAGTCTATGACAGGGGCAGGAAACTAGGTATCTCGACTCACCATCTTGTGCTTTTATAAAACATCATTTCTCTTTATGCCATGCAATTTCAGTGATTAGCACTCCAACAGCTTTCATTTAGGGCCAGATACTGACAGCCTTACTCATGAGCAGTACCTTACTCTATGGAAGGCCCCACTGACGTCAACGAGACAAAAGTGCTATTCACTGTGAGAAAAGGTATCAGAACTTGGTTCATCATCAATAGCACACAGTTAAATATCTGTCCAAGAGATTGGAGTGTAAGTTAAATTCCCTCCTGAACAATTTAAAGTTGCTAATCAGCACTACAGAAAGGGCTTATACATTCTGCAAAAATCAATCACTTTTTTCATTATTATTTCATCCATTTCCTGACCATTCTTTTATCTCTTCTCATTCCTTTTTCTGGGAAAAAGGGGGCTTAGCAAACAGGACACTAATGAAATTTATTTCACTCTAGTGCATTCCATGTTTTTCCCTGGTAAATCATCTAGAAATCTGCTGTCAGAGCTGCACAATTCCTTTAAAATAGACCATTGTTTTTCTTTCATAGGAAGGGTCTGAGTGGAGTTGGGTGATTGACAGTGTGGCATGCTGGCTAACAACTAATCATACTAAGTATGCTTCATGGGCAGTAACATTGTTTAAGGGGTGACTCCTGGAGTTTCAGAGGACTGTGTGTGAGCTATTGCTGAGTGCTTAATGGCTGCCACATTTTCTTGCACAGCCCCTGTATTACCAGTATCCAAGTCATTGTTTGTAAAGCGCTTTGGGAATGAAAGGTGCTGTATAAAACCAATTTTTATTCTGTATTCTTCCCCCCGACCCCCAGATTGACACAGGGGCGCATTTTCAACACAGTGTGCCAGGAATTAAGCAATCAACTCCCATTAACAATAGCAAGCGCTGCAGACCTACTGCCCCCCCACATCATGTGGAAAATGGAGCCCACCATGATCAGTAAAGTAAGTTCACACAGAAAGAGAATAAAAGTCTCAGATACAGTTTAATCTGCTGACAGGTTTCTGGGGAACACAGCTATGATTATTAGCATTAAAGGTTTGATTAGGAGTTCCATGGAGCTGGAGATTGAAGTATCCTTTTAAATCATGCAGGGCTAAGTCCTCTTCTCAGAGGCACATTCGTGGCTCGTATTGACTTCAATGGAAGACACATCTGTGCCCCTCAAGGTAGGATTTGGCATATAAGCTTTTCCAGAAGGAACTATAACTAGTAATTTAGGTAATATAGTGACTGAGGGTCTGAGCTTGTGGTGTGCTGGCCCCCTATCTTTTATTCCCATAGGGCTAGATTCTGATACCCTTGCTCCAGTGTAGAAGCCCTTTTCGCCTCAAATAGCCCTATTGACACTCATGGACAAAGGTTCTATTCAATGTGAATAAGACGGTCAGACTCTAGCCTATAGGGACACATTCTCTCTGGACTTGAGAAGGGGCAGCTTCACTAAAGACAAGGGAGCTTTTCCTGTTTACACTAGAGACAAATTTGGCCCACCAGGTTTATTTCTGTCACAAATAAGTAAATCTTACCAGATTTTTTGGGGGAAGTATACAGTGATTGAGTCCTAGGCATTTCTGAAATCCAAACATATTTTTAAACTTCACCTCAAAGGGGTGAAAAACTCAGGTGTATCTTAAGTGTTAGTCTCCCAGCAATTCCTCCTAAGAGATCTAACTTTATCTCAACTGAAAAGAGAAAGCAGAAAACAGAACTGGTTTTTTTTTTTTGTTCTATCATGTTTGCAACACGACGAAAATGTGGAATTCTTCTGTCTCTTGCTTTTCACCTTTCTGAACTACTGTCAGACTTCTGTAAATTGTTTGCACTATAAACATGCTTTGTAAGTGAAAGGCCAAGTGTTAAGAAAAGCCAAAGCCAGCGATATGGTATTGAGTCTTTTTTATATATATAACTGACATTAGATGGGGACCAGCTGGATCTAACTCCACTAAGAAAAGCCAGGAATCATTTGAAACAGTGGCATGATGTAGCTGAAACACCAGCAGAATGGACTTACACATTAATATGAATGATATATTTTTTAACATAGTATTATAGTTAATTACAAACAAGAGGGAATGTTTTTGATCAAAAACAGTTGACTTGTTTCTCTGCAACATCTTCAGCTATACAAAGAGCAAACAAGCTTTGGAAAGAGTGACATTTTTAACAGGGGGTACCACCCAGATACCATCTATTGAAAAGAGCCTGTCATTATTACTCTTAATAATGTGGAATCTGTAAGACTCCCTTTTCTCCACTCCCCAGCCCATAGGTGCTGGAACTAGGGGTGCTGGAGGTGCTGCTGTACCCCCTTGCTTGAAGTGGTTTCCATCATATACAGGGTTTAGGGTTTGGTTCAATGGCTCTCAGCACCCTCACTATACAAATTGTTCCAGCACCCCTGCCCCAGCCCTGAGGATCCTATAAGAGAAGGAATTTTGTTCACTCATAGAGACTATTATAATGCTATTGTCTAACACTAGCGGAAAGTCTACACTTCAAAGTAGTGTGTTTGAATATGGCTGCTTTAGCTCAAGGAAAGTCAAGAGAATAGCAACCAAAATGTCTTAAAACCTGGAGATGACAACGATTGGGATTATTTCAGGCTTAATCCTGCAGAGCACAGCTATGGAGTGTTGTATGTAACAGAACAAGGTAAAGAATGATGTGCAGTCCAGGAGATGCCAATCTTGCATTAATGAGAGTACGGCTGTGCTGTTATCATGGTAGTCCTGCCTGATAGATGGAGTAAGACCAATGAGTATGAAGCACATAGCTAGGTGTCTCATTAGCTTGCTGAAGATTTTGTGTCCTTGTCTCCTCAGATACACATGTTCTCTGCCCATGCTTTGCTCCTTTCTTACCGTGCACACTTGTGAGTATGGGAGCAGGGGTCTTGAGACTTACTGCTGCCCAGCGAGAAGGATTAACTTTGCACTTAGCTTTACTTGCAACTGTGGATAGTCCCCAGTTACACTTGTGCTGGAGCACAACAACCCTGAAAACTCTGCTGTAAATCATACAAAGACTTCAGGATCAAGGTCAACCTGAGAATCTGAGCAAGAGAATCTTGGTTCTTTCCCTCTTTAATAATAATAATAGTAGTTCAAAAGTGCACATCCAGTTACTGCAAATTTGGAATAATCATCCCATCACATACAGACATTTACACATGTTCTTGGTGTATCCATCTGTAACGTTCTGGCAATGCACGTGATTTCAGTGCAAGGTTCCACAGCACATACAAGAGTGGTTTTCTTTATTCCTTTCTATATAGTTTTCCCCTTGTATCTCTATGGCTTATACAGAGTGTGTTTTAATATAATGATGTACATTTAAAAATACTTTAAATTTCTAAATCTGAAAAATAGAAATCAAACAGAAGTAATACATATTACATAAGCAACACAGAGACAAAGTGGGTAAGGTCATATCTTTTACCGCACCAACTTCCATTGGTGAGAGAGACAAATTTTTGAGCTACACAGAGCTCTTCTTCAGGAGGACCTGAAGCTCAAAAGTTTGTCTCTCTCACCAATAGAAGTTGGTGTGGTAAGATATATTACCTCTCCCACCTTGTCTCTCTAACATCCTGGGACGGACACGGCTACAACTAAGTTGCATAAGTAATACAAGCAGACATGTAGCTTGTAGGTAGAGTAAAAAACAAAACAAATTTAACCCACTACCCCAACATGCTCTATATCTCATTTAATTTGCAATCACTGGAACACCCACCACAGAGATTAAATGAGAGCACTGTATATTTTCCACAGTGTATAATGTACACAATTGTTTAGAACAGGTGTTTCTGTAATTGTGATAGATTAAGAAAACAGAGACTGTTCTATTAATCCTCACACTTCCATGTGTACTGGCTGTAGGAAGGAATACCGGTCAACTCAAAATCTGATACCTGTTTTCACACTGTGCTTTTCATTTTAGAATCTAGTTTAAATACACTAGTTAACAAACAAATGTATATTCATGGCTCTTGTATAAAAAAAGCTCATTTAAATAATATTCAAACCAGCATAACTAAGGGACATTCTGTTGCCGTGTGTTCTATCAGGCATGTGAAATCAGCATGGTTAGACCTGTAGGTATAATGTAGAAAGGGCCGGCTCCAGGCACCAGCGCAGGAAGCAGGTGCTTGGGGTGGCCAATGGAAAGGGGCGGCACGCCCGGGTCTTCGGCGGCAATTCGGCAGTGGGTCCCTCAGTCCCTCTCGAATTGCCGCCGAAGAATGAAGCGGCGCGGTAGAACAGCCGCCGAAGTGCCGCCGATCATGGCGTTTTGTCCCCCCCCCCCCTTCACCGCTTAGGGTGGCAAAAAGGCTGGAGCCGGCCCTGAATGTAGAGAAGACGGGAAGCAGAGTCTTCTTGACTGAAGGCCCATACCACCTCTGGAATCCTACAGGCTAAGGCAAATATCTTTAATTCCTTCAACTAAGATTGGTTTTTGGTGAAATAGGAAAGTCCCTATGAAACAGTGAGAAAATGGGGCCTGTGGACAAGAAGGTCTATTAACCAAAGATAATAAAAAGAAGAAACAGATACAACATAAATCTTCTGAAGTGTTGGGAAATTAAGGAAGCCTCCGTAATTGCCCCATATTCCTGCAAACCCAAGTTGGGGCTCCAGGGTTTCCCTCCCCAGGTGGGGAGGAGGTGTGTGACGGTGGAATCTCATGCAAGCAACAAATTCAAGCTCTCTAGTTGGTAGCTCAGTTTTTCTCAATATTTCAATATTGAAACTGCCTGGGCAGGTAGTTCAGGAAGTAGCTCAGCAGCTTGCTTGAGCATGCAGGGAATGATAAGAGCTGCACAGAAGGAGCTGCCCAAAGGAAGCCATTTATAGACCACACAACAACCTGTATAACTCAGGAATTGTGTTACATGTTCTTTGAATGCCATCAACTAACTAACTATTTACATTTGTAAAGATATAGAACAATCTCATTAAAGGCAACAGTAAAGGAAGCGCTAGAGAAAATGAAAGGGCTTGAGATAAATGCTAAATCACAAGCCTGCTGGTGGGCCATTTCTTCTTGTGACTCCACATATAGTCCCAGCCCTTCCAGGGTAAACCAAAAGTCCAGTAAACAACAGCCCACTGACCTAACTTTGGGTCTTCAGCCCAACTCTGGACTCACTAGTCCTTATCTCAGGTATCAGGAAGTTTCAACAGTCCTTATCCTTGTGTCAGGGGTTTTCTATTCCCCCTTCCTCAGTGGGCCAGTAGGGGAACTGATGCCCTGTCACTACTTTGGGTTTTGGTTCGGGGACGCTCTACTAAGCAAAGAATGCCTGGCTACACCAACCCCTTGCTTCCTCCATGGACCATTTCCTACCTTGACCTGTCCTAGGCCTTTCCCACAGCCTCTCCCTGGGCTCAGAGGGTATTTGCATTTCTTTCTAGACCTCTTTTGTAGGCTCACTGCAGAGCTTTTTAGCACTTTCAGACATCCAGCTGATTCTGCTGCAAGAGAGTTTTCTTCCCTCCCCTCCAGGGCAGTCCCTGACCCTGCAGGAAGTTTCCTGCTCCCTGCTGGCCCATCCACCAACACAGAGAACCCTGAGTGCAGACACTTCCCCAGCTTTCCTTCCCAGCTGCCGTGGGCTCCCTGTTGCTGCATACCTTCCTTCAGGGAGAATCTGTCTGCCAGCAGTCCAACAGAGCTCCCTGACCCAGACAGCCTTCTCTCCCTGAGTGAGATCCAGCAAACCACTCTCCTTCCTGGTCAGCTCCCAGCTGAGTTGCATTCAGCCCTTTTCAGCTCCTTGTTCCTCCAAGCTTAACACCTACTGCAGGGCAGGTGTAGCACAGCAGGGCTGAGTGAACCCAATGGCTCTCATTAACCCCTTCTTTCCCAATGTGAGGTTTGCACGCCACATCACAAAGGCCCTTATTCAACAAAGCAATTAGGCCCAGATCCTCAAAGATATTTAAATGCTAACTCAATGGGAGTTAGGCACCTAAATACCTATGAGGATCTGGGCCTTAAGGACTTTGGTGTCTAGGGATGGACATAAGCAAATGCTTAGGTATTTGCTGATTTGGGGCATAATTGCCATGTACTAGGATTAAAGACAAAGGATACAATTTTCAGTCCATGATCTTAGTTATGAGGAACGTGATGGGATATTAATAATATGGATTTTGTTAAAAAGCCAATCTGTTCACACATATACAATTTCCTACAAAGGAACACTCTTTCTTCAGAAGCTTCGCAAATGTGTAGCTAGCAAGGACATAGTGGAAGTCCTTACAAATGAGGATACAAACACGTCAGATAGTTGGCATTTAAATTATAATTTGGCAATAACTATCTTTAGTTCCCAGCAGGCCCAAGAGTTCTCTGTGCAGTAGTGTACTGACATGACGGGCCAGTTCTTTCAAGCCAGCATCAGAAATATCATTACATCTTGCCTCCAGAAGTTGTGACTTTGTTCCACAGGGAGAGACCAGGTCAACTCTGGGGTCACCTCTGCAGCCACTGGTAATGCTAACAACAGCCTGGCAGGAGATTAGAGAGAAACACTCATTCAATAAAGTCAAAAGGATTTTGTCTCCCTAAAGCACTGAGAAAAATGAGTTTATAGATAACTCAACTATTGCTTGCCCTATGGACATTATCCTTTAACTTCCAATGAGGCAGCACATGCTGTTATCCTGCCGGTATCATGTGAAGCTGAACCTCTTCCAGCCTTAGAAAGAAACAGAGACTCCTGCTGGCCAGTTTGCAAGCACATTAAACACATTATTAAAGGTACAAGAGCTACAAAATTGTCCCATGTCAGAGCCTATTTTTAGTGGTGGTTTTACAATTTGCCAGTTGCTGACAATGCTCCTTTACCATTGGATGCTTCCGAGTCTACCGTTCATTGAATTGCCCTGTCTGGATAGATCATTTGCAGCTTTGAGGGAAACCTCCTTCCGCTTTTAATCTTTCCATTGACTCCTGCTTCATGTTCAGGCTTGTCACATACATGCAAACAATGGGGAATTACATCAATTTTCTCACTTTCTTTTTAAAAACAGGATAATTTGTTAACTTTCTATATAGGCTGAAGACTCATTTGACCATGCAGGCATCTTTCTTTACTAAATTAAAGCTAGAGGATGAAATAAAAGTTAGAGGCACTTGGAGGTGAATGGGCTCATGACATTACCTTTCTAGAAACTTTGCTGGAAAATATTTTTTAAGAAGCCAGAGCAGTTCCTTTTAAAAAACAACATTCTACACTACACACCATTGTCTGTGGTATACTTGGAGCTCAGATACATTCTGAGAGGAAGATACCAAAGTTGCAACTATTTTTTTTCTAGTAGCGAAACTTTCAGAGTTTTTCAGGCCTTTAATTTTAAACATTGATTTGCAAATTGTATTTTGTGTTAGAAATGCTGAATGCATTTCCCCACAGTTGCCATATATCACTACTGACAGATTATTGGTTAATTCTCCTTTGAAAAGACATTCCTCCCGCACCCAAAAAACCCCTCTAATATTTTGCATCACTTTCAAGAATAGATTTCATACTCATGCAGCCCCTCCACGGTGGCCTGGCTCAAGCCTCCACCATGGCACTTGCTAATCCAAGTGGCTTCTGCCCCCTCCTCACATGGGTTGGGTCCTGAGTTCTTTGTTGCAATGCCTGGTGTCTCCACCCACGGTGACTCCTCTCTGTGCCCAAGACGCAAGGGAAAATGTCTAACACTAACACTCTTAACAAGGAGTATAACCCAGTACAGAATCAACATATATTAATACAAACCCCAACAAATGAAATAACACCCCCCAAAATGACAATTTAACAAAGGGGACTTTATTGGGGACAGAAAGAAAAGAAAAGGTTCTAGGGAGGGTGTGACACTTCCCAGGGATAGCCAGGATTGTAGACATCTCGATATCACCTGCTCTTAGCGTGAGGAAGCCTGTCTGTACCTGACGTGGACCAGCTTCCCAACTCAACTAGCCACTGGCAACACAAGAACTCCCTGCCATCACTCTGCAGGTTAGTGATTGGGACACCCCAACCCTCGAGCCCTCTGAGCATCTCCCTGAAGTGTCTGGCTTCTGGTCCACTGGACACTTGCAGTATTCACAGATTTACTGTTTCCAAAGAAACAGAACAGCCCAACTTACCAGTTCCACCTCAGATCACCGCTCTGCTTAACACACAGCACTTAGATACGATTATAGTGAGATCAAGTATAAGCTTATTTAACAAAGCAGAGATTCTAGTAACAGCAACTAGAAGTATTGGAAAGAAATGGTTACATATGAAATAAAATCATAACATACATTCTAGAACTAGATATTCATGGCTTGTAGAGTAATGATCACACAAAATCCTTGCTAGCACTTCATAGCCTGGTTGGCTGTGACTCTCCGTTCATGAGACAGATACACTGTCAGTTTGCCTCCTAGGTGAAGGATCCAGTATGTTTCTTTGCCCCTGCTTCTTGTAGATTTGTTGCTTCTTGTAGATTTATCTCATTTTGCAACTGGCTTAGTATGCAAACAGGCATACAGTGTGAGGCATACAACACAACAGCCAAATGGCCAGACAGGGAGATAGGCATCTGTTACCTCCTGCCTGAAAGGAACACCTTAAGGTGTCACCTCCTGGTGACCTCACTTCACTTCAAGACCATACAAACATAATTTTCAGTATAGATACATTACTACTTAAATATTATCCGTACATACCTTTCTCAATTATGATGATGATGGGTGGGCTACTGGCTCTCAGTAGAGATCTTACATGGCACCTCTTTGGTGAACTATTATGTATATATCCAATCCAGTAGATCTCTGTAAAACCCTATGCACCCCTATGCTCTGCGTGGTGGCACCAAAGGCTACCTAGTTCGTAGAGGGACAGGGTTAAGAGTAACTAAAAGGCTATAACATCAATAATATAACACATTTCTCACCTCCCACCATTCACAATTATAGCACAGCCCCCAGCTCCCTCCTTGGCATCTTTCCAGGCAGATGGCATGCCTAGGACGAGACCAGAGATGAGCTGCAAACATTGGCCACCTTAAAGAAAATGCAAGGCACCCTCTTACAATGTTTTCACCCCTGAATGGGACAGGGTCCTCTCCTGACTCCCTGGTCTGGAGTCCTCTTGAAGTCTTGGCTGACTCTAGGTAGCCAGAGCCAGGTCAGATCTCTGCCCTCTGGACGCTTGTCTCCACTGGGATGGCACTGTCTGACCACACACTAGATTCTACTTTCTACAACAGTTCAGAGTCTCCCTTTATGGGAACTGGGACTTTTGGGAGCTAAGCAGAGACACCCGACCCCCCTGGTGGGCCGGGCCGGTTTGTTTACCTGCCGCATCCACAGGTCTGGCCGATCGCGGCTCCCAATGGCCGCGGTTTGCCGCTCCAGGCCAATGGGGGCTGCGGGAAGTGGCGCGGGCTGAGGGACGTACTGGCCGCTGCTTCCAGCAGCTCCCATTGGCCTGGAGCAGTGAACTGCAGCCAGTGGGAGCCGCGATTGGCCGGACCTGTGGATGCGGCAGGTAAGCAAACCGGCCCGGCCCACCAGGGGCTTTACCTACACAAGCGGCATCCCAAGTTTGGGAAACACTGGTCTACACTGTAATTAAAAACCTGTGGCTGGTCCATGCCAGCTGACTTGGGCTCCCGGAGCTGGGACTGAGAGGTGGTTTAGTTCCAGTATAAATGTTAGGGCTTGGGGCTGCAGCCCAAGCTCTGGGACCCTCCCACTTCTGAAGGTCTTAGAACCTGGGCTCCAGCCTGAGCCCAAACATTTAGGCTATGGCTACACTGGCGCTTTACAGTGCTGCAACTTTCTCGCTCAGGGGATGTGAAAAAACACCCCCCTGAGTGCAGCAAGTTACAGTCTCTCTCATGTCTCGGTGCCACTAAATGGGACAGAACACCACACCCAGTAGGTGTGTGGGTTACACAACAACTCAAAGGACCTACTCAGTAGAAAGGAACCTTACTGCATGTGTAAATCTAATGTACATCCACTTTTAGGCCCCACGTTGCCAGAACAGTGTAAAAAGGAGCATACATGTAAGTGAAAATCTGACTCAGTATGTCTGGGGATATGCTAGGGCAGTCGCTTAAGACAGGAGGCTGCTTAATAAGGATGGTCTCTTACACGTTTCACTACACTTTCAAAGCCCAAACGAGATTTCCAGATGGTCATGTGAACATAGGGCAAATAGTTGTGCATCACTGGTGCACTTGGCACAAATACTAATGTAAACTCATATTTTCACAAGTATTTGTGATGCTTTAAGCTTGGTTTTCCTCTCATGCTGATGTAAATCTGGAGTTACTTCTCTGAAGTCAGCAGAGCTACAGCAGTGGTAAACTGGCATCAGGAGAAGCAGGCCCTTTCCCTTTCTACAAACACTCTTGTGCACAGTAATTTGCTGGCATGAATGCTCACAGAAAGTGAATACAAGGATCTTTAATACTATCAAGGCAAACATATTTTTTAAAACAAATTCACAAATAATTTTGCAGCATGCACCCAATTCTACTTATGAGCACGTTTTTTTTCTTCTGCTTTGTCCTTTAGTGTAACAAAACCATCTGAATTAATATGCCTAGCCATCGTTAATATGAACTCCATTATCATGTTTCAATCACTCAAATTACTAGCATTAGCCTTTAGACTGACTTCCGAATTACAGATGAGAGGGTTACACAATAGACATTGGAGAATCACTTAAAAAAAAAAAAGAAGAGTATTACACAATCCTTCATTGAAATACCATCCTGCAATTCAGAGAACCAAATCTAGTCAGACTGAGAAGCAGTCACGTGCATATACAATAAAATAAACACACAGTGTAGAAAAGCAGAGGCCATTGAACTTTATTTCACTTCCCAACTGCAGCGTTACTCATAATTCATGGGTATACTCGCCTTTCAACCTTCAAAACCTTTCCCCAAGTATTTGCAGGAGTCTCACATAAATATTGCTACAGTAAGTAACATCAACACTTAGCTGTTTTTCAGGAAGAGCTGTATGATATTATTATGGCATTCCATTAAGCTAGCTGCAATGTGTAGGAGGTCTAAATCAAATCATATCGGCTAAAGGTAACAATTACATTAAAGGTAACAATTAGACATGTACAAAAGAACAATGGCAGGGAAAAGTTTATTCCAACCCGCCCATGTTTCGAGATGTAAATGACAGTGTAGTTCCTTCGTAGGCTTTAATGGCCAAGTGATACATCATGTTTGTATCTGCAAAATGACTCTGAGTGAACACAGAATGGAGCACATGTTAATATATTGTTTAGCTACAGCTGAAAAAAAGAATGGATCTACAAACTGCTTTATTTTGTAAGGATGGTAACCTCATTCCAAAGCATCAGGGAAAACTGCCATTTAATTAAAACAATCAAATGTTGTGAAATAATTAATACAAAATCCTTCCCTCAATTTGTTTTAAAACCCCACTGTCAAAAAAAAAAAAATTAGAATGACTAAATTTAAATGACAGGGAGTTAAGAGAACCAACTTATACCATAGCACATGCTTAAGTACTTTCATCCATCCCTCTTCAGGGACACACTTAAATGTGTGCTCAACTATAAGCATGTGCTTGAATCCCATTAACTTCAATACAATTTAAGCATGTGCTTAAATGCATTTCTTGACTGTGAATACTTTTCTGAGTCAAGGCCTAAGAAACAGCCTTTTCATGATGGCCCAGATCCATGAAAGGCATTTAGTTATTTGATTTCAATAAGCATTAGGCACCTAAATACTTCTGAGGATCTGGGCAACCTGCCTACAACTCCAACTACTTTTACAGAGCACTCACCATCATATTTTGTGAGATACAGTTCACTCAGACTTCAGCAGAAGGATTGAGGGAGTTGCTCACACATCCTTCGAAGAGTTAACCTCGCTATGCATTAGAGTGAGATGCGCAAATCTGCATGTAGGGAGGAGGGAGGCAAGCTTCACTGAAGAATTCAAAGCCTAATTTCACTCCAGAAGTGAGAGAATAAACAGAAATAACAATTCGTTAGTCTGAGCTGAGAGAGATAGGGAGAGACTAACCAATAGTGATGGGCTCAGACACATTCTACTAGCCTATTTACATGGAAAAATAGTCGAAATTTCAATATATGTACAATATACCTATCTAAATGACCCACTACAGAATATCACACTGCATCTGCATCTCTGAATTAAGCAGACAGCATAGCCTGCTGATTTGGAATTGCTTTGCTTTCAACTTTACCTGGGTTCTCTAGCCTACACTCAGTATTATAGCAATCTAGGATCTCTTTCCACTCTGCTGCAGAGCAATCTTTTTGTTTTTTTCCCCTGGACTGGAGAATTCTGCTTGCCGTTTTATGTGGGTGCTTTGTTGCAGACATCTGAAGACTGGCTTTGTGGTTGTGTGGGCTCCCTGTGGGAGAACCCTGAAACTGGATGGCACAGTCTAAACCATCTCAGAAAGCTGCACTTACACGGGGCTCTACTTTATTTGTTTCCTACAGTTGAGCTGCAGTCTATCCACATGACTATCTGCTATTACAGCTGACCTCCTTGAAGGGTGATAAAAAGCTTGTACCGCCTAACGCTAGAGAGAGGCTGTGATTGTTTGGTGATGTTTTCAGATGCACTCGGGAACTGTATCTGTTGTGTGTTATCATCAGCTTAATTAAGATAAGGATATGGAGTTTGTTACAGGGAAAAGGATACAAATGATTTATATGGCATTAATTGTACTGATGAAGTGCAGGTTTATCAATATGCATAAATACAAATGTACTATGAATTCAAATAAGATAATAAAATCAAGTGCTAGAGTTCCTTTCAACACCTTCCCATAATTCTCAAAGTTTCCTAAACAATAAAATGTGCTGTCTGCTAGGAAGAAAGTTTGAAGTGAGATAGGGACCAAGGCAGAGGGCAGGACTGACTGCACAGATAAAAATAAAATGTAAAGCTGACTTTAGATGAGTAAATTTGATCCAGTGGAAGAAAATTCACTCTGCTCCCTGCCATGCAGGTAGCATGTTTGCCTGTGACGGCAGCAGATTATTTGTTCTTTTTCCCTGACACTGAACTAAAGAATGCATTGTGGGAAAACCATCATGACACATGACACAGTGCAAAGGGGGATCACAGCGTGAAGCAGCATCAAGGGGCTTACTTGGCCTTGATGCACTCTTGCACAGCATGGGGCGCCACAGATGAGTGTCTCTTCCAACTCAAGCAGTGGTGCAATTTGCACAACTCTCATGAGAGCGCATGGTGAAGCCGCTCTCAAAGCCCTCATGTAAACAGGGCCAAAAAAAAAAGAGTAAAGCCCCAGCACCATGCACAGAAAAAAGCACAAAAGGAGATAGTTCAAAAGAGGTTTTGCCCAAGGGGAAGAGGGGGAGAGAGAAATGAAATACAAATATTAGAAGCAAATGAGAAAGGCTTAAAAATAGAAGCTGGCAGTTAGCACAGTTGGGAGAGGAGTGGTCAGAAGAACTAAAGTACAGCAAGACACTGGATGGCAAGCCACAAATGGAGATTTATGTGCCAAGGGAAAACTGTAATTGAAATAAAGATACTAATATTTTTCTGTGGCACAAATACTCAGGCCCGGAAACTTCTTCAGAATTGCCTAAGTTCAGATAATAAGTTTGCATAAAAGGAGAGAAATAAAGCCCTGCTATAAGTGTTCCTCGCTAGCCTGTCTCTGAGCAACAGGCCCTCCTGTGTTCCCACTCCCTTGTTGCTCCTGCTTATCATAATATGCCACTTTTGCACATCAAATTTACATTTCAAAAATGCTGTATCCCGGCTCTAAAATTAATTATTAATCTTTCATCAGTCCCTTCCACAGATACATTTTTAACTTTGATTTTGCTACCCATTCAGAAGGGGGGAGTGGAGGGGGAAGAAGCTTTAATCTTGTCACTTTTCTTTTGGGTTCTGTTCTCGTCTGTTACCACTTCTAGCCCCATAAGTGCTCGGAAGGTAGAACTTCAACTTTTGTTCTTACTTTTAAAAGACATTTAAAGCAGTCGGGAGAAGAGGGAATTTTTACCCTACGGGCATCACTCATAGATGGTCAGAAAAGCTCATTTGGCCTTGAATTTTTGTCCTCATGAGGGTATATTGTACCACTTTGCCAGCTCTGGACTGGATTGTTACTTGAACTATATGCCCTGTGCAGGAGAGTAAGAATGCTCACTTGTACTCCTGCATGTCCTATCCAAAACATTGGTCCAGGCGGTGCCCGCTTCCTCCCCTGTCCAGAGGTTGGTGGGTGGGGCTAGGTAGGAAATGGGCAAAACATTGGCTACACCCCTCCAATGTATCAGCCAGCACAGCGGAGTCAGTCAGATGAGGAGCAGCAAAATTATTATTACCAAAAGTCAATTATTACCCTCCCAGAGCAAGTGGGGAGCAGGGAGGAAATTGAGCATCAGAGAGGTGTTTGAGGCACAATGCTTGCTGTTGTTAGACCTGGGATAATGCTTTATATCCTTCACCCCTTGCTTGGGACTATGCCTAATGGCACAACCTAGCCCATTGGATGGGCCAAACAAATATCTATGAAATAACCAGCAAGAAAGGAGACAGTTTCTAAAGGATTACTGAAAATGGATTCCTATTTGCCTTTACACTGCAAAATTTACTAGGCATTAGATTAGCAACTAATCACACACATGCACACAGCACTGGTGTACAACCTGTGCTAACACAGAACTAAAATGCTTTGTGCAGGCTGCATGCTGAATTAAGAATTAAAAAAACTAGCAATGCTCCATTAGGTGCACTGTTTTAAAATAATATTCTGCTTAAAGGGAAAAAAAATAAATACATTAATTAAATAAAATAACCAGCCTCTTTGGAAGACATATGCCAATACAACATGGTATCTATTTAAAGGCCAAAGACATCAATTTATAAGAAACCCTACTTTACATTTTTATTCACATGTATAGGCTAAGAAATATATACTACTTCCAACAGTTCCTTTGCTGTTATTTTAAGTGAGCTTTACTGGGTGCATGTTTGGATGAATGTGTCTCAGAATGTTGTACTTAATCAGAGGTGAATTTGAATCAATAGACTATAACTTACAAGAAATCAGATAAAGTACAAGGGAAAAATAAAGCAGAAAATCCAGTGCAAAACATAGCATGGTTGGATTTTTTCCCTCCACATATTATCAGGAAAGTAGACCTGCCTATGATATAAATATATCCTCTCAATTTGTCACTGTGTTCACTCACTCATGATTGTGTTTGAGTTGTATCACTCCCTGTTTTAGCAGTAGTGTCAACAAGCAAATCTGGTATAAACTGCATATACTGCTCCTTACGTTTAGCACCTTAATTAAGGTTGTAGTTCAACAATAATAATAAATTATCATTTGCATAATGTGCAAAGCACTGTACAGACATTAACTATCACAGCACACTAGCGGGTAAGTATTATTAACGTCCTCCTTTTGCAGCTGGAGAAACTGAGATAGCAAAGTGACATGACTTGCCCAAGGTCATAGAGGATTCAGTGGCAAAGCAAAGGTTAGAAATCAGGATCTCCTGAATTGCAGCCTGCTGGCTGTTCCTCCAGAGCAGTGGTTCTCAACCAGGGGTCCGGGGCCCCCTAGGGGGCCTTGAACAGGTTTCAGGGGGTCCCAAAGCAGGGCCAGCATTAGACTTGCTGGGGCCCAGGGCAGAAAGCCGAAGCCCCACCCCTTGGGGCTGAAGCCCAGGTCCCTGAGCCGTGCCACCCGGGGCTGAAGCTGAAGCCTGAGCAATGTAGCTTCGTGGGGGCCCCTGTGGCATGGGGCACGAGGCAACTGCCCTGCTTGCTACCCCCTAATGCCGACTCTGGCTTATATATGCAGAAAACCAGTTATTGCGGCACAGATGGGCCATGGAGGTTTTTATAGCATGTTGGGGGAGGCCTCAGAAAGAAAAACGTTGAGAACCTCTGCTCCAGAGCACACAGCCCTATGTCAGTGTGTACTGTTTGGTCCCTTTATAGTACATGTGACTCTAGCACCATAATTTCCTATTTTTAAAAGCAGATTTTGGTTTCAGTTTGTTGATGCTAAGTGTGTATGGACACCTAACTGTGTATGGATGATCAGTGAATACCCATTTCCAGAGGGGACGCATGGAGGGGCATGCAGGGTCATGTGCCCCTCCCTCCCCCCCGAGCATG
The DNA here is from genome assembly GCF_002925995.2 of Terrapene triunguis. NCBI lineage: Eukaryota > Metazoa > Chordata > Testudines > Emydidae > Terrapene > Terrapene triunguis. Next base: position 13,748,951 of record NW_020664393.1, read on the forward strand.
CTCACATGGACTGAGCATACTCAGTAACACTGCTGAAGCTGTCTGCCCTCAGTCCGCCCCTCCATTCGCCCCCCCCGCCACTATTGGCAGGCATGGGTGGTCTCTGCCCATTTCTACTGTATGCCACCATAATGCACTGGAGATAAGGTGCAATGAATAATCCCACAGTCTCATTCTGGGGATGCAAAGCAAGAGCAAATAACGATAACAACGGGGCTTGTTTCCTAAAAATAAGCAGGGCTTATGTGCTGGTGTCACAGAGGTTACACCCCGTGGAGTGCATTGAATTCCTTGTAGCTAAATAAAAATAGCCAGATCACGTAGCTGCAGAGTAAGATGTGAGTATGGTTTCAGGAGGAATGTAGCTCCATGCAAAAATCCAATATTGGCCTTGGGACACATCCCTTTTTGCCCATATAATATTGAATAATGTGTGTGTCTGACAATGCTAATAGTTCTTAACTGTGCACACACTCTTCTCACTCAAGACATAAGCTCCATTTTTTAATGTCTGTGGTTGTCCTTGCCCTCTCCCCCTGCCCAGCTGGTGAACTGGCGGTGATGGAGGAGGAAGGCAGCACTTTGCCTCTGCATTCTCTCCCCTTCAGTTTGTAGAGCTGGTGTGGTTCCTTCCACCCCAAGTAACACCTGAAGGAAGTTAAGCACTTATCAGTTACATTAGTCATCCTTTTAAACAGGCCCAGAGGATCACCCTGACCTTTCCCTGCATGGGATGGGATCTCTGTACTGGAACCAACACAGAAATTACGCTCCCCTGCGCAACCCCCCCCAAAATAGCAGGGGGTGGGGTGGAGGTGGAGAAGATGGCTCTCCAACTGTTGGGAGGAATAACCCTCCTGACTGAAATTATACCACCAAGCAGCAGACCCCACGTTAACTCCAACATGAATTTGAGAGGAGAGGTTGAAGGAGAACCTATTCCTGTGCGAGTTCTGTGCCCTGCTAAGCAAGGATCAGCTCATTAGCTGGGGGAGCATCTGTGATGGGTTTGGACAGACAAGAGTGGCTGGGACAGTGCTACACACACTCTCCCTTGTTCCCCTTCCCTCTCCCAACAGCCTGCAGCATGTGTGTTTCGGGGGGTGGGGGAGAGTGCTGCTTCTTTTTTGTTCCCTCCCCAAGCACTCTGCTGCAACACGGGGGGGGGGGGGAATTTCATGTGGCACCAAGGTACTGAAGCTGTCCTGCCCACTCCTGAAATACCCCCATCTAATCACCTGGGAAGTAAGTTAACTAAAATCTTCCCACCCCCCACTAGGTAGGTAACAGAAGACTAAACAAACAGTAAATTTATTAAAAGGGCTACTAACAATGTCAGGAAGCAATACAACACGTGGTAATTTACAATTCTAACAAAACAAACTAAACCAAGGTACCCCAGAACCGTACTGTATCTTGAAGGATGGATCTCAAGTGGGATCAGCTACAGGTGTTAAATGACAGTTTCTCTGTTGCTTGGGTTTGTAGGGACCTGGACCTGCAACTGTGCACCTAGTGGTTACCGGGGACAGGAGGAGCTCAAGACCTTCACCGCATTGGAACCAGGAGACTCCTGGCGTTGGCAATCACTGGAACCAGGAACAAGGTAAGTGGATTCAGGTGGAAGATACCCAGATCGGTGGGATAGATCAGATAAGATGGTGAAGGAAGTCCTCGATGCCCGTGCAAACATGACAGTCACTGGCGCCTCTCAGATGGACAGCCTCACCGACAGGGTGTGCAGCCTTTTTATGCCTTTTGTGTCGCGAAAGTTCTAGTCCAGACCGGTTTGATCCAGTCTCTTCAGAGGCAGTTTCTGCGGCAAACCCTGTTTCCCGCCAAACGAAAAGTGGGAAAGTGAGTTGTAAACAACCAAAACTCCCTTTTAAAAGATAGATTCCATTGTCCAAAATGCCTTATAACTAATTATTTTCATACAAATACAATAAATTCAAATATGAACAGTGAAATAAGCATACGTAAGCATGAATAAACATATATAGGGAACTCTGCCCTACACTGCCATTGGACAATGGGGGTTGGGATGGGCCAACAGATTAGCTTTGATCTGTTGGGGTGGGGGCTGTTTCTGTTTGCTGCTGGCAAGCAGCCATTTTGGGCTCTTGGGCATAGCTCCCGAGCACGGCATTGCATGATGAGGGAATTTGCCTCTATGTCTCACACAGCGTGTGGCTCCCCACATTTTATATCGCTTACCTCCTGTGTGGAGAAGGGGAACAGGTTGGAACTCTGGCTTCCAGTCAGGGTCCCAGGCAGGCCTGGAGGTGTAGAGGGGGTATTGCCCTCAGACCACACTTAGGTTTGTAGAATCTCCGGGGGTGGGGCATTGGAGCTCAGTGGAAATTGACACCAGAGCAGCCCTGATGGGTAGTTTGAGGGGTTTGTGTGTGTTTCCCCCTTGATAAATAGTTTTAATAAAGTTGAGGCCTCCACATTTAATTATACTATGGTGTTCATGTCTTGTTGTTTCTTGGTTGCATCAAGGTCACTTGAACCAACATACATGCCAAAAAAAAAGCTGGTTGCCTTTTCTGAAGAATGGACCATTCTGCTTCAGAACTGAACTTGCCACACAATTCTCTAGCTCACTGCAGAAAGCTTTGATGTCATTAGCTACCCCTTTGCAGAAGTCCTAAATATTTAAAAAGCAGAATAAATAGTGTTTATGGGACGAAGCCTACTTCTTTTTCATCTTTTCCTTAAATTACTTACCTTCTCTATCCTTCCGCCATGAATAGAGCTGTCCTTTTGTACCACTTAAATTAAATTATGATGCAACAGTTCTCAAAGAGAAGGAAAAACTAGTGCATGAAACAGAACCGAGCTGTGGAACTTGTTGCTGCAGGTGATTTTTGAAGCAAATAGCTTTGTAAAAGTAAAAAAAAAAAGATATATACACTTTAGAGCTAAAGCCTCAGAGCCAGAAACCAGGGCGGTAGGGGGTTTGCCAGCCCCTCACTCCTCATATGCTGTCTCTCCCCCTGCATGACTAGTCCTGATGGAAGAGATCCAACTGGCCTGTGGTGGGATCTGAGTGTGCAAATAAGCTCTTCTCTCTTTCCTCAGCAGCCTCCTTTCCCCTGGCATTGGGCTATGGACATTACTGCAGCCTTGTGCGAGAGAGGCAGACCTGGCCAGGTCCCTAAATATAGTTCCCATCCCCAAAATACCTATTAGGATAGGGAGGGGGTTGGATATGCCTTTCCCCTCACTGAATTGCCTTATCCCTGCTGGATTTTGCTCCACTGTGGAGCCTGTAGCCGGCTATAATTTCCAGGCTGCTCAGAGGGTTGGGGATACAGTACACCAGTGCATCCCAGATGGTTTGAAAGCTTAGAGACTCCCACCATCCCCTGTCAGGAGATTGAAACACGTTCCTTTCCCCTTCAGTTCTGCCATGTGTTGTTAAAGGCTTGCACAGCTTAATCTGCACATGGCTCCCACCCTGGCTAGTATGACTTGCTCCCCACTTTGGGAAATGCACATGCACACGCACAAAGCTTCCCCACCCACATTCCTGAAGGCCTGCAGGAAAGCTATCATGGATCGCCTCCCCTGGGCTAATTCTGCTGTAGGATTTCAGTTCTGCTTTCTGGCTGTGTAATCAGCCTGGGCTGCAGTGCTCTAGTTCCAGGCTGCAGAGCACTTTGGAGCCAGGATTTAGCCAAATATGAGTAAGAGTAGCATCTGCAGACACAGAGCTAAGATAACAGTTACAAGGGCTATCAATCCTCTTGCTGGAGGGCATAAGCTGCTCTTGCTTGAGGGCATAAGATGAGGTCATGAAAGACTTTCTGCCAAAGGTATAGGACTGAAAAATTACAGTATGTGCTTTAACAAGGGCTTTACAATTTATAAAGCATCTGGCATCGGAGGCCCAATATCAGAGTAGGTGGATCATTATTTCAGTACAATTCTTATGCTCATCACATCTTTTTATAAATACATTTATTTATGTTAACCTAAAGCAATCTTCAAAGAGGCCCAGAAGGATTTTAAAGCTAAATACAGATGTGGGCATATGTTCATTCCTTCTGAAGCATCTGGCCACTGGATACTATTGGTCTGACCCAGTAGGGCCATTCTTATGGTGTTATGTTCTTAGAAGATAACCATGCAATACAACAGTAGTGAATACAGATGAGCCAAGGAAAGAGAGAGAGAAACAGTAAAAGGAGATTTATTCCAAAGCATTTCTTAACATTTTGTAAAAACAGAATTTCCCACTTGTGTGCATGTGGCTGAAGGAAAGCAGTGCATTTCAGACCCAGGAGTTTATCACATGATGGGAAGCAGTGTGGCCTGGTGGCATGAACACAAGGTGGGAGGTAGGAGTCCTTAGTTCTCATCACATCTCTGCCACTGACTCACTACGTAACCTTGTGGGAGCTTCTGCACTTTTCTTTCTCATTTCTCAATGCAAGATAGGGGGAGTGATACTCATTTACCTCACCCATAGCGTGGCTGGTGAGAATTAATTAGTTAATGTCTGTTATTGGGCATATAATAAACTAGCAAGGGTAATACCCTTCACAAAACAAGCATCAAGAGGAGGGGGTTTTCAGAGCTCTTCTAAGAGTTCTTTGGACATCACTGTAAGCCTCTGTGTAAGATGCACATGGGGAAAAATAGCACAACACCCATCAACTTGGATCAGGCCTGCTAATTGAGAAGTGTGGAAAGCATCCTATATGCAGACATCCTCGCTCATTGGCCACTCCTTACAGCACATTGGAAATTAGGAAATAAATTGTAATTTAAATATCCAAGAAAACAGTCAGCAAACAAATAATATCTGAGCCCATCTGGGTTGTATCTAGACATGAAAAAAGGTTTCCTGTACCTATGTCCCCCACAAATCAGACTTTGCTGGTTCCTTAAATCTGAAGACAACCTGGGGCTTTGTTTTGTTTTAAATGTGCATTGAATGGTGTGGGCTGTAGCTGTAAGACACTATTTAACAAAAGGCAAAACTACAGAATTAGCTCTGGTGACTCTATATTCATATACTATATTGTCTATTTTCGTCCATTGAACAAATAATTTCACTGTAATGTCAAGTTCTGACCTGCTCTTTAACTCTCAAGTCCACCTCATCTGAATGCAGAATGAAAGAAATCCTGTTGCCTTGTGAGCTGCTGGATTAAGCTGTGTGTTGGCCTCTTTTATACAGAAATAAACTTGTCTTATTTTCTTTTGTCCCTGCTGTACAATGCCACATTCTTGCTAATTACATTATTCTCAGTGGTCTCAAGAACCCTTTGAATAACAAGTCAAGCCAATGTTGCTGGGACCTATGCATTTACGCTTTATTGGCCACTATTTTCCAAGGGCATAACACTAAAGCTGAACAATTAGTCTGCATCTGAATGTGCACAAATGCTTGCCATCAGCTGAGCTGAAATCTCAGTTTGGTTAGAAATGCCAGAATTGGTTCTGCCTAGAGCAGCAGTTCTCAAACTTTAGCAACCCGAGGACCCCCATTTTGATTTAAAAATTTTCACAGACCCCCCCAGTCACCTGCTTAACCCCACCCCCCACTCCACCCCTTCCCCCAGGGCCCCACTCCCGCCCCACCTCTTTCCACCCCTGCCCCTCCTCTTTCTGCCTTCTCCCCCTCGCCCCATTCCCACTCCTCCCGCTCCCTCCCAGTGCCTCTTGCACAATGCTGAACAGCTGTTCCCTGGCATGCAGGAGGCACTGGGAGGGAGGGGGAGGAGTTCAAGGAGGCAGGGGAAGGAGTTGATCAGCGGGGCCCGTGGACCCCTTGGAGTACTCTCGTGGACCCCCAGAGGTCCGCGGACCCCAGTTTGAGAACCATTGGCCTAGAGTATGTGATAGGAAGTCTCTGGAGTCCCCCTTTGGCATATTAGGAGGAAAACTTCCTTTGATTCCAGTAGGTGTCTAGTGGTTACAAGCAGAACTTTCATTTATAAACAACCTCCACCTTCACCACCAGCTTCTAGTATTTTACTGTAAAGGTCCAAAAGACTATACGTTAGTTGTGGAACAATCCTGGGCAGGTTATCCAACTTCTCTGTGGCTCAGGGCCACCCAGAGGATTCAGGGGGCCTGGGGTCTTCAGCAGCGGGAGGCCCCCGCCCCCGAATTGCCGCCGAAGACCTGGTGCTTCGGTGGCGGGTCCCGGGGCGGAAGGACCCCCCGCCACGGGTCTTCAGGGCACTTCGGCGGCGGGTCCCGGAGCGGAAGGACCCCCCGCTGCCGAAGACCCGGAGCGGAAGAAGCGCGTGAAGGACCCCGCACCAGGGTCCCCGAAAAATTCTCGTGGGGGCCCCTGCGAGGTCTGGGGCAAATTGCCCCACTTGCCTCCCCCTCTGGGCGGCCCTGCTGTGGCTCAGTATCCCCTCTGTGATAAGGTGCTAGGAGTGCTCACCCACCTTTGTGCTGTGTGAGCCACAGACAGAAAGCACAGCGTAAATGCTAAATATTATTATTACTGCTGCTTCTGTAAAATGTTGCTGTACTGTGCACACCTGACCTCTGAGAGAGCATAACAGGAACTAGCCTTTCAGACACAAGACTTAATACAACTAGATTGGGAAAACGACTCTTAGGTCCAATATTTGCCTTCTGTACCAAGCACAAGTAGCCATGCTTGGCATAGACGGGTTTTTGCAGAGGCTGGGAAGCTGCAGAAGCCTTTGCTGCTTCAGCTTTGCTCTGAAGAGAGCCATAGCATCATAGCATAAGGATAGAGCCTCAGCCATGCCCTAGTGCATGGTGACATGAAGGGAACACCTGTGGTGCTGGACACATGGCTATGGATTCCTTGCATGGGGACCCAAATCCATCCATCTATTGCACTTTTATGTCTCCATATTACTACAATAACTGAGCACCTCAAGATTGTTGATGTATTTAACCTCACAACACCTCTGTGAGGAAAGGATGTGCTAATATTCCCATTTTACAGAGGGGGATGGCAGCTTCTCTGTCCCTAAGGAGACTAAATTAGTAGCCTAATGTTCAGTGCTGGCACTGGGCATAAGCAGACTAAGCAATTGCTTAGGGCCCTGAGCAGCTCAAGGGGGCCCCCATTTGCCTTTTTAGTATGTGTTGTGTGTGTGTGTGGGGGGGGAATATTCCTGCGTGGGCCTCCCAATGGGTCAGGCTCACCTCTGCTAATGTTACAGAGGAAGTCTGGTAGTGCAGCAGGAAACTGAACGTGGGTCTCCCAAGTCCCAGGTTAATGCTGAACCCCCTGGCCCATCCTTCATCTCTCCCAAACCCTGCCTTCCTTCTCACACTGTAAAACCATACTTGATCCATTTCAGGCACAGCTCTCTCTTAGGCCATAGGCTAGGGGTCGTTATTTCCCCCTTCACTAGACAGGAAAAACTACTTGGAAAGGCACATAAATACATAGCTAGAAAGGAAAGAAAATGGAGTTTACTTGACCATACAAATCGACAAAGAAGTACTACTTGGACAGCAGCAATGGTGTTTGAAACAAATTTTGGAGCATTCAATGCACTGCCTCCTCACTCTTGGTAGAAAAGATAGGGTGTATCTTCTCACTGTGTTTATTTTTATAAATAAAGACCTACACCAATGGAGCTGTCCTGCTGACCTCATATTGTATTGTATTGTATTGGTCTCTCCTACTAACAATTATCAGCTGGAATAACATTATAGCAGCATTTAGTCCTGAACAGTGTATGTAATGGTCTCACAGAACATGGGGGGAAAATGCACTTCTTTATTTGTTTTAAGAAACAGCGAGGAAGATGAAGCAAGGAGAAAAAGCCAGCAGAGGTCTTCTAATTGGAGCCAGATTTTCCTGTTGACCAGAGGCTAGATACTGACAGGCCATGGATTCACAAGGGCTCCAAGCTATCTAGTTCTGGCCTTTCCTGGCTACAGCGGGTGTCAGTGTTTGATGCAGGTAGAGTTCCTGTGAGGGGTACAGCGAACACACAAAAGATAAAATACAAATGGAGACTATAAGAAGCAATTATGGCAGTGTCCATTTTTAAAATTCATTATTAACTAGGAAATACTCTCCTTTTGTTTATTTTGCCACACAAAGTTAAACCATTGGGAGGCCTGAAAATACACACTGTCAAGTTTTTATTAAACAAATACTAGGAACCAGATTCTATCCTCTACCCATGCAACCTATAGTCAGGCCCACATGCAGAAGCCTGAGCAGGAGAAGATAAAACTGTGATTATATCCAAATAAAGCCCAATCCTCCAAGTCCTTACACCTGTGAGTATTAAATTAAAGAAATGTATGGGACTAGTCATGCCAGTGTGGGTTTGGGATTGCAGGAATGTAAGTGGGGGTGGAATACTGACTTTGAGCAATGTAGTTGGTTTGGCCCTTCATCACAGTTTTACTGCTTCATGCTATTAAAGATAAAGTTGTAGGGAAAAGCATGGAGTGATCCTACTTATGATTAATTAAAAAAACAAACTTAGACATCAGTACAGAGGATGGCCTCCCATTCATCTCTAACACTGTAACCTAAGTAAGGATGCAAATTACAAATATGCAAATAGCTCAATATTCTATTGGCTGGGTAACTGAGCAGCTGTCCTGAAAAATTAGGGTGTAAGTGCTTTCACAGGGGAAGCAGCAGAGGCTGCTGTAGCTATAGGCAAACCAGGCAACAGCCTGGCGTGGCAGATTCTGCCTAGGGTGGCAGAGGCAGCTGGGCCACTTCTGAGTGGTGCTGTGACCCAGCTGTGTCAGGGTGCAACACCACTCATTCAAATTTGGCCGAGCTACTCCTCCATCATGACAGAGGGGCAGCTGGGCCAAACCTGAGTGAGTGGTGCTGCCACCTCCACTTGGACCCACCACTTCTACCATAAATACCATGCCATTAGACTAGCTTGTCACACCCCCTCCAGAAATTCCAATGTGCACCTCATTCCTCCTCCCCCGGTCTAGAAACTCTGTTCTAGGTAGTGTGTGTGTGTGTGGAGGGCACTCTGAGTGGCAAATTGCCTAGAGTGGCAGATTGTCTTGAGCACTTTCTGTGCAGCAGCTACAAATGTACTGGATCCAGGCACTGCAGTTTGTTGGGCCCTGTGGACCATTATGGGTTTTCTACAGAGCGGTTGGTGCAAATGACTGCAGGGCTGCCCGGGGGGGGGGCAAATGGGGCAATTTGCCCCAGGCCCGGCAGGGGCCCCCACAAGAATATAGTATTCTATAGTATTGCAACTTTTTTTTATGGACGGGGTCCCCGAAATTGCATTGCCCCAGGCCCCGAATGACTGTTCCATAGTTTACCACCAGAGGTGCTTAAAAACAGAAAATCTGTCAATCAGATTCTGAAATCATGCAAGAACAAAGAATCAAGTAGAGAAGGAAATAACTGAAGGATGGTGCACTGGAAACATAATAAAACTGCGATGATAGTGGTTCGCTTGCACTTCTCAGCCACATGTGAATCCTTTTGGAGTAAGACCTGAAGCATTTTATATGATGCCTGTAAGCAAAGTCACAGCATTAACAGCTGCCTTTGAAAGGAAGAAGTGGGAATGTGGCTGAGTTTAACCAAAAAACAGCACTGTCCAGTAAACAAAAGAGATCGCTCAAATCAAAGGACATGAACACCCAGATCTAGCAAAATGCTTAAGAATGTATTTAACCTGACTGACTTCAATAAAACTACTTGCATGCTTAAGTGCTTTGCTGAATCACAGTGTTGTTTTGGGAGAAAAATGAGATACCCCGATGTAGTTTCCATTGGTTTGCAAAGGCATCTAAAGAGTAAAGTGGGCTTTTATCCAGACAGGTGCTCTAAGGAGCACACTAAACATTGACCAATTGCCAAAGAGACCCTTCCCCTTGCCAGCTTCAGCTTTCTAGACTTATAAATGGCCAGTTTGCCCAGTGTTAGAACTCCAGAAATATGGTAGGCTGAGCAAGGGAGAGAAACATTTGCGGCTCTGTCTAGAGTGCAAATCCCAAGTGCCATAGACCACAAATAGTGGGCTTAGAAAATGTACAGTTTAGAATAAAAACATATGTTGTATTGAGCCATCAGGAAGACCTGTCCAGCATTCAGTTTACTATTTCCCAACGGATAGAGATTTTTCCATTAAATATTTCATTTATTTATTTTTTCAGAGCCTGAACCTAAAGGTATTAATTACCATTTTTTTAGACAAAAGAATTGAAACAAAACTCATGTGGATTTTAATCTTTCATAATCTAGTCGCTTTAAATGGGCCCTTGAACAAGATAATTCAATGTTAAATCCTTTTCTGATGTAGCAGCCATAAACGAATCACCATCCAGAAGTTCACAATGTTCAAAATGAGTAAATAATAAATAACACTTTATGTGTAGCTGATCCGTCTCATCCAAGGATTTCAAAGGACATTTCAAATACTAAAGCTCACCACAATATTAATATTATTTTTAAAATGGCTAAACCGAGGCACAGAGAAGTTGAGTGACTTACTCAAAGGTCACAGAGCGACAGTGGCAGAGTAAAGGAGGCCCAGTCAGTTGCTCAGTTACTAGACCACTCACTATAGAAAAGATGACATTTCCCAAATCTTGGTATACCGAACAATATGAATCAAAAGTCACAGGATACATAGGCGGAGAAAAATAATCAATTCTTTTCCAATTCACTAGAGCCCTCATGTGGGATCAGTGACCAAAATAAAGAACTCAGCAAAGATAAGTAGAGCAGGAACTCCACCCCCCCCCCCAAACGATATGAAAATAATTCTTTACTGGAGTTTTTTCCCTTTGCTTTTATAATTTAGCACTTCAACACAGAGAATGTTAATGAATTGTACTATTAACTGGGACATAATCATGTCCGTGAGGGATCAAGAGAAATTTAGATCTGGGATTGTCTCAGATAATGAGAGGCAATTGGGAGTTTGGGGAGGAGATGAGAAGTTGGCATGTGGAAATAATAATTATAGATTTTGAAATATTTACTAAGAAATGCTATGTGAGAAACCCCTCCTGGTTTCTTCTGAGAGTCTCAGTAAAAAGAGAACCAGGATACCTGGTGCTAAAGTCTCCTCAAATCCAACAAAGCTTTTGTGAAGATCTGATGCTCTGGCTGATGCGCTGGAGTTTGCTTAGTTGATAGCTGATACAAATCATATTTCCAGGAAATTTTGTGCACTGCAGTCCCAGATGTCAGCCAGACGATACAAGGATATTTTGGCTTGGAATCCTTTTTGTCTCCTTTCTTGTTTTGCTTAAGAAGAAAAGAATTGCTTGTATGCTGTTTACAAAGGTTCATCATGATGTGTACTATTTTAGCTGCTAACACAAACAGCCTCCTGGATAATCAGAATTTTTTTTGCATTCCTCTTCATCCAGACAAGGAAGCAATCATCAGTTACAATCCCACATGTGAAATACAAATTTAGCACCATGAAAACGAAAACTAAAGCAATTTGTACCTTTACTATTCCAAGGGGATTTATTCTTGCTCCATTTACTATGAAATATTTCCTCTCTTGAACTCAAAGTTGTATAAATTTCACCAGCCATGAACTGAATCATAATAAGAAGATGATATCCTGGCATTTCTGGTACCAAGCCATAATGACTAGGCCAGAGAGTAAGCACATGTGGTTAAAATAGTACTCATGCTCTTTATATACAGTTTGTTTTATTAGGTTGCATCAGCTTTGGACTCTTCGGGGTTGGTAACAGGAAATGTAACATGAAAACATACATTTTAGAGCAGCTCTGATTTTTAATTAATGTTGAGCAAACAAATTAACATCACCAACAAAATCCTTTCAAACTATTTCTTTATGCAAAGAACATTTCTTCCTAATAATAACACAGTCATGGAGCTACAACGAAAAAATGTAGTGTACAAGTGGTAAAGGATGTCAGTCACATAACATCAGGAATGGACACTTTATCATGAGAGACTTGAAAAATACTTACAACAGAAACAACCACTGTTATTTTCTGACTTTCTTCTGATGAGGGATCCACCGGAATAAATTTTGGACTCTTATGAGAGATACTATTAGCACGGCATTGAGGTAGACATTGTGGCCAAGCATTGTAGAAGCATCCCATCACAGCTCTGCTTCCCAGGTCAGAAATATTAGTGTTACCTTAGGGTATGTCTTAACTGCAGTGTTAACTTGAGTGATTGGTACCATGGATTGGCTTAGCCTGGGTCTGAGCGGCCATAGTGCAAAGCCAGATTCAAGTGTGACTAGTCGATTATACTTACTTGTATGGGGCACTAGGATCTCTGGAGGCATATCCCCTGGTTCTTAATGCGGTAGTAAGCTGAGCCACTGTATGATTCTTTCCCAGTGAATTGTATTCTTCTGGGTACCTGGGTGGGTGGGAAATTGTGGGAAGGCATTGGAGGACTATCAGCACTCGAGTGGCTTAGCCTGTGTCCACACTGCAGTATTCGTGCTTTAGCCGATATCTCAGGATGGGCCAGTTAATCCAGGGTTAAGACATCACCACACTCAGGTGGAAGTATTTTGTGTGTGTGCAGGAGCTAGGTTAGGGGCGACCCTTGCAAATGCCCACATTAACTCTGCAGTAAAAACAAGCCCAAAGATAACTTTAAGATGTTGACCTTACAAGCAGAGCAGTGCTGGGAAGCTTCCAAAGTGCTTGCCCACACTGCCTAGCTCAAGGCAGTTCTATTAGTATCTTTCATACAAGTTCAAACTATAGATCTCACCTACAAACACAGGAAATGTGGAAGAAATGAAATAGTCTGCCTCTCACCAGCTCCTTTACTTGATCCTGACTCTGTTCAAATCTTTATTCATGCCTTCATCACTCCTGTCTCAGCTATTGCAATTTATTCTTTTATAACCTTCCCAGATCCTGACTCCCTACACTTGGGGGTGACTAGGCTCTGTCTGTTCATGATTATCTGTATAGAATACAAAACCTCCTACCTTTCTGTTTTTAAAACTTCTTTATGGACTCTGGGTGAAATCCTGGCCCTCTTTAAGTCAATAGTACCAATCTTATTGACTTCCTTGGGGCGTCTGTCTATTTTCATGCAGCCTTCACTATCTACTGCTCTTGGATCCTGCTCTAAATGAGAATATGTGTGTCACTCTTTCTTAAGATGGCCAGCTTTAAACTGTATGAGCCAAATCCTGCTCTTGGTTACACTAGCATTATTCCAGAGTTAACATGAATGGAGTCACTCTGACTTTACACTCTTGCAAATGAGAGGAGCTTTGGTTTAAGAGCGCTTAAATGGGTCACTGCTGATCCACCCATCTCCTTTCCTCCCATCCATGGAGTCACTTAGCCCTAGGACCTTGATTCTGCAAGGAACACTGGGTGAGCAAACTTCTGCACTGGTGCAGAGTGCCGTGGAGGATTGGGGTTATAAACAAACAATACAAAAAATCAAGGGGGATTTTGTACTTCCAGGTCACTGGAGTGCTTTTGCAAATCCCATCCTAAAGCTCAACTTACAATTTTTCTTTCTGCTTTTGGTGGATGTTCAGTTCTAATTGGCAAGGATTTGTGATACTCCATATGATGAAAACTATGTCAAAAGAACATTGTTGTATTGCCAGTGCACCTCAATACTAACTTGCATTAACGGCAAACCAAGTCCTTGGGCTCCCCTAGAGTAGATCAGCTGCACTAATTTTGTGTGATGGCTACATTTGGACTAATATATGTGAGACCACCGCACGAACTTTCATGTGTCATGAAACCAGAATCTGAATCCAAGCCTTTAGGACCCCTCTCTACCCCTTCATTTCTGATCAGTATATTTAGAAAGTAAAGACAGAACTACTGCATTTATACGCAAGATATCTGACTGAATTTGATGTTTGCATTTTTGAGCATATGGCTTACTGAATTGTAATACTTTCCAAGATAATTCTGACTGCCCTATTCTGAAGGATTTGTATTCTCAAGTAGAACATGCACAAGAATAAAGATTTTGATTGCAGCTTTAATATCAAAGTAATATGTTTCAATTGACTAAGCAGGCCACTAACAATTTAGATAAAAGGATGCAATATAACAATTAATGAGCTATACACAAATTCCTCATTGTTCATTAACCCTTCAGAGATGCAAACATGTACTGTATATGCCTCCTGCTTAGCATTCATTTTCCTGGAAATATGGAAGATGACCGAGTTCTAATAATACATTGGAAAGAGCTTGTTTTAATGTATGGTACTGTATAGGGATATACATTACAAAATAATACATACACAGCACTGGTAACAGTTCTAACAGAGATAAGCATAAGTGAAATTCCATAATGGAATTTACTACACTTTCTACAGAATGGAACTGTAGTTAATACCTACTACAAAAGTTGCCACCTCAAGCAGAGATAGATTTGCAAGTTCAGGCAGCCCAGGGCAGGATATTTTGTGTAGACCTCACAATTCTACCTGAAAGTACAGTAGGGTCAAGGGCAATCAGGGAGCAGGTTACATTTCCCTTATTCTCTGCCTCAGTCCTAACACAAAGAAAAGCAGTTTGAGCCCTGCTCTAATTTGTAAAACCTTTGTATGTTCCTTTAGCACCGTAGTAAACTCTTACAATTTTATCATGAGTCTCACAATATTTGGTATTTTTCTTAAAGCCCCACAAGAGAATTTCAGGACTTTCTCATTTTTTTTTTAAAAAACCTCATGACTGAGGTGAAAAGCTTTAAAATGTGACCCCTAAATGCTCAAAAAATAGGCAAATACAAAGAACCCAAAGAAACTATTTTTCTAAATCTCATGATTTTTGAATACTTTGGGGCTGGCAATGCTTTCTAGTAACTACTGCACTGCAAATCTTGCCATTCCCCCCCCCCCCCAGCTCCAACATGCCTCTCCTTGACCCTGACACATCTCCTTCACTGAGGGATGCAGGGAGGGAGGTAGAAGAGCGGACTCTCCTGATTACACATCAGTTAGGAATCCCCCCCACACTTCCTTTGCACTGTGTGTGCATTTGCATGTTTGTGTGAGGGAATATTGGGTCTAAAAGGGTGGGTGTGTATAGACATTGGGCCAGATTTTCAGCTGGTGTAAATCAGCATAACTTCATTGGCAAAAAAAATATTTCACAGCACTCTAACTAAGGGCTTATCTACATAGCCCTGTAGTGGACTATGGGGTGTGTGAGTAACATGAACTAGGTACCCTTCAGTTCACACTTGCATATCTACACAGGGCAATTACAGCACAACACTTCAAAAGGGAGCTGCAACTCACACCCTCGGAGTCTGCACTGTGGGGCATGTAGACAACCTCTAAGAAAGTAGGACAACCCTAACTAAGGATTGTGGAAGGACAGTTCTAGATCTATTGACATAGGTTCAGATTTCAATGAATCTTGGATAGATCACCAAACCAACAAAAATGGAAAAAACTAGGGTGTCAAGCGATTAAAAAAATGTATTGCGATTAGTTGCATGATTAAAAAAATTAATCGTAATTAATTGCACTGTTAAACAATAATAGAATACCATTTATGTATATATTTTTGGATGTTTTCTACATTTTCAAATATATTGATTTCAATTTCAACACAGAATACAAAGTGTACAGTGCTCACTTTATATTTATTTTTTATTACAAATATTTGCACTGTAAAAAAGAAAATAAATTGTATTTTTCAATTCACCTAATACAAATACTGTAGTGCAATCTCTTTATCATGAAAGTTGAACTTACAAATGTAGAATTATGTACAAAAAAACCTACAGTCAATAAAACAATGTAAAACTTTAGAGCCTACAAGTCCAATCAGTCCTACTTCTTGTTCAGCCAATTGCTCAGACAAACAAGTTTGTTTACATTTTCAGAAAATAATGCTGCCTGCTTCTTGTTTACAATGTCACCTGAAAGTGAGAACAGGTGTTTGCATGACACTGTTGAAGTTGGCATCACAAGGTATTTACATGCCAAATGTGCTAAAGATTCATATGTCCCTTCATGCTTCAACCACCATTCCAGAGGATATGCATTCATGCCGATAACGGGTTCTGCTCGATAATGATACAAAGCAGAGCAGATGAATGCATGTTCATTTTCATCATCAGCAGAAGGTTGATTTTCTTTTTTGATGGTTCGGGTTCTGTAGTTTCCACATCTGAGTGTTGCTCTTTTAAGACTTCTGAAAGCATGCTCGACACCTCATCCCTCTCAGATTTTGGAAGGCATTTCAGATTCTGAAATCTTGGGTTGAGTGCTGTAGCGATCTTTAGAAATTTCACATTGGTATCTTCTTTGCATTTTGTCAAATTTGCAGTGAAAGTGTTCTTAAAACAAACAACATGTGCTGAGTCATCATCCAAGATGGCTATAACATGAAATATATGGCAGAATGCAGGTAAAACAGAGCAGGACACATACAATTCTCCCTCAAGGAGTTGAGTCACAAATTTAATTAACACATTGTTTTTTTAACGAGCGTCTTCAGCATGGAAGCATGTCCTCTGGAACAATGGCTGAAGCATGTGAGGCATATGAATCTGTAGCTCATCTGGCACATAAATATCTTGCAACACCAGCTACAACAGTGCCATGCGAATGCCTGTTCTCACTTTCAGGTGCCACTGTAATTAAGAAATGGGCAGCATTATCACCCGTAAATGTAAACAAATGTGTTTCTCTTAGCGATTGGTTGAACAAGAAGTAGGACTGAGTGGAGTTGTAGGCTCTAAAATTTTACATTGTTTTGTTTTTGAGTGCAGTTATGTAACAAAAAAACTACATTTGTAAGTTGCACTTTCATGATAAAGAGATTGCACTACAGTACTTGTGTGAGGTGAATTGAAAAATACTATTTCTTTTGTTTATCATTTTTACAGTGCAAATATTTCTAATAAAAATAATATAAAGTGAGCACTACAGCACAGAATACAAAGTGTACAATTGAAATCGACATATTTGAAAATGTAGAAAAACATCCAAAATATTTAATAAATTTCAATTGGTATTCTATTGTTTAACAGTGCGATTAATCACGATTAATTTTTTTAATTGTGATTAATTTTTTGAGTTAATCGTGTGAATTAACTGTGATTAATCGACAGCCCTGGAAAAAAACCCAACTATTGTAATTTCATTTATATTGGATGTGAGTGAAGCTATGGAAGGTGAAAACCAGTGACAAGGTATGTAGGAGGGATTGGGCAGAGCAGGTTATCTTTTCCCCTTTAATACACAGTCCTTAAAGATGAATTAGAAATTATGTGGCTAGGCCCAAGATAAACTAATACAGGCCAAAAAGGAAATTTAAGAATAAGTCTGTTCTTAACTAACCCAGTAACACCACCACAAAACCCAAATCTATCTATTTATATGGCCCTCTTCGTTCTCCGTACACATCATAGTCATTCATGGATTTTACCCTTACACCACCCCTATGATGTACAGAAGTATAATCCTTAGAAGGGGATTTTACAGAAGGGGCACTGAGGCACAAGGTCAATTAAATGGTTTACTCAAGGTCACAGGAAGTCTATGGCTGAGCCAAGAATTGAACCAAGGTCTCCTGAAGCCCAGCCAAGGGCCATATCTGCTAGACCATTCTTCTTTCAAGAGAGGATAATACAAGGCAATAGATGTATCTAAGACGTCATGTCTGTAATTCACACATTGAGCTCTGCTTTCATTCATAAACTCCTCAAAGAGCAGAACCCCTCATGCAGACAACAGTCCTGGGTTCATTCAAAGGCTGTTTCTTAGTCTAAAATGAACAGTTGCCTATATGACCATGCCATGGTTGCAGTTAATACCCTTTTGTTTACCTTTTTACTCTTAGCTAAAGTATTAATGGTGTTAGCTGTATCCCTCACTCTAAATATAGGGAATACCTGCTCAGACCACGTTACCTACCAGTAAAATGTTAAAAGAATACTTACTATCTGCTCCTATGGCATGCACACAGGTTTTAATCCAAGACCCAGGGAAGTCAATGGAAAGATGCCCATTAGCATCAACAGGCTTTGGCTCAAGCCCACTGTCCGAAAGCTAGAACCCCCACCCAGGGCCGGCTCTGGCTTTTTTGCCGCCACAGGCAAAAAAGCCTCCGGCCGCCCCCCCACCCCCCGCGGGGGGGGGAGGGGCGGCCGGAGCCCCA
>NW_020664393.1:13767449-13802367 GCF_002925995.2 Terrapene triunguis
CGCTCTCCCCGGCGGCCGGAGCGCCGCGCCGCCCCCCTCCAGGTGCCGCCCCAAGCACCAGCTTGGTTGCCTGGTGCCTGGAGCCGGCCCTGCCCCCACCTGCTATGTTGACGGTATGTGCACTAATCAATATTCAAATGAAAATGCTACAGCAAATCCTCTCCCCTGTTTTCAGCCCAAGTCAGTGGGTTTGTGTTCTGTGTTCACAAAAGGCCTCCTTTGTGCCAAATAGTGCCTTATTTCATGAGCACTCTTATAGACTCCAATGTTGTTATTATTATTTATTTATATTATCATAGTAGCTAGGAGCCTGGGTCATGGACCAGTGTCCCACAGTGCTAGGTGCTGTACAAACACAGAACAAAAATATGGTCCCTGCCCCCAGGAGCTTATAATCTTAGTACAAGACAAAAGACAATAGATGGATATAGAGAGATGGGGTAGTATAAGGAAACAATGAGATAGTAAGACTCTTAAAATCTAGCCTTAAGGGGCAATTATTACCTCCTCCTCTGAGCATATGGAGGACCTCAGCTGCAGCTGAAAGGAGCAAGCTACTTAAATTTTCTGGGCTTCAGTTGTCCAGTCTGTAATATGGGGGTAATGACATCCTCCCTTGTAAAGTGCTTTGAGATCCTTGGATGAGAAATGCTATAAATGACTTTTCCAGGTAGTTGATTAATACACAAAAGCTGCATTATCACATGAGATTGCAGCTTTGCAGATTTCGTGGCTTTGCAAACATACTTATTTTATACAAACATTAGCTTCATATGATACATATCTAATTTCAAGAGCGGATCACCAGGGGATGATAATCATATAATTTTATCCCACACACTTGCCTGCAATACAAACAATTCATACAAAATGGCCACAGATCTAAATAAATTATAAAGAAGACAGACTACCAAAATAACCTGTGGTTTTAGAATTGGGAGTCTTTATTACTTTGGAAGGAGGATTTCAGAAAAAAACCCCTACTCTGCATTTTTTCCCCCTGGTGCATCAAAGTTAAAAACCAAATCAATACCATCTTGGTATTAGACGGTGGTGACAGCATGTGGACATCAGAGCTGTAATTAAAAAGCCATTCAGCTCACTTGGTAAAATGTAATTTTAGCTGTAGTCACTAGCTGTTTCCAAGCAATCTATTTACCCCAAAATATCCTCAGGCATGGATGGGAGAGTGTGAAATGATTGAGTTTTAGTTATCCTCATACATAACAAATTTCAATTATAATTCCTACTGTAAAAAATGTTATAATAATATTACGTTGAAGTCCCCATGCTAACTGGCACCAGTGATAGAAGAACGTAAAGAAACTTTTCTGCTTTACTGCTCCCATTATTCTCATTTTACATGGGTGTTCCTCCATGAGCTTGCTGGAAAGCAGATTCAGTCAGCTGACTCATTCCACCTGTCACTGCTGCCCAGTTGTGGTGCTGACTCTAGCAAAATGTTCTGGAACATGATGCTAAAAGATTTCCTTTTGAGATGCATTGGCACAAGAATTTCCCTTGCTCCCTAAAGAGTGCTAGAACTTTCACTTTACCCATTGTTTCAGAATATGCTTAGCGGTTTAAGAGCACCCGCTAAAAGTAATAAATAAATTAGTAATAATGATAAGAAGTTAAATAATAAGCACTTTTAGAGCAGTTTCTATTTTGTAAGATACCAGCATTATTCAAGTAAACTTTATAACATGTCTGAGGTAAATATTAACCCTACTTTAGAGACGGGGAAACTGAGTTAGAAAGGCAAAGGGCCAAATCTTGCCATCCTTTTGGAGAATAAGTTCCTTACTCTTCAATTCAAGCCTGATCCAACTCCCACTGAAATAAAATGGGAATCTTTTCATTGGCTTCAGTGGGAATTGGATCAGCCTTTTCGCCCCAAGATCACATAGGCCACCGGAGCCAGTGCCATGAATAGAACTCAGGAGTTACCACCTTTGTGCTCAGATAACTAGATCAGATTAACAGGTGACAAAATATACACAATGTGCCATATTGATATATCTATCTATCTATCTATCTATCACAGGACTGGTGTGGAAGTCAATCTGCCAAATATCCTGCCTTAGTTTCATCCATTAGATCAGAAGTAAAGAAATAAGGAAAGCTATTTTGGAAAAAATGGTGGGCTAGGATGATCTTATAAAATGTATTCACGGCTTAAATTGAACAATTTAACACTCTGAAGCTTAAGTAAAAAAATAATAGAAGGCAAATCTTTGAAGTGGTGGCATGTGTATAAGCCTCTTGTCCCCTCCAGCAAAAAAAAAAAAAAAAAAAAAAAGTCATCAAGGCTTCAGACAAGCAGTATTAAGCATTTGAATGATCCATAAAAATACTTGTGGTGCAGAGCAATTGCTTGTTTGCAATATTAGAGAAAAGTTACTAAAGTGTGTTTATTCTGCCTCTCTGTATAAAATCAGTTGGGATATATGTTTTGTATTTCTTTCTCTTGGTAGATTCATTCTTTCAGGTGCAACCAAATACACTCCCCCTCCCCAAAAAAGAGCAAATAGACTGTATAATCAGAAATTCTCGGCACATACTCTGTTATTTCTGTGTTGCTCTTGCTTGAAGCACATGTTTAACATTTCACTTGACTTGAAAACCCAGTAAGGTACATGGATTAAGGAAAAAAAAGCCAAAGGTTGAAAGGATGAATGGCTTAGTGAATAAAGCATTGGGCACTTACAGTACTGCCGGCATTGAGCACAAGAAATCAATCCTGCAGTCCTCAAAAGGGTGAGTAATGAAACTAAAATATATCCAACTTGGTCAGCACAAATTTGCTGAACCAAAAGCCTAACTGAACAAAGACATACCAAACCTGCAGCTTGGGTTAAAGAGCTAAGAAGCTAATCCAGTACAATAGGCTTTATTCATACTGTTTACCCTTTTGTATGTATGCATATACAATCTAAGCTAAAGATTTTCAGACCAAGATGTGAAGCAGTGCTTTAGACAACTATGAGAAAGAAAAAGTCCAGAAAGTTATTTCATTAAACAAAAGTGGCTTCTATGCATGCAAAGTTCTTTCAGCACAAATTTTGCAAGGATTTTTTAGAACGCAGACTTTCTTCATACACGATACAGTACTTTTCTTTCTTCAAAAAGATGTCTTAAGGATACAAAATCTCTGTTTTGTTAACTAGCCATTCAAATGCAGAGAATTCAAAGATCAGATCTACCCTCTGTCCTTAACAACTTTTCTCCTTAGCTGGTCAATTGCTTGGCTACAAAACCTAAACCCAGATCCTGCAAAGATTTACACCTTCACTGAACTCAACGGGATTACTCATATGCCAAAAGTGAAGCATGTGCATGAGTCTTTGCTGGATTGAGGTCATAGTTTGTATTTGCACTAGAAGTTAATTGTAATTGTTATATAAATGTTAGTGAGTTTAATATTTAGTTAGCACGTCTTATTATCCTGAATAAATTGTAAGCGCTTCAGGCCAGGGATGGTCTTTTGCTCTGTTTGAGTATCACCTAGCACAACAGGGCAATGATCTTGACTGAAGTCTCAAGGTGTCACCTGATACACGTAAATAATACTAATAACAACATAGTTACACTATGCAACACCAAGACCACCTAAGAAAGGGGCTATATCTGTGCGAGTGCTAAAGATGCATTCTGTAACCGATATTGAAGGAAAATAACAGGGCTAACGTAACCCCCCATAAAAGATACGCCTTAGTTCCATCCATTAGCTCAGAAGGAAAGAGATAAGGAATTTTTTTCATTAAGGGTGATGTTTATCTCTTGGCAGAGGACCATCCCAAGGCCTATAAAAAACTTAATTTAGCCTTATTTTAATTTTTTGTAAATAAAAGAATGTTTTGATTTCTTACCCGAGTATGCAATACTCTCACAAGAAGCAAAAGACTGAGTTAGCATGGATCAGGTATTGCCCTTCAACCTGGTAAAACATTTTTAGAGGCCAGGAGTGGGTAAAATAAAAGCACTCATGGGCCTAAACTCTACTTTTTATCTTGCATATATATATATATATATATATATATGAAGTATATTAGGGTAGTTACAGAACTGAAAGACTATTCAGGTTACAAATGCAAGAAGGCAATACTCAGTTTCTCCTTCCAAAGAGAGTTTCTCTGTGAGAATTAGAAGAATTCTAAAGGGCCTTTCAGATACACAAAAGCTGCCTGCCAGCAATGATCATAGTTAAACAAAAAGCACGTCCACTAGAGCAAGCCACTCATGTAACTATCATTTGCAACCCAGATATTGGAAGGAAGCATGGGCTGCACACTTTGATCTAAATACACCCCAATTAAGGTTGACTGATTATCTGTACTTATAGAATGGAGGTAGGCAAACTTAACAAATGTCAGTGAGGAGGGTTCAGGTTTGTAAAATAATTTCACAAAAGAAATGTAATGGGAATAACATAGTGGCAACAGACCACCTGCTCCTCCAATTGGTTCACTTTCTCATAGACGTGTCATGTTGAAAAGCTTCTCCTACAAATAAAAAAGAAGTGAATTATTTTACTGAAGAGAACAACTATGCTGCTGGAGAATATGTCATGATAAAAACTGATATAAAGTGACATTTTAAAATCTGCTTGAGGAAATCGAAGGTCTCATGGATTATGGCGGAGGTACTAAGCAAAACTGTGAAAACAATTAACACATCTGACTTGGTAAGTTATATGTGGGTTTCTCCATAACATTATCTAAACATGCAACAGATAACCCTTATGGAAAAGTCCTGCAGAATTTAATGGAAAATGTTAAACTTTCTGTAGGTTATTTTATACCACCCTGAAGGGTTTAAGAGATTTATATCCCTGATATAGAATCCTACACAGTAGCTCTAAAAATGTGTACAGAAGACATAATTCTCCATTAAATTCTATAGGTTTTTAAAGTACTTTCTATACAACCATATTGATTTAATCCCTATTAAATTATAAAGATCTTTTTCATTATTTTAATGTGATTTTACTCATAAGTAGAGTTTACTGCAAGTTTTCCCAGTTCCGACTAGATTATTTTTGTCTTTTTTGCTGAAAAATTTAAAACTGAAAAATTTTGGCCCAAACCTGAAACGTTTTATTTGGAAATACTATCATGGTGGCTCATGGGATTGTGGTTTGAGTGCCTTACATCCCCGTTCTTCTCTATGTGCCAGGATCCATAGCCAGACTCTATCTCCCATGATTCACTACCTTCCTTATTTCTGGGACATGGAGTCCCGCTCAAGAACCAGTCCCATAGAGAGAAAGGGCTGGGTCTTAAATTAATAAATAAATAATTACCCATAAGGAGAAATAGGCCAAACACCTCCAGCTTTGAAAAAGTTTAACTGCAGACTCATAGAAGTGTAGAACTGGAAGAGACCTCAATAAGTCATCTAGTCCAGTCCCCTGTACTCAAGGCAGGATTACGTAATAACTAGACCATTCCTGACAGGTGTTTGTCTAACTATCTCTTAAAAACCTCCAGTGAAGGTAATTCCGCAACCTCTATAGGCAATTTGTTCCTGTGCTTAAGCACAGTGAGAATTAGGAAGTTTTTCCTAATGTCCAACCTAGAACCTCCCTTGTTGCAATTTAAGACCATTGCTTCTTGCCCTAGCCTCAGAGGTTAATGAGAACTCTTTTTCACCCTCTTCCTTGTAACAACCTTTAAAGTACTTGAAAATTATCATGTCCCCCCTCAGTCTTCTCTTCTCCAGACTAAACAAAATCATTTTTTTCCAATCTTCCCTCATAGGTCATGTTTTCCAGACTTTTAATTATTTTTGTTGCTCTTCTCTGGACTTTCTCCAATTTGTCCACATCTTTCCTGAAATGTGGCACCCAGAACTGGACACAATACTCCAACTGAGGCCTAGTCAGCACAGAGTAGAGTGGAAGAATTACTCCTTGTGTCTTGCTTAAAACACTCCTGCTAATATACCCCACAATGATGTTCACTTTTTTTGCAACAGTGTTACACTGTTGACTCACATTTAGCTTGTAATCTACTATGAGTCTCAGATCCCTATCTTCAGTACTCCTTTGGTTATTTCCCATTTTGTATGTGTGCCACTGATTGTTCCTTCCTAAGTGGAGTATTTTGCATTTGCCCAGGGGTGAAAGTAACTTAAAGGACTTACCGGTACGCCGGAGTCCTGAGCGTGGCCTCAACAGGAAGAGGTGTGGCCTCAACTGGAAGAGGCAGGGCCTTTCAGGATTTAAAGGGCCCTGGGCACCCCGCAGCAGCTGGAGTCCTGGATCCTTTAAATTACCTCTGCGGAAGCCGGTCCAGTCTGGCACGGCATACTGGCTCTTGCCGGTACGCTGTACTGGACCGTACCGGCTTACTTTCACCTCTGCATTTGCCCTTATTGCATTTCACTTTACCTCAGACCATTTCTCCAATTTATACAGATCATTTTGAATTTTAATCCTATGCTCCAAAGCATTTGCAACCCCTCTCAGCGTGGTATAGCCAGCAAACTTTATAAGTGTACTGTCTATGCCATTATCTAAATCATTTATGAAGATATTGAAGACAACTTGCCCCAGGACTGATCCGTGTAGGACCGCATTCGATATGCCCTTCCAGTTTGACTGGGAACCACTGATAATTACTCTCTGGGAATAGTTTTTCAACCAGTTAAGCACTCATCTTTCAGTAGCTCCGTATATATAAACCCAGATCTGAACTCTGGGGCTTGAATCTATATCTACTTGTAAGCGAGATTAAAGTTATGACACACACTAACAAAAGCAGGGAAATTTGAAGTCAAGGCTGACACTCATTCCTTAACTTGATGCCTGAGATTTGCAAGAGGTCTCAGATCAGTGCATGGCATATGTGCCATATGTACTGAAATATCTATGCGTGATGGAATCAGTTATGGGTCAAGTGTCAGCTTTAACTTTTAATTCCTTCCATTTATCAGTTTGTGTCACAAGTGAAATGTTTCTTAACTGCAGTATATATTTGGTGTGTGTGTTAATCTTACTTTATCACGAAAACGCTCATGATACTCATTTTACTATCAAGATGTAATGCTGCTGATTAAATTAGAAATGACACACTACATCAATTCTTATTAGAGATGCTCAGGCAGTGGAGTATGTACATTCATTTGGCTGATATGAGACACCCATCTTGCCCATTCCTCATAATATACAACCAATTCTCAGCGAAGATTTCAGATTAGACTTGAGCTAGTCATGCATTTAACTGTCAGTCAAGGAATATTTTTTGGCAATGCTGATGTGATATTCTGGGTCAGAGGTTTTTAACCCTACTCCCCTGCTGCTAGACTACTACCACCGTACCTGGATTTTACTGGACCAAGGAGCACATCCCTTTGATGCTGCCATCAATTCTTCATCTTGCAGCATCGTTTCAGAAATCACATTAGTTATTATGGATGATGCCACTGTGATTGTGAGCCTAAAAAGTGCCAAGTGCCCTCAGCGCCCAATAAACGAGAGCTGAGGGATCTCATCATCTTCCAGGATGGGACCTTGAGATATGATAAAGCCTATAACACCTGATTTGCCAATTTCAGAATCCTCTGGTAGCACACTGTCTTAACAATATTTATTGTTAGAATATGATATAGATGGATCGTACTTAGAGCTAGTTAGAAAATATTTTTTTTTCTCTTGTAAAATGTTTACTTTTTATCGAACCCATTCCTCAACCATTGTTGGCTAAAAGCTGCAAACTTTTTGTCTTTTTGACAAAAACTTGAAATTTTGCATGAAAAGCAGAAAATTTTTGCAAAAACAAAAACATAAGAACATATGAACGGCCATACTGGATCAGAACAAAGGTCCATCTAGCCCAGTATCCTGTTTTCTGACAGTGGCTTATGCCAGGTCCCCAGTGGGAATGAACAGAACAGGTAATAATCCATTCGCAGCTTCTGGCAAATAGAGGCTAGGGACACCATCCCTGCCCATCCTGCCTAATAGCCATTGATGGATCTATCCTCCATGAACTTGTCTAGTTCTTTTTTTGAACCCTGTTATAGTCTTGGCCTTCACAACATCCTCTGACAAGGAGTTCCACAGGTTGACTTTATTATTCATTTAGTTAAAAACCCAATTTTCCAGTTTCAACTGAAAATTTTCACACAGGCCTTATTCCTTGCAAAAAAGAATTCTATAATATGGAAATCTTACAAGTTCTGGATACCCTCTGTAAGTCGATAAACTGAGAGATGTGATGTGGTAGGTCTTAAAACCAGCATCTCAGCCCTTTCAGTTTTATAGTGGTGCTCATGCTCTTTTTTTTTTTTTTAACCAAGTCCTAATACAGTGGGAACACAAACTATTTCTTAGTATAATTCTGCAGCACAAACTTGGGAATAGTTTTAAGGTAGTACTGTGATACCAGAGCTGAGAACATGACACAGATACCATTTTTACAAAAATAATATAACCTTTAATGGGCATGCAGTAAATGGAAGCTACAGAAGTATTGCATCCTATTAAAAATGTATATTTTGAATAAAATCCACCATCTATTTATAGGATTCATTGGTTTTCTTTACTGCAACACAGCACAGGTACAAGGACAGTTATAGAATCTTTGAGTGGGTTTTTAAGTTAAGTGCTAGCAGGCTGGATGGCTCCTGGAAATAAAAAGGGGGCTTTTGCTTCTAGGTCACTGGTTTGATTCTGGCCCTGATTGCTACTAACTGAAGGTTGATCAGTGGCCTTACTGAATTGACTGTCTCAGTTCAGCTTCTAGTGAACAGGTGTTCATTTCACAAAAAAGTGCCCTCACAACTACAAGTTCAACAGTCTAGAGACTGAATGGCTACGGAGACTGAATTAGGTGGCCTACTCCAACCAGGGTGAGGCATACCGGCAGAGAAACTACATGTGCATTACTTGTCCTGTGACTAGAGAGAGTTTCATTCTGCAGAGCTGTCCCTCCATCACCTGGAAAGGTTTTTAAAAAACAAACAGAAATGGAAATGTTCTGTTTTAAGGCCTGGGTAATCTGGTTTTCTCAGCTCTCTTCTGTTATAAAAACTTCCTCTTCATACCATGTACCACATAGACCCTGGGAGCTCTAGAACAGCCTCACATAATGGGAATAACGTTTTCTACCTAGTTATTAACTGTGCTAACTTTCAAATAGAATTCAACCAAATGCATGTGACATAATATTTAAAACATGACCTTAGAACTCAAAACTACATTTATTTCTTCCCAAGAATGTCTAGCTGCCAGAGAAAAGGAGACATTCCGTAAACTGCATGTCACTATCAGCTATTGATAGCCAGTGATTTGTTCTGAATCCAAAGGCTAAACCAAACCTCATGCTGCTGTATGTCAGATGCAATTGGTCCAAAGTCAAAGTTTTACAGCTCAGACAGGGCACACTTTATCCTTCAGGCTGATACTTAAGATAGCCATGACCCTGAGGAGAACCAGTCAACAAAACAGACAGACAAGAGGATGTGATTTGTATGCATCCCTGAGCTTGTTCAGATCACCTCTGACCTGCAGGTCAGGCTGCAAATGACAGCAGAGTGCATGCACCTGATCAGACAGCACATTCTCATTAGAAAGCTTGGGAAGAGGGGGCAGCTATACTGTGTTTACTCATAGACCAAATGCAATCTACCCAGGAAATGAGAAAAAAAAGATCAATTTAGCTCAACAGAAGGGTGTGAGCGATATGTAAGTATGTTATGAAATTCCAAATCAAACTATTTATTCTGATAAACCTGGACAGGAGCACTCCACTTGGGCAAGGTACCAAGAAGAAAGGTTATCAAGTGAGAAGGGGCATTTATTTGTTGCAGACTGCAATGCAAAGCATCTTAACCGGAATGCATAATCCATACTATGCTGTGGCAGGATCTGCAATCAAATGCACTTGCAGGGCCCGATTTTCTTACATAGTGGTTTTGCACCAGTGTAACTTTAATGGAGTAATTCCTGATTTATATCAGTGTGACAGGAGAATCAGACCCACATTATCCAGTACAGATAGACCTGATGTGCAAAGTTCAGATATGAAAACAGACTTTCTCAAAGTTTCCAGAGATGTTTGGATCTGGGATTTTGTTTTGGCCATTAGAGAAATCAGGGCAGTTGCTCATGAAGTTTGGCTCTGCCTCCAGACTTCCCCGAAGTTTGGAGGTGCCCAGCTCTGCATTTTTGTATGGGCCAATCTCTAGGCCTTAGTACATCCTTTTGGCAAAGAATAGGATTCTAAAAATGTATGCATTTCTATCAATGCTTGTGCTTGCCTTCATTGTTTTGGGCAGAGGTCAAGGAGTATATTTTCTATTCATCAAAGAAAAAGCTATGGTTTTCATAAATGGCTTGAATTTGATTGAAAGTTGTGATACTGTATATAACCATTGATGTTACATATGTAAGTAAATGGCACTAGCCCAGAATCACTGTCGTGCTGAAGGGAGGTGATACTTTCCTTCCTTATTCAGGGGCTGCGGAGGGCTGTTTTAGCTTCTGGTGCATGCTAGAGCAGTGGGGGGGCTGACAAAAGTTGTGGTCCTCATTGCCATAGTCCTTACTGGGTTTGCCACAGGGAAAAAGCATGGGACTGGTTTACCACAACCATTCATTCTCCTATCCCCAACAAGGCACATCTTTCCTCTGGAAAGCCCACCTCCACGCTTCTCCTGAAATCAGACCCAATATTCTGCTTGGATCCATCTTACAGAGGTTGGGCTCAAGCTATGAGGTTCAGGTACTGGCCTGATCTCTGCAAGATCTCTGCAAGAGATCAGACTGAGCCTTAATCTCACCACCTTTACAGGGACTCCAGGCATGTATTTCAAACTCACAGTTTCCCCAACTGTCTCATAATGATACCCATTACAGAAGGGACTAAGAAACAAATTCATTTAGTAAGAAACTGCCCCCCCGCTTTTCAATGTTGTGACTTCCACTCTATCCAGTGTTGCCACAGGCTAAATTCTCATTGGTAAGCTACAGCATGCTAATAGAAACACAAGGGAAGTACAAGGAACCACAACAGTCTATAGAACATAGATAGCTAGATAGGTCCAGCACATATATATCTACAGCTGTCTGTAGACAGAGAAGAGATTTTGCAAGATTAATATAATGTGTGTATATCTACATACACTCACATATTACACATATACCTTTAATGACATTTAAAAGCTAAACTATTTTGCATGAAATGCTGTCAGAAGAATCTGTAGCTCATTGTAGTGACTTCATCAATAAAGGATTCCAGTTATAATTTAAATGCAATTTCGGATTGTCTCCCCTCCCCAATAACAACAAAATAAAAGTAACATCATCAAAAATATGAGTCCAGCACAATGACAACATTTACAGTGGATAAGGAGTAAATTATAACAATAAAGCAAAGCAAAGCAGTGTGATGGTTGTTTTCTTAAGGTTGCAGGGAAGATTGCAACTACAGTGGCTTATGGTCTTACAAAATATGAGCTTTCTAAGTTTGCCTAACAAACCTATCAGCACATATGTAAATAAAATATATTGTATTCTATAAAAAAAGAGCAGCTGATAAAGAGGATCCAGTGCTGTGGGTCTTTATGGTCAAGATAGAGAAGAATTTCTTTGTGTCACTACAAAATGTTACTCTGTCCATGAAAAGAAGGAGACAGAAGGCTAGTTCTATGTAAAAGCCTGACTGCATATGACTGACCCAGCAGGAGAAATGCTGGTTCTCTCTCTCGGGCTCCTTCTGTTGCAAGACACAGATCCTAAATATATGCAGAGTGCCTGTGCTTGTTCTTCTGAGGGCATTCTGGCTCAGCGATAGGAAACATTTTAAACAAAAGGATACATTAATATATCAAAAATATATATCACAAGCTGTTTCTGTCAAACTTGATTGCCATGCTAAAGTCAGAGTAAAACAAACAAGGGTATGTATTTTGTGGAACTTTATGATTCTCAGCTAATGACTTTCATTCATACTACATGAAAATATTTAGTATTTTCTTTTTTTAGAAGAACAGTTTTTCTTTAAAACTATTTGGTTATTTCTGAAATACGTTTTTTCAGGGTGAGTGAGCCTAGAACAGCTTGGGAAAAAATGCACTCTTTCCAAGCTGGACTGCATCTCATCAAAGTGTTTTTCCCTTTAGGATTTTATGGAATGTTACCTCACTTTATGACAGTTCACATCACAGCATAAATGCTGAACATTTCTGTAAGTGAGGCAATGCACTGTGAAATGTCAGCCAAACGATAAAATCAATAATCTGCAAGTTACCAAAAAGAAATGAAGCTCACGGATGTCAGTAGGTTTTGGGTCAAAGGCAGATGCTCTGAAATTATGATGGCCAACAGCTTTCAGATTGTTTTTGTTTAACTTTCACTCGCAAACAGAACAGAAAAAATGGTCATGTTCATAGTAACTCTGAGCATCAATACATATGTGTCACCCATTTTTTTTTTTTTTTTTTTAACAGCCACGGTAAGATCTCAAAATTACTTGTTTTCTTTGACAACATCTTCTTCCTATGTCCTGGATGTACATTCTGCAACAAAATTAACTTTTATTCTTAAAAGCTACTGTAGCTTAATAGGGCAATGCAAGCATAAAGCCAGATGCTGCATTTCTTTTTCAACCAAACTTGCTGTTGATTTCCATTGACTCCTAATTAATTAATGCTTTGGGTACTGTTTTTTTTTATTTCAAATTTGATTGAAGTTTTGTATGAAAAACTGGCAACTGAAAATGTTTTGGTAAAATTTTTCAGGTTTTGGTTTTCAAAAAACAAAATATTGTACAGAAACTGAAAAATTGTACCCAAACCTGAATTTTTAAATATCAAAACCCAAACCTTTTTTTATCAAAATGGTTTCAGTTTTTAATTGAAAAATTGTAAATGTTTAATGAGAAAATTTGAAAAAAAAAATTCCCATGAAAAAGAATTATTTTCCATCAGCAATATACACCACCTCAAAGGGATCCAAGGGTCCAAGGTATAAATGCCATGAGGTCTTTTCATGTTCATATTACACAAATAAACATACAGGGAAAATGCACTTAGTTTTGCTTGGATTAAAAAAGTTACACAACAGATACATAAGAGTTAACTGCTTATACCGGTACTTGGCTTTCTTGTATTTAGACTTGTGAAAAATATCCTAGGAGAGCTTGCAGGAAAAGATACAACTCAATTCTCCAGTAAGTATAGGTTTTAAACATCTCCAGATATGCTGACAAACTAAACAAACCATGGGAAACACAGTCCTTAAGCTACAAGGAACAATAAATTCAGGTTTGTAAACCTGAAACAAAAAATTCACTGGTTAAGATACAAAAATCAAAATATTGCAATACATGGAAATACAGTGAGATGCAAGTTAGGCTGAAAGGTCAGTGGCAGTGGCTGAAGTTATAAAGATAATTATGGCTAATGCCCTTGGCTGGGGGAATAAGTACTGCAGAAGTTTTCAGTGCTGTATCAGACCATATTCTTATTGCAATCTTATAACAACTTCATTGGTCCAGTGTTATTTTGTTAATATAAAAGGCTTCTTGAGTTCTAAATATCACACCTGCAGTATAGCCTGTCCTCCGGGAATCATTCAGTTCATTGGTAAACACAACCCCATACACATCAAAAGTTTCCACTTTCTCTAACCCCTTTTAACACATGGGTCCCTCCCCTCTCCCCAGGCATCTTGCAGCTATCTAGGGAATCTTTCACTTTTTGTCCTTTCCCGACCCTTCTGGACCACATTCTATGTTCTTATTCACACCATCTGCTCTCAAGGAAGGTAAAACTTCTGCTGTGAGAACAACAGTCATTCCCAGTGGATAACTGCTTTTGTAAGTTACCTTTTCAACACTTGACAATTCAAACCTACAGATTCGAGGTCCCAATGCAAATTTTTATTTTGTTTTAAAAATAGTTTGTAATTGATACATTTCTGGCAGCAGCCTCCCCCTTTTCCCGGATAGTGGTACAATCTCCTTGTTTCTGACAGAAGTCTTTCTAAAGATCTGCTCAAGCCTCACTAAGCAGCTGTGAGTTAGGTCATTTTCCCAGGAGTTTTACATGTGGAAAACTGGGCATTAGGAAGGCCTCAAAAAGGACACCATCTGGCCCTAGTGAAAAAAAAGGATCATGACACTTTCTGTGGTACCAACAGGCCCTGATGAACCATAAAGGAATTCAGGCCTAGACTGTGATCCAATGGTGACTAGCTCAACAATCACCTCAATGACAGCCAATTCCATTCATCTCTGCAGTTATCTCATAGCACAATGGACTTTTGTGCCATGCTGTTTACTGAAGGCATAGTAAAATCCATTTTGATTTTTGTGTTTGGTTTCAGTGCCTGTACTCTTTACTGGAACATGTAATACATCAGGAGAGATAGCAGCACAAAGAATACTTTTTTTTTGAGCACTCAAACCCCTAAAATTTCTTTCACTACATGGAGCAGACAAATAAATGCAAGGCTCTGTAGTGGATATATGAAAGATCCTTGCTGGGTATAAAGAAATCCTCCCCTTGTTTGATTTAGATGTTTCAGATTAAGTGGAATTTTCCCCTGAATTTTACTGAAATGGAAAATTAATTAAAGTGGACCCAGATTTTCAGTTTTATATGCACTTTTGTGGGGAAAAAGAGTGTTGTAATTTATTTTTGAAATTATTACAGTGAGTGTTCTCCAATTCAAATTTAAAATTAATTCATTAGGAGTGTGTTTATGAATGACGGTTTTGTTTATTAACAACGTATTTTATTCTTAGCAGAAATAAAAGAAACCTACTTTTATTTTGTCTATTGATTTCAATTTATCAAAGATGTTAATTTAATACTCTAGGCATCTTAAATATTATACACAAACATCAAGGCCACCAGCAGAAATGTCCCCCCACCACAAATTATTCTACCTTCTTCATTCCATTCTTACCCCCTACACCCCACCCCACCCCAAAAAGAGAGCCTGGGAAAATACATAGGCCTGGTAATGTGCCCTGAAGGTCAGCAGATTGACCTTGGAAGGTGGTGGTAGTGCGGGGGATTCTGAGTTCCAGAGTCAGTGACCCTTCACTGAAAAGAAACTGCTATCTGCCCCATCCTGTTGAAACCAGTGCTTTCACTGATTGCAACTGCTAGGGCTTCACATGGGGAGAGTGGCGGTCTCTGTGTTAACTGGGTTCCCAAACTATTTCGGGCTTCTAAGGTCAAACTCGACAACTTAAGCTTCACTGAGAAACTAGCTGGAAGTCAATGCAGCCTAGAGAGCACAGACATAATGGGTCCATCTACTAACTTAATATGTTCTCTCTTAGAACTCAAACAGACATTCTTACCAGATGCTATTGAGATTTGGGGCCTGCTTCTGCTCCCACTGAAGTCAATGGGAAAATCTACTATTAACTTCAGTGGGAACAGGAGCAGGCTATCTTTTACTTTAATAGAGTGCCACAGATTTATACCAATTGAGGATCTGGCCTTTGTCGCTACAATTTCATATTTTGAAGATATTCTGCAAGGATTTTTTTTGGTTGTTCCAATTATTATTACTACAATGGCACCTGAAGGCCCCAGCAAAGTTTGAGGCCCCTTGGGAGTAGGTGATTTGCATACACATAATAAAAGAGAGACCCTGTCTCAAAGAATTTACAATCTAAATAGACAAGACAGACAAAGGATGAGAAAAAGGAAGCACTATTATCTAAATTTTACAGATGGAGAACAGTGGTACAAAAGATTGATTTGCCCAAGGTCACATAGGAAGGCTGTGGAAGAGCCAGGAAATAAACCCCGCCTTCCCAAGTAGCAGTCAAGTGTCTTAGCCATAAGCCCATCCTTCCTCTTTAAATTAATAGATAAACATTAGTAGATGGCCTTCCACATGATTATTCTACATTCCTTTTCCCCACACGCACCCACTGGCCAAGTAGGCTTTAAAATATCCACACAAGTTCTTGATAAATGTATTCAGAAGCTTTACAAAGTTTAGCTGGCTTTTTAAAGGAGCTGAGCTTTATATGTGTACACAAACCCAAGTGCATGTCCCATATTCACAGGTTTATTTCATTGCAAACTCTTCACACAGCTCTAGTTGCAACAAAAAAACTGCTGCTTTCCTGTGACCCACAGATGTTAAATATTGGACAGCCTAGTACATCTGGCTTCATTTTTGTAATTTCAATTTGGTTTGGCTACGACATCAAGGCCTCCCCAACACAGTATGCAAGCGTAGAACCCTTCTTTAAAAGACCTTGTTCTAATAAAAAAAGAGCCAGTAAACCATTTGCTGATCATAAACAGTTTTTAAAAAGTCTCTGTTTTTAGCACTTTTTTGTGTTTTACTAGCCAAGAAAACTCCCCCCCTCTCCATTTTCAAGAAAAAATAAATAAATTGTGCAGTATGTGATTCTCCAAGTAAAATATTCCAGTATTTCCATGAAAAAGCCATGTTAGTATTGTGAAGTATTAATGTTAATCTACAAAGATAAATACAGAAGTGATTTTTAAGTTGTGCGGCTCATGGGCATGCTAAGCTTAGCCAGAGTCCTATAGTGCTTACGCATCACATAGTGAGGATAGGAAGGATTAGATTATTATCAGTAAATGTTGGTGAACATCAATTTCACTGTTCACAAACCAATGAAAAAATATTTCCAACAACGATAATTGAAATTTGCATACAGGCAAAGTAAGAAAAAATCTGCGTGAGATCTTATTAGAGCTGGATTTAAGGATATTTAATTGGTATATTTTGACGTATGATGGTGACAGTGTGTTTTAACAGTTACAAAGTGTTAACTTTTTGAAATCAGCATCTACTGTCATTAAATAATTGTAGTCTGACCCCCTCTTGCCTGACCCTCCTGCATAATTTCCTGCAAGTGTGAATGCTAAAAGCTATAAAAATTGAAAATAATTGCTTGAAAACCATAATGTTGCACAACCATGAACATTTAAATATATACAAATAAGAAAAAATGCTTAAAAATAAACATCACAATTATCCATCAAAATGATAAAAAAAAAATTATAAAAATTGAATTCTGCCAAGCCTGCCTATAGTAATTAAGGGCCCAATCCTAAAAGGTAATGAAATGAAAGTTGAGGAGACACCTTGTTGGTTTGGGTCCTTAATTATTGACACTGTATGACTCTGCTAAACTCAATGTGCCTTTAAGTTAGAGACATCTACCACAATTCTTATGTATCACTGTTTTCATTTTATGTCTGAATATATAGCTACTGATAGCTCCCAGTGATGGTGGGGCTTATGGATTTTATACACAAAGCTCACTGTGTAATGCAGCTTGATTGAGAAATGTCATACAGTAGCAGCTTGATTGAGAAAGAAAGAACAGTGTGTGTGTTTTGAAAGATCTAAAAACAAAGTCTGTAGCAGCCAGTATCCACTTACTGAAGTGTTTGCACAATTATGCACACAGTTATTTATCCTATTATGAGTTACAGCCTTTCAGAGGTTGCCTCTAACTGCTTAAATTAGAAAACTGCCAATGACACTCTGAGCCAAGAACAAGCAGAAATAGCCATTGGCATTGGTATACAAAGACTGTCAGCAGAGATCAGTGCACAGTGAACCCCCACAGCAGAGACCTAGGTTTTCAAAGGGCATGGAATGCAGCTACATGGGAAAGGCCTTTGAAGTCTACAAAGAGCTTTCACAAAAACAGAAGGAGAAGCAGGAGGAGGAGATCAGGACACCTTGGTTTATTCTCAGCTCTGCTAACACAAAAGATATTTATCTAGTCAACTAGCAACTGTTTCAGACAGGAAAAACAAGAACAAGACTTTATCATGCAAATAGTTAAATGTTCTATAATCTGGGATACACGCTCACTTTTTTATGCAGAGATTGCGGCTCGCTCCAATGAAAAATGTCAGGCTCTTTTAATAAAAGAACAATTTGAAAACTTGATATAGCACAAAACCATTAATTTTAGCTATTATCTATTTGACACTTTTCATAGCAACGATTTCAGAATGTAACATGCTTCCCAAGGATTAAAATGATTTTAAAGGATTAAAATGTTAATTAAAAATATAATAGAAATATCAGTCGCTGAGAAGACCAACATAAGTATTTGTCTCTTTAACTGTATAATCATGCTGCTGTCGCTTCTCCTGGTTCTTTACAGTTTGGCACTACAGCTCATAAGGAGGTAAATGACAGATCTAGGAGCAATTCTGTTCTTTAACTATTTGACAATGCGTCTGTTTACACTTCACAAAAGCAGTGTTATGTCCTTGACAATTCTAGCGGTCATTGTTAATGGGATCAATTTTTACTTAATTTTATTTATTTATTTGCCAACTGCATCTTTCTTAGCTTGTAAGAACACTGTTCCCAGAGCGGGTTTTGAAGGGGTGGGGGGAGGAAGGTCCTGCAAATTCCATGCGCCCAGTTCAGCTGCAATAATCTCTTTTCTCCTTCTGCTCCAAGCTACACATGAGAGCACTCTAGTGTCTTTCATCATTATTTGTCACCCTTTTGTGCTGAGCAACTTATAGCCACAGCCATTCCAGCAATTAAAATAAAAAAGGGACTAAACACTATTCTTACTGAAGAGCTGTGAAACCAATGGCAGAATGTGCCAACCAACCCACTGAAGACTCAGTACTGATACCACTGGAGCTCTGTAAGTATTTTATGAAAAACAAATAAAGTGCTGAGTTCAGAACCTGATTAGAAATGATAAAATCTCTGCCTTGATTTGACACTGGTAACAGTCTTTGCACGTGCAAAATGTTGCTGACAGTAATTAGAGGAGGAGAGTGGGGGGGAGGAGGACAAAGACTCAGTTACTGTAGGTTTAACTTGAAAAGACTGACAACTCCAAAGTTCATTTATTTGTAGAGGCACCTCAATGAACCTCACAGCTGCAGCAGTAACCATTCCTCCCGCCCCACAAATGCTATCTGGTAGGAAACCCTTCCTAACGAGCACCCACACTCAGGGAGAGTGAAGTAACCATTTTCTAATCCCCACGCCAAGTGTCTCCAGCCTGTTTAAATATAAATCTAATTTTTCTCTCCATGCCCCCACAATCTTGCCCTTCCCATATAGTCAAAACAAGCAGGGCATTTTGCCTGCTTGGTGGCTTCTTTATCTCTTAGAGTTCATCATGGACAATATCACAAAATGTCAATATTATCATAGTGTGATGCTCCTACTTCCTCACTTGGCCAATTGGAGGCATGTTGATCTTTTTAACAATGGCTAGGCTGATTATACTCTGTCCCTTGCATTCATTTGATTTATATTTTAAATATTTGCTTTTTGATTAATTTTAATATCCATTTTTCCTGTAAAAAGGCTGGGCCAAGAGTGACTTGTGATTTTAGGTACCCAACATGAGATGCTTGATCTTCAGAGAGTGCTGAGCCCTCTGAATAATCAACCCCCTATTGTCTCAAGTTGGACACCCCAAAATCAAGGCACCCAAAATCACTAGTCCCTTTAGAGAATCTTGGCCTCTCTTTCTACAAATAGACAGAAGTATGTACTCAAAATCCAATGGATTTTCACATGGCCTACAGGTTGTTTGCTGTAATGTTAAAGTTACGAAATAATGTATTTATATTTATTTATATAGGACACATCACAAAGTATATGGGTACTATTCAAAATTTGAAAACAACAACAATTAATATATTAACCTGAACCCAATGGCACAAAGAGAAACAGCTGCTCTGGCAGAAAAAGGTTCATAGATTTTAAGGGACCATTGTGATCATCTCACTGGAAACCCTGCAAAACACAAGTCAGAGTTTCACCCAGTAATTCTTGTAATGAAGTCCATAACTTCTGATTTAGCTAGAGCATGTATTGTAAAAAGACATTAGGGGTGAAATCCTGGTGAAATCAGTAGGAGTTTTGCCATTGATTTCATTGTGTCAGGATTTCATCACCAATCTTAAAATAAAGACTTCAAGTAATGGAAAATGTCCCACATAAATTATTCAAATAGTTAATTACCCTTATTGTTAAAAATTTGCATCTTATTTCTAGTTTGAATTTGTCTAGCTTCAGGTTCCAGCCACTGGATCTTGTTACAACTTTATCTACTAGATTAGAGAGCCTTCTACTATCAGAAATCTTTCCCCCTTTATCAAACCACCTCTTAACCTTCTCTTGGATAAACTAAATAGATTGAACTTCTTTAGTCTCTCATTGTATGGCAGGTTTTCTGATCTTGGATTGTTCTTGTATTTTTTGAACGCTTTCCCCTTTTTGAAGAATGGATACCAGAACTTTACTGGGCACACATTATTCCAGTAGTGGTCTCACTAATGCTGTATGCAGCAGTCACACTACCTCCCTATTCCTATTTGATATTCCTGGTCTTACACATCCAGGGATTGAGTTACTGCTCTTCACCATATCATCTCACTGGGAGCTCCATCATAGTTATCCACCATGACCTCTCAGTCATTTTTAGGGTCACTGCTTTCCTAGCCTATGAGTACCGCATCCTATAAGTGTGACCTACATTCTTTGTATTAAATTTCTTTAGGATACTCTTTTAATGGTACCTCACACCAGTCAGGTTAAAAATATATATGTAGACTGAATGGGGATAAATGTTGGAGAAATTGTGATGAAAGAGGAGATTTTATGCATATATAGTATTAGAAGGTATTGGGATGCTTATAATGCCGTAATCAAATATCACAAATTGTTGGATATATAGTACCAAATTATATTTTGGTAATCCCCCTGGGGTTTCCTAGTGGAAATAGTCACCAAAAGGAAATGATGAATTAATGTTCTATCTGTTAGTAGCTGCTCAGCTAGTAGTAGCCTCCCATTGGAAAAAGAAAAATAGCTCATCCATTGAGAAATGGTTCAAAAAATATGGGAGATTGTGGTTATGGAAAAATTAACACACCAGTTATGTACCCAGGAAAATAGACAGAGGACAGATAGATACTTAAACATTTGATTACCTTTTATTCACTACTCTGACAAAGTACATTCGCCTGCAAAACAAACAGACCACTTTTCAATTCTTTTGAATATTAACATTTGGTAGACCCACCAAGCCTGTTAAATAGGTGTATATAGAGATTTCACTCAATTTAATAAAATCATTAACAATAACACAGGTGTTGTAATGATACTCACTCTGTAATGTGGTAATGCCCTCTTAAACAGACAGATCTGATGGTTATATTTCTGTATAATGTCTCTAAACAAAAGCCAACTGTTGTAATGATTGTTTTATTTCTGACATTTACATGGCAAAGATTTGTAAACTTCTTAAAACTTCCTAAAAATAGTTTTTTTTTTAAAAAGGATGTTTTTCCAGTGAGCCCAGCTTACCCAACAAACTAGATCACTTTATATAGCCAACCCATCGTTATAATTATTTACCTCTTCACCCAATTTTTGCTTCATTTGCAAATTTTGCCAGCAATGATTGTATATCTTCCTGCAGATCACTGATAAAGATATTGAATAGCAATGGGCCAAAATCAAATCCCTGCAGAGCCCCACTATAAATACCCCCAAACTATTGTTATAAATTATTAATTATTTGTATTATATAGCCCATAGGGGCCCTCACCACGGATCAGGGCCACATTGTACTAAGCACTGTACAAAACACATAAAAAGATGGTCTCTGCCCCAAATTGCTTATAATCTAACTATAAGGCCTGGTTTACACTGAAAAGTTAGGTCAACCCTGCTATGTTGCTCAGGGGTGTAAAAAATCCACAATCCTGAGTGTGTAGTTAAGTTGACCTAGCCACCGATGTAGACAGCGCTAGGTTGAAGAAAGAATCTTCTGTCAACCTAGCTACCCATGATGGGTTCCCCCCAGGGTGCCACCTGGCATTGGGGTACCACTGAGCACTCTGACTCACCAGCCTGGGCTCCCTCTCACACTGTGATGCTGTGAAAAGCTGCAGACCTGTTCCTACACTTCCACCAGCATTCACACACGCAGGGACATACTCAGCTGCAGTTGCAGTGGCTGGACAGAGAGCCTGCATGTATGAACCAACAATAGAGAGGCTACAGCCAAAGTAATCACCAGCTTCGTAGCCTAGGACCCCAGAGGTGTACCATCCTGCCCTGGTCAAAACCCTGACCAGTATGAATTTATTATCTAGTTCACTTACCACTCAATGTGGGGACAGGAAATGCAACAAGCCTGTATTAAACCAAGCTGAGATTTTTCCCTGGACACTTCACTTAAAGGCACACTGAGTTTAGATTAAAACATAAAACAAGTTTATTAACTACAAAAGATAGATTTTAAGTGATAGCAAACAGATCAAAGCAGATTACCTAGTAAATAAACAAAAACACAAACAAAGCTTAACACACTAGAACGACAGGATTTGAATTAACAGTCTCTCACCATGACTGATAATACAAGACAAGCAGATTCTTAAGGCAAAAGCTGCATTTGTTTTGCAGCTTGAGTTCCCCAAGTTTTCATACACAGATTAGAAATCCCTTTAGCCTAGGTCCAGCACTTCCCCCAGTTCAGTCTTTGTTCCTCAGGTGTTTCCAGGAGTCCTCTTGTGTAGGGAGTAAAGAACAACAGATGATGTCACTCCCTGCCTTATGTAGCTATAGAATATGGCAGGAACTTTTTGTTTCAAAACTTGGTTCCCAGACCAGTTTGTGGAAAAATACAGACATCCCAAGATGGAGTCCAGAGTCATGTGGCCTGGTCACATGCTCTTGCATCCCTTGCTGAGTCATAGCAGCCATTACTTATAGGCTGTCTGGAACATTTACAGGATGGTTAAGTTCTTCCAGGGTCCATTGTCTTTGCTGATGGGCCATCAGCACTGTCTGGCTTCTTCATTGTTGTACCTGAAAGGCTAGTTGTTTGTGTCACTTAGAATGAGCACATTTGAAATACAGATACATAGTCAATATCCATAACTTTAGATACAAAAATCACACCTGCATACAAATAGGACAATCATATTCAGCAAATCATAACTTTTTCAATGACACTTCACATGACTCACCTTGTACAAAATGAATCATACTTATGCCATAATCATATAATAATAATATCACTATGAAAAATATGGGGTGCAGTGTCACCCAAACATTTCTTGGGGAGGTGGCCTGCCAATGCCAATGGGAGAACCCCTCCCATCGGTGTAGGTAGTGTCTACACTGAGGAGCTATAGTGTTGCACCTGCAGTGCTGTAGCATTTCAAGTGTAGACAATACCTAAGGCAAGAGAAAACTGACAAATAGAAAAGAAGCCCCCATTTACAATTACCTTTTGACATCTATCATTTAGCAGTTTTCAATCCATTTAATGTGTGTTACATTAATTTAATATAATTCTGTTTTTTTAAAAAATCAGAATGTCACGTGGTAATAAAACAAGTGTCTTACAGAAGTCTAAGTCATTCAGTTAACATAGGTAATGAAAAGAGAGCAAAAAATTAGTAACCCAGTAAGGAAGAGCTACAGAGGAAAGGGAGAACATCATAGTAAAGAAAGGTAATTTGAACTAAATTAAGACCTTACACAGAATCTAGGATAATACAAAAAATAAATGTTTACAAACTTATTTCATTCTGAATATAAACATTTCAAAGTAGTAGAGATTCTAGCCAATGACTGCTTGATCAGCACAGTACTTTCTAAGCAGATCTCATCTATCACAACAAAAATGAGCTAAAGGAATAGTAATGGACCTAATGCTGTCATGTAAGAGTTGCTTCTATGAGATGGTAAAGGTCATTAGGGCCCACTGGCAATGTTTTTAGGGCTCTCATCTTTTTGTAGGAGGTGCTCAGTATCTTCAAGTTTGAGCTCATAGGGAATTTTTCTCCCCTACAGGAGAATAAGGGAGAAGAAATTTCATAACTTGCGGAGTTTCCTAACAAATCTTTTGCTGCATGTTTGTGTGTGTTAAAAGAGGGGATAAGGGTTTGCCACCTCCTATGGAAGAAGCCTAGGTTCAGTTCTTAGAACACATACATCTTGGGGATTGTGTGAGGAGGCCCTATGCCTGTTCTGAGGCCCTCACCTCCAGCTTCCTGGGAGTGCGTCTCCATTGGTGAATGTGCTACCTGGGTTTCTTTGGCTGCATTTGCCTTGGACCCCTTTCTAGAGGAGGAAAACAACGGTATGCAGGAGCAAGCCAGCTGTGTGTCCCGCCGCACCCTCCATTTTGGTGGTGGTGGAAATTGGAAAGAGCCAAGCTGCCCCTACCCTCAAATTCCCAGTTATCATGGAGTTGTGGGTGGGAAAGGAAGCGCGTCATGGAGGTAGGATGTTCATCTTCTCTGAGTGCAGGATCAAGCCATGCACAGAGGCAGAGGGGAGCATAGTCTGTCTACAACAACTGACTGACATCTTGTAAAGGGGTAAACAACATATTAGTGACTCTCCAAGGGACATTTTGCGGTTTACAAATGACAAAAATAAAATTATGATGCATTTAACATCCCATACTGTTTGTACCAGATGTTTTCCTCTCCTGAAAAATGATCAAGATCCTCTCACTAGGAAACCCATCTTTTGCTTTAATGCAATTTATGAAAAAAAGTCCACCATTTGTACATTATTTTTAAAACTTGAAGCACTGCAGTGCAATTATATTGTAAACTTCTTCAACTTTAGTGAATGCTTAACAGTTTGTAAAGATGTCAGCTGCAAGATTGGTGGACCTAGAAAGGTTGCATTCAGAGTGGCCCTATGTCTGTTTTCAATTTGAAAGGAACTGGCTTGAGTGTTGCAAACACTTGAAGCTATGCATTCTGCATTACAATGAAAGTGGTGTCATTACACACAACAATAGCTCCTTTTTTATATAAAAAGGACATCAGAACCAAAACCTATTGAATATAAAGCGGGAGCAGAAGAGAAACAACAAACAAACATTTTAACATGTTTCAAATATTTTAATAATATAATGGGACTGGGCTTTTTCCAAATGATGCCTCTGTAGCTTGTACAGCGCAGTAAATTCATGGATTAAACAAAATACATCACTTGGTACCATTTGAAAAGAACATTACACTAGAAAGGTCACTGCGCAAATCCAGCTTGTCTCCTTAGCTCTTTCAAT
Organism: Terrapene triunguis; assembly: GCF_002925995.2. Lineage (NCBI taxonomy): Eukaryota > Metazoa > Chordata > Testudines > Emydidae > Terrapene > Terrapene triunguis. Next base: position 13,792,514 of record NW_020664393.1, read on the forward strand.
TCAATAACATACATACAGTACCTATGCAATATTAAACTCTGGGATTGCTATCATGCCCCAAATGGGGGCATGGGTTGTGTTATAGAAACTCCCTCTGAGCTCCCTCCATGGTTGTTAATGAGCAGTTGCAGGGGGCCCAAACAATGGCAGCTTGTCTCCTGTGGGAGCTGCACTAAAGTAGGTGAGCATGGGTCAGCGGAGCAGCAACCATTCTTGCTCCTGCCTCTGGGGCAAATTCCTTCCCAGGATCCTTGCAGCTGGGAAGCTTCATTGCTTTCAAATCTTGGGGCTCCAGCAAGCTATTATGCCTGGAGGGGATGCTTCTAGTTATTCTGGTGGAGCTATATCAGTAAATTTCCTTGTGTAGTCATGCCCTTAGTGGAGCAGCGTTTTCTGCCCCTGTGGGTTTCTTTACGGGAAGTGTGATCTGGCCCCATTTTTATTATTTTTAACAATGAAAGGAAAAAGAAAAACCTTTTCTTAAATTGCAGAGCACCACTAGCTGACTCATCATAGAGTGAAATAGTCTTAACTGAAGCACCATTCGTTGAAGTGTTCGAAGCTCTGGAGGCATTAACTGAAAGTGTCCTTTGTGAGCCATCTTTAAAGGAGGAGGAGCCCTGAACAAATCTCTTCAACTAAGATGTCCATAGCAAATATTTCCCCAACTGAATCTTAAACACATCCTTAATTGAAGTCTCCTCAACTAAGTTATCTGCAATAGAGACAATGTTAACTGAAAGAGTCCTTAACAATGCGGAAAAAACCTACTAATATTCATGTGCAGAAATATCACCTTCAAAAACGTATAACTGAAAAATACTGGTACAATCTGTTTCACTCTTGAACCATTTTTCCTTCCACAATGAGGTCCACAAAAAAGGACCAGTATGAAGTTTCTAGCTTTGGCCATTTTTCAGTTACATAAGAACACAAAAACAGCCATACTGAGTCAGACCAATGGTCCATCTAGCTCAGCATTCTGTCTACTGATAGTGGCCAATGCCAGGTGTTTCAGAGGGAATGAACAGAACAGGCAATCATCGAGTGATCCATCCCTTGTTGTCCATTCCTAGCTTCTGGAAGTACAAATATTTTAATATGAATATATAGGGAAAAGTGTCTCCTTGTGGACTTTATAATTAAATCAGAAGGGTTGGAAAAGAGCCCCAGTCCCCACCATCCTGTCAAGGCATGATCTTCATGTGTGTTCTGGGTGGGGGAAGATGGGGAAAAAAGCCCTGGGTTCTCTTTCCAGGATTCCAGAGATTGTCTATTCCCTGCTGTTTTGATCAACATCCCCTGCCCCCACCTCTCTCATACATTGAGATGGGGTAGGTGGTGGTGGGGAATTTGCCTGTGAGAGTTACAAGTTACTGGAAAGCAGTAGGTTAGAAGGAAATTGGAACTTGCTTGAAACAACCTTCCCTAGGGACAAGATTTTGCTACCAGCCACTGCTGTGTACATATGTATGTCACACACTCACATACACAATATAAATATATGTGATTGAAGTCAGTGGTAAAGCTCTCATTGACTTCAATTGGAGCACAATTAGCCCAGTGCTGAGTGCTTTTCAAAATCCCACTCTACATTCAAAAAAGAATGCAGAATACCTGCAAACCCTTAACTATACATTACTTGATGTTATGCAAATATATAATTCTTTAAAATTGTATTGAAAGACATTTGTACTCTAAGGATGCAGAACACCATATTGCTGTAACATCTGGGTATATTTTTTATAGAACAATTCAAAATGAATTGGTTTATACTGGGTCAATATGAATTTGAATGTCAGTTACATGTTGCATGTAACATTCTTTAGGTGTCAACTAATCAAACTCTAAAACAGTCTTTTTAGTTTAGGTTTTGCTAATTTACATTTCTATACTGTAGTTGACATATGGGAAAAACTCCCTTTAACAATGCTGGTAATAACTTATAACATTCACAAGGAATGGGAAAATAAACTCCTCTGTATGGAGGAAAGCCAGGTATTGTAAAATATCTTTAACCAAATTCAGGTAGTGGAGGAAAGTGCCTTTCTTTTGATGTTATCCTTAAAACAAATTGGCTAACTATTTGTCTGATAATTGGGTCAAAGACATTTCTCCAGACCTGATCATCATTAATCTCAAGGTAAACTCTCCTAACTGTGGGATTAAGTGTTTGTTTGAATGTTACCAAAGTAGATTGTATGTTTCCCTGTAGCTCTTCAGAAGGGATCCTGCAGCTGGGAAGGATAGAACATCTGTTTTACTGGAATGAAGAAAATCACCAGGGAGGACGGGCTGGAAGTGAAAAATTAAACAAGTTTAAAATGAACTTCAAGATCAAGAATGCATACAGACACACAATTCAGTCTTCAGTCCTCTAAAGACAACACAGCACTTTTGTAACTTTTGGTTGTTGTCTGAGGCCACCATTGACAGATAATTTCAACAATTATATAGGAGAAAAACAACATTAGGTCTTAGCTGCTTCTGTTTTTTGGGGGTCTCATTCACCCCAACAATGGGACATGTTACTGTTTTGGGAAACAAAAGAAACACTAGGACTGGGATTTAGAAAGGAGCCAAAAGGAGGGAGTTGGATGCTCAAATCCCATGGAGTTTAATGAGAGTTGGGTACACAATTCCCTTAGGTTCCTTTGCCGCTTACATCTCATAGAAATTGAGAATTTTGCATTTGAAAAAGTTAGGCACAACTTTTTGGGATATTGCATTGCTCAAAGTTGGGCACAGTGGAGGACATAGCAGTGTGAAATGACTAAAAGGCCTCAACTTTCTTTACAATATAAATTGAGTCAACAACTAACGCTCACATTCACAGATACTACTTGGTGTAGGGGCAATCACAGTCACAATCCTAAATAGGTTGAGCTCCTGATCCTAAACATATAGGCTAAGATCCTCAGCTGGTGTCAACTCAGCATAGCTTCTTTAAATTCAGTTCAATGGACATACCCTGAGTTACACCAGCTGAGGATCTGACATATAATTTTCATAGATTCAGATACTAAGATTAGAAGGGGTCATTGTGATCATCTTATCTGATCTTCTGTATAACACAGGCCATAGAACTTCCCCAAAATAACTCCTAGAGCATATCTTTTAGCAAAACGTCCAATCTTGAATTAAAAATTGTCAGTGATGGAGAATCCACCATGACCCTCTGTAAATTGCTCTAGTGAGTCTACCAAATGAGGTGACTTTCAGGTATCTTATCCAGTCCCTACATCCTACGGCTTCAGACACACAAGAAACCTTTGGGGGTCATACGATCACAAAAGTTTGAGATCATGAAGACCTGTTCGATCATTTAATTCATACCCTTGACACTTCAGTATCGTGCTAGAACACATTTTCTGTTGCTTTATTTAGTTTAGTATTCAGCATCTCCAGGCATGGGACTTCCACCACTTTCCTTGGGAGACAATTCTATAGTCTGGAAGACTAATCCAGGTAGTTTTGTTTTTTAATCCTCTGGGGGTACCTGACTCAATTACACCTAGCTTTAACCCATCTGCAAGGTCTACCGACCACAAGCATATGCCCAATCCTCAAGCCATGACTAGATCACCAAGTTAAAAGATGTACAGGAGAGATAAGGCAATGCTTTCTTTTCACAACACGTATTGAACTCACTGCCACAAGATGTCATTGAGTCCAAGATCTTAGCAGGACATTTATATTCACATATCCACAGTTATAAATAATTTACCATATCTAATGTAAGTGATATAAACCTGCATTCTACAGGGCAGGGCATAAACAAATCACTAATTTCCAGGGGTTAGGAAGAAACTTCCCTTCTGGGTAGTTTAGTTCATTGTCCACTGTAGTGCTTTTCATCTTTCTCTGATGCCTGTTATGATGGCCACTCTTGGGGATAAGATATGGAACTAGCTGGACCATTGCCCTAATTCACTATCACAGTTCCTGTGCTGAAGGATACAGCTACTTTATCCAATCCCACATACGGCAAGATTGTGAATGGCTTATCACAAGACCTGCTGCTAATTGCTTCTGATGACTTATCACATGCTCTGGCTAACGGATGACCCATCATGCTGAAGCAGGCTCTGGCTCAGGGGTAACTCAGGCTCTGAAGTATCACAGTTGTTAGTGGATGGCAGGTCACAAGCTTCCATTTGAGCGGGTGTAAAGAGGAGCAATCTGTGCCAATCTAATTGATGATGCGCACTGAGCAGCCCTGAAACTGCTCCCTCCTGAGACACAGGTGTCCTGGTGCTCTTCCAGAGGGTGATGTAACTGTACCATCCCCCTCCCCCCCAGTTCCCCATAGGGCTTTGTGCAAATTACCTAATTTAGTCACAAAAAAACATTGTGCCTGCATATATGTTATTTGATGTTTCACAGAAGAGATGTACTCCTCTCTTGAGTATAATGGGTAATACCAAAGGAGTGCAGGATTTTCTTTTTGGACTGGTGGGTAACACAAGCTTGTATACTAAATAAGTTATCTGTCAGGAAGTGTAGGTGTGCTGCTCCTTCCGAGTGTCTGCAGGATGTTAATTCAGAAGTGGTGGGAACTCCTGGCTAGCGGCAGTGCACAGGGCTTCTGGGGACAGACAGAATTCTTTTCAGTGAACTTCAAAGGGGGTTCACAGTTAAGAGAGAAAAAGGATAGATTTTGAAGTTTCTTTCTGCCAGAAGCTCTAACTAGAGCCCCTGATGTTGTTCTTTTATAATCAAAGGTAGGTAAGTTTTTCTGCTTAATTTAGGCCAAAGCATTTCAAAGTTTGAGTATGTTCTGCTGTGAAGAGAGGACTGAACTGCTGTTTGTTTGCTTAATTGTGGATTTGGGTTTTTATTATACAGCAACATCACACATAATACACACTTTCCCACAGATTTCATATTCTTTTCCTATATTTTCTGGCACTGATCTGGCAAACAATTCCACACTGCCACAAGGCAAATGTTTACTAACTACTTCTGTCAAGAAAGAAATTAATGAGCTTTAGATACAACAAACAAAAACAAAAAACAACACAACATCCCTTTCCTCCCTCAAAAAAACAAACAAACCCCAAACAAGCTGTGAAGAAAATGGCTACTCTTCCCTCTGTATGGTCAGGGAACAAATCTGATAGAGGATTTGGTGCAAAAACTGCATCTGAACTATGAAGTAGATATGCCAGATTGAGGATTCACCACCCCTCCCCCCCCCAGAGGGAAATCAGCTTTGGAATTTGGCTGGGGTTAAAGAAAACCCCTACCAGTGTAGGCAGCCAAGGAGGGACTAGAATCAATATCTCCTAAGAGCCCTGCCCTTCCTCCATTCCTAGGCAGCCCTCCCCACTTTGTGGGTTTCACAGCCAGCCTATTACAAATCCTTGATTTGCAACAATGAGCTTCCCTCCAGACAGACTTTGTAGTGCCAGGGACTCAACTGCAAATCTCTTTAAATCTGGGCCATGCATTTGACCCTAATTCAGCAGCTTGATGGGGGTGCTCATTTTGTCCCTATGAAGAATAAAATATGGTCTTTTAAAAAATTGAATTAAAAGAGAATTTTTTCCTGGGTAAAACCTGACCCAGCTATGTATTTTTAGCCATTATTGAAGACCTCATTGCTTGTTTAGAATGAAATAAAATGTTTTAACAACCCAGTCTTTGAAATGACCCCTTAGGAGCCCTTAAAACATGTTTCTAGTCCCTTAGTTCTTTTAAGCAAATCCTTAATACTTAGTTATTATTTAACTTATTTGGGATCATAAATATCGTTCCCTATTACATGATGAATCTGATGTGTAAAATCAACTATTCATTTTTAAATGTATGTTGAGAATAATTTAAATTCCCTTGCACTTAAAGGAGTTAGAGGGTGACAAAGGAGATAACGGGGGGTAAATACAGGACAAACATCTTTATTATCAATATGTATTAAGTGTCATAAGCATAGTTCTGTGAACTTTAACAAGTGCAGTGCAGTGCCTAGTGGTAATAATACGGAAACAACCCAGAAACAAGATAAGTCTGTCACAGATTTGCCACTACAAACATCATCTGAGAAGAACCATGATCTGTTGGACATAAGACAAGATAGTACCGGTCAACCAGAAAATCCAAGCAATACTATGATGATGGAGAATCAAAACCACAAGGAAATTCTTAATCTGAAATGGGGTATCTTCAGAATTAAAGTTAAGACAAGAATTTGTTGTTGGAATATTAGATCACTTTGGAACACAGGTAGACTGATCCAAGTTATCGGAGAAATTAAAATCTTTGGCCTAAGTATACTTGGACTGAATGAGATGAGATGCACTGGATGAGAAATTATCACTGGAAGGTGTGACTGTTTTGTATTCTGCAAGAGGACAAAGACTGGAAAGGAATAGGCTTATTATTGAGCAAGGAAACTACTAAGGCCCTGAAGGAATGGAAACCTGCAAACACAAAAATATTGACTGCCCACTTTGTGACAAACCCTGCAAAAGATGCAGTTGTTCACTGTTATGCATCAACAAATGATAATGAACAGGTCAAACACCATTTCTATGAAAGATCGCGGAATGTCCTTGGCACGATCAATCAACAGGACATTGTTGTCCTTATGGAAGATCTAAATGCACAGACTGGTGATGATAATACTGGATATAAACACATTATGGGCAAACATGGCATTCCAGGACAGATTGACAATGGAGAACATTCCGTTGAACTCTGCGACCTATGCAATCTTTGCTTTGGGAGTATGCTATTTCCACATGAGGAGAAACAAACTGACATCGAGGTCAAATGATGGCTTCACCCAGGAACAGCTTGATCATAGTTCTATTAATAGGCACTGGAGAAGATCTCCTTTGAACACCAAAGTGCATACAAGTGCTAATGTCAAAAGTGACCACCGTCTTGTTATTGTGACAATCAAAATAAATTCAGTAAAGTAACACCAGTAACACCATGCGAGGCAGAGGGTATGTATGAGACTAGAAAGTTAGTAGATCCAGCAGTGAAGGCACATTTCAAGATGAAACTAAGGCTTGGTCTACACTAAACCCCCAAATCGAACTAAGGTACGCAACTTCAGCTACGTGAATAACGTAGCTGAAGTTCGAAGTACCTTCGTTCGAACTTACCTCGGTCCACACGCGGCAGGCAGGCTCCCCCGTCGACTCTGCGGTACTCCTCTCGTCTAGCTGGAGTACCGCAGTTGACGGCGAGCACTTCCTGGTTCGACTTATCGCGTCCAGACAAGACGCGATAAGTCGAACCCAGAACTTCGATTGCCAGCCACCGAACTAACGGCTGGGTGTAGACATACCCTTAGCAATTGATTTGAAGAGCTAAAGACACTGATGGATGACATAGAAGAACAATGGCAGTTTTTCACAGTAGCAAGTGTAGATGCAGCCAGGTTTACAGTGGGGGTGAGAAAATCTAAGAAAGAAGAATGGCTCCAACCAGATACATGGAGGCTTGTTGAACAGAGGAAAGAAATAAAGAAGAGAATTTAACAAGAAGAAGACAGCAGTAAAAAAGCTATTCTGCAACAAGCATATGTGAACAAAGACAAGGAAGTTAAAAGATCAGCCAGAAGAGAGAACTAAAAAAATGGATGGAAAATAAAGCAAGAGATACTGAAGAGGCATATAGAAGAAGGGATTCTAAAAAGCTTTTTCTTGTATCTAAACAACTGGCAGCATAATTCTTTAACCATTGAGATATTGTGAAGGCTCAAGGTGGTGCAGTTTTAACCACAGAGAAAGCACAGAGAGCCCATTGGATGGAACATTTCCAGGCTGTGCTTATCTAGCCAGAAGCACTAACACATTGAGAGCACTATGTGCTTATCTAGCCAGAAGCACTAACACATGTGATGAAGTGGTGATTTTACCTATCTTACTAGAAGTCATCACCTTTGAGGAAGTAACTAAGGATATAAACCAACTGAAGGGTGGTAAAGCTCCAGGCTATGATAAAGTAGATGCTGGAGGAAGTGATGGTGCAGGTTGTACAGAATGGTTTGGGAAAAGGTCTGTCCTGAAGATCAGAGAAGAAGGGTTATCTGCAAAATCCCTAAACAGGGGGACTGGCTTATTTGTGATAACTAGAGAGAAATGACACTCCTATCTATACTGGAAAGTGTTTTGCATCATCATTTTGAATAGGATGGAAACTGCTGTTGATGAACTCAGGGAAGAACAGGCTAGATTTCTATCTGGTGGGTTGCGTTCAGACCAGATTTTCACCTTGAAAAGACCTTATTGAGAAAGGCTTAGAACAGGGGTTCTCAACCTTTTTCTTTCTGAGCCCTTCCCCCCCCCCAACATATTATAAAAGCTCCACAGCCCACCTGTGCTACCATAACTGGTTTTCTGCATATAAAAGCCAGGGCTGGTGATAGGGGGTAACAAGCAGTGCAATTGCCTGGGGCCCCATGCCACAGGGCCCCCCCACAAAGCTACATTCCTCAGGCTTTGACTTCAGCCCTGGATGGTGGGGCTCAGGGCCCCAGACTTTGGCTTTCTGCCCTGGGCTTCAGTGAATCGAATGCTGGGCATACTTGGCAGCCCCCCTGACACCTGCTCACATTGGCTTAGAATATCAGGTGGTTTTTACCTTTCTTGATTTTATGAAAGTGTCTGATAGTGTCCACAGAGAAGCCCTCTGGAAGACCTTGAGACACTATGGAATTCCAGCAAAGATTGTTAATTTGATAAAAGCTCTGTACGACAAGTCTGCGTGCAAGGACAGAGAGTGCAGACATGGTATGCTTTCAGATTGCTATTGGTGTAAGGGAGGGATCGGCAACCTTTGGCATGCGGCCCGCCAGGGTAAGCACCCTGGAGGGCTGGGCCGGTTTGTTTACCTGCCGCATCCGCAGGTTCGGCCGATCGCAGCTCCCACTGGCTGCAGTTCACTGCTCTGGGCCAATGGGGGCTGCGGGAAGTGACGCGGGATGAGGGATGTGCTTGCAGCCGCTTCCCACAGAATATTACATATTACAATGGAGTCAAACATTTTCTTCTGGACTGATAGCAGTGGGAAAAATGGGTTGCCTGTGCCACTAGACACAGAAGACTCTACTCCTACAAAAAAGCAAAAGAATATTTTACAATAATATTTACTATTTGTATAGAACTTTTTATCTGAGCTTCTCAAAGCACTTTACAAAGTAGGGTGCAGGGGAATTACTTATTGTGTAATTCTTCTTCTCTGAAGAGATCTTTCTGAGACTACTTTCACCCTGAGTCTTGTACTTGTTAGTGCAAAACAGGCAGAGCTCCCCTAGCAGTCAGGTCTTTGGTCCTTAATTGTCAGGGTGTAAACCAACCAATCCTCCCACTTCCCCTCAGCCCATGGTGGTCATCCTGGGACATCCTGAAAGAAACAGAACTCTAGGAGATGAGGAAAGCTTTAAATCCTTTATTTTGGAAATGTGTTTCTGCAGGATTGAGAGAGTAAAATGGGATGCCTCCCTTAAGAGCAGAATTTGGCAAGAGTACTTTGTCAAGGCCAAGGTACAATGACCATATGGCTGCTTCACTTATGGCTACATTGCAACCATCCTTTAGGCAGGCATCCCAGAGTGCATACTTCCCCTCAGGATTCCTGGCTCTATCTTCCTATCCTGCACCTGAAAAAAGAGGAATACCAGAGGTTTCACTGCAAAGCTACCTAGAGTTGGAGACTTCATGAGCAGGGCCGGCTCCAGGCACCAGCCCACCAAGCTTGTGCTTGGGGCGGCACCTGGAGGGGGGCGGCGCGGTGCGGTGCTCCGGCTCCGGCCGCCGGGGAGAGCAGAGCCGCAGTGGGCTCACTGCCCTCCCCCGGCGCTCTGGCCGCCGGGGAGAGCGGGGCTGCGACTGGGCTCG
>NW_020664393.1:13802467-13913620 GCF_002925995.2 Terrapene triunguis
GGGCTCTCCGCCCTCCCCCCGGCGCTCCGGCCGGTCGGGGAGAGCGGCCCGCAGCTCGGCTCGGCGCCCTCCCCTGCCACGCTGGAGGGGGAGGGAGGCAGCGGGAGGCTTTTTTGCCTGGGGTGGCAAAAAAGCCAGAGCCGGCCCTGTTCATGAGTGACATATCAGAGGACAGCTGGCTTTCTCTTGGCACTTTATGAGATGAACTGGAGCTCAGCACTGACTTCAGCTGTTGATACCTAAAATGGTTTGTTAGATTCAACAAGTGGAGAAATCTTCAGCACAAGACAGTTCACTGGTAAAGCTACTCACTGGGCCTACACAGTCCCTGAGCTCACCGGGTGAAGCAGATCCAGGATTTATGCTTCAAAAATTTCTTCACCAAAGCATCATGAATCCATGTTATGCCATATTCATGGTTGCCCCCAAGGAGAGTTTATGCTTGAGGTAACATTTGCAAACAGCTCTGATGCCCTCTCACGGCTTGTCTGACTCCAAGGCAAAAGATGGAACGAATGAGGCAGAAGGGTTTAGAAATAAACCCACCAGCACAAATTAATCCAAGTCATTTTGGAGAGATTATATTTCTGGATTAGAACACAGGCAAAAGTTACATTTTGGACAAGTTTCTCGTGGGTTTTTCAAATGAGGCCATTTCTTGCACAATAGGAAGCCCTTTACTTTGTGTCCATGGATCTCAACATGTCAGTTTCTCAAAAGAAGAAATCACATACATTTAAATTACCTACCTGTACAAATTACAGCAAGGTGTGCTGATACATGCTGTGGATCTGAACTCAAGTTGGCAGGAAAAAAATCTCCCTTCAACAGGCATCTCTCAGTGATTTCAGTGGGAATCATATATGCACATCCAATGACAAAAGTTGGCCCTTAATCATCACAACTTGGATTGGAAGGGTGTGAGATGATCTTCAGTATTCAATTTTAAGCGATGAAAAAATAAGTGGCTTTATGGGGATCCTGTCTGATTGTATACCAGTGACTCTGTTTTGGATTTATTATTTTCAGAGAAGACTTTGGCCGTGTTAATAGATAAGAGACTTGGTTTGAGCCTACTATGCACACAGAATATAAAATAAACAGCCAACTCACTCAATGAATTTTTACCATCTACAACAATAAAATATAGTCTGATCCACAACGGGAATAATGGTTCTACCTGAATCACTGGTGTTGTAGCTGTGTCATGCTATGATTTTTATGTAGATACTTCAGCTAGGTGATTCATTTGTACTTTCATTATTTTGTATTCAACAGGAGTAATATTGTAAAAAGATTCACACAGCACAAAGTTTTTTGTTTTTAAATCCACCAAAACACCCCAGCAGCCTTCCACCTAATCCACCCATGAGCTCTATGCTGAGCCTTAAAAAGGCATGCCTGTCTTGTTCAGAACTGACCCTGGCAGAGTATGATATTAATAGGTTATTGACTTGCTAGGTCTTAAACAGCCAGGGGGAACATCACTTGCAGTAGTTGCAATGCACTGGAGGTTTATTTCATTGATTTGTCTATTTAACCCATCATCTCCAGGAATTTAAACAATGATATATCCCTGACAAACCTAATATTTCATTTTTTATCTGGGGACCATGAAACAAAAATTAAAGGAAAGAAAAAGACATCTGGACAGATGTGCAACAGAAAATGATGAAAAATGAAAGGGAAAACTCTAGGCAAATAATGGCTCAAATTTTGGACTATGCCATAAATATATAAAATAGAATTTTCCATGAGGGGAGATGGGAAAGTGGACACAATATTTCTCAACATGAAAACCTGATAGTTGACTTTTTTGTTGAGTGCTGTCAGTGAACTTGATGGTATAAAAACATATAGGAACAAATGGTTCTTACCCAAAAAATCTAAGGGCTCTACCCCCCAAAGGGCTGAGCACTAGCTACACCCACTGAAGTCAAAGGATTTAACAGGCAGCACTGAGTCCTAAATTAGCACTAAAGACAAATATAATAATAATTATAGTGGTCGTTTAGCCCGAGCAAAGCAATGAAAGTCCAGAAAAGAACTCGTCAAAATATCAGTCTTTTCATAGGATTCTGCATGTGTCTGCAACTGAATGGAAAGAAAGGGAAAAGAAAGCTTTTCGCCCCCTAAAAACCAATTTCAATTTATCTTTGCTTTCCATCTTCACATCCTGTTGTCTGCTAAACATATTAAAGAACAGTGACTGCAGCATTTGGATGACCATCCCTTTAACATTAGGGAATACACTACATAGAAAAGAGCTGGGTGGAGACTGAAAAAGTATTTGCATCATTCCTTTGAGCTAAAACCACATATTTACTTCAAAGGTAATTTTTATTTTCCCTGGGCATTCATATCAATGGGGTTTCCCCTCCCCTACAAAGAGTATTTGAACAGTGACTATTTTGTATATAACTGGTATGTGCCAGAAGCGTACATGTGGCCATCTTGGAATCTCTTTGATTTCTCTCCACCTGTTAATAAGCATTCCAGTCATCCAGACAGGGGGCAGGAAAACTTAGGCCCCAATCCTGCAAGTAAGCACGCTGCATCTACATGGAAACCCATTGAAATGAATGATACTCCATGTGGGCACAGGCACCCTCTGGCACAGAGTCACTTACAGAATAAAGGCTTTAGGTACTTCAGTGACGGGTTCTAGATGGATACTGTGGACTGGTGGATTCTCACCAGCACCCAAGAGGTTAGCAGTCAATCAATAACATGACCTGCCCTCTGGCTAAGCCACAAATCCCACAGCGCCAAATGTCACCAAGCCATTGCCTGGTGGGCCAGGATAACCTGACTATTACAGAAAGGGTAGGGGCATGAAAAAAGGAAGTGAGAGAGAATGTAGTATTACTTATAAAAGGGGATGCATCACTATTTAGTTAATCACCATCTACACCTATAAGAACAGCCATACTGGGTCAGACCAGTGGTCCGTTTAGCCCAGTATCCTGTCTTCCAATAGTGGCCAGTGCTAGATGCTTCAGACATAGTGAACAGAACAGGGCAATTTATTGAATGATCCACCCAGTCCCAGCTTCTAGCAGTCAGAGGTTTAGTGACATCCAGAGATCCCTGACTGCTCCTTGAACACTTTGATCATCCAGTAGACCCACAGATTCTTTGGCAGGCTTCCTGCTTCTGATGTGCTTAAAAAATTGCGATTAGTTTGTGTGTCTTTCTGCTAGTTGCTCTTCCAATTCTTTTTATGCCTGCCTAATTTTATACACCCAAGGCCTTTTGTTCCATTTCCCCATAAATTCTCTTACCTCTCAGTCAAGCCCATAGCTTCCTAGGGAGGAAGGCCTCAGTTGGTGCCAAACTCAGTACCTTCTCCCACCTCCAAGGTGATTGCCTCTCTTCCTGACTATTTCTGGAGTTGTTTTTCTCCTTGGCCCTCCTGCAGACTGTCAGTCAGCTCAGGTATTGTTTCTACTCCTCCCTCCTCATTTTGGAATGAGCTGTATCTGGCTTACATAGACCCCAGAACCCTCCCTCTGCCAGCAACTTCTGAGAGGACTGGTTATTTTGAGTCAGCTGCTTGTGTTCTCCCCATGTTGTCCCCAATCCATGGGAGAGTTCACACTATGACAGATACATAGAAACAATATTATGAGACTTAAGGGCTAGATCTTCAAAGATACTTAACTCATTGAAATCCATGGGCGTTAGATGCCTAAATACTTTTGAGGATGTGGGCCTATGACCAGTTGTACACCTTGGATAATGGATAGGAAACAGTGAATTGTTAGAATAACCCATAGACTGAAATAAGTTTACATAAGGTATTTGTTGAACAATTAAAAAAAATTGTCATGATTTTGAACCAGAGTCTGTATGCAATAGGACTGGCCAGAAAATGGAAAATATTTTGTGAATATTTTCCACTGAATTGAAATTTCGGAAATTTTTTGGCCAGCTCTAGCTCTCAGATAATTCATAGATGACTGCAAGAACAATTAATAAGTGGATTAGATTCAACAAATGAGCTATTTACTATGAATAGTTCATCCAGCTCTAGTAAGGAACAATCTTGCACCGTCAGGGGGATGGACTGGAGGAAAAAAAGGTCTTCTCCATCTTAACTGCTATGGTTCTATGATATGTTGCAGCCTTGGGGGCAGATCCTCAGTTAGTATAGATCATAGGAGCTCCACTGACTTCAGATGAGTTTTGACAGTTCACATCCAGTAAGAATCTGTCCTTTGGTTTCCAAACAAGGCTTCTGGGAGCTCATGTGGTACTGAAATGCAGGTTTTTAAAGATTTAAGCTGAGTAAATGTTAAACCTTTGGTACTGTGAGTTGAGATGCACAGTTCATTAGCATTAAGGGTCAAACAGTGCTGGTATCTGACATTATAAACTTAAGAACACTGGAATAAAATTTGCAACAGTCCTTTGAGTTTATCATATTACTTTTGCAGGGTACAAATAGCCATGTAATTATAATGTATCTATTACACGGTTATTTGTGCCCTGCAGTTGAGATAGTAATTGGATATTATCATTTAACATCAAGTATAATTACCAAGAAGCTTGTGCTTTCCATGTCTGGGTTTATATTTTAATTTGCAGGGCACACACAACTATGCCATTACTCTATATTTAGTCTGCATCTATGTTATTACTAAGTAATTACATGGTTATTTATACTTTGTAGGTTTCATTGAAATTATACATTAATTGCCACAAAAAGGGAGAGCTCCCTCATCTAAAACATTTGTGGTAGATAGCTGAGACACCATTCTATATAGCTTTACAAGGGTACTGGCCACTGTCAGAGACAGGATACTGGGCTAGATGGACCATTTGTCTGACCCAGTATGGCTGGTCTTGTGTTGCATGCCTTGCCACACTAACAATGAATTGTAAATAACAGGTTAGAAAAATATTTTGCAATCCACTAGATTGGGAGGTAATTTGTATTCTGTAATGGACAGTCCAGACCTACTGATAATTTGCTCTTTGCATGTTTCTGAAAAGTAAGGCCATTTTGGCAGATAAGTTGCTATGGTTGGACAGTTTAACTGAACAGAAATAACGACTGATCCACTAAAAGCAGAATGTTCATCTACCCTATTTCTTTGGTTCACCTTATATCTGACAAACAATCCAGGCCAAATTCACCCAACTGAAGTCAATGGAGATCTGTATGTTAAACTGTATCCATATGCACTAACAAATAGGTGTCTCTTTAAATTACAACCTGACAGCTAAAGTTCCCAGACTATGTTTTCATTCTTCATATATTCATAATGCATATTTATCTAATGCATATTTTATTAACATATATATACACATTTGTCACATTCTGTTCTGAAAACAGTGCAGCTTCTCATATTTGTTAAGCAATTTTTTTTGAAACAGCAAAACCAACAACAAATAATTGAACTTATTAGGTAAAGTACTTTAAGTTCTTTAATAATTCTTGCTTTGATTTCAGAATGTAAGTCCAGAAGAAATATATGACTATGGTAAACATGAAACAAATGATATATTCAGAAATGAGGATTTCACAAGAAATACTGGAAGTTTTAACTAGTGGGGCTTTTAAACAGAAGTGTCTGAAATAATAAAGTTCTGCTAAATAATAAAGTACCATATATACTTGATCATACGACGGTTCATTTATAAGCCGACCCCCACAAGATGGATAAGTAAAAATGGAAAATTTTTATGACCCGTTCATAAGCCAACCCTATAATTCAGGGGTCAGCAAACTTTGGCTCCTGGGCCATCAGGATAAGCCACTGGCGGGCCGAGATGGTTTGTTTACCTCAAGCATCCACAGGCACGGAGGTAAACCTAAGTAAACAAAGTGTCCTGGCGTGCCAGCTGCTTACCCTGACAGGCCGGGACAGCAACTGGTGGGGAAATTTTTTTTTGGGGGGGGAAGCAGGGGGTCAGGGGAGTAACCCCTGTGACCACCCCTCACATGACCACACCCCTAGCCTGGGACCCCCACACTCTCCCCATCCCATCCCTTCCCACCTTATCTGGGGATGGCCAGGGGAGGATGTCTCTGGCCTGGCTGGAGCTGCTCCGGCAGGCTGGACAGCGCGGCCGCAGCCTGCTCCAGCGGGTCAGTCCGGGCAGCGCGGCTGCAGCATGTTCCAGCGGGCTGGGCCAGGTGGCATGGCCGCAGTGTGCTCCGGCGGGCCAGGCGGCGCAGCCACAGCCTGCTCTGGGGTGTGGGGCCGAGCGGCACAGCTGCAGCCTGCCAGCCCTGGAGCTGCAGCTGCTTCGGAGGCTGGGGGGAGAGCAGTGTGGCCAAAAGCGGAGAGACTCTGGCCCTGCCTCTTCCCTGCTGGCTGTGCTGCCTCTCCTTGCTCCCTCTGTTGGGGACAGGGGCTGTGTCCCACCTCTCCATCTCTATACCTGTTCATAAGCCAACTCCCTTCTCTGGTGCTTCCCTTTTTTACTAAAAAAAACCTGGCTTATAAACGAGTATATACAGTATGTTTCCTAGACCCTAAAAAAACCCCTATTGTATATATACCATGGGCAAAGTCTTTACTTCACTGAAGTCAATGAGAGTTTTGCCATTGACTTCAATGAGGTCAGGATTTCACAACCTAAGAGCATAATAGGTGCCACAGAAAATATATTTCTATTCTAATATGAAAATTATGACAATTATATAGAATCATAGACATGTAAGGCTGGAAAGGATTGTCTAGTCCTGTCCTCCATACTGATGCAGAACCAAAGAAACCTAGACCATTCCTGACAGGTGTTTGTCTAACCTGTTCTTAAAACCTCCAATGATGGGGATTCCACAGCCTCCCTTGGAAGCCTATTCCAGTGCTTAACTACCTATATAATGAGAAAGATTTCCTAATAGGTCACCGATATCTCCCTTGCTTCAAATTTAGCCAATGACTTTCTGTCCTACCTTCAGTAGACATGACAACAATTGATCACATTCCTCTTTACAACAGCTAATTTATTTAAGGAACCTCTTCTTAATGCCTGTGATGTCCCTTGCTTGGTATAACTCATTTTATGCCTTAGCCTTCTGATTTTGTCGTTGCAGGCTTGTGCTATTCTTTTGTACTCATCTTAGCAATTTGTCCATGTTTTCACTTTTTGTCAGATTCTTTTTGTTTTTCAGGTCATTTAAACAACTGCTGATTGAGTTATATTGGCATCTCACTAGTCTTCCGATCTTTCCTTCTGTGACGGGTTGGATCACAGAAACCCCCTTGGGAGCTGCCACCCGATGTGCAAAGACTACCCCTGCTTCTGTTTTCCCTGCCAGCTCAGGACTCCAGCTCCCTGTCTTGCTGAGCCAGACACTCCCGTCTGGCTCCAACACAGACCCAGGGTCTGAATCACTTGTCCCAAAGCTGCAAGTTTACCTGAAAACAGCTCACAGAAGTGTGCTTGTCTTTAGCACTCAGATGCCCAACTCCCAATGGGGTCTAAACCCAGATAAATCCGTTTTACCCTGCATAAAGCTTATGCAGAGTAAACTCATAAATTGTTCGCCCTCTATAACACTGATAGAGAGATATGCACAGTTGTTTGCTCCCCCAGGTATTAATACATACTCTGAGTAAATTACTAAATAAAAAGTGATTTTATTAAATACAGAAAATAGGATTTAAGTGGTTCCAAGTAGTAACAGACAGAACAAAGTAAGTCACAAGCAAAATAAAATAAAATGCGCAACTCTATGTCTAATCAAACTGAATACAGATAATCTCACCCTCAGAGATGCTTCAGTAAGCTTTTTCTCAGACTGGACACCTTCCAGGCCTGGGCACAATTCTTTCCCCTGATACAGCTCTTGTTGCAGCTCAGGTGGTAGCTAGGGGATTCTTCATGATGGCTCCTCTCTCCCTCTGTTCTCTTCCACCCCTTTATATATCTTTTGCATAAGGTGGGAACCCTTTGTCCCCCTGGGTTTCCACCCCCCCCCACTGGAAAAGCACCAGGTTAAAGATGGATTCCAGTTCAGGTGACATGCTCACATGTCACTGCAAGACTTCATTGCCCACTTGCCAGCACACACATATACAGGAAGACTAACAGGTAAACACAGCCATCTGCGGACAATGGTCCTTGTTAATGGGAGTCATCAAGATTCCAAACCATCATTAATGGCCCACACGTTACATAATTACAATAGGCCCTCAGAGTTATATTTCATATTTCTAGTTTTAGATACAAGAGTGGTACATTTATACAAATGGGATGATCACACTCAGTAGATTATAAGCTTTGTAATGATAGCTTACAAGAGACCTTTTGCATGAAGCATATTCCAGTTACATTATATTCACTTATCATATTTTTATAAAACTATTCCAGTTACATTATATTCACTTCTTATTATGTTTTTATAAAACCATATAGACTGCACAAAGTCACACCTTCAAATGAGGGTATTTTGCTGTTGTGCCTTTATATAGTCTCTTTGAGAAACTGCCAGCTCTCCTGACCTCCTTTCCCCTTAGATTTTCTTCTCATGGGACCTTGCCTACCAGTTCTCTGAGTTTGTTAAAGTCTGCTTTTTTTTGAAGGGCAAGATATCTGTGAAAATATCTTGCCCAGGGAGCTTTTAAAGAATACATTTCTTCCTTCATGACTTCACCAACACTGCAATGATTTCCTTAGCAAGGTCAATATAAAGAGGGTCACCTATAGATAGCTTCAGTATAATATGGATGGGATGTCAAAGTAGATGTGAGCAAATAATTGATTTTTTTGGTTTATGGGCCTAACCAAAATGTACAGATAGTATGGGCAAAATCATGACCCCATTAATCCAAAAATTTGGTAACAGTTTGAATTTTTTTTTTTTTATTTAAGGGCCTAAAATAAAAAAAAAAAAAAAAATAAAATAAAATAAAAAAAAAGTTCACTTAGTTTTGAATAGAAATTGATTTTTAAAATTTTTCTCACCAAAATGAAAACTTGAAAAAAAAACCCCAAACCATTTTGTATTGAAAAACACACAAACCAAAACCACCATCACCACAATAAAAAAAACCTGAAGTGAAACAATATTTTAAAAGTTTTCCATTTAATTTAGATTTTTGGGGGTTTTGAATCAGTTTTTCATTTTATTTTTTGGGCGTTTTCCATGCTTTTTTTTTTTAAAGTAAAGATAAATTTCAAAATATAACATTGTTTTGAAATGAAAAGTAAAAAGTGTTTCATTTCAAAATGGTCAAAACAAACCATTGCAACTTTAAAAAAAATCATTTTGGGGCTGAAACTATTTGCTGAATTTGATATGAATTATCAAATAGTGACAGTGCCCCCAAATATATATTTTGGTAAATTTAGTATTTGATTAATTCCCCCCCCGGTTGTAGTGTAAAGTTTCAACTTTACTGAGGGTGCCAGTGCATCTAGGGCAGTTCATGGCTTAAAAAAAATAAAAGTTCTGAGACCTTTAAAAAGTACAAATCCATATTTTATACAGAGAGATTGCCTTGCATATCCCTCCCATTCATAACCACCAGATTTCCTCCATCTGTGATCACTTACTAACTGTGTTGTAATTACAGCAATTGCTGTAGTATTAGGAAAACATTTAGATCTTTGTAACTTTTGTCTTTAATTAGTTTAGTGTTTTAAAAAGTTAATTAGGCAGTCTAGTTTTGCCTTTCCTCATCTCCTCTGTTGTATATCTCAATTTTCCCTACTTCCCGTAAATATCCCTTTCTCCCACTTGGTACCTTTGCCCTACTTCTTTTCTTTCTTCCCTGCTCTCTGCTAGTGGCCGGTAATGCCATTAGTGTCTCAAGTTAACTGTGCAGTGTAGACATAGCCACAAAAGAAGAGGAGAGGGAGGACGAGGAGAGGAAACAGGAGCTACTCTTAGGGACCAGAGTGACTGGCACCCAGGTCTAAGCATTCCCATTGCAAAGCCTACCTGAGTTACTAGCTCGTTACTGTTTCTGCACTAGCCTCAGTATGGCCAGGGGCCATTCCCATGGTTCTTTGCATTGAGAATCCCCAGTTAATTCTGTCAATTGTGGGAGAACAACAATTGCCCCCAAAAGACAGATGAGGACTATCAATACATGTGATTTAACATACGTCATCACTGCAAAGTTCCAGTCAGAGTTAAAGCTGAGATCGGAATCTAACCCACATCCCCAGCTGGGTAAGTTAGTCCAGTCTTAAATCACCTCCAAACCCAAATCAGAAGCTTTTGTATGTGGATGGAAGGGGTGTTAAGGCTAAAACCCACGTATTTGCCAAGGTTAGCTATACAGCGTAAACATGTTCTGTAACATTGTTTCCTAGTGGAGGTGGATAGGCTGATTACTCGTTTCCAACTGCTTTTACAGGTAAGGAGGAGGACTCAGCACCATGGGTATGTTTTCACTGCAGAGTTAACCTGGGCTAGCCTAGCCAGTGGAGAATCCCCACCACAAATCCTTATCTGAGCCTGACTTGTGTGGCTGCATCCACAGTAGTGCTTGTGCACTGGGCTGGATCTCTGGCAGGATAGAAAATTAAATCGATGCACTTTCTTCATTGAGGTCCCATCCACTCAATGCCCACCACTGCTGGCTTCTCAGAGATATCATCACAGAACTGTTAATTTTGGGGACACAACCCCCATTTATGGAACTTGCTGATATCACACCACAACATTACCTGAAGGCCTGTGTCAGATTTTGGCCAGCTGGCAGCACACAGGGTGGAGGATTTCTTGGATGGCATCCCTTAATCAAATGCCACGGAATGCAGCAGAAATGGAGCAGGCCAATGGGACGTTAAGCTGCTACATCAGGTAACTTCTAGTGCAGAAGGGAGGAGTTAGACAAGAAAATACAACCCGGGTGGAACTGTGGGAAAGGATTGAGGAATTAACAGCACCTGGGCTTGATTAGCTTGCCTTCTCACTGCAAAGCAGGTGGGTTGTTAGCCTGGCCTGAAGCAAAACCCAAGCTTAAGCTTACACCTGTAAGCCTGGTTAGAAGTTTTCTGTGTGGCCAGTAGGGGTGATAGTGGCAACATTCAGGCTACAGCCTAAGCTAACTCTGCAATGAAATATACCTCCTCTGACTGGCCAAATCTCAGTAGATCACCACTGGTCTCTGAATCACTGATTAGTAAAATCTCTGGTCTACAACATCTGACTATCTTTGTCAAAGTAAATGTAAATGATGTTATTTTACCCTTCTCCATAACAGATCAGGGCTGAGCTGTCATTGTGGTTTGTTTTTTTTAAAGTTGAAAACAGAAACAGTATAAATTGAAAGGGAATTATTAAAATGAATGAACTAGTTTAATAATAGACAGTACATGAGATGGGGCCAAAGGGGATGAGAGTTCCCCTTTTAAAATGTTTACTAATGGAGCTCTGAGCAGGAGTTCTAAAAGCAGCATGAGTGCATTCTAGCATTTAGTCCGATGACCACTCTTAATATTAGTCAAGGCTCTTTTTCCAGCACTGATTGATATTTATGAATTTACTACTGTCCTCAGTAACTGACTAGTAGGGCAGGGCATCTTGTGGAGACATCTTGCTGTTCTGAGTGACCGCATTAGCTTTCTTGTTCAGTACTGCAAAGCTACAACTGCAAAAATATTGCAATGATCAGCTAATGTATAAGCCTCATCCACTGCATACAGATGTGTAAGACACAAGAATCCATAGAGAGTTATCATTTAAAAAAAAACACCAGATGTCATTGCAGAAAGGAAAATGATCAGGGTCACTAGTTCTCCTGCAATCAGTGAGGACATAGGTAGATCAATAAACTGTGAGGTTCAGTATAACTCCTTTTTGTTTTTGTAGTTGATTATACAGATGGTTTCATACATGTGCCCATTTCCACAAACAAAAGGCTCAGTCATTCTGGACAAGGCTAGATCCAGTCTCTTCTCTGATAACAGAAGCAGTTAGTCTGTTTTTCTGTAGCTCCTTTTATTACTCAGGCACTGACATCATCTAGCTTCCTGATGCACAAACCTGTCATTTGAAGTACACTTCACCCTTATGAGAAGCATCTAGTTTTTAACACTCTCTCTGCCCCTCACTATAAGGTTTCTGTAACTTTTTTCTCCAGGTCTATTAAAGCTCATGTGAATTGTGCAACTCCAACTGATGCTGGTGAGCACTTAATCTCAAAGAATAGTCCCATTGCAATCAGCTAGGTCTACTCAAGTAAGTAAGTGCTCATCAGTGTGAATAGTAAGAATATACAATCTAGCCCTTATTGTACATCTATCTTCAGAATAAAATCTCTCTACTACATTCAGTAAATGGTGTTAGTAGGATATGGAGTATATTCCTACTATGCCAAGATCACAAAATGGATCACAGGTACCTGAAATAAAAAAAAATACTGCACAGCATCCATCATTAGAGAGTACTTAAAAAAAATCTCTAAAATATTTTGCACTATGAAATGGTCTCACTTCTAGACTATAAATCTCAGCCATGCCTAGGTATGGAAATGCATGTTTATTATCAAGCTTGCTTCCTATATTAGGAGTAGCATTTTCATATTTTGTTATGCTTCTGATTATAACACTTGAAGTGGCAGGTGGACCCTGTGCAAAGTCAAGGGGGACCATATGTCATTTTTTTGCTGAAAGATTGCCCTTTAGAAAAATTGGGGGAAATGTATAGCCCAGGTGAAAGGTATTATACTGGTAGCCTGTAGACTGAAATGAGAAAATGATCTGCAAATGAGAAAAGGAAGTAGCAGCACAAGCTTCCCTACTCTGTCAATGAGCATTAACTTTGACTTGGGGGGGGGGGCTTTACCTTGACAGGTGGAAAGTAGTTCTTTCTCTGTCCTTCCTTGATCCTTGGACTCTGCTGAGGCTGCCACCTTATAGGTGTCTGTCAGCAGCACCAACTATAATGCTGATTTTCTTCAACCGGTGAAGAAATAGATTGATGTCACTAATTTGTGTCCAATAGAAGTAGAACATCAAATAAATAGCCATCGGCTGAGAAAAATGTCTGATCAAAAGTCTGACCTGGGCCAGGTCCAAAGGAGTATCCTAGACTAGAGGTTTTTAGTCCTCCGCTATTTGTTTTTACAACAGCACAGGGCACTTTGGATTTAACATTCTCCTTTAAGAGCCATATTGTTCTGGAGCCCTGTTAGAGGTCACTGAAGTTAACTCAGAAACTTTACCACTGAATCATTTAATGACTGGAAATTGTAGGTAATAGTCTTGAAAACGTGTTCTCATTTCTGCAATTCAAACCGTTTATCCATGCCATGTAGCTCTCCTAGAAAGAACAAAATGGCCTTTAACAAAGTCTATTTGCAGAATAGTAAGAAGTTTTAAGATGCCAGATGCATCTCATTATGAATTTTAATGAGTAGATCCACACCTTGTCTTGCATTAAATGAATTACAAGCCTTTTCCAAACACCTATCTGGTAAATTTGAAATTTGTTTCTTAAAAGTAGAAAGTATCAGAGACTAAAGCTATCCAGTGTTCCTGGATAACCTGCATCTGTGGCCTGTAGTCCATTACAGATGACATGGGGTCATAATCACACATGTGGAAACCACAGTAGTTCCTCTTACATATCAACACAGTAAACACTATTCTGGAACAGAAACGAAAATAAGAGCTAAAAATCAAGAGACTGGATTGCAAATAAGGGGAAAAAGATCACTCAACTTTCATCTTTGTCAAGAAGTGGAGAGCCAGGTTTATCTTCATCACACAGAATGTGTCCGAGAAAGAAAATGGAAATATTACAGTGAGTGCAGTCGACAGTGATACTACCAAAGAGAAGGCTTATACTAGTCCAGTATTCTTAGGAAGTGTGAGCTCTTTTATAACCAGACCCCTTTGGATAATGGTCTGAGCTCTTTTTTGTGGTAGGAAAGTGCAAATAGGAAAGCATCTGAGCCTGAACTCTCCTGAGCCACTTCACCTCTGAACAAGTTTGAAGCTTTCAGACTCCTTGAAGTTTTAGGAAGCCATTGATTTGAGTTAGAGATGTTTGCAACATTATACTCTGCTGGAGTGAAACTGTAGGGTGAAAAGCAGCTTCCTTTTCTTTGCATCCCAAAAGGAAGGACACTGAATGGGCCTTACTCAAACTACTGGTAATTGCATAGGTGATTTTTTTAAAGTCCTAGGCCAGATCCTGGTGAAATTCAACATAGCTTAATTGAAGTCAGTGGAGCTATACTGATTTAGACCAGAGGATCTAACCCACTCTGTAGGGCTTAGAAATGTTACTTAAATGAACAGAATTAATTTTTATTTTTTCTTAAAAAAAAAAAAACCCACCAAGGAAGGGTGGGACTTAGTTTATTTTAATGCTTGATGGTTACTCAGTTCAAAAGCCCTGCACAAAATGGGGAACTGCCCCAAATATAATGGTTAATAGCTTATGTCAAATCTTTAGGCAGAAAATATGAATACAATCTTTTTGTACTTGACTATCAGAAACCAAGTATCTCGGCTAACTTTCATTACTTCAAATAGCCCAACTTCTGTATTTTTGCATTAAATATTGCAGGTAATTATATTTGACCATATAAATCCTTATTCTGTCAGTGGCAGCAAGGTAGTTTAATGAGAGCCACTATGATCTATATATACAGTTGCACATATGGAAGAGTGTCCTTTTGGAAAGTACAGGCAATGTCAATACACTAATGAATGATTCTGATTGAAAGTCAGGTCTTTTGTAGGAAATATTTGTACTAGGTCAGGGTGAGGAATTTAGGTATCAAATCCAAACCCTCTGTATACGTGTGTGTGTGTTTAATGTGTGCACATATATGAATGACATTGACCAATGAGACGTGCATAGATTTTAAACATTGAATGCAACAAGGGACCATCTGATTAGGAGATTTTATACAGACATATATATTCCGGATCAATTCAGAAAATGCAACTCTCTTTAGATATATCATGTTCTGGTTAGTTTGCCAAACTATCTCCCAAAATCTAATATTTGTATTTAAAAGAACAAAACAAAAGTTGGTTTTACTTGATTATATCAAGGGTGATCAGTTAGAAATCAATTACTACATTTTTCTGGATCAAGCAAATACAGGTGAGTTAGATCAACTCTAAATACATTACACCCGGTAACTACCACTAAAGCACCACTAGTTAAGGTATGGCAGATTTATGAGCTTTACTTTCTACCTTAGGCCTGTCATATTTTTTCACCTTTATGTTAGTTAATTGCAGAATAACATAAATTAACTTTGGAACACAGCAAAAATGGGAACTTTATTTATGAATTTCTTGGATTTCTTTACCCCAAGCCAAACAACTAAATTGCTACTTAGCATAAATTATTTATTGGCCCTAGCTCAATACCATCCACCACTGGCCCCCGGAGGTATGGGAGATATAAAAGATTTAAAGCATCTATGTGACAGCATTGGTGCAGCCACAAAGCTATGTTTCTTTCCAGAAGGGTCCACTTTATTTTTCTGTAAATAAATAGAGCCTAAATTTCAGGGGAGGGCAAGGTAGCTTCCAGCAGACTGTGCTGCTTTGCATATGTTAATTATGAAGACTTTCATGACAGATAGACATATACTGTTTGCACAGTTATTTTTGGAAGAGCAGTTGATGGAAAAGTGTATTTAAATTTACCTGCAGTCCACGTGCTCTATCATTTTCTTTTCCTTTGTAATCAAGAATTGTATTAATGCCCTACAAAATATGGCAAATAAAAAGCAAGGCCTAATTTGGTTACACGTGTCCATATACCATACCACATATATGCAAATGTGTAGCTATATATCTATTGATATTGCTCTAGTAAATGTACACATTTTGGCACAAATCATGGCATCCTGCCCCCAAACCCGAGCTGCGTAGCAGGCTAGGTGCAGAATAGCTGTGTGTGGTGGGTAGGGAAGAAGAAATCCTCTCCCCACAGCTGCTCCACTGAGGTTACTTCAGCCCAATGGCTGATGTAGCCCTGTGTGGCCTAAATATACACACCCTGCAGGGAGAGGTACACAGCACATGTCCATTGGCAAATCCACCGACTGGTGTGCTGCTGTAGAGGGATTCCCTCTGCAACTGGGCTCCACCCTTCTGAGGAGCACCTGGTAAGTGAACCCCATCAAACTGTGCAGCAGTAGAGCTTGAATTGGGCCCGTGTGCAGAGGTATGGCACATCTTTCAAGCAATCGTGTTCAACAGAATCTCAGCTGTCCGCCCCCCCTCCCCGACCCGCTTTTAAAAAGTAAGCCTCTGACTGTTATGGTTGCAAAGAAAAATGTGTAATCAGTATAGTGATATCTGCTTCGGTTTGCAGGGACCCTTGAAACAGTAGCTCTGAGAGGCGTGACTTCCTGCTGTTATCTCCATGGGTTTTAACATTACTTGAAATGTCAACATTACTATTTCACTGCTCATCAAAGCATGTGTGAAAGGAGAGCAAGTGTCATATTATGAAGATCTACTAAATGTGCTCTGTAAAGCAATGCTCTCCAGTCCCAGCCATGGAGAGTATGGCCTGCCAAGAACAAGGGGCAGGGGGGAGAGGGAGGGCATTAAGATTTTCAGTTGCTTGAAACAATAAAATTTTGGTCCCTAATTCCATGGGAAGCAATAAATAAATAAATAA
The DNA here is from genome assembly GCF_002925995.2 of Terrapene triunguis. Taxonomy (NCBI): domain Eukaryota; kingdom Metazoa; phylum Chordata; order Testudines; family Emydidae; genus Terrapene; species Terrapene triunguis. The sequence goes on from NW_020664393.1 coordinate 13,819,044, forward strand.
ATTAATGGAGATATCCCATCTCCTAGAACTGGAAGGGACCTTGAAAGGTCATCGAGTCCAGCCCCCTGCCTTCACTAGCAGGACCAAGTACTGATTTTGCCCCAGATCCATAAGTGGCCCCCTCAAGGATTGAACTCACAACCCTGGGTTTAGCAGGACAACGCTCAAACCACTGAGCTATCCCTCCCCCCAATATAGGGCAATAGCACTAATTTCGACAAGTGATGGTGATTTTAGCTGAGCTCTCTGGACGGTAACAAAGGCACAGATAGCACAGCTACTGCTGGTGTCCCAAAGATGCCCAGGCCTGTGTGCTGCTAGTTTAGTCACTGAAATGGTGCCAGCTGAACTCACCACCGAATGGCATGGGAAAGTGTCCTACTGTGGAGGAAGAAATAAGGTAGCCATCCCCAGAAACCTTCAGGAGAGGATTGCAGAATATCTCCATGAAAGTTTCATCAAGGTCTCTCAGGAGGATCCAGGGGACATCCTATGTATACAAACAAATGGCTCTGCATGCCCCCCCTCCCCGCACCTAACCCTACGAGGAAGGATAAGCAGATACTAACTCTACCTCTGTTTGTTGTACTGCTCCCTCTTTTTGTACATGCAAAGCAATGAAAAGATGATCCCTGTGTCTTGTTAACTTAGGGAAGGGCCTGGTTCCATCTTTTTAAAATTTTAACATTGTAAGGGAAAATGCATGCACACCTATACAAGGTTCCTTCCCCTTCCTGATGCTCATTCGTGGTTGGCTGATAGGACTGGCTAGAATGCAGTGGAGACTCAAACAGATCCTGGCTTGTGGTATTGCTGGATCTCCCTGCCATGTCTCCCCACGACTCCTCCTACTCACTGTTCATGGCAGGGGTCCCTGTCTCAGGCTCCTCCAAAGTATCCCTGGTGGTCTGTGGATTGCTAGTGGGGGTCTCCATCAAGAATGGCATGCAGCTTGTTGTCAAAGCAGCTGGTCTGTGTGTCAGCATCTGAGTGATTATTGGCTGCCTTGGCCTTGCGTTATGCCTGCTGCAGCTCCTTTGCTTTCACTGATCACTGTCTTTCCCCTTCACCGGTATCCCCTGTGCAACCTTTTTGTAGATGTCCACGTTTCTAAGGCTGGTCCATAGCTATGCTTTCACATCCTCTTCTCCCCACAGGCCCAGAAGATCCAATATCTCCTGTCTACTCCAGGCAGGAGCCTGTCTAATACAAGAAACAGGCCTGGTTTCAGGGCAACTGCCCACAACAAAGGAGAGCTGTGAGGTGTGTTGGCAAAAATGAGCACTCAGGGTGTTCTCTGTGACTTCTGTGCAGTGGAGTTCACAATTGTGGCCAGAGTCACTGTCGGGCATTGTGAGACAGCTGCTGGAGAACTGTTAGGGTCGACATAATTCACACAATGGATACACTCACATTGCGACAATCTCAGTAGATTAACCATGGTTACTGTTGTCCTATTTGAAGAGGACTAAGTTTACGTGAACTAGGAATTTTTTTGTTTACGCCAGCAGCATATTCTCATGGGCAGTTAGAGCACAGCACGCTACTTAGCATTGCAATTCATACACTCCGCAGCTGTTTAGACATAGTCTAACAGTGTCTGTGTGGACCCTGCTGACACAAACTAATAGTTCGCTAATGAGCTTTGATCTACTCCTGTTTAAATACAGGATAGATCAAAGAGCACTATGAAGCTTGCATTTGTGCAAATGAAACTTGGCAACAGGGTCCACACTAACACTTAGTGCATGGAAGGCTAGTGCAAGGTAGATTTACAACCTAGCTTTTCCCGACCTCAGTGTTCATATAGACAAGCCCTAATTCTGGCACTGGTGAGTACCACTAGTTTTTCTGTAATTAAGAGACAGCTGTACCCATGAAGCTCAGCAAATCATCTGAGCCCCACTGAGGGTAAGCCAAGCCTGAGTAGCATTGAAGAGCCCATAGGTGTAATTTGAACACCAGTCATGGGGAGACAAGCTCAAGGAATCTGGCAGAGCTTAGGGAGAATGCATAAGCATATTTTGAACATCTGCACAACCTACAGAGAGTCAATGGTATCTCATTTTAACATCTCACATGACATAGAACTTATGTGGGTGGAGCTTGAAACCACATCACCATCTTTCTTTCTTCCAGTTAGGCCTCTGAGCAGCAGAACCATATCAATTCCACTATCAGGGCACTCTGTGGACACAGAAGTAGGAGGATGGATGTAGGGCTGCACAGAGGTTTTCTTGATGCTCAGGGCAAAATCTGAAACTGAGGCACCCCTACCCTTAAAAAAAAATACCACTGAGGGGTAGCCTGGGAAGAACAAGCCCACCCTGCACTCCCCCTATAGACATGGATCCTGTCTCACAGGCTGGTCCTGGCTCCCTGCTTGAGCAATTGCAACCTGGTACACAGGGCCACAGTGCTGCTCAGATTTGGCCCAGCCATTGCTCCATTGTGATGGAAGAGCTGCCAGGCCAAATATCAGAGAGTAACTTTGCAAGCCCATGCCAAGTCACACAATCGGTTTGGGGGCCCTCTCAAATAGTGGGACTGGGGCAAATTTCCCCCACCCTTGGGCGGCTCTGGACGGAAGTGCCCCATTTGCTACCCAGTGTATGTGTGTGTACACGTGCATGCGCACACATGCTCAGTATGTAGTCCTAAGTTGGATATGCAAGTGCAAATCAGGTAGTTAGTCATCCAAGTGCTGGTATTTGTACTTACAATTAATTCACTGTGGATTAAATTGCACATAGATATCACATAAGACCTATTTTGAGGGATCAAGTGGGACTTAAGCAGTCCATAGGTCTTGAAAATGTCACCTAGTGGGACCAAAAAGGGCATTGTCAATTTAGCAATGGTAAACATAGGCTAAAATATTGGGAGACTGGGCTATTGAAAATAATGCCTGAATATGTTGTTGACTTCATGACTGAAGGGCCTTTGTAAACAGCTTATACTACAGGAGCTACGTAGGTAATCAAATACAAAGAAAATGGCTAAAGCAAGCCCAATATTCAGGGATGCCTTTTAACCATGCTGCTTTTGAGCTACACACAGAAAATCTGTTATCATCACTGGGGTTTTCTTAGTGCTCAGCATACCTTTTTATAAACTCATTCTGATCTCATGCAGATTATCATTTGACACAGGCAGAATTTCTTGCTTCTCATCTTGTTTCTCTTTTTTTTTAAGATAGTATGTTTTTAATCACATGCACTGCAGTGAGTTGTATTATGCTATCAATGTCTCCAATAAGTCAACTGATGAAGAGTATAACAGCTCCAACAGAACTGTAGAAAAGCTGCCTGATTTCTCTCACTCCCCAAACAAGAGGAAGGACCTCTAGACCCTTTCTAAGTCTATTCATACCCACTGATTTCCCCATCAGTAATTCAACCCAGAGTTTGGCATCATTGTTTATGAGGGCTGCCAAGGAACCACTTCCACTGCTTCGCTGTTGAACACAATTTATTTCTTGCTGGGTGCAGAAAGTCACAATTTGCTTTTTTCAGTATGCCAAGTGTATTGTTGCTGGTCATGTTCAACACAAGTCTTCATGACAGCAAAGTCAAAAAAGATCTTTTTGGTTTTTAGCCACATTCCTCAATGGCAATAAACAATCAAAGTTTCTTCCATATGCCTTCAAAGATTTTGCATTTGATCAGAATAGGAATGAACTTCATCTTCATTCTTGGTCATTCAAGAATATGGAAGACTATTAATTAACGGATATAATTAAAAACTGAATCATAAAGAAATGGGCTTGGATGAAATTATTCTAGAGTAGGACACAAATTAGCAAACATTTCCTGAGCACCTATTATATATTTAGAGATACCATATGTATTTTATTGCCAAAATTTGCATAGGATTAAGAATTGTGATTTGCAATTGAAAATTAAAATAGCTCTAAAATAGAAATAAGCTATAAAATCACCTCTCTCTGAGAACTGTGTTTTGGGTTCCTGTTTACAGTTTTTCTCTCTCTCTATCGACATGAATACTTCAATGCAAGCTGTCATGTGGAATCTTTAGCTGCCAGTATAAAGTTTATTTGAAGAGTATGAGAATAACTATCAGTGCCAACAGATTTGCTAATAAAAATAATAATGAAGTCTTGAGAATTGTCAGTCCTTCAATCATGCAACTTTGACAGTGACTACAAATTTGCAAGAAAGAAACATTGCTACTGGAGGGCATGAGAAGGCCGATCAAGCTTAGTCCCATGCAGACAGAGGCAGACACAGTATTTTTGTTCTTTGCTGTACTAGCCAGCCAAGTCTTCAGAAAGTTTAGCCTTAACACTAGGATCAGCTTTGCTGACATGAAGGATTGAATAAGTCAAATGTAAATGACTACTAATGCTGACAGAAAGAACACAGTAAACTCTCAGTATTAAACACTCTTGCAGAGCTCTTTGGATAAAGGCTCTCAGTTACATTAAATTAAGCAGCTAGCTAGCAAGCCAGATAGAGCCAGCAGAAAAACACGATATATTCTTTTACACTATGTCTAAGCACTATAGGTCAGTGCCTACTTTTGTTAGGAAAATAACATTAGGAGGACATTTGTAAAGAGCCTATCATTGTCTTGATAAGGCTGATACTGAAACTAGTAATCAGTGAAATTGGAGGCATCATATTTCTTGTTTGAAAAGGAGTGAAGTATAGACACAAAGAAAGAGTCCATCTCAATTTGTCCTGGTATTTCCTGATTCAGATCTATCAAGCTAGTATATCTTACTTCGTTATACCTTAGGTGTAGCTTTAGGAGAAAGCCAGTGTTATAGTAAAAGATAAGGCATAATTACAGGTGCCTGGAATAGTTGAATTTGTCTTTATATTTAAAAAAAAGAAAAGAAAAAGAAAATCAAGTTCTTACTGGATAAGCAAATGGTAATTATGAAAGTAGGTAACTGGAAATTCTCTTGTGTAAAACTACAATTTTCATTTGAAACACTATCTCAGCATGTTGCCTTGAAATTAAATCAGTCCAATGTAAACTATGGTGCAAATGCTAGCTTGCACTGGAGGTATTCCCTCACTATAGAAAACAACACGAATGCTTCGGTTCCGGGATTACACAGAAGATGGTTACCCCCAGAGGGACTTCCATGGAAACATGCAGTGAACTGGCTTTGGGCAGATCTTACAAAAGAAACCATGTAAGGGAGTAATGGAGTGTAGCCAAAGAGCCTAAAAGTCATCATATTTAGTCATATACGTATATCAGGCTACCTTGACCAAGCCATACCTCTATACACAGCCTGGTGTATAAATTATTCCTGCTCCAAAAGTGAATCCAGGTTCATTACTAACCTTGATGCTTTCATTTAAACAGTCAACATTTAACCGGAAACCCTGCTCTACAAATGGCACATGCATAGTTGACAGAAAAACCTATTTCAGCCATTCGTATCCTCCTTTTTTAAATACCACTTTTCAGCATGGTATGGTGTGGCATTTTTTCGGATTGTTTCCTCTCCTTTTCTCTTCCATAAAGTACAGGCCAAAAATATCTAGTGCACAAAAAGTATTTCTTTGGCTAGAAGGGGAAATCTAGTATTGCTAGGAATGCCTCAGCTTAACCCTTCCCCCCCCCCCCCCCCCCCCCACACACACCAAAGACCCTCGTGTTTCCAGGTAAGTAATGGCTTGTGAAAGCCAGCTCAACAAAGCAACAGACCAGACAACTGCAACATTTCAGAGCAAGTGACATATTAATTCTTTAGCTCTCTTTCTGCTCCTGGGTCTATTACAATAAGACTCAAAGATATTCATCCTACTGTACATAGTTGTATAATCTTTTGGTTAGGCATCTTATATATCTTAGGAAATGATGCATATGTCAATGAATCACAGTATATCACTGAATAGTTTAGTTTTGGAATTATGGTTTATTGAACAGTTGGGAAGTAATCATATGTTTATTTTATTGATTTTGGACAAAATACAGTAAGTGTATTATCACTATTTATAGAACTGCAGGAATTTCACTTTACCAAAGAGTTTTTGATTTTTAAAATGTATAGTTGGTGATGCATTATGTATTTTATCACAATAAAAATGTTTGCTGTAGGCACAGTACTACAATATTTGGCTTAGGTAGTCATAAATGTTTATGAAAAATCAAACAGACATACAATACCATAAAGTAGGAACAAAAAAACAAAATGAAGGGCAGAACTGTGCAACCCTTACTAGTGTTATGAGGACTTACTCAAACAGATAGACCCTTTGTAATCAGTTGTTCAGTGCTTATTAGCTCAGAGGGACTAGAATCTGTGCCCAGATGAGGATTCTCTGGGATGGGGAAGCTCTTGCTGCCAGAGACAGCTTCCACACCAACTCTGACACCCTGAAATAGGGAATTTGTTGAGAGCATGGGGGAAACACAGCTGCCCCCTGACAATCTCAGCTGGCATAGTCATAGAATCATAGAATATCAGGGTTGGAAGGGACCTCAGGAGGTCATCTAGTCCAACCCCCTGCTCAAAGCAGGACCAATTCCCAACTAAATCATCCCAGCCAAAGGCTTTGTCAAGCCTGACCTTAAAAACTTCTAAGGAAGGAGATTCCACCACCTCCCTAGGTAACCCATTCCAGAGCTTCACCACCCTCCTAGTGAAAAAGTTTTTCCTAATATCCAACCTAAACCTCCCCCACTGGAACTTGAGACCATTACTCCTTGTTCTAGTACCACTGAGAACAGTCTAGATCCATCCTCTTTGGAACCCCCTTTCAGGTAGTTGAAAGCAGCAATCAAATCCCCCCTCATTCTTCTCTTCTGCAGACTAAACAATCCCAGTTCCCTCAGCCTATCCTCATAAGTCATGTGCTCCAGCCCCAGCTGGTGTAAGTTAGAGCAAGCTTACATGTAGCTAGCACTGGAGTAGCTGTGGCTTCAGAATCAGGGAGCTGTAGCTGGGTCCCTGACACCCCCTTCTCCTTCCCCTGCTCTGAACAGATCTTGGCACAGCAGAGAATCTGTCTCTCTTGACAAACAAGAAGGAATATAATCTAGTTCTTTCTCAGTTAGCTATGTTGTCGCAAGAGTGTTACCAAGAGCAAAGGGCAGTAGAACTGATTTTTGTAAAGTAAGTCAACAGATATAACTCCATTCACACAAAGAGCATCTCTATGCATTTTTACATAGTTGCTTTTCAGACCAGACCTACACTTTAAGATCCACCCAAATTGTTGCCGGAATGCATTAGCTGGCTTCTTTGTTTCCCATGTAATTTTAGATGAGAGTTACAAAGAGTATGACTGTATTTAATAGTAATTATTTATATTAGAAAATAGAGTGCATTTTCAGGACAAATTATTTTTTGAAGATTTGTCTCTTTTTTAAGGCATACAGTATGTTACTTAGTGTGCAAGGTGGAAATTATGTCTGAAGTAATGAGGTACTTTTAATATAAATTTAAGGGGCCCAATTCACTAATCAGATCTAATGGAACCCATTCTGGAGGGCAGCAGAAAGACTTGCCTGTAGCAGAGGTGAAACAGCACAAACAATCCACAATCTCCACTGTGCTGGGGGACCTGGCCGTTGAAGGTCACAAAGTGGGTGGGTCTGGCTGGGAAGATCATGTGGGAGAGGCACTGATTCAGCACTTCCACTCCCTCCTTTGTCCCAGAGATGAATTCCCCCTACAGACCCACCTGTCCTCATGAGTATAGTCAGTGAATCAAGCTCCTGCTCTATACATTTGCAATGTTTTTGCAAAGATCAAGGAGGAAATCAGACAGATTTGACTTCCAACTCCCATTATTTTTAAGGAGCTGCGCGTCTAATTTGAAATGCACAATGCAAATATTTACCCTCAAGTGTCAGAGGAGACTATAAAGATCTTTATGGATCTTCACACTTCAAGGGCTTAATTCATTAAAAATAATTATACATATGTGGAGATTTCTTCCTCAGCAGAGCTGAGATATGCAATCAATTGCCAAGTACGAAAGCACAACGTGCAAGCTACATGTCTGTGTGGCAGCTTTTATGTGAGAGAGGAGGGTTCTTTTACATAGGAACATATGTGTGTAAACAGTACTAAGAGCAGATCTCACTGGAATTCATCACTGAATAAATCAGAGAAAGTCATTGCATTGTACTAAGGAATCCTAATGCTATAGTCACACTCCTGCTCTCCGGCGCCCATATACCCTCTTCACTTCAGATTCAATACGCCACATATTTCTTCATCTAATAATAAAAGGAATTTTAGGAAGACAAATATTAGATATTGAGTTTGATTTTTTTCCAAGTGTGTTTAAATAAACATTTTCCCTTCCCCAAGGTGCCCTAATATTCTTTTCCAGAAGTGCCAGTGCTGCCAGATTGCAGCTTTTAACCTCAAATTTTGTTTTCCACTATAAGAATAGACTTACCATTAGAATGGAATAGAGCTTTCCTTTTCTCTGTCAGTGTCTGTGATTAAGGGGATGAAGTTTCAGTTCGGAACAGCTGATCTCTGAATGTCCCTGGAAAGGATTTGCTGTTGAAGTCAGTGGCCAACAGGAAGCAGTTAATTATATTCTCAAATGCTAGTAATCTATTCTTACTTGTAAATTCTCTGGGCCAAGGACTCTGTCTTCTTAGATGGTGGGAAAGCCTCTTGCACATTATGAGTGTTGCCACAATTCACGTAATCATGTCTCCATTTTGGGAAATTAGTCTTGTTATTGATCTGGAGACTTCTATGGCTCCCTCAATCATGATAGTACCTAAGCATATGTGTTAAAAATATAGTAGCAAAACATTCTCTCTCTCTCTCCCTCTTCCTCTGTGTTTGTGAATTGGTTTGATGTGTATCTGGTATGAAAACTTTATTGAGGAAAAGCTATGATGAAGAGATGAGTTTTGCATTCATTTCTATGGTCATTTATCTTACCTCTTGCAGGGGTGAGTTCAACAGTGTAGAGCCAGCTTCTCTGAAGTTCAGTCTCCTGCGCTCATGAGCCTCCTCTACCAGTCAACAGTTTCATGGTTCCAGTGGAATCCAGATATTATGGAAGTTCATGGTCATGAAAGGAAAGACATTGTCAGGTACGTAGGGCCAATCTCATGGAGGTCTTTGAATATTTTGACAGTCCTTTATTGGACTTTGTATTAAATGGGGAGCCAGTGCAGAGAGTAGAGCTATGGGTGATATGGTTATGCCAAACTGTTTTTACCAGATATGCTGCTGCATTTTGTACCAGTTGGTGGATAACTAACCAGTTCTGGGACTATGGCCGCTTACTCAATTTTTCAGATTTTATTTGTCTTTGTGGCACAAGTTTGCACATCATAAAATCTTATAGGATTTCATTGCATAGTATTACACTCCTCAGCTCCTGTTGCTGGTAATACAAGTTGTATGGTATTTGAAACCTATTATGATATTACTGGGAATCTGCTGCAATATCAGACATTGCCATTGACATCAGTAAGGTGGTAAACTAATGATGTAATGTGCTCTAGATGTACATCTGGTTTAATGTTGCCGATTATATTTGACATGTAGGTGGCATGCATCATGTTATCTTGCATTTGTGCAAATGATACTTATTCCACAGGGAAGAAGACCACCTAGGCAGAATAAATAACACCTTCTCCGTGAAAGCATATCATTAGCTGAAATTCAAGAAATGACAAATGTTTTGTTTGACTGAAAGTTGCTCCACAAGATTTTGAGAGGGAAATATTTTGGAGATAGAAATGACAATTTTCATAGATTCATAAATAGTTAGTACAGTTTGTTATGATAGGTAGATCACTGGAGACAGACTTGGATTTCTAGCTAATCCCAGAGCAATCTGCTCCTTCCTTGGTCCTACCTTTCTACTTCTTCCTCTGTTGCTCTCTGCCCCATCTCCCAATCTTATATTCCACCATGGCTGGAGAGAGTCAGAGGATGAGCTACCTGTTTGTAAATCCTTTGTTCAAGGATTACCCCAGAATATCTGCTATGCCAGAGAGGACTCAGGTAAGGTCATTGTCAGACTTTCCAAGAGCTGAACATGAAGACATTACTGCAATATAGAATACTGAAGTTCTTTTGCTGTTTCTAGCTTGAACCTGTATTTTCAGCTATTTGTAATGAAACAGAATATAAGAGCTTCATTCCAGGATAGAATTTAGCATATGGCACTTCTGCCTTGGCATGATTACCTTTTTGCACAATTTGAAAATCTCCATTTCCCTGTTCATGTATTATAAAATTACTTTAAAAACAGAGTCATGTTAGATAATTTTTATATGCCGTTAATAAAAAATATTTAAAGTAAATAGTTTACAGTTTATACTAATCACTTTTGCTTGTTTGAAAAATAAAGGACAAACAACTTATATTTTCCAGTTAAGCAGAAAGTACGACACATGCATTGTACTCTAGATTATATGCTTCTCTCAGATCTACACTACAGATCTCTTACAATGGGCCATATGTTATCTTTTCCCCCATATAAACATGCAAAAGGGGACGACTTACCGCAAAACATACACAGCTTTGGATGGGCTGCAATTGTGCCCCTTCACAGCTGGGAGAGGTTTGACATATGTCCACAAGGTTCACACTTGTAGACAAACACGCAAAGAGTACTGAATAGGTTAATTCTACTGTTAACAAACGCCAAAGCTGCAAGAAATTAAACAAACCCAGCCCTAACCTCCCTCCTTACTCCCCAAACTCCCCTCTCCTGCATTTATGCTGACAAATTTATAAAGTTTCATATACCAGAAGCAGAACAACTTAATGCTTAAGAGTGAAACTTCTGAGGCAACACTGGCTTTAATTTATTTCCAAGTGCCCTTTTATTCTAATAACACTAGGAATTAAAGCCACACCATCAGCCTGCATGTTTTTCTTTAGCTCTGAATTTCCACTTTGCTGGCTCTTATTCAACCCTTTTACATTATTTAAATGTGGTGCTTTTGCAGTACTCCATGGCTTTCTCAGGCAAATGCTGTGGATTGCTTGATAAGAATGTTGACTGGTTAGAAGTTGTCAATGTTCAGTCCAAAAAACTGTTCCTGAGAAACTGTCACAATAGAAACATACTGCAACATGGCTACCTGGCGCACCGTTGATTTCCTATCTAATATAATACCATGATTGTATAGTATGTGGTTTTGTGCTTTATTTCTCCCTAGGATATTAACTTTGATGTTTTAAGCATTTAATTCTATGACTGTGAGTTTTTATCCCTCCACAGAGCTCTCTCCTATTTATCAGTTTGTCAGAATTCACTCCCCAGTGTGTGTGTGCTTAGCTAACTTTATTTAAGGGGAAAAAAATAGGATTACTTCATCATAAGTTGAAACAAAAGTTCCAATCTCTTAGATATGTAAAGCATATTTAGTACCATCTAGGAAAGTGCTCCTTAAAACACATTTGTACTAGGGATTAAAACAATTAATCGCGCTGTTAAACAATAATAGAATACCATTTAAATATTTTTGCACGTTTTCTACATTTTCAAATACATTGATTTCAATTACAAAACAGAATACAAAGTGTAGTGCTCACTTTATTTTTGATTACAAGTATTTGCACTTTAAAAAAACAAAAGAAATAGTATTTTTCAATTCACCTAACACAAGTACTGTAGGGCAATCTCTTTATCATGAAAGTTCAATTTACAAATGTAGAATTTTATACCCAAAACCCCTGCATTCAAAAATAAAACAACGTAAAATTTTAGAGCCCACAAGCCCACTCAGTCCTACTTCTTGTTCAGCCAATTGCTCAGACAAACAAGTTTGTGTACATTTGCAGGAGATAATGCTGCCCGCTTCTTGTTTACAATGTCACCTGAAAGTGAAAACAGGCATTCTCATGGCTCTGTTGTAGCTGGCGTCGCAAGATATTTACGTGCCAGATGCGCTAAAGATTCATATGTCCTTTCATGTTTCAACCACCATTCCAGGGGACATGCGTCCATACTGATGACGGGTTCTGCTCGTTAACAATCCAAAGCAGTGCGGACTGACGCATGTTCATTTTCATTATCTGAGTCAGATGCCCCCTGCAGAATGTTGATTTTCTTTTTTAGTGGTTCTGTAGTTTCCACATCAGAGTGCTACTCTTTTAAGACTTCTGAAAGCATGCTCCACACCTCATTCCTCACATTTTGGATGGCACTTCAGATTCTTAAACCTCGGGTCAAATGTTGTAGCTATCTTTAGAAATCTTACATTGGTACCATCTTTGTGTTTTGTCAAATCTGCTGTGAAAGTGTTCTTAAAACGAACATGTGCTGGCTCATCATCCGAGACTGCTATAACATGAAATATATGGCAGAATGTGGGTAAAACAAAGCAGGGGACATACAATTCTCCCCCAAGGAGTTCAGTCACAAATGTAATTAACAAATTATTTTTTTAAACGAGTGTCATCAGCATGGAAGCATGTCCTCTGGAATGGTGGCTGAAGCATGAAAGGGCATACCAATGCCAGCTACAAAAGTGCAATGCAAATACCTGTTTTCACTTTCTGGTGATATTGTAAATAGGAAGAAGGCAGCATTATCTCCTGTAAATGTAAACAAACTTGTTTGTCTGAGTGATTGGCTGAACAAGAAGTAGGACTGAGTGGACTTGTAGGCTCTGAAGTTTTACATTGTTTTGTTTTTGAGTGCAGTTATGTAACAAAAAATATCTAAATTTTTAAATTGCACTTTCATGACAAAAAGATTGCACTACAGTACTTGTATCAGGTGAACTGAAAAATACTATTTCTTTTTTTAATTTTTACAGTGCACATATTTGTAATAAAAATATACACTTTGATTTCAATGACAACACAGAATACAATATATGAAAATGTAGAAAAACATCCAAAATATTTAATAAATTTCAATTGGTATTCTATTGTTTAACCGTGCAATTAAAACTGCAATTAATCACAATTTTTAATCGTGATTAATTTTTTTGAGTTAATCCCATGAGTTAACTGCGATTAATTGACAGCCCTAGTTTGTAATCTACAAGGAGGAAGGTTGGCCTAGTGGCTAAGGCACTGGAGTTGGGTTCAGGCACTTGAGGTTTGATCACTGGCCTTGCCACAAATGTGCTATGTCACACAAGGCAAAAAACAAACAAACAATCTTTCTTTGCGTCATATCCCCATGCATAAAATGCGGAAAAAACCCACTACTGTTCTCCCATCCTTCGTTTGACTTGCCAGTGTAGATTGTGATTGTAAGGTCTTCGGGAAAAGGGCTCTCTCTCATTATGTTTGTACAGTGCGGCCCCAATCTCAGTTGGGACCACCACGTGGTACTATACCAAAGATAATAAATGTAATGAATTATAATATCAAATTGCAGGAGTATAACTGTGTTGTCCTACCCTCCCTGCTGACATTCAGGAGGGCAGCCTGTGGTATCTGTAGTGCTGCAGTGGATATTTTGTAAACATTTATTTAAAACTGCAAGTAGAAAGTGGAAGTTTGTTTTTATTCATCTCTGATTTCTCATTCAAACACTGCAAAACATTTACTAATCCTCTTCCTCCAAAACATATGCCATAAGTCTGCCGAGCGGTAGGTTAACTTATCACAACAGTAAACCACTTGAGTCAGAAAGCCTGCCCAGGAGGACACTTCTAGCTCTGAGCAACTTAAATAAAGGGAAGGAAGGAGAGTTGGGTACAAGTACCCCAATGGGAAAAAAAATTCAGCCACAACTCCTGGGGGGAGGGGTGTGTGTTTGGGGAGTGCGTGGTGGAGTGGGGGGCTCTGATGCTGTTTGAAAGGGTGGATATTACATTCCCCTCCCTTCTGCTTTGTGCTAGCTCAGAACTGCTGACTAGTGCAGGGTAGAGGGACGTACTCGCCGCACGCCCTTTGTGAAATCTAGTGTCGCAGTTGTGGCTGATCTTGGGGTAAAAGGTGAGTGCAGGGGGAGGTGGGATGTGCCTCCTCAAGCCTTATCCTGTGTAGATATTTATACAGGACTCATCAGTGGGGTATCTGACCAACTGAAACAAAATTAAATAAAATCAGTAAAATCTAACACCACATTGTCTTATGACTCATTGTCTGCCGCCCCCCTTCTAACCTAAGGTGTCTTTCCACTAGCATCATCTATTGTTTGGTAGGTTTTTGTTTGCTTCCCCCTGTCACCCTTTGACTGGGTGAGCCATGTTGAGCTATGAGAATGATACCTGAAACTGAGCAAGATCACTTAGCTCTCCACTCCTTCCCCAATGTAACCTGGTAATCATTTAAATGATTTTTAAGAGACCCCACTCTTCCACTCTTCATTGGACTCAATCACAGTAAACAAAGCAGAGATAGTTCAGAGAAGATGGAATGCCATGAGACCTTGGACATACAGAGACATTTCTGAGTCCATAGCTCCTAGCTATCAGTCTGGATAGTAAAGAGTTAAACTCAAGTATCCTATTCTGGAGAAACAAGGGTGTTCTTGAATTTTCTGGACCTGTTTAATGCACAAGTGATATAATTATGCTGTATGTATTGAAAAAGGATTTGATGAACTGTTTCCTAAGTTCATGATACCTGCAAAATCAGGCAGAAAACTTCAGAGACATTTGCTTTTGTGGTGCTAGCAGTGTGGTTTCATGTTGCAAATTTGGTACCTGTGAAAGTGAGCTTCAGAAAAACAACTGTGTGTGGACAAGCACTGTGCAAATTTCTCTGCACAGCTCTGCCACTACACAAGTTCTTACAAGCTACAGTTCTTTTGGTTTCTTGAAAATAGATTGTTTATACTTGCCAAATTATGGTAATTTGTAATTTGCACAAACAAGGATTAGGATGAGGCCATCATATTCATTTTCACATAAGACCTAATTTGACCTGAGAATTTGATTTCCAGTCTCCATAAATGAGACTACTAACCCACTACTCCAGCTAGGCTCTTGGGTCTTTTGCTATCTAGAAATTATGCCCTCACTTAAGTATAAATATTTATAAAACCTTTGATCTTTAAAATGTGAGAATTGTCTTTTTGTTTATAATTAATATAAATTATAACCCCACTAATCCCAAACCCACTAATTGAATGGATCTTTCAAATGTGAGTAATTTTTTATTTGAATTCGACATCCTTAGGTATTATGTAACAATTAGTAATGATGTGATGGATAATTTTTTTGGAACAGTTCCTGATTCCATTACTCAACTACTCCATCGACCAGTAATTATGAATCATATCTTTAATTAGCTGCTGCTCTTCAGAAACATATGAAAGCCAAGGGCATAAAGTAATTGGCATAAAAGTTTTCCTAATTAATTTATCTGTCCATGTGAGTAACCAGGACTGGAGTCAGGGGAACATTTATAACTCCAGGAAGGCCAGCCCTAAAACTCAATGTCAAAGGAGATTTATATTTGTGAATTATAAAAAGAACAACAAGCCACAAAATTACATTATCCCTAACTCCAACAATACAGTCCATAATGTGTTGTTCAGAGATGAGCAAAAAGTTTTTATTGATCCAATTCATTTTCATCATATTCTCTAGTGAGTCTTTCAAATCTCTCTGGCCGTTTCCCTCATTTTACAATGTAACAGTAATCAAGCACATTAAGCAATTCATTAAACAACAGTCCCACTGACCACAGGGAGTACTGCAGCTAACATTCATTAGGCAACTAGCAACTTTATTTAAGCAGTACAGAGCTCTGAAGAGCAAAACTAAATCCTTTGTCTTTCAGTGCAAGCCTTCGGCCCACCAACACTGTACTGTATGTGGCTTTCAAAAACTATAAAACCTCAAACCTTGCTGGCACAGACAATGCCTTTTTATAAGCAACAGCCACTGAAAGAAGCCAAACTGGAACTGAGGCAATGTGTCCTGTTTTAATCCTGAACTGACCGGAAATTAAGTTAAGATCTGATCTCAGTGCTGAACATGGATAATTAAGATTTATGTGGATATAAAAAATAAACCTTAAAATATGAATGTTTAGATCCTAGAGTTTCAGATCTGGCTTCAAGAGGGCAAAAGTGAGAGACCAACCAGATATGTTCACATGCATCTGAAAACCTGGCTTGCATGGCATTCTTAATAAAAATGATAAATATTGTCCTTCATAACAAGAGAAGGGATGCTGAAATAACAGAAAGGAAGGCTTTCCACAAACTGATTGTAAGAGTCCAGACAAAGTTTTACTTTCATCGGGGCAATGGACTTGTGTGCTTCTTAAAACCTAATTTAGAAAGGTGATAAGTTTGTCTCTGTTACAAGTTTATTGTAATGTCCTTGTACAACGAGGGAATCCTTACAGCACAAGAATATTGGAGGGTTTTTTTACTTTATGTTTTTAAACAGAACATAGGAAAGCTATAATTAGTGGGGACAAACTCAAACAACATTGGTCAAAATTACTGCAAGTGTAAAATACTTCCATAAAAAGCTGAACTCTTTTCTGAATAAGTTGAAACATAGAATTGCCATACTATATCAGGCCAGAGGTGAAGTTAGGTACTTCCTTAGATATCATAGATGTGTTGCAGGGTTTCATGGAAGGAACATAGGAATACACCTAAAAATTCCCAGCCTTCCTTTCCCCACATTATTATTATTTTATATTGTTCTTAATACTACCATAGAACAGTCAAAATGATACCTGTGCTCAGCTGGTGTAATCAGCATAGTTCCATTGATTGCAGTGGAGTTCTACCAAATGAGGATCAGGCTCACTGAATCCCATCCTTCAGTTTCATTTTTGATAGCCTTTACCATGGTATTCATGATACTGCCTATACCAGCTATCGAGAAAGCTGTGACTGTTGCAGTAAAGTTATGTACATGAAGAGTTTTTAATGGCAACCACTGGAACCTGAGTCAGCCCTGCTGGAATTCAGAACTGTGGTCCTAGAGAGTCTAAATATTTGAAGCCTGATGATTAAGCCACTAAGCCAACTTCTCCAGAGTAATTTTTCCTTTTAAGACACAAAGCTTTCTTTCTAAATCTTGTCTTACTGGCAAGATCTCAGCATAATTCTTTCTAGCCCGTATCTATTGATTGAGCCACTGACATGGTGCCATCAGTAAATACAAAAAAGTCCCCATTTTACTCTGCATTCTGCAGCAGAGATAATAAAAACAGATCATGTGCCAAGCTTGATAGATTGGTGCATCGAGCTACTTGATGGGAGATGTGGGTTCAAGGCTAAACTCTGACTCACACACTAGGCAGAGATAGAGTATAACTGAGGTGAAACTTTCAGTCTCTGATAAAAGGATGATCGATGAGACATTGCTCATGAGAACTCCTCAGTGGCATTTTTAGAGTGAAGGTGACTAAACTCTCTTGACCACCAGGTTTCCAACTGTGATTTAATATGGCAAAGAGAAGGAATGGAAACAGCAATAATACTGGCTAAAAGTGAAATTGGAGGGCAAAAGCCCTGGGATCCATATTTGGACCGTGCCTGAATCTTAGATTCCAGTCTTAGGAAGCTGAGACTCACCTTAAAATATACCCAGTATCCCCACCAACAATCAGAAAGTATATCTTGGAAGAAATATATTCCAAATATTCCACAGAGCTCTTCTGCAGGTCTGGGAAAGGAACTCATTGTCACAGCTAAATAGACGGGGATCAGATTGTTTAGCATAAATAGTTAACACATATGGCAAGAGACCATTCACGGTGACGTGTCCAGTTAATACCTCTGTGGCCATAGGACAGAAAAGGGGGATTAATAGGTAACAGATTGTTGTAATAAGCCATATTACATTACAGTGCCTCTATTCAGTCCATGATTTTTAGTGTCTAGCAAAGTTATGAATGTAAGCTCCCAGGCTTGTCTTTTGTAGGTGTTATGAAGGTTTCCTTTGAGGAGGAGGATTGAGAGGTCAGAAAAGGAGTGATTGCTTTGTTGGCGATATGTTGTTTTTGCCTTGTGAGCCTTGCCATTTAATGATACAGTTTACATTCAAGTTTCCATTTTTAGAGCTATGCTTGCCTTCTGTGACTCTGTGATAGTCTATTTATACAGCCATCATGCTGAGTCAAAGGATTTTAATTTCTTCACTTTTGACTTCTTATAGGCAAAGCTGGACTGGGGCAGTTCTGTCACAGAAGGGTTCCCCTTGCAAGTCTGAAGGGGCTTGTATACCTGCTGCAGCCTCAACATTTTCTTCAGGGAGGTGACTGAAAATAGAAAGGGAGATCTGAAGAGGATACAGTATCAGCTTTAGGTGTGGAAGATGACATAGCAAACCCATTGCACTACACACAAAAACATCTCTTATTAAGATACAGAGGAGACAAAATTTAAACCACTCTCCTGTTCCAGAAAAAGGGTAGCGGCCCCTTTCAGTCAAAATGGGACTATGTTAGCAGAGGTACAGAAGACACTATATAGCTTGATAGTGAAGAACCAAAGACAGATGATAAATATAGATCTTCAGAACCTACTGCTCTCCAATCCCCAGCATTCACAAGCACTGTCATTCATAAACCATTAGAAAATAAGATATTTACCTCACTCAGACTTCTTGGATCAGAATCTGTTTCCCTGCATGCTTAACTATTAATGGTTAATGTGAACTCTGGTTCCACATTCGCAGCTAGACAGTTCAAAGTTTGTACAATAGCTTAAGTTCTGTGTATTGTGTTCCTTTATTGTACGAGGTTTGTGATTACAGCTCCATCAAACTACCCATGGAAAACAACCATAATGACTGATTTTATTACCAATAGAAAACATTAGAAAATATAGTCATTCAACTGCATATGTTTTCTACACTAGATATTTTTCTAAAGTACCGCATCTGTGATACAGCCATATAAATTCAGTACTTACTAGTGTATATAGTTCATTATATATGATGGAGGGCAGTGAAATACCAGTTTTATTCTCATTGAAAAAAGAGGGGCCATAAATAATGAGAGGTACAGCCTCAAGAGACTAGGTACATCCTATTTAAAACTACATTAAAAACAAACACATTGTTTTAATGTTAAGGTTGCAAAGTAAAGCACACAAAAGTCAGTATGTGACCATTCTGGCATTTCCTATTTCTCAACTCGTACAACAGAACACATTTCTTCCTACTCTTAGAGATGTGTATAGCATGCTATAGTATTTCTTTCTTCAAACCAGAGGATTAGTATTGTTACACTTGGTTGTTTTTATCAGAGGGGTAGCCGTGTTAGTCTGAATCTGTAAAAAGCAACAGAAGGTCCTGTGGCACCTTTAAGACTAACAGAAGTATTGGGAGCATAAGCTTTCGTGGGTAAGAACCTCACTTCTTCAGTAGCAAGACTTGCATCTGAAAAAGTGAGGTTCTTACCCATGAAAGCTTATACTCCCAATACTTCTGTTAGTCTTAAAGGTGCCACAGGACCCTCTGTTGCTTTTGGTTGTTTTTAAACTTTATTTTCTATATTATGTAGAGTAGCATTATAAAAGAAACTCAGATTTCACTTTAAAAAGGGGATGTTTCTAGCCCTTGTGATTATGATAAAAACAAACAACAAAAACATCAACCCTAACGGTAAAAAAAAATGGAAATCAAATAAAAAGAACTCCAACTTCCCCCCTCAATCTGGTTTCTGAAGCCTGACTCATAGTTTTAGAATTTTTCGGATTGGTAATGCTGGGATGAGCATCAAGAGCAGAATACCTCTTGATAATAAAAGATCATGCAAACCACCTCAATAACAGACTGCAAAAAGAGAAATATAGAAATTGTGTATTTTACAATAAAAATATAGAACTGCATAAGTGGGGCCTTAACTCAACACCATCAAAATACCACCACCTTGGAAGGGTTAAAAGGAGACAATATAGATCAAGTCTATTGGATTTTGTGAACTTCATACTCAAGAATATTTTTGGTGAGCAGAAAACCCCTGCTGTGGGGGAAGGAAGGGGAGGGACAGGCTCCCTGGACCCCTCTCTCATCAGGTCCACTGTCCATTGTTTGGCAGCCTTTGGGGAATCTCTCTGGAGGCTACCACCCACAGGGTGGCTCCTGTTCTTCCCTTCCCTTTGCAAGAGGGGAAGGTCTGGCTGACACAAGGACAAGCCTCTCAGGCAGCTCCTAGAGAATCAGCTCTACGGGCTCGGTCTCTCCGAGTCTATTATCCCTTCGTGGGGTTTACCTTCTACCCCTCTTCCTGGGTCTATTGCTCTACCATCAGTCAGGATGGCTTTAGAAGAGGTGCGTCTCACAGCTGTCTCCTCCTTGACTGGACTCCCTCTGTTCCCAGCAGTCCCTGGTCAGAGCAACTTTCCTCCTGTTTACCATCCCTACCTGTGGTAAGTTTCCCCCTTTTAAGCTCCTACCACTCCAGGCTGAGCAAGCCTTGCAGATGTGTCTCATTAGCGTGGAACAGGCCCAGAGCAGCTCATTAGCCTCCTTCATACAAGGGTGAAGGCGTGTCCTTTCACACCTCCACAAAGTTAAATTCTCAGGGCAAGCTCCAGACATTGTCTGTAGTGTGGCAGGCCTCAGAGCATGAGATAACCTTGACCTCACCTAAACCTATTGGAAAGAAACCAGTCTAATGGACCAGGTACATCAATGCCTTTCAGGGATTGCTGTATCAGAAAATGGGGGAAGTGTAAACGTCCCTTTCATTGCTGGAGGGAAAAAAAAGGTAGAAAACATCTCATTTAAACATGGCAGGCTAGATCATAGAATGCAATCAGTAATAGAACCAATACACAGAAGAGATGGCATTATTTCTCTCTTGGGGGAATTGAAGCTAGATCATTAAGAGTTTGATGCATGTGTAATTAAAGCTGTGAAGAGCACGAATTGCACAACAGAAATTTTAGAAAAATCAAATGAGAGTGAAAAAATATGAATGTTGGGAATTCCTAAAGGAAGGGAGGAACTGACTCTATTGCATTCATAGGCAATTTTTTGCCCAAATTGTTCAATATGAGAGAGGAAGACACTCATGCCACGTGAAGAAGAGTTATCACATACCAGTTTAACATTCAATAGGTGCAACAGGCAAAGGGGAAAACAATGGAAGGGTCAGCATTGCAGAGCAAGATCACACACTCAAAGAAGCATGACAGAGGAGAGATTTGGAACATAAACCACATCAAATCCTTATATTTCCATACAAAAGTCCGCCACCACAGAGCAGGCCAAAGGAGAAGACCTTGGTGATGAAGCCCTATACAGCAGAGGGAGTGGATGCCCCCATGTTGCACCTAACAAAACAGAGAATTAAACACAAGGGGAAAATATTTCGTACAAAATAAAAACTATATTGACAGGGAGTTAAGGTGGCACAGCAAAGCACTGTGAAATCAGGAAACAGCAATGTTGATTGCACAGCTTTAGCTACATCCT
The DNA here is from genome assembly GCF_002925995.2 of Terrapene triunguis. Taxonomy (NCBI): domain Eukaryota; kingdom Metazoa; phylum Chordata; order Testudines; family Emydidae; genus Terrapene; species Terrapene triunguis. The sequence continues at coordinate 13,840,335 of NW_020664393.1, forward strand.
TTCTTGCATCATCCTTATGACTTGGTGTTTTGTTACACATACTTTTTGTCAAATAATGCAAGGTTTATAAAAATTAAACCTTCTATATATATCACTGGCATTTTGTAGTGATATACTACTGTGCACATGGGAGACATAATCAAGTGCTCTTTTCCAAATCATAAATATCATACACAATTTTTCTACAACCTTATGTACATACATGTAGCCTGATGCATGCTCTCTCTCTCTCTCCCCCCCCACCCCGATTATTATAGTTGCAGTATTGGGTTTCAACTCTAATTTCTATGTTACTTATAGAACTGAAAGAGTGGGATGTAAACTAGGACTGGACTGATCTATAAAGGTAGGTGCCAGGGAGGAGTTCCATTTTACAGATGGGATCACTGAGAAACAAAATACTTCAGTTATTAGTCAATATTCATATGCACATCTTGTAACATGCAGCTTGTCTCAGTCACACTTTCAAATATATATATAGGAACCAATCTACTGCCCCAGGTCAAAGAAACTCTCAAGCCATCTGAGCAGGCATAGAAGCAGTTTCAGAAGTTATGGCAGCTTTGTGGAAAAAGGGCACAGCTGGGACCCCCTCTTCTCCCAGACTCAGAACAGTGCAGGGGTGACCCTTCACACTGCTGTGGGGGTACTATGCACTCTCCCCTTGACCCATGTGGGCTGGGGCAAGAGAAGTATTCCAAGAAGGAGCCAGCCCCTAGGCCACACAAACTCTCCAGCTGGCAGGAGCAGACACAGAAGCAGCCTCTGCAGGTGCAGCAGGGACCAGTGGATGCTGATGATGTCATGGAACTATTTTCCACAGACTTCATCCTAGACATTCTCTCCCTTATGCTGATTGGCTATCTACTCCAAACCCTTTCCTCACAGTCTCTTCACCTCAGTCTCATTCCTCTTGGCCTTGATACCCTCCTCCTTCTCCCCCTCCTTCTTCCCTGACCTCTCAACTCCTCTCAGGTTCTCTCTCTTCCTTCCCTTAGCTTTCTGCTTCACAAATCCTCTCCTCATAATTAAAAACAAAAGAAATAAAAAATCATGGCATTAACTTGCAGGCCACCATTCTGTCCACTCGGCTTGTATGTTCTATCCCTCTCCTGTATCCTTTGTTTTGTCTATTTAGACAGCAAGCGTTTGGTGCAAAAACTGTTTCTAATTCTCTGTTTGTACAGTACCTAACAACATAGGGATCTGTTCTCAGTTAACTCCTGGGCACTACTATAATAAACATACTAAATGTACTGTACAGCTAAATTCGCTATCCACACATGCTCTGCACAGCCCACTTTCCTTCTGAGTGTTGCTCAAAAGTGCTAAAATCATACAAAGTAAGTGTCAGGTCTGTTGATTTTCACAAGCCAGGGTTTATTAGGTGTATTGCTTCCAAGCTACCTCATTCTTCCGCTCTACTCTGCTCTGGTTAGGCCTCAGCTGGAGTATTGTGTCCAGTTCTGGGCACCGCATTTCAAGAAAGATGTGGAGAAATTGGAAAGGGTCCAGAGAAGAGCAACAAGAATGATTAAAGGTCTTGAGAACATGACCTATGAAGGAAGGCTGAAAGAATTGGGTTTGTTTAGTTTGGAAAAGAGAAGACTGAGAGGGGACATGATAGCAGTTTTCAGGTATCTAAAAGGGTGTCATAAGGAGGAGGGAGAAAACTTGTTCACCTTAGCCTCTGAGGATAGAACAAGAAGCAATGGGCTTAAACTGCAGCAAGGGAGGTCTAGGTTGGACATTAGGAAAAAGTTCCTAACTGTCAGGGTGGTTAAACACTGGAATAAATTGCCTAGGGAGGTTGTGGAATCTCCATCTCTGGAGATATTTAAGAGTAGGTTAGATAAATGTCTATCAGGGATGGTCTAGACAGTATTTGGTCCTGCCATGCGGGCAGAGGACTGGACTCGATGACCTCTCGAGGTCCCTTCCAGTCCTAGAATCTATGAATCTATGTTGCTATGGATTTGCTCTGTCTGAATTAATATAACTATGCACTTACGGAGTGCTTTTTCCTCCTTGGATTTAAAAGTGCCTCGCAAAAGTGGACACACAGGAATAGAGCCATTTTACAGACATTTCAGCCAAGCACCTAGATCTGATTCTTTTACTAACAGGCACTGTGGTTTAGTGGATGAGACTTAGATTCTGTTCCCACCTCTGCCACAAACTTCCTAGCTAACCTTGAGACACCTCTCTGGTTCTCAGTTACCCCATCTGCAAAATGGGGGAATATGATATTTGTTTCTTAAGATGTGGATCTGAGGCCTTGTTAAATATGGGTGAGAAGCATAGAGTTTTTTTAAGTGGCAGAAGGCTGAATTAGAATTCGTGGTCTTGTGGATCAGAGCCCAATTCTCCTTCTCCTATGCTGTAGGGTTTTAGAAGAGGACCTTTTTCATCTGCTCTTGTATCAGTCTGTGCTATGAAAACTTCCCCCATTAGAAGCAGGTGTCCTTTCTAGCCCTGCCCTATTTCACACAGCACAGAGAAATGCACCAAACATCCTGAGCAAGTTTGTAAACCCTAAACTGTGAAAGCATGCACAAAATACTTGTGCAAAGTATATTTTAAAAACTTCTATACATTTCACACATCACAACTTATCCTCACTAAAAGGCACATCTGTGAGCTAGGGACACTCACTTTGCCATATTTAAAGTCTCTATCATCTCCCATTGAAGTGCTAGGGTTTTTTAAAAAAGGCTCTTTTTAATTATGGAAAAAGTGTATTTCTACTCTCTTACTTCTTGAAAATGGCTGAACTGATTATCCCCAATCTTTTAAAGAAAATTTGCCTCTGCAATAAGACCACACCTGCCAAATATCAGTCTAAAAACAAAAAGATTGACATAGTTATAAGCAGCTGGAAACAAATCTTTTGTACAAAATTAACTCTAGGCATCTCTGCATTCCTTTTTATCTAGTGGGACACTGTTTGTCCTTCACCTGTTGAAAACAATTCAAGTTAATAGGGAATTATGGTAAGTGACTCTGATTTATTTGACTAAGACAGAATAATAGTTCATCAGTACTGATTAGTAGTCAAAGGCATTTTATTAACATAAAATATAAGGCTTATGCATAATGTGATGTTCTGTTTTCTCTCTCTAAAATCAATAAAAACTAAAAACAATGATAATAGTGATATCATTAAAATGTTAGTTCTTAAAGTTAAAACAAGTTATATTTTGTTTTTTCTTTATACATACATTCTGAAGGCTTTTGGAGATGCTACTTAATTTTATTGAGGTAATAATAATATATATTATACTGCTTCTTTTGACCTGCCCCTTTAAGGAAAATACTGAAGCAAGTACAACTACTTGGTATATCCTTTTAAATCACTCAATGTTATATGTAATCTTTGCACAGTTTTTTAAGCTGAATTATCAAATACTCACATAAATCAAGCAATTTATTTCCATAAAAATAAACAGATACAGAACTTTCTAATTAGAAGGGGCTTCATGATTTTCCACAAGAGTCTATAATTAAAGGTCTCTCAAGCTCATTGAAAGTTCGTTTCCAGTAGATCTTTTGTTTTATAAGAGAGTTTGCTTGCCATGTATTTTTTCAAGACTTTACAAATGGAATATATGTATAATTGTATTCACTATAAGTGAGATTGTCACTGTCCTCAGCACCCATGTGCAATTCACGGGCAACATAGAGAGCTCCCCTTATATCTGCATATGGTACAATGGCAGTTCTTGGGCTCCTGTGAATAAAAGCACTGCTCTGAACTAGCATTGCTGCCAGTGCTAGGGGTACAGGACAGGCCCTCTGAAGAGGCCAGCAGAGCCATCATTGTCCGGGGTGCACCGTTTAAGGGTGGTAGAGCAGATACACTTTCCTGAGACTTCTGGAAGCACAATGTTTCCACTAGGAACCCCACAGGAGTAATGTGACTGTGCACCACCCCCAACTACAGATTCTGTAGGAATATCTCAGTTGAGCCCCTAGAGCGAAATCCCACCTTGCTTACTCAGATGAGCCTTGCTATTAAAGTAAATGGAAACACTTGTAAGACTAAGGCAAGCAGGAGTTGACTCTAAACATCTCTGTGTATAAATGGACAGAAAACAATACATAACAAGACATATGCCCAAACCAGTGCTATGATTCAATAAAGCTTTCCTCTCCAAAAGCTCTACTTTCATTCTGAATGGTTGCACACATCATTATTTGGCACACACATTAGATCTTCAATTAGTTGTGTGTGTTTTCCACAGCTATTTTTGTTCCATCTCCTTAATCTTCCCTCTGACCCCAGCCCCTCCCACCCTTAACAAACTCCCCCCCCCAGCTCTGGCATTACAGCACCACTGCCTGAAACTATATAAAATCCTTGGCCTCAAACCAGAGAAGACCTAAACGCAGGAAAGTAAGGATAAATTAAAGTGACAGGGTCTCAGCAGTGGAAATTAGTGCAACTCTTCTAATTGCATGTCTAGCCTGAATGATGGGATACTTAATTCTTACACATCCCAGACAATTGCTTTATACTAACATGAGCTCTGGGAAAAAGGCAGATTCCAGAGACATATGGAGCAGTAGATGGAGTGGAAAAATAAATCAGAGGCCCCAGCCACACTGGAAAAAATGCTTTATCTACATTGTTAATATAAGGTATTACCACCATTAAACAAAGCTGATAATGTCTCCTTCATCCATTTTTGCTATAAAAATAGAACATTAAATAATTAAGTGGCAAAGATGACATGGGAGAGTATTTACTGTTACTCTAACAACAAAGAGCTTTGGGTGAGCAGGTTACATTCCTTTAGTTAGTGGACATAACCCTAAATAGGGGATCCTGAGAGTCATAGTCAGGAAGAACGGTATGCTCTACTCTGCTACTATAAGGACTGCTAATAAAAGGCTTCAAAACTAGCATGGGTTCTTATATCTATTTAACCTTTTGCCCCAAGAAGCAAAGAGCATCTGGTTAAGTGGAGAGTAAAAGCATAGCTACTTTTCATTATCAAGGCTTACAGCCAGAGTATGTGGAAGCCTGAGCTGCCAAGCCTGGGTTAAATGCTTGTTGCCTTCACTGCCTGAGGCCATCTAGCGTGTTTAGAAATGATTAAGTACTGCAGCCTAGAAAGGACCTGTCCTGAGCGTTCATCTCTGACTTCCAGCAGAAAGGAGAGGCTGGCAATGACAGAGGCAGATGGATGAGTCTCATTAGTATGGCGAGGCAGCGAACCAGACTGCCTTCACAGAGCTGTCCAAAAAAAAAGAGCAAATTAAAATAGGAGCTGAGAAAACCAATGAGCTAGGTTTTAACTCTCTGATACCTGGTTTCATCCACAGCAGGTTATATGGCTATCTGTACTTCCTCAGAGCCTCTGACCCATAAAGCAGGGAGTTAGCACTTTTCAGCACAGGCATTTCCAGCCTGTCCTCCTTTTATTTTTGCATCTTTCTTTCCTTTATTTTTTAAATACTTCTTGAACTTCCCACAGCATGTCAAGTGGCAGATAAGACATCCGTTTGTATCATTTTTATATTAATGCTCAAATTTCTGTCACCAAACACAAACCGTGATAATTAGGAACACATGGAGAATACAGCGCATGACACACACAAAGTAAAAAAGATGGTATCTTCCCATTAGATGTGTGTTCGGCACCTTCACAACGATGTAAATACCTCTGAAAACTGGTGTTGCCACACTTAAGAAGAATGTCTCGCTGACCTGAAATGATGACCTACCTACATATATGCACCTCCCAGGGAAAGCAGCAATTCTAGGGATGATGTTGTATTGATACAGTAGGTTGGTAAAGTCAGAGTGGCATCAACTAACACCTTCCTGAGAGCCTTCACAGTGTGATGGACGGGCATACCTGCAGCTATTTTGAATGAGTCTCCCTGTGAGACTGATGGGAAATTATATCGATTTATTACCCCTACTTTGATTTGTTTGAGTTGATTCAGGGACCATCTAAGAGAAGAGAAGAAAAAAGAAATGCATCTGAATAATTCAAAGTGCAAATTGCTACATGCAGGGAAGCTATTTTAGTTTGTCTTTGCATGTGAGATGAATATTGCAACACAATAGAGGTTAACTATTGCCCTTCATTTTTCGTAAGATGCGGTGGGTAGGAGTAACCCATAAGTTTAATAGGATAATTTTAGAAACAGGTCAAAGATGTAGAACTTCCCAAATACAAACAAGACCATGGAAGCCTCAAGCAAAATATCAGAACAGAAGGTAAAACAATGGTTTACAAAAATCAAGGTTTGGTTAAAAATAAAAATATAATTTAAAGCTGTGGTATTTATAAGTTCTGGAGAGTTTGGGGAAATGTATCAATGCCAGGGTTTCATCTGACTCTATAGTCCGGTGCTGACAGTGCCAATTGAAAGCACGGGATATATTCCCATAAAGAATAGACCACTATGGTGTTTTTCTATAGCACTGTAGAATGTAGGAACCTCTGATTTCACTGAGGTCAATGAGAGCCAGACGTGAGTAAGGACCTGTTTTTCAGAAGTGCTATTGTCCCTGAGCAATTGCAGATCCTGCCTCTTCAGATTTTTTTGGGGTGTGGGGAGCAGGGAAAGAAGGAGATGTTTCTTCTTCTTCACCTGAAAGTTAGAATGTTAGGCCACAGTATGAGTGGAGAAGTTTGACAAATCCAAACCTGGTGCATTTTGGTGACAGAGATTCCAGAGGGCAGGGAGTTGTTCTAGCTGGAGTTTACTTCACTCAAGGCTCAATTCTGCTACGTGCTGAGCACCCCCATTGAAGCCAGTGGGAGGTGATGATGCTCAGCAACTTGCAAAATCAAGCCCTCAAAGTGGCAAAACGTGAGATTTGGTTTAGGAAACTGTGTGCATGTATATGTAGTGTGAAGGAATGGTGCTCAGATCACTGACCGATCCCTTATTTAAGTTATACTGAAAATATAGCAAAAGTGCTTGACATTTAGAAAATAAATAATAATTTATTATTAAAAACAATTTTGAAAGTATAAAAATTGTTATCTATTCACGGACAATTATCAAACCACAAAAGGAGCAAAATGTGAGGAATATATAGTTTACTACTTATAGTTTGACCAGCTTTAAGTGTAGACACATCAGTAATTTATATCTATATTATGATGTTATAGAACTGATTTCCCCATCCCAGCATTTACAAATTCACTGACTATATTATTCATTTTTGTCCTTATGTTAAATATAAAAGAATAAGTCATTTAACTAAATGTAACATGTCAGAAAACGGCTCACACAAAGGAAATAATATTATGCGCTATAAACTCCCATTAACCAGTAATGTGGTTGACTTTGATTGAAGGTGATTAAGTCTAGTGCTCTCTTTCTTGTGATGTTTGTTAAAATAAATACCTATATATTAGAGGAAAGTTGGTGTCTTCTCATTTTGCAAATGGATTGTACAAACCTGATTTCTTTCCCACATTAAGTTAAAATAATGGATTAGTAGATGCATTTTAGGCAAACACAGAGATGCAGGTAAAGAGATAATAGTAAATGAAACAATGTCACTCTGTCATTCATCTTTCCTACTTAAAAAAGGTTAGTTATCTAAAGATAAAATTTCATGGTCATTCTGGTATATATAATTAAATTTGATTGTAAACCTTCTCTTCTGAGGTCAGCATGATAGTATATTCCCTGACCCTCGCCTATGAATATTGTCAGAGGGACTTTATAACTGACACCAAATATTTTCGGTGGGAGATACACTTTTCCTGTTGTCCTTCATCTGGCAGCTTCTTTATGAGATCTAGCAACAGAGGAGACAGTGTGCCACATTGATCCACCTTGTGAGTGAGGGAGGGCAGGGCATTCCCCCCTACCCCCTCAAACATAATAGTCATGACAGGAATCCAGATGTCATGCCACCACAGTATTAAAATTCTAGAATACTCCAGCTGGTGCTTCTATTGTAGATTAGCATTCTTTGTGACAAATTTGAGGAACTGTCCCAGACTGTGGTGTTAGAAGAGGAGGTTTTGGAACAAACTGATAAATTAAACAGTAATAAGTCACCAGGACCAGATGGTATTCATCCAATAATTCTGAAAGAACTCAAATATGAAATTGCAGAATTTCTAACTATGATATGTAACCTATCACTTAAATCAGCTTCTGTACCAGATAACTGGAGGGTAGCTAATGTATGCTGATTTTTTTTAAAAGGTTCTAAAAAGGTGATTCTGGCAATTACAGGGTGATAAGCCTAACTTCAGTACCAGGCAAACTGGTTGAAACTATAGTAAAGAACAGAATAGTATAGTATCAGACACAAAGCTAAACATAATATGTTGGGAAAGGGTGTTTACAAGCACGTGGACAAGAGTGATCCAGTCTATATTGTGTACTTGGCCTTTCAGAAAGCCTTTGACAAGGTCCCTCACCAAAAACTCTTATGCAAAGTAAGCAGTCCTGGGATAAGAGGGAAGGTCCTCTTATGGATCAGTAATTGGATAAAAGATAGGAAACAAAGGGTAGGAATAAACGGTCAGTTTTCAGAATGGAGAGAGGTAAATAGCAGGGTCCTTCATGGATCTGTATTGGGACCTGTGCTGTTCAACATACTCATAAAAGATCTGGAAAAGGGGGTGAACAATGAAGTGGCAACATTTGTAGATGATACAAAATTACTCAAGATAGTTTAGTCCAAAGATGACTGTGAAGAGTTACAAAGGGATCTCACTAAGCTGAGTGACCGGGCAAGAAAATGACAGACGAAATTCAATGTTGATAAGTGCAAAGTAATGGACTGGAAAAAATAGGATAGGTCCATCAGTGGCTATTAGACAAGATGGTCAGGGACTCCACACCATGCTCTTAGTGTCCCTAAACCTCCAACTGCCAGAATCTGGGACTGGACAACAAGGGATGGATCACTCAAACTTGCCCTGTACTGTTGACTCCCTCTGAAGCGTCCAACACTGGCCACTGTCAGAAGATAGGATACTTGGTTTGATGGACCATTGGTCTGACCCAGTATGGCTGTTCTTATATTCTAATAATGAGGGTGCAATATCAACAAGAAGGGCCATAATCTATTAAAACCTCTGATACTAGACTCATAATAATTGGCTGGAAGATTGATGTGTATACACATTCCTCTTTCTACCTGCCCTGCTTGATACACAAAGAAACAAATAAAGCCCATCTACGTAAGCATGAAGCAGACTGATCACCTCTCAAGTGCAAGTAGCAGCCCTGGAAAGAATTTGGCACAGAAGAATATTCTCCTCCTGTGTCAATGTGCAGTGACAGTGAAAAAAATCAACCAGTATGTTGATACCCTCTAGTACAGCTGTGGCTTAAAAGCAGCAATTTATCCCATAGCATGGGAAATGAGCAGATTACAGGGAGGTCAAATTGTAAGGTGTTGGGGGTAGACTTAGACGGAAGTGAAAGAGACTGAATCGACATTGTGATCCCTCAGAGCTTTGGCTGCTCACTACTTTTGGAGGTAAGAAAGAGGACAGAACGCCCAGTCTCCTGGTCAGTGCTGCTGCCCGTTCAATTTCAGTGGTGGAAAAATTGTCATTTTGCCTCAAAAAGTAAATGTTTCAAAGGGAAGTTTTACCATTTTTGAAACCCAATACCACTGAATCCAGCAACAATAGCAAAATGTAGCCTTTGAGTAAACTCAACAATTTATTCCAAGTGGAAATTCACCATTTGCAGAGGATTATCTCACCACTTTTGTACTGTTCTAGTCCTCAGCTAATTGGTCATGTGAAAATACAAGTAGATGGAGTATGAAGAGACAGGAGAGAACTCCATGGCATAACTCTTTTTTCTCAAAAAAGACCCTCCTCTTCTGTTATTAATTTATAATATAACAAAAGCCTGACCTGAAAGTTAATAAAGAAAGCATGTTTACTAATTAGGCTTTATTCTCATTGGTCCAAGTTAATTGCAAAATATCAATCTATCTTACTTATGAATATGCAAATGTATGTCAGAGTGGTACAAATTTTCAGTATACAGTACTTTGCTAGCTTTAATTACATCAAAAGTGGGTCTATCTCAATTTGATAAGATGGGCCCTACTCTTTAATCAGGAAAATAAGTTTGTCTCTTAATAGGTATCTTCTTTTGACAGTCAGCAAACACTAATTAACAGACATAACTATATTAATTGCATGACTCTACTATATTCTTATCAGCTAGCTGATGTTGCCTGTTTCCTAATGCAAATAGTTGCTGCCTTGGTAAAGTCAACTTGCAAAAGTCTTTCTAATGCTAACTAGCAATCAATGCATATAAGATTTCTAAGATTTCTGTAGGGAATTCTGCATAATAGCTGTATTCTGTCTTTTGAGGTATACACGGCCATTTAGTATAATTATTCCTTAGAGCTGCACCTATCATATTATCAGCTTCTTCGGAGGATAAAGAACACAACTTATTTGTGTAAGAACAAAGAACTATAATCTTTTCCTTTAGGAATTGCTAAACCACTAAGTTAAATGAAGATGTATGACCCAACAGAAAACTTACATTTATAGTAATTATAGTTTTTCCCTTTTCTTAAAAGTCCTTTAACGTTTTTTACTGTGAATTTACTGTTTTTGTAAAGCAGCAGATAGCCCTGGAGACTGCATGGAATCCTACAGAACAGGTATAGTTTGGTCAGTGGCAATCAAAGCTTTCCAACTCTGCCCACCCATAAGTTTTCCCTTAGCCCTATTCTGCAGGGGCCACCTTTGGGACTTCAGTCTCCATGTTCATTCAACCCCCGATCTCTCTAATAAGAGCAGAGTGGGGCCTATCCAGTGTATTGCGCTGAGTGCGGCATGTATGATTACCTGCCCTGTGGGTGGGTGGCGTATGTGTGCAAGTGGTGCAAGGAGCTCCTGGCCCTCAGAGACCACGTACGGGCTTTGGAGGCCAGGGTGGCGGAACTGGAGGAGCTAAGGGAGGCAGAGAAGTACATTGATGAGGCTTTCCGGGACACTGTAGAATTGTCCCACCTCCGGTCAGACAGCCCCTGCGCTGTTAAAGAGGATGGAAGGCCCAGGGAAGCAGAGCAGTCTACGGGAGCAGAGGGAAACCTTCCCATAGTTGGGACCCTCCTTCCAGATGGTGCTGGGGTTACCTCTCACACTGAGGTTACCTCTCCAGGGAACTCCGAGGGAACTCCAGTTACTAGGAAAAGGCAGGTGTTAGTAAAGGGAGATTCGATCATTAGAAACATAGATAGCTGGGTTTGTGATGACCGGGAGAACCGTATGGTGACTTGCCTGCCTGGTGCAAAGGTTGCGGATCTCTCGAGGCATCTAGACAGACTTATGTGTAGTGCTGGGGAGGAGCCGGTGGTTGTGGTACATGTAGGTACCAATGACATAGGGAAGGGTAGGAGAGACGTCCTGGAGGCCAAATTTAGGCTGCTAGGGAAGAGACTGAAATCCAGGACCTCTATGGTGGCATTCTCAGAAATGCTCCCAGTTCCACGCGCAGGGCCAGGTAGGCAGGCAGAGCTTCAGAGTCTCAATGCATGGATGAGACGATGGTGTAGAGAGGAGGGGTTTAGATTCATTAGGAACTGGGGAAACTTTTGGGATGGGGGGAGCCTATACAGGAGAGATGGGCTCCACCTAAACCAAAGTGGAACCAGACTGCTGGCACTAAACATTAAAAAGGTTGTAGAGCAGTTTTTAAACTAGGAGATGAGGGAAAGCCGACTGCTGCAGAGGAGCATGTGGATCGGACAGAGACTTCTCTTAGAGGAGAGTCTATTGATAGAGATTCTCTAGGTTATAGTCAGGAACAGAGGATAGAAGAGGATAATGTAAGGGACAGATCAGACAAGAAACATTCACATAAAAAAGAATCTGACATCAGAAAAGGGCAGACAAATAAACAGTGACAAGTTTTTAAAGTGCTTGTACACAAATGCTAGAAGTCTAAATAATAAGATGGGTGAACTAGAGTGCCTCATGATAAAGGAGGGTATTGATATAATAGGCATCACAGAAACCTGGTGGACTGAGGACAATCAATGGGACACAATCATTCCAGGGTACAAAATATATCGGAAGGACAGAACAGGTCGTGCGGGGGTTTGGGGGGGTGGCACTATATGTGAAAGAAAATGTAGAATTAAATGAAGTAAAAATCTTAAGTAAATCCACATGTTCCATAGAATCTCTATGGATAGTAATTTCATGCTCTAATAAGAATATAACATTAGGGATCTATTATCGACCACCTGACCAGGACAGTGATAGTGGTGATGAAATGCTAAGGGAAATTAGAGAGGCTATCAAAATTAAGAACTCAATAATAGTGAGGGATTTCAATTATCCCCATATTGACTGGGAACATGTCACCTCAGGACGAAATGCAGAGACAAAATTTCTCGATACTTTAAATGACTGCTTCTTGGAGCAGCTGGTACGGGAACCCACAAGGGGAGAGGCAACTCTAGATTTAGTCCTGAGTGGAGCGCAGGACCTGGTCCAAGAGGTAGTAATAACATTTAACATCCCTGTGTGGGAAGAACATCTCAACAGCCCAACACTGTGGCATTTAATTTCAAAAAGGGGAACTATACAAAAATGAGGGGGCTAGTTAAACAGATATTAAAAGGTACAGTGACTAAAGTGAAATCCCTGCAAGCTGCATGGGCGCTTTTTAAAGACACCATAATAGAGGCCCAACTTAAATGTATACCCCAAATTAAGAAACACAGTAAAAGAACTAAAAAAGAGCCACCATGGCTTAACAACCATGTAAAAGAAGCAGTAAGAGATAAAAAGACTTCCTTTAAAAAGTGGAAGTCAAATCCTAGTGAGGTAAATAGAAAGGAGCATAAACACTGCCAAATTAAGTGTAAAAATGTAATAAGAAAAGCCAAAGAGGAGTTTGAAGAATGGCTAGCCAAAAACTCGAAAAGTAATAACAAAATGTTTTTTGAGTACATCAGAAGCAGGAAGCCTGCTAAACAACCAGTGGGGCCCCTCGATGATAGAGATAGAAAAGGAGCGCTTAAAGACAATAAAGTCATTGTGGAGAAACTAAATGAATTCTTTGCTTCAGTCTTTATGGCTGAGGATGTTAGGGAGATTCCCAAATCTGAGCCGGTTTTTGTAGGTGACAAATCTGAGGAACTGTCACAGATTGAAGTGTCACTAAAGGAGGTTTTGGAATTAATTGATAAACTTAACATTAACAAGTCATCGGGACCAGATGGCATTCACCCAAGAGTTCTGAAAGAACTCAAATGTGAAATTGCGGAACTATTAACTAGGGTTTGTAACCTGTCCTTTAAATCGGCTTCTGTACCCAACGACTGGAAGATAGCTAATGTAACGCCAATATTTAAAAAGGGCTCTAGAGGTGATCCCGGCAATTACAGACCGGTAAGTCTAACGTCTGTACCAGGCAAATTAGTCGAAACAATAGTAAAGAATAAAACTGTCAGACACATAGAAAAACATAAACTGTTGAGCAATAGTCAACATGGTTTCTGTAAAGGGAAATCGTGTCTTACTAATCTATTAGAATTCTTTGAAGGGGTCAACAAACATGTGGACAAGGGGGATCCAGTGGACATAGTGTACTTAGATTTCCAGAAAGCCTTTGACAAGGTCCCTCACCAAAGGCTCTTACGTAAATTAACTTGTCATGGGATAAAAGGGAAGGTCCTTTCATGGATTGAGAACTGGTTAAAAGACAGGGAACAAAGGGTAGGAATTAATGGTAAATTCTCAGAATGGAGAGGGGTAACTAGTGGTGTTCTCCAAGGGTCAATCGTCGGACCAATCCTATTCAACTTATTCATAAATGATCTGGAGAACGGGGTAAAAAGAGAGGTGGCAAAGTTTGCAGATGATATTAAACTGCTCAAGATAGTTAAGACCAAAGCAGACTGTGAAAAACTTCAAAAAGATCTCACAAAACTAAGTGATTGGGCAACAAAATGGCAAATGAAATTTAATGTGGATAAATGTAAAGTAATGTACATTGGAAAAAATAACCCTAACTATACATACAATATGATGGGGGCTAATTTAGCTACAACAAATCAGGAAAAAGATCTTGGAGTCATCGTGGATAGTTCTCTGAAGATGTCCACGCAGTGTGCAGAGGCGGTCAAAAAAGCAAACAGGATGTTAGGAATCATTAAAAAGGGGATAGAGAATAAGACCGAGAATATATTATTGCGCTTATATAAATTGATGGTAAGCCCACATCTTGAATACTGCGTACAGATGTGGTCACCTCATCTCAAAAAAGATATACTGACACTAGAAAAGGTTCAGAGAAGGGCAACTAAAATGATTAGGGGTTTGGAGAGGGTCCCATATGAGGAGAGATTAAAGAGACTAGGACTTTTCAGCTTGGAAAAGAGGAGACTAAGGGGAGAGATATGATAGAGGTATATAAAATTATGAGTGATGTGGAGAAAGTAGATAAGGAAAAGTTATTTACTTATTTCCATAATACAAGAACTAGGGGTCACCAAATGAAATTAATAGGCAGCAGGTTTAAAACAAATAAAAGGAAGTTCTTCTTCACACAGCGCACAGTCAACTTGTGGAACCCCTTACCTGAGGAGGTTGTGAAGGCTAGGACTATAACAGTGTTTAAAAGAGAACTGGATAAATTCATGGAGGTTAAGTCCATTAATGGCTATTAGCCACGATGGGTAAGGAATGGTGTCCCTAGACTCTGTTTGTCAGAGGGTGGAGATGGATGATAGGAGAGAGATCACTGATCATTACCTGTTAGGTTCACTCTCTCTGGGGCACCTGGCATTGGCCACTGTTGGTAGACAGGGTACTGGGCTAGATGGACCTTTGGTCTGACCCAGTATGGCCATTCTTATTTTCTTATGTTATGTTCTTATGTAAGATTGACAACAAGGATGCTCATTAATGTTAGTTGTGATGGTGTTTACATGATGTAGGCAACAGGCTGTTATCAGCTAGTCTGATAACTTCTTTTATATAGACCAATTAAAAGCCATCAGATGATGGTTACATTTGGTCTGTACTGGTGTTCACTGTATCTGTATTGATGTCCTAAAAACAAACAGCTCTATAATCAAATATATGACATCTCTCTTGGTACCCCATCTAAACATGCTGCATTCAGCATCGGTGTCCTAGATGTGAAAGGCATAGAGCAGGGGTGGGCAAACTTTTTGGCCCGAGGGCCACATTGGCGTTGTAAAACTGTATGGAGGGCTGGGTAGGGAAGGCTGTGCCTCCCCAAACAGCCTGGCCCCTGCCCCTATCCGCCCCCTCCCACTTCCTACCCCCTGACTGCCCCCCTCAGAACTCCCGACCCATCCACCCCCCCCGCTCCTTGTCCCTTGACCACCCCCTCCTGGGACCCCCCTGGCCCTAACTGCCTCCCGGGACCCCACCCCCATCCAACTCCCCCTGCTTCCTGTCCCCTGACTGCCCTGACCATTATCCACACCCCTGCCCCCTGACAGCCCCCCCCAGGATTCCCACGCCTATCCAACCCCCCGTTCCCCATCCCCGAACGCCCCCCCCAGAACCTCCACCCCATCCAACCGCCTCCTGCTCCCTGACTGTCCCCTGGGACCCCCCCCTTACCATGCTGCTCAGAGCAGCAGGAGCTCCCAGCCCCACCACCCGCGCTGGCAGGCCAGAGTGCAGGCGGTGTGGCACGCTGCAGCTGCGGAGAAGGGGGGATAGCGGGGGAGGGGCTGGGGGATAGCCTCCCTGGCCGGGAGCTCAGGGGCTGGGCAGGACGGTCCCGCGGGCCAGATGTGTCCCGCAGGCTGTAGTTTGCCCACCTCTGGCATAGAGTATCATGCCATTCAATTCTCCTCTAACAATTATACTTGTATAATGCTTTTACATAATATAAAGGTGACGCTGTAATGTCTATGTTAAACTAGATAAATATTATACAAACAAAAAAACTACATTAAAAGAACATTATAAAGGTTGCACTGTCAGGCACTCCAAAATTAGGAAATGCCAGATTTAAGGTTGGCTGTGCCATCTTACTCCAGCACCCGTATGCATATGCTTTATATCTGATCACATACTGGTTTTCTCCATAGGACCCCTGCCTCATTCATTGCACAGGATAGATGGTGCTTACTGAATGAGCAGCTATTCAATATTTTGTTTTCTCCACGTTGTTCAATGTGTGCCCCCCCCCGGCCTTCTTTACTGCACACTATTCAAGCCCTGCTCCGAAGACAGAATTATTCATTTCCTCATGGGCTCTTGTATGGTGCTCATCACAAATCATTTATTTATGTTCACACTGTAAGATGAGGGAGTTGTATTATCTCCATTTTACAGATGGGGAATTGAGTCAGAGAGCTTAAGGTCAAAAGTTTCCACTAATTTTGGGTCCCTGATTTGAGACAGCCAGGACCTGATTTTTCAAACCACTTAGGGGTTGTCTACATGAACATTTAGTTTGTGGTAAGATGGGGTGTGATCTACCGCACACGAGCCTGCTGCAGATTAATTGTTCATGTGGATTCTGCTGATGCACGTTAACAGTTTATTAATGTGCTTTGATCTAGTCCTCTCTGAAACTGGACTAGACCAAAGTGCATTAACAAACTGTGAATACATGTCAGTAGGGTCCATGCGGACAGTTAGTCCATGGCAGACTAGCGTGGGGGTAGATTCACACCCCAGCTTGCAGTGAACTACTTGTTCAAGTAGATAAGCCCTTAGTGCTATAGCACTTTCTGCGTTCAAAGAAGAGCTCTCTTTCAGTTGTAGCTGTGAGGTCTCAGCACTTCTGCAAATCAGACTCCAGGGGGGCAAGTCAGGCATCCAAAAATGAGGAACACACAATTAGTGTCCACATGCGAAAAGCCTGGTTTAAGTGATTTACCTAGCATCATACAGAAACTCTGTAGCTGAGACAGGGATAGAATCCAGTTCCCAGGCAGCATTCAACTACCTTAACCATGAGAACTTCCTTTCTTTAATGTAATCAGGCAGGAGTTATCAGGGTCATCAGCAGGCTTGGAACCTTAGATCCAATTCACAGACCTCTGCCACTTGAAATAGCAGTAGTCATTCTCTATGTGGACCAGCACTAGAGGGGGATGGGACACTTTCCAAATGGGTTTCACAGATGTTTGCTGATATCAGAGGAACAGCAAGACTCAGAAATCCTGGGTTCCATTCCAGGCTCTAACAGGGAGCGTGCTCTAGAGGACACAGATTCTTCTGCTCATTCCTCCTAAGCTTCTACTCTACCTCTTCCAATTTTTCCCCTTCGCTCCCAGTCCCTGGCCCAGCCATTCCCTGTTCCACCTGCCTCGTTACCCCAGATTTGCCTAGCCAGCCCCAGTTCCTCCCCTCTCAGCTCTTCATCCCAATCTGCGTTTCTTCTCCCTTCCCAGTTGCCCTTCCACCACCTATGTTTCCTATCCTCACTTGTCTCCCTCCCTGGGCCCCTTATTCAATCTCCTCCCCAGCCTCCTGGATCTTTGCCCCAGTCTCTTTGCCCACCCAATCCCAATTCTTCCCCCATGTGTTGGTTCCCCAGCAGATCTGTCTCGCCTCCCCTACTTCTTCTTCCTCCTGTCCCACCTGTTCCCAGTCCTGGTCTCCTTGCCCAGACAGTCCTCAACTTCTTTGAGGTTAGATTAGATTATCCAGTGATCCTTTCTAGTCTTAAAAATCTATGAATCCTCAGCTCCCTGTGTCTTCACACATGGGTCCCAATCTTCTTGCCCAGCCCTTCTCAGTTTCTCCCCAACATAACTCCCTCCCTTCCACTGCTAGCCTCCAGTCCCAGTCAAGTGTGTTGTCTTCCTCCCCCTCCCCACCCCACCCCAGGCTCCTTGTCCTAGTCTACTCCTACAACCCCTCTCCAAGCTCTGGCTCTTCTCTCCTTTGTATTAGAAGCAGGTAGCTTCTTCCTCCATGCTGCCTAGGCATCAGCATCAGGAGTCAACAAGAGCACAGGGGAAACAAACTCCTTGTTCTCATTTCCCATGTCTGGCCCTGGCACCGCCCACAGCAACCCAGAGCTGCACTTGCAGGGAAAGTTCTTCTCAGTCCCAGGTTGAGCATGCCCAGTGTAGTTGGAATTTTTTGAGGAATTTTGCCGCTAAAATCTAAGAAGTCTCTCCTTAGCATGTGTGATCTATGATTTTTCAAAGGTTTAAAACTTGGCCAAATTCAGGTCAGATTTCCATAGTGATGGCAAAAGGCACAGCCTTGACACAAAGACCACTCCTTGCCAAATTTCAAGTCCCCCCTCCACAGCATGGGGGCACTAGAGCTTTTCAAAAAAAGGTCATCAGAATTTAACATGGGCACCACAACATATTTTTCACTAGCCTTCTTTTTAGAAGTGGCTGAGCTGTTTTCACTTGGAAAAAAAAAAAAAAGAAAAGAAAAGAAAAGAAAAATCCAGGCTGAGGAAGACACCCAGCAAGGAAAATTTAAGCCCAAATGATTGAAGTTAGGCAAAGTTACAAGCATTTGAAGTGCTGGGCAACCTGAATAATAGATGGTTCTGTCAACCTCACCTATAATAATAAACATTTGAGTAAAACAGTTTTGGCAAAATAAGACTCAGTTTGATGGGATGGGCTGAACCTTAAGATAGTTTACATAAAAGTCATATCCAGGGAGAGTTATTCAGACCTTATTATATAAACTTCAGCCTATCATGGACCACAGCGTAATTTTACAGGTTCCTTATTCACAACAGCTTAGTCACCTCACTACATCCAGATTCTTTACCCTGAACACATCAAAAGGGAAAAAGAAACAAGATAAACTGTGCTGATATTAAAATGTTGCTCCTCATAGCTATGCACCCGGGTTAAAAAAAATTCAAAAAATGACTAGTGCAGTATAAGCACATTATTGTTTTGGAGTCTGAGTGTTTTACCTAAGCTCATTAATCATGTACTTTTAACGTATTTTTCAATGTCCTTTTACTAATTTTTTTCTTAGAAAAAGAAAAGAAGAGAAAGGGGAAAGGCACACAAAGTGAGGGGAGAAAGGGGGAAATTCTGGCTGCAATGCAAAGCTGATTTGGAGCTTTCATTATCACCTTTTCTCCCTGTAGGCATTCATTTAAATGTCAACCGTTTGAAGGCATACCAATAAATATATAAATAGTACAAAATAATTTAATTTGCAAATTCAACATGGGAATGACGACACTGGTTACTTAGGACTTGTCCACTCCAGGAAAATTCATAAGCGTCTTTCTCCACTGGCATAGCTACACTGCTGGCTGCAATCTGGAAAGTGTAGTGTACACAGGACACAAGAATTTTTGCCAGGTAACCCTGCTAAGATAACATAGTGGTAAAAGCGTAAACACCCTGTGTACCTTCCACAACTGCAAGGATAAATGCCATAGTGGTAAAAATGCATGTGCCTACAGGAATCTGCCCAGCATACAGCTGATTTAGGATTAAAGCAGTGCAAAAGGGATGAAGACCTTATAAAAGGATATGGCTTCTCCCGCAACGAGTTTCACTTTTCTTCAAATATTTATCATTTGGTACAATCTAAAGGGAATCCATTCTAAAGGGAAAAGAAAAGGTGCTCTTCAGGAGTATTTTAGAATCATTTCTGGTATGGATGAGTCAGCGGTATCCAGAGCGCAGATTAGCTCCACCACTGGCAGAGTACCATCCTTGCAGTTGGAAGTTTCCCAGAGCCAACCTGCAACCCATCAGTCCGTACTGATGGACTGGTGTTGTGCTATCTCATGCAGAGTATGCGTACTTGCATTAGTTCTAGCAAAAACTCAATCGTCTTGTGTCTTATTCCCTCTATGAATGTGGTCATTTTCAATCATGAGGCCATATGTTATTAGTACCTACCGCTTCAGAACTTTCAGCACTTTGATTCCTGGACAGCAGTTGCTTTATGCATGCTGCATTCTTCTCCCTCAGTGGTATGTTTGGTCAATCTGTCAAAGTGTTTCTTTCACTGCATATACTGTAGCTTTATTTATATGCAAGAATTCATTCTTGGACTGCTCTTCACTGGGATGCCATGTGTGTCCCATTCATGGGTCCACATGAGACAGTTTGCATTGTAGCGGTGCTAACAAGTCAATGAAGCCAAATATGCATCTGAACTACTGTCTGCTGCTTTTTTCCACCAGGCCTGAACATCTGCTTTTTGACAAATTGCCTTTGCATCTTATTTGCTTAGGAATACAGTGGTTGGGATGCTATGCCTAGAAAACAGTTTCACCAGTGTTCAAAATGTTTTCTAATAAGTTTCTGTCACTTTGTGCAAAGAGAAATGGAAAGAAGAGGAGAGATCAAATGAAGATTACGGGATTCTGCTTGCCAAGATCTACCGCACAGCACCACAGATTAGATGACTACATTTTAATATTAAAAGTGATTACAATTTTAAATAGTAAAGTTAGAATGATTCAGCAGTTTGGATAAGCCTAATATAAGGCATAAAATTACTTCTGGGTACCTATATTTTCAAACCTCAAAATGCAAATTGATTGCTAAAGAGACTTTTTAACAGGAAAATGGATTTCTTCTGACCCAAATGGAAATTAAGCCACGTTAAATAAAGTTTGTCATTTACAAAAAATCTTTTAATGCTTTTTTTGGCCATATCTTAGCTTGAGAAGAGACAATGGGAGAGATTTCAAATGCAATGTATTGGATTTATCTATTTGACAGGGCATGTGGGTATGTTCCCTGCACTGTTGCCCCCCATTTTTTTGCTTAGCCCTAGCCCCACCATCCTGAAGAGTGACAAAGATGCTCTCTTCTTGTGGATCTGAGGTCTGCAGGAAGAGTGTGTGTGTGTGTGTGTGTACACACAGATTGAGGAGAGCATGGCACTCAAGGGGCAGTGGACAAGGGATATCTGATGTAGGTTGCCAGCTGGTTGGGGGGAAGCAATGAAGAAAGGGCTACAGCAGAGTAAGAGGGAGCAGTGAAGAGAATCATGGAGAGAGCAGCAGAATGGGTTTGCACCTTCTACACCTCCAGCATCTACATCTTCTAGGTCTCCTGCACATCCTAAGTGCTTATTGCTGCACTGTTTGCCCCTCTAGCCAAGTCTTAGAAGGCCATTGGGGTGTACCACCCTCCTTGCCCAATGTAGGCTGCGGGTTCCCATACTCCCTTCCAGTGCATAGTAGTCTTAGCAAAGTCTCCCTACTCTCCACAAGTCTTAATAGACTCCCCACAATGAGCCTTTTAAGGCTTGCCAGGGCACTGATGTACTTCCTTAGGTGGAGGTCCACTACCAGGCCCTTATACGTTCATAGGAATAGATGTCACTATCTTAGGTGTACCAAATCCCTTGCTGTCCCCAAATCTCTAGACCTCATTAGGTCCCCAGGAAGAAAGGAATCCCATCTCCTATGCCCAAATAAGATCTGCAGGAGTGAGCATTCCTCTTGCCACTTGTGAGTGGCATGAAAGAGTGGGCTATACTCTTGCAGAATCCATGTAATCAGGAGGAAGGGAGAAAAATGGCCAGCAATATATAAAAGCTGGTAAAAGTCCCATTGTGAGTTTGTACCTGGCTCAGGTCCACTATGCAGAGATTGGTGAAAAAGTTTATAGAGTTGTATGATTTTCATATTCAGAGCCTGACCAATTATTGATATGTTCAAGAATATTAAATTGGGGAAAAACTCCTCATGAAAATTGGGCTAAAATGTGAACGATAATGGGCAGAGGACTAAAGGGTAGCAGGAAGGAGAGAGGACAGGATATCTTAGAAAAGAAATAATGAGTGTCTGTACGCATCTAGAGGACTGTCTTGTCCTGAGAGGACTGTCAGAGGTGGCAAGAGGAACAGATAACTCCAGGTAAGCAGGGAACGCCTTGCAGTTGGCAGCACTCTAGTGGAGGGAGGAGGGCAATTCAGATTACACAACCAAGAAAAGGAAGAGGATAATTCTTTTAAGTTATGTGTGGAAAACAAGTTAATGCGAGCATTAAAAACCCTGACCACGCAGCCACGCAGGATGTGCCAAAGTTAGTTTGTTCGGGTGTGGAACTTTTGGACAAGAGTGAGGGTTCCCCCCCCCCCCCCCCAAGCACCAAAAGCAAGTAACTGCTTCCAGTCACTTTGGCAGCTGGAACACATGAGGAATAACTGCAAAATGCTTGAGTCAGATAAAACACATGACAGAATCTGAATCCCACTACCGATTTGTTGGAATAGTCTCATCAGATTCAGAAATGTCCTTTACTCCCAGCCTTGTACACATTCTCTAGAATATCTGGCAGCCTTATTAGGCAATCTCTTAAGAGACTGTCTTAATAGACTGCCCCTAAGCATTCCTCAAATTGAGTACAATTCAGCGTCATCTTTAGTAGTAGACTACGATGTCAAACAACTGATTTCTGCTGGTTCCTGGAGTGGTCTTGTACATAATTATATGTATTGTTATCAACCATTCCTGACCCTGCAATCAGATGTAGTTGTGCTATTTTGTGTTTGGCAGACATGCTGTATGATTTAGCAAACCCCTCTAATTACAAGTCATAGTTTTTACAGGTTTCATTTGTGCTATTTTAATTCCATCCAGAGCAGCACTTAAGTCTTACAGTTTCTTGCTGTACCCTTGCATCTGTCAGGAATCAGGATTTGCAGCAAAGCCATTCCCTGGGAAACCTATACAGCTGGTGTGTAAAACGGTGCTTGATTGGTTGGAAGACTCAGCAGACCAGTTCAATTGCTGCTCAAAGCATTTGCCCATAGCTGCAGTAGTTCCTGTGCCAGCTTCGTTCCCAACCCTGCTCCTGCCTTGCCTGGTTCTGACCCTCAGCTCTGATTCCTGACTTCTGACCTCGGTTCTGGCATCTGACTCCAGTTTTGACCCTTGGCTCCAACTCCTGTCTTCTGCTTCAGCTCTGAACCTGGCCTCTGACTACTAACTCTTACTCTAATCAGTGGGCACAACTGTC
This sequence comes from Terrapene triunguis, assembly GCF_002925995.2. Taxonomy (NCBI): domain Eukaryota; kingdom Metazoa; phylum Chordata; order Testudines; family Emydidae; genus Terrapene; species Terrapene triunguis. The sequence goes on from NW_020664393.1 coordinate 13,863,247, forward strand.
CATGTCCTGGTCACTGACAGCATCTGCTATATTTGATCTCTTCTGGATTTAAATCAGAATTTTGCAGGATGCCATGTAAAGATTAATTATCATTCAGAAAAGCTAAGTAAATCAGAGCAAACATTTACGCTTAACTTTTATTCAGCTGGCAGGTGATGTCATATCATAGCAGGGCATCATTGCAAGAGCTTCATTTCAGTATCTGACAATATCTCATTATTTTCCTGCCATCTTGGGGGCTCTCTGACTGAAATAAAGCAATGAGAATGAGGCACTGTTTCAGATTAGACATGCTGGTTCTCATCTTTGGTCTTGTCACAGTTACTCCTCTAGCTACATGTCTGTCCCCTTTCTGGACAATCTGAGTGCACCCCCCTCAGATCTTGGGACTCTTGCTGTTACCTGTTTCGGAGCTGTTGTGATTCTTCCACTCTTAGACTGGGAGCTTCCCTGTGTATGCCAGCCACTTATCCCCCTGGGTTTCAGGCACCTGTATTTCTTCCCTTCTGGGAGCTGTGACCAGAGATATTCACCAAAAACCTTGTTAAGAAAGTATTTTTATTTACTAGTTGGAGCAAAGCATTAGAGAATAAAGATTTTAAAGCAAACAGTTTATATGTAGATGACATCTTGCTTATGCTTCACTACAAGCTAAATTAGAGAGGGTTCCCTCTTAGGTTACAGGAACAGAATAGGCCCAACTCACATTCTCCCAGCAAAGCCTAGCTCCTCCTGTGTGTCTTTGGGACTTGGTCTGTTTCTCCCATTGACCCACTCTGTTCAAACTGATTTTGAGTGCTGCTCAGGGAAAATGAGCTATAGACTGTAAAGCTACTTGCTCTGGTATTGTTTCTTAATTACCTTGAAGCGTAGGCTGTTAGGCAACTATTAGAAATGTCCTCGGTCCTGGTTACTGGGTAAGCTACGCCTTAGACCCCTTTCTGACCCTCTTGAGTACACCGCTTCCAGGACAGGTTTTGTTACCTTTTCCTGCCTTGAGTGGAACCATGTGGTCCAACCACTCTTAGACTGGGTCTCTGGGCTGTAGCCTCCCTGTTTACCAACCATGTTAACTCAACTGGCTCAAGTGGGTCAGCCTTTTTGCTCTGGGAGCCTGTGACAGCAGCTGACTTAAATGGTTCATAAACAGCCTCTACAAAACAAAGTAGCATCTAGTTGCCCAAAGGAACCCACTTTTCTAGATGCTGTGTTAAAACAACAAATAGTTCTAGATGCGTATTTCCTTACCTAAGCATTACCTCTCTAACCACAGCTCAGTTAGATCCAGCTTATTCCCATTTCTGGGGTGGGAGAGTCACCTGCTTGTTGCATTTCCTGTTTCTCTGCCTGCCAGAGGCAAAGCTCTAGAGGTTGCAGCTGACAGCCCACTCAGTTCCCCTTCTCCCCAGGCCAACATTTTTAAGGTGTTGGATCCATTTGATTCTAGGCTGTGAGCCTTGGTTGTTTTTCACTTTAAGGAGACAAACAAACCAAGCAGGGGAGGGATAGCTCAGTGGTTTGAGCATTGGCCTGCTAAACCCAGGGTTGTGAGTTCAATCCTTGAGAGGCCACTTAGGGATCTGAGGCAAAATCAGTACTTGGTTCTGCTAGTGAAGGCAGGGGGTTGGACTCAATGACCTTTCGAGGTCCCTTCCAGTTCTATGAGATAGGTATATCTCCATATATATTATATTATAAGAGTCAACCATGCCAGCCTGTTAGGAGCTAAGCAGAGGCATTTCCCAATTAATAGCTCCCCCCCACTATTCCCTTAAGGAGCCTTATCTTTGCTCTTGTTTCATTTCCTGTTGGCTTCTCTCTTAACAATGTCCTATGATTTAACTCCTGACAGTCAGACAGGATAATAACAAACAGATAAACTGAGATTCATAGGATACCTGTAAAAATAATATACATAACTCTCATTCTCCACAGCCTCCTTCCTTTTTCCCTAGGTGCATAGGCTCTGCTACCTAGTCAGACCCATAGAATGAAATATCCATTCCCATATGTAATACAGACATACCACGATAGTGTCAGACTGGAGATGCTATTAATAATTAGTAAAGAACACCTCCATATTTATCATAGATCTTTTATACAAGACATGTCCTACCTAAGTGTAGGAAGGAATGGGCCACTTATCACTCCCATTTCTCTGATCTTGGATGTCTAATGGCTTTCTTATGGTTGGGCAACAGAGACTGGACAAGAAGTCAGCAATGGATAGATGCATTATGTGCATTACGATGGGGCACTTCTCCCTGCTGAATCATAGACTCAGAAATATGTAGAAACAACATAGTCTCTGATTGATGGCATGTAACTCATCCATAATGATCTGTATAATACAGGGCAATCATTCTGTAGACTGGTGCAGGTCATTGAATAACATGTTTGCAATCCTGCAATCCATTACAGTTCAAAATGGGAATAATGACAGATGTTTCAGGCAAACCTGCCCAAACACATAAGAATTTGAAAATCCTTTGCACTAATATTACACAGAATAAACATTTCATTCAGCATCATATTCTAAGTATATAATGTAATGGAAAACAGTTGACTAAAACTACCTACTGTATATTTCCTACTACCAGTGTGATATTATTTAAAATTCTGTCATTAACTCTAAATTTTATATGGATCCATTCAATATACATACAGCAATACTGTGTATTTTAATGGAAAGAAAAGTTTCTTCAAGATTCCGTTCTCTCTGTTTGAAATGAACGTTAATCTTCCAATGTTTCTCTTAACTGGCTTAGTCTTAAGATCTGAATGTGGGACTGATAACTGGTTCAGAAAAATAAAAAATCCTTTTGCCCAAACAGTGACCCATTTCTAGGACCAAACTGAAACTAACCCTTTATTAAGGTTTGTATATATGTTTTATTCATTTATTTTTATTTACTTCTTGGCTCAACCAAAAGTAGAAGTGCTGGATATCTTGTGAATAAGCCTATCGATAAAATTATTTCTAGACCAGTATCACAGACTCAGTTACACTTTGGATAATCTTGCAATAAATATCCAAATTTTTGAATGCTTATCTGAACCAAGCCAAGACATTGCATCTTTTCAAATTTGCACTAACCTCAGTGATTTTAGTTTATAATTTAAGCTATTTAAAGGATTTCTCAAATATCAAAACAATGATATTTTAAATCCACACAGTTTTTTTTCATCCCAGTGCATCTACAAAGCATTTAAAAACACTGGTGTACATACACATACACACACACATATATACACACACACACACACACACACACACACACACCGCATCATTCACACACAGCTATCTCTTGGATGGAGGTCAAAAAACAGACAGACAGCATACTAAACAAAGTTTTGAGGAGGAAAAGAAAAAAAAGCGAATTATATGTCTCACACATTTGTTAGGGGAATTCATCTCCAGTAGTGGGATACACATTTCCCTTCACACAGCTGGAATGTGGCACAGGAGAATCCTAACATTTGGGGAATGTAGTCTACATTATTGCTATTTCAGGTAAACATGCATTATGTTCTTCTCTCATTTAAATTATACTGACGGCTATAGAAAAGACTACAAGCCAAACAACCTAATATATTTTGGAAAAGCAGCTATTGCATTTGCTCTTCCAAGATATGTTGATCTTCCAAGATATGCAGTGTATTAGAGGGCAGATTGTGGCTTCAAGTAATGTGACAAGCATATTAGACCTTATTAAAACACTCTCTAAACAATTCTGAATGTAGAAAATTTGTGACATACACTTATGAGTAATTAAGTAGAAATGACACTTTCTGTGTAAAACTGCATTTACCATTCTAAAATCGGAAGACAGTACTCAAGAATATCTTCAGCACAAGAAAAATTGTTACCTCAAGCCATCCTCATTGCCAAAACCCTAATCCTTATCAAATGGAAATCACCATCTGTCCATTAGATCAATGACTGGCATTTGGGTCTCATTGATTTAGCTATTATGGGAAAGATATCATATAGGATACATGACAAATTAGACTCTGTCATAGATATTTGGTCAGATTTTACTCAGTCTTTCCAAATGAGATAATTAGCTATAGCTTTTGAATTTTAAGCTAGTGTAAATGTTACAGATTAAGCTACTGTAATCTCTTTTCCTTTATCCACTTTTCTTTTTCATATACATGGATAATGAGGCTTTTTGTCTATATTTTTGGTGTCACATTTAACCCCTCCCCCAACATTTTCTCTCTGAGTGGAATATATAAAAAGTTGTACGTTGTTAATAATCAAGATCAAGTATTTTAGAAGAATCCAGAATGAACCTCTGTGTGCATTGTAAATCAAAATTTAAATACTTCAGTCATATTTCATTCTGGGATGCCCATTCATAAGATTACATATTGGAAGAGATTTTGTACAACACTTTTACATTTCAAATACCTTTTATTAAACAATTTTAATGCTAAACCTGATATTTATTGTAATTCTTAATTACAATAAATATCAGTGATATCATTAAAGTTGTGTAAATTATAATCTTAAAGTGTAAATACTTTTCTTAAAACTTCATCAAACCATATGATATGGAAAAATATACACAATAAACACAGCAACTGCCTACATTCACACATGCATTCTATTTTTTTTAAGCTGGTATTTTTAAAGGTCTCACAGGCACACACTTGAAAGCAGCTGACATTGCCACCATCTTTTGAAAGTCACTTCATCCTGCAGGATAGTTGTGGATACATATATTTCATCCACATAGTTACTTCTTATCTCTCCCACATCCATGTTGCTTTTCATAGTCTGGACTGCATCTCTCTTCCAGCTACAGTGGAGTTGGTCGGAGGGCCCCTCTGCTCCGAGCCCCAGTACATATGAAGTGATGAGCTGCCCGGAAATGCACTTGCACTGGCAGCTGCTCTCAGGTTGTGTCGATGAGAGGTTGTTGTTACCCCACTGAAGTTAGGGGTCAAAATCTGCCCAGCGCCAGCATCCCTGCTGTTACTATCTGCTCACTTTGGTCCTCTTCACATCAAGGTGAGTTTCTTGCAGCATAGCAAAGACCCAGGAGAAGCATGAAGATGGGAGAGAGAGTCAGCCAGAACACAGCTGCCTTTCCTTCTCAAGCCAGTAACGAAGGAGAGCAAGTGAGTGAAAGGAGAGTTACTGAAGCTTCTCTTTTAACACAGCAGCAGTCCCAGCCAGCAATCTTACCTAGCCAATCCAGCCCCTGCCTCCCCCAATTTCTTCCTGACTCTAAAGCTAGGTCTACACTACCCGCCTGAATCGGCGGGTAGAAGTCGACCTCTCAGGGATCGATTTATCGCATCCCGTCAGGACGCGACAGTCGATCCCCGAATCGATGCTCTTACTCCACCAGCGAAGGTGGGAGTAAGAGCTGTCGACGGGAAGCCGCGGAGGTCGATTTTGCCACCGTCCTCACAGCAGGGTAAGTCGGCTGCGATATGTCGAATTCAGCTACGCTATTCGCGTAGCTGACTTTGCGTATCTTACATCGACCCCCCCCCGTAGCGAAGACGTAGCCTTAGTCCAGGTAGGAGAACTTGGCGGGGGGGAGGGCTGGGGAGGTGAGCAACCAAGGCTCCGGAAATGAGAAAATGGTGTTAGGACCAGTGGAAGCTCGGAAGGGAGAAAGCACAAACTAAACCAATTCAGTGCTGCCCTGCCCACTGCCACATCTATTTATTCTCAACCCAGTATGCCCACACAGACTATAATTTGCCTCATAGTATCTCTGAGTTATGATACAAAGAAAATACATAGAGTCAGATTAATATAGAACGAGGAGTTAGTTCAATTCATTTTCTAAAAAAAAACCCCACAAACAAACAAACAAAAAAAACAACTACCCACAACAAGCAGTCAATATTTCAGTTTATAGCAAGGGATGTTGATGATCGCATTATGGGTCAAATGTATTCCTAGTGTCATCTTGGGCAGTGTGGATGGAGGAACACCCCTCCCCCACCCAACACTGCAAATCACAACTGCTTTCTCAAAATCCAGGAGCAAGGATGTATTCAACAGTACCCAAACTTTTGTATGCTACCTAGGCAGAAGGTGGGCAAACTCACCCACAGTAGATGGCTCAAAAACAGACTCCATCTTCTCTTTTAAATTCTCCTCTTTGCAAACCAGATCCTCCTTATCTGGGTTAAGTTGCTGCCAGTTCATTTTCATCCAGATCCCTATTTCAGGCAGACATTGAAAAACTACTAATGAGATCGCGTAATCTGAGTTCAAAGAAAATAATGAGAGAGAGAACATATTTGTTGGGAAAAAAGATAGCCTCAAAACTATATTACAGCCAAGGCCTTGTACATTGTATAATTCTGAGGCTGGTAAATTTGTTGCAGACTCCACACCAATTTGTAGAGTTGCAATCCAGATTTTAAGTTTTCTTTAAAAAGTGTCTAGCTTGTCATGGTTGCAAGCAAATCTTCCAAGCATATAACTGAAGCAGAGATGTATTCATGAGACTGCAAAGAACCTGAAACAAGAAATCCAAGAGAGGTGTGAACTGCTGCATTTGTGTCTGTGTGGTGTTAACTCTGAAGGCTAATGATGCCAATGCAATTGCCTATACTTTACTATTTCATCTGCTAATCATGTTAAGCAAACACTTCAGCTGTTGTATTTATTATCCCACAATCGCAACTCCCTTCCAAAGACCAAATGTCTTCTAACCAGTTGCAAAAATCACCCCTTGACAATTCCTACAGTGCAATTATGTGCTGTCCATATTCAGCATATTGATGATTGACAGTCTAAAGGTGGAGTAAATTGATTTTAATATTACAAATAAATAACAAGGGATACTCTACCGATCATAGTATTCATTTTTAATTCAATACAAAATTCTTTGGCATTTATCGGAGTATGCCACAGAATTTCCAGGCTGCTGCAAGTGCCATGGAAACAAATGAATCTTGCCATAAAACTTGGGTACACTTTGCCACCGAGTAGACAGCACCTTGTTTGCAGAAAGCTTTTGATAAATGTGCAGCATTTTGGAGTATAATAATGCAAGGAGCAACAATACTAGATATATATGTACCTTTACTACTAGTGTTTTCTAATTCAGTTTTTGCTAAAAAAACAGAAGTAATATTGGGATCTTTGAATCTGTAAATACAGGCTGTATGTCAAAATCTGCCCTGTCTTCTAGCCAATGCCACTCCACTGAAGTCATTGATATTGCATGGGGTATAAGTCAGTGCAGAATTTGGCATTATAGCTTTAGTCAAAGCTGAAATTTCTTTAAAGTTCTGCTGTACTGGGACTTTTAAAGCCAGTCAATTTGAATCTGTAATTTAGCTTCCCATTACTTTTTCATGACACCTTCTAGGCCAACATAACTTCCTTGGTGCCCAAAAGATTTACAGTTTATGTCCTGGAATACAGCACTCATATGACCCTATGGACAAGAGTCACATATATCCAGTTGCTCTATTGGTGTAATACAAAAAATTAATGAGGCCATTTCTGAAAGGATGTTCTGGTAATTTACAAAAGCATGGTACATAAGCTAAACATACCTTAGATATCACATAATATGTAAAGCTGTAAAATGAATTAACACCAATACAGCATGTGCAAATAAATAAATAAATCACTTTGTCAAGTTCTAAATGGAAACTAATTATTGATATGATTCACTTCTAGGTTTTCTTACCTTCCCTTGTAATTTCCTCTATGCTTGCAGTATTATTTTAAATACATCTAACTTATTACACCACTGTCCACCATGTCCTTATGTGTCTTTGTTTGAGTAAGGGAGGAGTCAGGATGGGAATCTTTGTTATTGAGCAGAACTCTTGCTTCAAAGAAGTCACTACTTTCTTGATTTTTTTTTTTAAATAAATGCCAGTAGATTCCCACTGACTTTCAGAATTTTTAACAATTGTATTACCTAAAAATATACCATAATCACATCAGAAATTCTATTCGTCTGAATCTGAATCTTTACGTTTCACCTTCTGATTTAACACACAGTACAAGGCATATTCAGGTCTCCCCATTGTTTCAATATTCTGTATAAAGAAGTTTACACTTTATGAGTCATTTAAATAATAGTAACAATATTTTGCCCTTTAAAAATATCTAAAATCCACTACTTTATTCTAAGATAATAATGACTCCACATTAAAAAAAAAAAAAAAAAAAAATAGTTTAGGCCAAGCTGCCAAATCCTATTACAGATTCAATCCTATTAAAACGTTCCCAGGTTTAAGCCTGCTTTGGAGTTTTTCATAAGAGTGCATGACCCCTACCAAAACCCCTACATGTGTGGTCAAGGGACCTAAGGATAATTGTAAACTCCATGGGCTCCCATTAATCTCAGCACAGTCAGATATTAGTGCTTGTAAATCAGCACCTAAACAAGGACAATAGTTAAAGCCATCAATAGTCTTTTAATGAGGCAGATCAAAAACAAATGAAAGCAGCAGGACACTAGGATTTGCCAAGGAGGGGAAAGGAAGGCAGAAGGCTTTGTCTGATTTCTTACACAAAAGTAGATCGAATTAGTCCAGGACCTGTGCTCTTACTACTGGATCTGCTGTTAAAAATATATAATTTCTAGTGCCTCACTCACTTTCAGTTTACAGGGACCAGGAGTTTTTTATATATCTAAAAGATGAGGCTATAACTGATCATCACATCAGGTGAATGTGGAATGTGTGTCTGTCAAGAATTAGAATGAATTATCTACATCCTGGCAGGCATACTGTGCAGCTTTTGAAATTCCCACAGATGTTATTTAGCCATCAGAAAAGAAAGTGTCCTGTTATGAAGTTCTACATTTAAAAAGGGGAAGAAAATAAAGCATGATCAGAATTTACTACCTAACACGCATGTGCAGCAGTACTACCCTGGTTGCTGGGCAACCTAAAGGCACCGTGCCATAGTAAAAGGGGGAGTAGAGGAGACAAACGCACAGCAACATAGGCAGCTGAATTAGGTAGTTAAGAGGACACTCACTAGGAGTCCCCTAGCTTCCAGATCATTTCTATTTTATCTTTTTATTTTGCTGCTAGCTGCTCTAGGCACAATTAGCTTAAAAAGCTGTGAGGCAGAGAATAGTTGGGGGGAAGAAGCTTTAAACCCATAGAAAAGCTTGTTTTAGGTTATTCTGCCGAAACAAAAGGCCACAAGAAAACATTTTGAAAACTAAAGGGGGAGACTAACTTGTTCATCTTTTTTTACAGCTGATATCTTGACATCATGTATTGTGTAGAATGTCAAAATAAAACTAGAAGCGCTTCCAGTGCCTTACTTAACATTTGCCTTAGGAAAAAGCATACTGTAGAGCTACTTTAAATTACAAGTTCATTTACAAAACTTTTTGCATCTTCAGGGCTGTTGCCATTTTTCTTTTCCTTGGGTTATTGTTCCTGAAATGAAAAAGTGTGTCTAAAGATCTCAGGTAAAATCCTTTCACAGTTTCATATCAATCAGGCCAAAATTTCACCCCATGTGTCTATTCTTGCATCCTTTTTGCCCATGAGGAGTTAGGTTTCATGCAAATAATCCCACCCCACTACTTGCACAAGAAACAGCTACTGACATACATAAAGGGTTACAGGATTGGAGGCCAGTTTATATAGCACTCTCTTTTTCAGTATCTTTGAAACAACACTTAGATACCACAATGATAGCAACTATAGAAAACTAAACAGACATAGAGGAACTGTAGAGCAGTCTACCACACTGGGCAGGTAGGATGGGCATGATGTCTTAATAGGTAGCACTCTCTTACTCTGGATCAGATGGCTACAGATCTTTGCTCCTCTCTAGAAATTATAGAGTTGCATTTTCATTATACAGTTGGAAAATAATTCTGTGGCTAATAATAGTCACTCTCTCTCTAATGAGATCACTTCACAGTCACTGGCAGTGAGGCAAACATTTACAGCTAAGTGCTCAAAAGAGTGTGAAGTACAAACTGTATATAAATCATTCCTCTGGAAAACACTATTTGAGTACAACACAAGATACTTTCAAGTATTCCTAAAGCAGGAAGAATGTACACAGTCACTTCAGTCTGACTGTGGTACATCAGCCTGATTCCACTTGTTCTTCACTAGAGTTAACAGCTGTCTACATTATCCCATTCTTTCACATACAGGTCCCCATATACAAGACCAGCTACAGTCAAAAATTCTTATTACACAATTCCAAGAAGCTGCGTAAGTCTAACAGAAGCATAAAAAAGTAGTACTACTGTTGGTCACCAATTCCAAAGTATTTGCATTTGGGGAAGCTGTTAAATGCTGCCTCTGCAACATATCCGATTTACGTTTTTTAAAACCCACAAAACTTTCTAACCATTACTTTTTACTGCTCTCCATAGCCAAAAGGTGGCAGTGTACTATCCATCATTCATTAGTGACACTATCTGCAGAGATATACTTGTGTTGAGCAATTGTATCCACTTTATGTCACCACGGTATGCTGATTTTCATTATAAAGATTTAAAAACTGTAATTTCCGTGAACACATAAGATTAATTATACAAATCACAGTGGAAAGCAGCAGAAACATTCTTTGATAAAGAAATAGAAACTAATCTGATCTCAGTGATTCTGCAGCCCATTTAAGCTCTGCCTGTGGTATCACAACCAAAACACCTTGCTCAGTCTGCAGTTTAGCTTTCCTAGTCTTGTACCAGAATGAGGAACATGGAATGAGTCTTGCTGACTAAACATTGTTTCAGAAGTAAAGAAGCTTATATGAAATAAATATGCTGTAATGACTAGCCTACACATAGCGTCGTAATACATTATACATAATATTTAGCACACACGTGTATATATATATATATGAAAGCATGTTTCATAGATGTCAAATCTGGAGCTAGTCAAAAGTTTTCTTTTGAAACTTATTTTCAATGGAAAAAGGCCTTTTGCAAAGTAATTCTGTTATCATAGAAATGCTGGGTTTTCATAGAAAACCTGAAAACAAAACCAAAAAAAAAAAAAAGATTTTTGGTGGCTGAAAACCAAACATTTCCAGTTTTCAGGTTTTGTATGAAAACCTTAAAATATTCAAAGAAAAATTTTGACAAAAATGAAAATAGACAATTTCGTTGACATTTTTGCAGGGAAAAAACTAGCCTTTCCCAATCAGCTGTAGTCACAGCACTTTACAGATGTTGACAAGCATCATTATCCCCATTTTACAGATGGAGGAAATTGAAGCATAATGTAATGCTCAAGTTCACACAGTGAGTCAGTGGCAGAATAATGAGTAAGACAGTCTAGTCTCAGTCTGGTGCCCAATCCATTGCTTCCTCAAATATCTGTGTATAATATCTATTCTAGTTTGTGTCATTACGTGGATACTATCAGTGCCTGGAAAAGAAATTGATGGCATTAAAGAGTAATTTGCTGTTTCTCAAATGGTTCACCTTTGTCCATCGTTGTCCCTCTTTTTCAGCTGCAACATGGAACTGGGATTATCAATGGACACCTCTCCCTAATGTGTGTGCTCTATATTTTTTAGTCATCTTGACGCCTCCCTCTGATTATCTCATGTCTGGGTAGTTCCAGGGGAGCAGGAAGGAATATGGTGAAAGGCACAATGGATTTCAGGGGGATAAATGGGAGGGGCTAAAACTCACTTTTTGTGTTCTCCTATCAGCCATGAGTGTTGCCTTTGGGACAAGCTTCAAACGTGTCATCTTAGCTGAAGCAGGTGGGAGGCATCTCAGAGACAAAGTGAAAGGGGGGAAATGGGATTGTATAATTTTAAACCTTGCAGATTGGATCTAATGTCAGCCTTTGATATTATTGACCATGAGGCATTTTGAGTTGTATGTGGGATGTATCAACTAGTGGATTACTCCTTCCTCAGATTGATCCTAGGGAGTTCTGCACACCATCTTACTCATCTATGTGTAGGTAATTGCAAAGCAGCAGGGGAAGTGCTGAGATATTTTGGGCTATGGTGACATTAGTGTGCACTTCAGCTTCTTTTAGTAAAATCTAGAGGATACATTTTCATTGCTGTCACAATGCCCAGCCAAGATAGGAGATAGGAAACTACACAATAGTGAACTGACTTTCCTGACAAGATAGGTGAGATGCTTCTTGGTAGGAAGAAGCTTCTAAAAGAGCAGGCTGAGATGACTGTCAGGCATTGAGGAAGTTATCCCCAACTTTTCACCAAAGTGTTCACTGTGTAGAAGTCCTATTGGATTCTTTGCTGTGCCTGGATTCTCAAGTAGCAGTAACGGACTGTAGCTTCACTGACCTCTGCAGCAGGCTAGGAGCCAGTGATCATTCCTCTATGATGCACACCTCACAAATGTCAGTTGCACCTTTGCCACCTCCAGGCTAGTTGCTGCAATGATCTCTACTTAGGGCTAGGCTTGAAGACCACCTAATAGCTTCAGCAAGTGCAAAATACTGTTGCATGCCATCCTTAGCAGGGTATGCTACTATGAACACCAAATATTTATATTCAGAGTTTTATATTGGCTTGCTATTCATTTCTGCATACAGTTCAAGGTGCTGGAGACTATTTTTATAACCCTGACTACTGTGTGACCCAGTGATGTGAGTGATTGCACCTTGCCTTATATATTGCCATGCAGTCACATTTGGATGGCTGTCAGTCCCTACATTAAAAGTTCCTGGGCCCCTGCATTTGCAGCTTGCTCCCTTTTGACCTGATCCAAAGCCCAGTGAAATCAATGAAAGACTCCCATTGACTACAATGGGCTTTGGGTCAGGCCCTTTGGACAGGCACCAGAGTGTGAGGTTGGAAAGCAAACATACATGGCTCACTTATTTTGTGTAACATTTTTGACTGCTTTTGTTTAGTCTTGGTCTTTGCTTATTTTGGTTTTTACTTTTCATTGTTAATTTGATGTTGTGGGATTAACATTTGGTATATTAAGACATGGGTCTTAAGCCATGTGAACGATAGGAGTAATGGCAGACTTAGTGCCATCAGAATGGCTGCTCGTGTAATTTGAATTTTTTTTTAACTGAATGCACCTGGTTTCTATGACAGTAGGTGCTATATAATTAACACAGTAAATATAACTATTCAGAACATGGAGCTTTGCAAATTTTAAAACTTAACTTTTTTTATTTTCCTGACTTTTCAGTGTATGACATTATGAATTATATTGTACAATTTTGTATTTATTTATCATCATTATGATTTACACTGTGATAGCAATACATGTGAAAGAGCTGAGTGTCCAAAGAGAAGTTGAGCAGAGTATGATTACTGATGAGTGAACCTCAAAACATTGGTGACTCAGCCAAATTTATAGGTCTCTGGTGTCAGAAATCGGAAATAAAAATCTCATGAGAATAGACTTCATGAGAGCGTCACTAGTACTCATTGTCCTGCTTTCTTGTGCTGGGCTACAATCCCTCTGCAGTTCACTGAAATTGAGATGCACTCAGCTCAGGGGATTCTTAGTTAACAAAGACTTTTACAGTGCCCAGCGTTCAGCTTTTCTGGGCAATTTGTACCCTGTGCAGTTTTAGTTTTTTCTGATCTTCCGTCTTACCTATTTTGCTTCCTTTTCTGTCCCTACTTCCCTTTCCCAAAATAAGCAAACAGAAAATAACAAACCAGTAACCACTTTGTCTGTTCTCCAGCCACCACACTTAAAACTCACTTAAAATCACTACCAGTATCTCAAAGCAATCAGCTGTGCACAGATCCTGCCGACTACGCCACTGTGACAGGTTGGATCACAGAAACCCCCTTGGGAGCTGCCACCTGATGTGCCAAGACTACCCCTGCTTCTGTTTTCCCTGCCAGTTCAGGACTCCAGCACCCTGTCTTGCTGAGTCAGACACTCCTGTCTGACTCCAACACAGACCAAGGGTTTGAATCACTTGTCCCAAAGCTGCAAGTTTACCCAAAAACAGCTCACAGGAGTGTGCTTGTCTTTAGCACTCAGATGCCCAACTCCCAATGGGGTCTAAACCCAGATAAATCCGTTTTACCCTTCATAAAGCTTATGCAGGGCAAACTCATAAATTGTTCGCCCTCTATAACACAGATAGAGAGATATCCACAGTTGTTTGCTCCCCCAGGTATTAATACATACTCTGAGTAAATTACTAAATAAAAAGTGATTTTATTAAATACAGACAGTAGGATTTAAGTAGTTCAAAGTAGTAACAGTCAGAACAAAGTAAGTCACAAGCAAAATAAAATAAAATGCGCAAATCTATGCCTAATCAAACTAAATACAGATAAGTTCCTCACCAGTTCCAGAATGCTCCCTTTTACAGGCTAATCTCCCTTTAGCTTGGGTCCAGCAATCTCTCACACCCCTGTAGTTACTGTCTTTTGTTTCAGTTTCCTTCAAGCATCCTGGGGGGTTGGAGAGGCTCCTTCTTTAGCCAGCTGAAGACAAAATGGAGGGGTCTCCCCCAGGGTTAAATAGACTCTCTCTTGTGGGAGGAGACCCCCCTTCTCCCTCCTATGCAAAGTGCAGCTCCAAAATGGAGTTCTGGAGTCACCTGGGCAAGTCACATGTCCCTGCATGACTCAGTCTTTACAGGCTGAAGCCATTGCCCACATGGAATCTTGCATGTCTCCAGGAAGACTTCTTATGTGGATTGGAGCATTCCAAGATGCATTGTTCCCCAAGTGTTTCCTGATCAGGTACTTAACCTGGCGAATTCCTTCCTAAAGAAGCTGACCAAATGCCTCCCAAAGCTTACTTAGAAACCAAGCAAGCATACAGCCCATATTCTTAACCTTAAGTAGAAAATGATATATATATATGTACAAATAGGATGAATAGATATAGTAGACCATAACCTTTACGGAGATATGTTACCTGGCACAGGCAGCACCAAACATATTCCAGTTATGTCATACATACATTTATAAGCACCCCCTCCCCATAAAGCCTTATGGGGTACACTGTCACAATGTGAAAGAGCTGAGTGTCCAAAGAGAAGTTGAGCAGAGTATGATTACTGATGAGTGAACCTCAAAACATTGGTGACTCAGCCAAATTTATAGGTCTCTGGTGTCAGAAATCTGAAATAAAAATCTCATGAGAATAGACTTCATGAGATTTTAGGTCATTCCAAATTCCAACTAGGTCAGAAACATATGGTCAAAATCTTGCAAGCAAAAGTGTTCTCACCAAATCTTCAGTACAGTTTTGTAGATTTGAGAGGTTTGGACAGATTGGATAGCTTTATATAACCTAAGCTCTGGGGTCAGAGGGAAAAGAGATTCAAGTGCAGGCTGATGGAATGGAAAGTTCTGAGCTCTAGTTTGTTGCTACAGAGGAGACATTATCTTCTAGGTTCCTTAGTGAGAGAAGCTTAATACAAGGTTTTGGAGTCACAATATGTTGACCATAAAGTCAAGGGTGAAATCATGGTCCCATTGAAGTCAATGAGAATTTTGCCATTAATTGAGAGGGGCCAGGATTTCACCCCCTTCCTTCCCCCTTTTTTTGGGGGGGGGTGAGTCTCTGTTCCTACACTTGCCTACTCTCTCACACATTCCCTGTAGACTTTAAGGTCAGAAGGGACCATTATGATCATCTAGTCTGACCTCCTGCACAACACAGGCCACAGAATCTCACCCACCCACTCCTGTAACAAATGTCTGAGCCATTGAATTCCTCAAATCATGGTTTAAAGACTTCAAGGTGCAGAGAATCCTCCAGCAAGTGACCTGTGCCCCATGCTGCAGAGGAAGGCGAAACCCCCCCAGGGCCTCTGCCAATCTGCCCTGGAGGAAAATTCCTTCCCGACCCCAAATATGGCGATCAGCTAAACCCTCAGCATATGGGCAAGACTCACCAGCCAGATACCCAGAAAGAATTCTCTGTAGTAACTCAGATCCCACCCCATCTAACATCCCATCACAGGCCATTGGGCATATTTACCGCTAATAGTCAAAGATCAATTAATTGCCAAAATTAGGCTATCCCATCATACCATCCCCTCCATAAACTTATCAAGATTAGTCTTGAAGCCAGATATGTCTTTTGCCCCCACTGCTCCCCTTGGAAGGCTGTTCCAGAACTTCACTCCTCTGACATTAGAAGAAGGTTTCTAACTTTCAAGTCTAAACTTCCTGATGGCCAATTTATATCCATTTGTTCTTGTGTCCACATTGGTATTGAGCTTAAATAATTCCTCTCCCTCCCTGGTATTTATCCCTCTGATATATTTATAGAGAGCAATCATATCTCCCCTCAGCCTTCTTTTGGTTAGGCTAAACAAGCCCAGCTCTTTGAGTCTCCTTTCATAAAACAGGTTTTCCATTCCTCGGATCATCCTAGTAGCCCTTCTCTGTACCTGTTCCAGTTTAAATTAATCCGTTTTAAACATGGGAGACCAGAACTGCACACAGTATTCCAGATGAGGTCTCACCAGTGCCTTGTATAATGGTACTAACACTTCCTTATCTCTACTGGAAATACCTCACCTGATGCATCCCAAGACAGCATTAGCTTTTTTCATGGCCATATCACATTGGCGGCTCATACCAATACTCCGAGGCCCTTCTCTTCTTCTGTTACTTCTAACTGATGAGTCCCCAGCTTATAACAAAAATTCTTGTTATTAATTCCTAAATGCATGACCTTGCACTTTTCACTATTAAATTTCATCCTATTACTATTACTCCAGTTTACAAGGTCATCCAGTTCTTCCTGTATGATATCCCAGTCCTTCCCTGTATTGGCAATATCTTCCAGCTTTGTGTCATCCACAAAGTTTATTAGCACACTCCCACTTTTTGTGCCAAGGTCAGTAATAAAAAAATTAAATAAGATTGGTCCCCAAACTGATCCCTGAGGAACTCCACTAATATCCTCCCTCCAACCTGACAGTTCACCTTTCAGTATGACCCGTTGTAGTCTCCCCTTTAACCAGTTCCTTATCCACCTTTCAGTTTTCATATTGATCCCCATCTTTTCCAATTTAACTAAGAATTCCCCATGTGGAACCGTATCAAATGCCTTACTGAAATCGAGGTAAATTAGATCTACTGCATTCCCTTTGTCTAAAAAAATCTGTTACCTTCTCAAAGAAGGAGATCAGGTTGGTTTGGCATGATCTACCTTTTGTAAAACCACGTTGTATTTTGTCCCAATTACCATTGACCTCAATGTCCTTAACTACTTTCTCCTTCAAATATTTTTCCTAGGCCTTGCATACTACAGATGTTAAACTAACAGGCCTGTAGTTACCTGGATCACTCCCCCGCCCCCTTCTTAAAAATAGGAACTATGTTAGCAATTCTCCAGTCATACGGTACAACCCCTGAGTTTACAAATTCATTAAAAATTCGTGCTAATGGGCTTGCAATTTCATGTGCCAGTTCCTTTAATATTCTTGGATGAAGATTATCTGGGCCCCCCCCCGATTTAGTCCCATTAAGTTGTTCGAGTTTGGCTTCTACCTCAGATGTGGTAATATCTACCTCCATATCCTCATTCCCATTTATCATCCTGCCACTATTCCTAAGCTCCTCATTAGCCTCATTAAAGACTGAGGAAAAGTATTTGTTTAGATATTGGGCCATGCCTAGATTATCCTTAACCTCCACTCCATCCTCAGTGTTTAGCGGTCCCACTTCTTTTTTCTTTGTTTTCTTCTTATTTATATGGCTATAGAACCTTTTACTATTGGTTTTGATTCCCTTTGCAAGGTCCAAATCTACATGGCTTTTGGCCTCTCTCACTTTATCCCTACATGTTCTGACTTCAATAAGGTAGCTTTCCTTACCGATCCCTCCCATCTTCCACTCCTTGTAGGCTTTCTGCTTTTTCTTAATCACCTCTCTGAGACGATTGCTCATCCAGCTTGGTCTACAACTCCTGCCTATGAATTTCCCCCCCTTTCTTTGGATGCACGCTTCTGATAGTTTCTGCAACTTTGACTTGAAGTAATGCCAGGCCTCCTCCACTTTCAGATTCACAAGTTCTTCAGTCCAATCCATTTCCCTAACTAATTTCCTTAATTTTTTAAAGTTAGCCCTCTTGAAATCAAAAACCCTAGTCACAGATCTATTTTTGTTTATCCTTCCATTTAGTTTGAACGGAATTACCTCATGATCGCTCGAACCAAGGTTGTCCCCTACAACTATTTCTTCTGAGATCTTCACTACTCACACCAAAACCAAATCTAAAATGGCATCCCCTCTTGTTGGTTCAACAACTATTTGGTGAAGGAATACATCAGCTATTGCATCCAGGAAAATCTGAGCCCTAATATTATTACTAGCACTTGTCCTCCAGTCTATATCTGGGAAGTTAATGTCTTCCATGATCACACAATCCCTATTAGTATTTACTTCATTAAAAACATTAAAGAGGTATCTATCCATATCCAAATCGGATCCCGGCATTCTATAGCACACCCCAAACACTATCCCAGGGGAGGCTCTAGTAGCTTTCTTCCCCAATGTGATTTTTGCCCAGACAGACTCTGTCTTATCCATTCAATCACTTCTTATTTCCTTACAGTCTAGCTCATCATTGATATACAATGCTACTCCACCACCTTTGCCTTTATTTGTCTTTCCTAAACAGCACCTGTACTCCAGTCATGACTACTATTCCACCATGTTTCTATTATCCCTATAATATCTGGTTTCACTTCCTGCACCAGGAAAGTCCTCCTGCCTACCAGATACTGTATTGTTAACTTCCATGTGCTTTATTTATGCCATTTAGGCACAGTCTCACCATGACTAAGTTAGCTAGTTCTTTACAGCTGCAGTGAATATTGTTAAGTATTTGCACTGGGAATATGCCAAGATTTGAAAACTGCAGTGGGAACAATCCAGGTGCCAGAAACAGTTACACTGTTGGGAAAATTCATTCTTGCAGCACAACTATGAAATTTTGAACCAGAATTAATTGTCCCAATAGCTAATCAAATAAGAATGTAAGTTTTATACCACACTTCAACACACTTCTATTACAGGCACAAGGACCAAATGAAGGCTATAGTGTTCTTTGGGTGGTGAGCTTACAGTCACATCACCAACTATTTAGCTAAACTCTGTTGCCTGAACTGTAAAATATTAAAGATCCAAGATAAAAATGTGCTCTCTCATGCTTCAGATCGGACCAATTCTATTACGTGCACTATTGAAGGATGAAACCTTTCTCTTGGATCAAAATGCTGGTGAGGAATATTTATAAAGTTATCTTCATGGAAACAAGCAGAAGGCCAAAGGCAAGAGTGAAACAAGCACTCAAAGTGACTTTTTAGATTTTTTAAGTAGGTCAGAGCTAAGGTATATTATTCTTACTGAAAAAGTCATGTTAAGCCTTTCAATTAGGAAAGGATCCATTTATAAAGTTCTTCCATTTTTTATTGATTTTTATGTCATTCTTAAGAAGATGAATAACCATATTATACAAAACTGGACTAAGAGAAAATTTCTTTCATGTCTTCTGCTGCTGCCAAAGAGAATGGTTTTGGCCATCTCAGTACTTAGCAACATTACCATTATAGAACATTAGATTAAAGGCAACATCAGGTGGTATAGCATTTGTTATCAGCCTGGCCAAGTTCCCCTTCTTTGTTGTAAACAGCCCCACATCCTGGTACATGTGCTTCTAAGCTTCCTGAGTCTGATAGCAACTGGTCTCTGTTCCTAGTTCGGGGTCTTTCATACACACTTCCAGGTACAGACTCCATGTCTGAAACCATTCTTGGGCAGTGGGACCCTGCAGTCCAGCCACTTTCGACCATGGAACCACTGCCACAGATCTCCTGAGCTCCCAGCACTAATACTCATTTCCCACCAGAGTTCCACCAGGCTGTAGGTGCTTTGATGTCTCAATTAACCCCTTCAAGGATAACATAAAACATAACTTCTGTCACACTGGGTCATCCATTTTGCTCAATATCCTGCCTCGGACAGTGGCCTGTACCAGAGCTTCAGGGAGAGGGTATAGAACAGGACAATTATGGAGTAACCCGCCCATATCTTCCATTCTTGGCTTCTGGTAGTTGGAGGGTTAGGGTCACCCTGAGCTTGGGGTTACGTCCCTCACCATCTTGGCTAATAGCCATTGATGTACATATCCTCCAAGAACTTATCTAGATCTTATTTTGAACCCAGTTATAACTTTGGCTATCAAAACATCCCATGGCAATGAGTTCCACAGGTTAGTTCTGCATTGTCTGAAAAAGTACTTCCTCTTGTTTGTATTAAACCTGTTTCCTATTAATTTCACCAAGTGACCCCTGGTTTTTAAATTGTAGGAAAGGGTAAATGATACTTCCTTATTCTCTTTTTAGATACCATTCATGATTGTATAGATCTCTATTGTATCCCCCTTAGTCATCTCTGTTCTTAGCGGAACGGCCCTAATCTTTTTAGTCTCTCCTCATATGACAGCTGTTCCATACCCTTGATTATCTTAGTCACTCTTCTTTGAACCTTTTCCAGTTCACTATATCCTTTTTGAGATTGGGAAACCAGAATTAGACACGATATTCAAGGTGGGCATTATGATATTTTCTGTCATTTTCTATCCCTTCCCTAATAGTGCCTAACATTGTTTGATTTTTTTGACTGCTACTGCACATTGAGCAGATGTTTTCAGAGAACTGTCCACAATGACCCCAAGATCGCTTTCTTCAGTGGTAACAGCTAATTTAGAACCATCATTATGTATGTATAGTTGGGATTTTTTTTCCCCAGTGTCCATTACTTTGCACTTATCAACATTGAATTTCATCTGCCATTTTGTTGCCTAGTCACCTGTTTTGTGAGATTCCTCTGTAACTCCTTGTAGTCTGCTTTGGACTTAGTTATCTTGAATAATTTTGTATTATCTGAAAACTTTGTAACTTCACAGTTCAATCCCTTTTCCAGCTCATTAATGAGTATATTGAACAGCATGCGTCCCAGTACAGATCCTTGGGGGACTCTGTTCACTTCTTTCTACTATGAAAATGGACAATTTTTCCTACCTTTCGCTTCCTATCTTTCAACCAGTTACTGATCCATGAGAAGGCCTTCCCTTTTATTCCATGGCTACTTAGTTTCCTTAAAAGCCTTTGGTAAGGGCTTTCTGAAAATCCAAGTACACTATATTCACTGGATCACCCTTATCTACATGCTCGTTGACTCCCAAAGAATTCTAATAGATTGGTGAGGCATGACTTCCCTTTACAAAAGTTCTGTTGACTCTTCCCAACAACTCTTGTTTATCTATGTGTCTGCTAATTCTGTTCTTTACTATAGTTTTAATCAATTTGCCTTGTATCAAAGTTAAGCTCATTGGCCTGTAACTACCAACATCACCTCTGGAGCCCTTTTTATAAAAAATCAGCTTTACATTAGCTACCAGTCATCTGGTACAGAGACCGATTTCAGTGATAGTTTACATATTATACTTAGTAGTCCTTCAATTTCATATCCAAGTTCTTTCAGAATTCTTGGGTGAATACCATCTGGTCCTGGTGACTTATTACTGTTTAGTTTATCAATTTGGTCTAAAACCTCTTCTACTGATGCATCAATTTGGGACAGTACTTCAGATTAGTCTCCCAAAAAGACTAGCTCTAATGTGGATATCTCCCTCACATCCTACACAATGGAAGATCAATGCAAAGCATTCTTATAACTTCTCTCCAATGGCCCTGTCGACTCTAAGTGCTCCTTTAACACCTTTGTCGACTAGTGGCCCCATTGTCTGTTTGGCAGGCTGCTTGCTTCTCATGTACTTAAATATTTTTTTAATGTTAGTGTTGTGTCTTTAACAGTTGCTTCTCAAATTTTTTCTTGGCCTGCTTTATTATACTTTTTTATTTTACTTGCCAGAGTTTGTGCTCCTTCCTATTTTCCTCATTAGGATTTGGCTTCCAAATTTTAAAGGATGTCTTTTTTATCTCTAACGGCCTCCATTACGCAGCCATTTAGTCATAGTGGAATTATTTTGGTCTTCCTACTGTCTTTTTGATTTGGGATATACATTTAGTTTTAGCCTCTTTTATGATGTTTTTAAGTAGTCTCCTTGCAGGCATTTTACCCTTGTGACTGCTCTTTTTAATTTCCATTGAACTAGTGTCCTTATTCTTGTGTAGTTTCCCTTTTTAAAGTTAAATGTTACTTTGGTGTGATATTTTTCTAGCATTTTCCCCTCTTAAAAGGATGCTAAATTGAATTACATTGTGATCATTATTACTGAGCAGTTCAACTATAGCTACCTCTTTGACCAGATCCTATGCTTCTCTTAGGACTAAATCAACATGATAGGCCAGCAAGGATCAAAGATGTAGCACAGGAATTTCTGAACCAGGGTGACTTTTACTTTTGAACAGCACTAGAATGTTACAGATCTTTGGAAAAAATAAGCAGTCCCTGAACACAACACAGTCAGTCTGATCTCACCATTCTTGTGAGTCCCAGAATTGGTCAGAATCTATAGACCAGGCAGCCCTTGCCTTCTTGGCCGGTCTGCTTGCATGTGGTGCTGTAATGGCTTCCGATTCACAGACATGCCCCTCCTTAATAAAGTCTGTCCTCCCTAGTCAGGTGGTCAGGCAGAGAAACTGCAGTTTTCCCTGCCACATGCTTAGATTGGGGCGTTTTTGCCTCTCCTCCCAGACAGTTTCTGTATAGAGTCCAATCAAAATCCCTGGCCCTGCTGGTAGAAAAAAATCCATTGTGCCAGCAGTGGAGAGACAGTCAACACTGGTTGACTTGATGGCTCTCTCAATCATAGTCTTTCACCTAGGTGCCCAGCCCCTAACACAAAAGGGATGTTCTACTTCCAAAATGGAAGTTACAGAACAAAACGAAGGTGACAGAAGGTTAAATCCAAATGGAAGTTGAAATACGACATAGCCAGTGGTAGGCCATGACCGTTCTAATAAGGCATGTAACAACTCACTTGCATGCCTTAGGTGGTCTAAAATGTCATATGCTATGTGGCGTGACCTCGCACATACAATGCATGTGAGGTTACACTGTGCACAAAATGGCATTCTCCATGGGCACCAGATGGACTCGTCCCATGGGCCATTTTGGACCCACTGGCCACCAGGTGGACAGCGCTCAGCCAGATATGCAATGCACTGAACATAGCATTCACAAAACAAAATGGACTTTGCCATTCATTACAGACATGTCCACCATTATTCCTCATTTTCTTGTATGTTTGTAGGTGGCCTAAAAAAGGACTAAGTCCTTGGAATGTGTTAACAGTTTGTCAGAGTAACTTTATTTTAACCTGCTCCCAAAGGGCACAAAATTACAGACTGAGGATTTGTTTACACTCTCTCTGGAGGTGTTCATCTCAAATAGATTTTAAATTAAAAGTGACCGAGAAATAAAATAAGGAAAATGGATTTACTTTCCTATTCCTTCCAGGAGAGATCACTCGGAGAAGCCTCACCTGCACGAAGGCACCTCTTCTTTGTTTTTAAAGCCTCTCTCTCTCCAGAATCATAATGTGGTGCCAGCAGGAGGAGCCATTCAGAGAATGCATTGCCTCTACCTCCTTACTTCTTTACGGCGAGGTTGCTCAAGGACTTGCCTGTCTATCTCTAGGCAGGAGTTTTTTCCCTTTGTATTATTTTAATTTTTCTCCCTCTCCGCTGTGTCCCCATGGTAGAGAGAAGAGTTTTGAGAACGGCTCCAACTCCCACAGGCTTTGAAACCATAAACAATTGTTTAACAAACAAAAACCACTCAAACAAATAATCAGATGGCACATATGCCCCATATTTAGTGGCAGTTACCATTACGTGAGGGCAGCCTGAAGATTCTATGCACTGATCCTGTCCTTCTCTCAGCTTTCTCAGACATGGGTTTGTGTAGCATGGCCTGGACTACCATTTTCTTTATCCTTCCACTGCTTTTCCTGAGAATCAGCACAACAGTCCATCCCATCATGCCTAGTACCACAAGTTAACCCTCTATTACGCTGGTTCTTTCAAGTATGGCTTAGTCCAGATCTGCACTTTACCACTGCTTTCTCTGGATTTTTTCTTTTTCTCAGGGTATGTCTACACTACAAAATTAGGTCGATTTTATAGAAGTCGATTTTTAGAAATTTTATACAGTCAATTGCATATGTCCACACTAAGCACATCCTCACTACCGTGGCTAGCATCAACTTATGGAGCAGTGTACTGTGAGTAGCTATCCCACAGTTCCCGCAGTCTCCGCCGCCTATTGGAATTCTGGGTTAAGCTCTCAAAGCCTGATGGGGCAAAAACATTGTCACGGGTGGTTTTGTGTACATGTTGTCAGTCGCCCCTCCCTCCGTGAAAGCAACGGCGGACAATCGTTTCATGCCAGACACCAGGGCGATTAGAAGAGCACAGCAAGGCGCGCTGCGCAGAGAGGCTTTGATTGGCCAGGCTTCGACGTGACAGTTGTGTGCGTTTCTCCTTGATGCAAACCCGCCCCCTTTGTTGACTTTAATTCTCTGTAAGCCAACCACCCTCCTGCCTTCAAAATAAAGCAACTATTGTTTTGAAACTGGCATTCATTTCTTTTTTTAAATTAAGAAAGATAATGGACAAAGTAAGCCGGGTGGGGGAGGAGGGAAGGACAAGGCCACATTGCTTATTGTAGCCACACTAAAAAAAATCAAACTGTTTGAATGACAGCCTTCTGTTACTTGGGCCATCCTCTGGAATGGAGTGGCTGGGTGCCTGGAGCCTCCCCCCACCCCGCGTTCTTGGGCATCTGGGTGAGGAGGCTATGGAACATGGGGAGGAGGGTAGTGGATGCAGTGGGGGGGGGGGGGGGGGGTCTGTGCTCTTGTTGGCTTTCCTGCAGCTCCAGACACTTCATCATGTCCCTTTGCTCCCCCATTAGCCTCAGCATCATATCTTGCCTCTGCTCTTCACGCTCACTTAATTCTTTCCTGGCCTCTGCCACTGAATGACTCCATGCATTAAGCTGTGCCCAGCAGTGCAGGAGGACTGCATGAGCTCAGAAAACATGTCATCGCGAGTGTGTTATTTTTGCCTTCTAATCTGTGATAACCTCAGGGATGGACGTGATAGGGGGAGCGTAGAAACATTCTACACTCTACGATTCTGAGGGGACTGTAGGGTCACCTGTGCTGCTGAGTTCACCATGGTGACCAAACAGGAAATGAAATTCAAAAGTTCCCGTGGCTTTTCCTGTGTACCTGGCTAGTGCATCAGAGATCAGAGTGCTGTCCAGAGCAGTCACAATGGAGCACTCTGGGATAGCTCCTGGAGGCCAATACTGTTGATTTGCATCTGCATTACCCCAAATTTGACCCAGCAAAGTCAATTTTAGCACTACTCCCCATGCTGGGGAGGAGTACAGAAGTTGATTTTAAGAGTCCTTTAAGTTGACAGAACGAGGTTGGTTGTGTGTCATTTTTAAATCGACCTAACACGGCTAAATTTGACCTAACCCTGTAGTGTAGACCAGGCTGCTCTTCTGCATCCTGAAGCCTAGTCATTGCTAGCCTTGCAGTGCCAGTAGGCCTGTTTTCTGTTTGGCCTCTTTTAGGTCAGGTGAGCTAACCTAGCCTGCTTTTTTACCACACTTAATTACTTTTCTAACTAATACAGCATAGTAGCATACCCCATACTGCCAGCCTACATGTGCCCAAAGACCACCAAAATAACTGGAATCTGCTAGAGGAGCTATTAAGCTTTGCTTCTTTCAGTTTCCTATCATGTGTGCCACATCAGCCTTGTCTCCCATTTTATTAAGCTTGACAGCAGCTAGGACCTGCCAGCTCCAGTGGACAATCTGAATGGCTGTGATCCTGCATTAAAATGTCAGCATCAAGGAAGGCGTGCGCGCCATTTTGTTGCACAGCTCTAAAACCACTTCAGCGAGGCTTTAAAGCACAGAGCATTACTTCGTGACCATGAGGCTTCTCTCCCTCCCCCCACCTGCCCTTATCAGCCTCAGGTCCTATAAGTATGGTTAAAAGAGTGGGCTTTTCAAGAGTAGGCTACACACTGGGGCAGCATCAAAGCTGTAGAAGCAGCAGTCTTTACAACTGTGAGGCTGGGCAGCCCAGTAGATTGGAGTTGCTCTACTATTTAGGAGGTGGTTAGCTCTAGCTCTTAATAAGATGCCTGAAAGCTGATGGGCTCTCTTGCCAGTCCAGAAAGGAAACGTGCCACACCCAAATTGGTTTCAGGCCCTTATCTCAGGGCACAGTTAATTGTTCAAATATTAACACCAAAATGAAGCAATTCCACTGACAAATGTGGGCTGCTGCCCAAGAGACTTTTCCTTTGCCTCCCTCAATCTCTAGCAAGTCTTCCTTGAAATCCCCTGCTGAGTCATGTGACAGGTAGGTAGCTCTTAATCCTTTCGTAGCTATTTTACCCTGTAACAATGAAATTGTGTATGTCATTGTCAGATGAGCACTCTGAAAGGGTAATAGAATGAGAAAGAGACAATGTGAAAAAAAAGCCACAAAAAGCAAAACCCCACATACCTTAGGCTTCTACCATTTTCCCTCCTCCAAAAAGAGCTTCCTTACAAAGATTTCATGCCTTCAAATCTAATTTAAAAATCCATATCAGATAGGTGGGCTCTCAAAACCATCTGAGAGAGTCTTTCCATAGTTTTCAAGTTTCCCCTCATCTTTCCTGTCACCTCTCCTTCCTCTGGACTAGTAAACAGGCAGTGAAGGATAACATGTTGAAACGACATTCACAATGTCGTTTCACCAGCAGCAATTGCTCCTTTGACTGGGTGTTCATTCCAGATTCTTCCTTGTAGGAAAGACAACAGACAAGTTGAATCTTGGGCTGATTCTGTCCATGTTGATTGATAGTATGCAAGGCCAATTTCTTCATGGAGTCCAGAACTTTCTGTTAGAGATGTTTACTCAGGATTTTCATTGTCCTCCAAGGAAGTCTGTACCTATTTGTGCCAGTTTGCTAGTGCCACCATTGTTACTTTGCAACATTGCATACCTAATTTTAATTCCAGTAGATATCCTTTGGCTTCTCACCCACTCCTTATTTTCTCACCAGTATGATGATCACTCTATAACAGGGTCACAGATGACTTGTTGGTAGCCCACCCATACAGCTTACTACCTGTACATATAGACCAGACCTTTCAACTGATTTCGTCCAGCAATGACTTCATTTATTTTCAGAGAGGAGTTCCTTAGTGCCATCTCAGGATCTGGTCCAGCTCTGGATGTTTTAGAAGGCGTTTCCAGTTCTAGTCCAGTTGCCCAAGGAAACATTTCATAATTTGTACATCTTCCGGGAACTCAAGTATTTGCCCTCCAAGGACTACAATTACCTTGTAAGACAGTGATCACATGTGAAAACTGTTTCATGATGGGGATGCATCTCTGTATTCTACACACTTTCCTGATTATTAGTAGAATTTCTAGACTCAGGAACCTCATGATCTTCTGAGCCAGAGGAAACTCAGATAGGCCCCATTTAATTCAAGGTAAATGGCTGTCCAAGGAAACTTAAGAGTTGCAAGCAGTTAAGTGGTTTTCTGTCTACTCTTATTCTTCCCTTGCCATTCGCATGAAATGACAGAACAAGGAGCAATGGTCTCAAGTTGCAGTGGGGGAGGTCTAGGTTGGATATTAGGGAACACTTTCACTAGGAGGGTGGTGAAGCACTGGAATGTGTTACCTAGGGAGGTGGTGGAATCTCCTTCCTTAGAGGTTTTTAAGGCCCGACTTGACAAAGCCCTGGCTAGGATGATTTAGCTGGGAATTGGTCCTGCTTTGAGCAGGGGGTTGGACTAGATGACCTCCTGAGGTCCCTTCCAACCCTGATATTCTATTATTCTAATAAGACCTCCATGGCATACTGGCACTTCCAAGCTGGAATAAGAAAGTACAGATTGATAATCCTCAATGAAGCAAGGAAAATTCTCACACTCCTAGAGCAGGAAGTTTTGATTATTACTTATACTGCTTAATTTACAGTAGTGCCCACTATGTGCTGGGTTTTTTCTAAGGCCTCACACCCTCAGGACAATTTCTGCTCTGAAGAGCTCAGTACTTGAGGCATTTAATGATTAGAACTACCTACATTTGAGCAAAGGAGAAGACTAAATATCAAAATGACTAAGCAGACACCAATTGGATGCACTAGAATGAGAACTAAATCATTGAGTCGTCAAACAGTTAACAAAGCTATAGTGGCCCAGGGACCCTAATCTCCCAGACTCTTACATATATCAGTTCAGAATCCTCGAGCCTCCTGGACCAGGGGAGCATCTATTACAGGATCTTCTCAAGCTTGCACACACCTACAGCACCTGAGGCACTTGGCCTAGAGCCTGAGAAGTTTTGCCTTCTAGAGCATGAATATTCAGGAACACTCATGGACCTCCTGATGAGCTCTAGAGACTGTTCACAAATATGGGAATTTCAAGGGATTCGGAGAACTTGATCTTCATGATGCATTGGAAAAGACATTAATCCCATTTTGTCTCACAATGAGGATTATATTGGAGTTCCTGCTGAACGGGCTCTTGATTGATAAGAAGCTAGGACTCAGATCCAGTGCAAGTCCACTGTTAGGTGCTTAGTAGCATACTTCCACTTCTAGCCCTTTTTTCCAGTACCCTCATATTTCTCAATTCCTTAAATGCCATGTCTCTGAAGAGATGCTGTCAGGAGAATGATTTGATGCTTCAGGTAATCTCTGAATTTATTTAACTTTTTGAGGAGTCTTTTTTGTATTTTCTAAAAAAATGTTTTTCCCTATTAGCAATTGCACTGATCAGGAGAGCTACTAAATTTGGGGCCTTACTCATCGGATATATTTATGGGTGTCTTTTTCCCCAGATGAGATGATTCTCCATCTGCTCCATAATTGTGTACCTCCTAAATGTGTTTTTTACTTAAAGCAGTTTATTTGACTTTCTTGTGTCAAAGCCTTTCCACAGCAAGGAGAATGTACACTTTAGATGTGGCTGGGGCATTCAAATCCTGCTCTTGCAAAGCTAATCCTTGAAAAATTGGATGCAATTTTAGGATTAGAAGGGTAACTTTAAAAATGGGTGCCAGCATCCACCATTTCCTGATAGCTACATTCAGGTGTTTGTCAATCCTACAAATAGTTCATAAAAGATCCTCTTCGTTCTGTGAGGGTTCACTCAGTTGCCCAGGAAATGCCTTCAACATCACAGTGCTTCATTCAAATTATTTTTCCATTTATCTACCTGATCTTTAGTGCATTCCTTTATCTGTCACTTTAAATGGATATGACTTGTGGGCACGAGGTTCCATGGTGTTTCTTTTGGTTTGCTTTCTTCAGATGGTGAGGGGAGGAGGAAGAATGACAGTCCTACGGTTCCATGATTCTAAGAAGAAAAGCAGTAAAACAAACACCTTCAAATAAAAGCTTTTTCTCTTGGTTCAGTTTTTTTTTTTTTTTTTTGATGTTTTAAGTGTCCCTCCTGTTTGTGGAGATTTGTTTTACTGCTGGCTGCTTCCCAGTTGTAATGGATTATAGAGCAGCAGGTGCCCACAAGGGAGAAAGGGAAAATGTATGCCTCTACATGTAATTTGGTACTTCATGAGGCCCCATTTATGATATCACCTAATTCACATTAGATTCTAGTTAATGGGGAATATCTCAACCCTTTATTTTTCCTTTATAGAACATTCCAGAACAGAGATATGGAAAAAATCTTGGGATTCCCTCATATTGGGATCTTATTTTGCCAAAAACCTTCATTTCCATTTTTTTTTTGGCTTCATAAGGGAAGATGTAGATAAAAGATACAATATCCTGCCTGGAGATGTCTAATCTTTCATAATGTTTATCAATCAGAATTTATAGTTGGTCTACACAGCTTGGGCAGTTTGCCAGGGAGATAGAAACAATCCATTCCCTGAACAGCTCTACAATTAAAAAAAAATATATATATATATATATATATATATATATATATATATATATATATATATATATATATATAAAAATAAGAGCAACGCTTAGAACAGAAGAACAACAATCAAGGAGTAATGGATCACAGAGCATCAGGTATCCATTTCAGAGAGAGAAAAAAATATGAGTAGGTGAATATATTTTACTCTTTTTGGGGGGCAGGGAGGGGACAAGGATTCTTATAGGCAACCTAAAACAGGAGTATTCTAGCCCAGGACAGTTCCCTTCTTAAAATTTGAAATGGCCTGTAATCACTGTTACAGAATCATTACCTTTTCATTGTGTTGGCCAACCAAAGTTTACAATTCATGGACTCTTTTGCTTGGAACAGGGATAATATTGTTATAATCCATGGCACTAAAACAATATGAACACAACTATCATAGCACATAACTCATCATAAGATGATTTTAAAAGAAATTGGTACATGTTTCTTCTCAGCCAGGCACCTCTCAAAATGAAAGTGTCAAACATATTTAAAAGAAAGTTAATTATAATTGTCATTTCTAGGCCCACAGCTGGTCACAGCTATTTTTGCTGAAAAGTGACATAGTCTCAGATACTGCAGTAAGACAAGACAAGATCCCAGAAATGTGGCTTAACTAGGCCACAACATTATTAACTAACACACTTGGGAACTATCATTCCTTTGTAATCTGTAATATTTGGGGGAGGGCTACTATCACCATACCACCCTGTCAGTCTGGTCCAAACCCATTGCTGAGACCCCACTGCCCTCCCCTCATATGAGGTTTAAGGGGGTGGGTGAGAGGGAGTGGTCTCCTTACTGTACCAGATATTAAGAGCCCCAACCTTATTCCCCACTCTTGAGGAGATGCCCTCTCCTAGTCTGCTTCCAATTCTGATTTAGCCAGGAACCAACCCCCCCACCCCTACTGATTGCAACTTGGCAGTTAACCAACAACATGAATTCTACAATCTACCCTACCTATGAGGTTCCTGGGCTGCAGAGAGGAACATTAATACATCCCACTCTGACCAGACCAGCCTGGTAGTGAAAGAAATTCCTTCCCTGCCCCCAAAATGTGACTAGCATGATGCCCACAGCCAGGGCCGGCTCCAGCATTTCTGCCGCCCCAAGCCAAAAAAAAAAAAAAAAAAAAAAAAAACCACGATTGGCAGTGGCAGTTCAGCGGCAGGTCCTTCACTCCCAGAGGGAGTGAAGGACCTGCTGCCCCCGAATTGCCACAGGTGCCACCCCTCTCCCTTGGCCACCCCAAGCACCTGCTTGTTAAGCTGGTGCCTGGAGCCGGCCCTGCCCACAGCAAGGCCTCAAAACCCAGTCTTACACTAACCCAAGAGCAGTGGTGGCAGGGGAACTCTTCTTCTCCAAGCACAATGGTGCCCTGGACAGGGGGAAGGGCTTATAAACCAACCCCTTGGGTGCATGGGAGCCAGTAGCCTTATGCTGAACTCTTCTGTCCAACCAAGCACAGAGGACTCTCCTCAGCTCTTGAGGAGACTGAACACCCACGAGGGGGGTGCAATCCTTAAAAGGGCCAAGTGTTTTCTTTCCCTTGCTAGTCCAGACAAAGCCTCTCTACCTCTGAGGTAGCTAGGGGGCAGCTACTATTTGTGACTGTGTGAAACAATAAGTCTCTTGCCTCTTTCATTGCTAGGCTAACAATTATAACTGTTAATAAACAAACTTTTGCTAAACACAAGTTCTTTCCTGATAAATATAACAATAGGTAATAAAGAAAAACTTCTATATGCAAATAATCAGTTTTACTGAATATACAGCAATGGGGAAGGCATATCATCTGCCATTTTCAATAAAGATGTATACATAACATTTTTTTATTGTGAAAATATCAAATTTCTATGCATCAAGGTTAAAGTTCACCCTGGGGCACGGAACTGACACTATTTAAACCCGCATAAAGGCTGTGTGGAAAGACCATGAATTGAGCTTCAAGGATAGCATGATTCCAACACCCCACAATTCATGGGGTGTGTGTCCGATTCTAATTGCAGTACACAGGCTGGAATAGCAGCAATGGAGGGAATAGGGGTTTGTGAAGCACTGCATTCATTGGCCTTGGGGCAGATTTTCCCTATATTTACATACAGCCCAATTTCTTGAACGAGAAGCAGGTGGATTGGATTTCCCTTGAAAATGCTTATTTTGGTGTATAGAGAACAAATATAATGCATTTTAAAAACTTAAAATATTATGTATCACAGTACTTGGGAGGGAGATGATGGTAGGAGCTTGGGCTGGAACAGTGCATAGCATTCTGGACTCAAGGACTTAGGAGAGAAAAGTAGCAGTGTAACAGAAGTGTAATAAGTTTCTATGTTCCAATATCAGCAACCCCAAAGATTCAAAAATTATGAGTAAGGCCAACCAAAATCATACAATACTTAGAAATCTCAATTTTTAAGCCAAAGAAATAAGTTTTGGGATCTTTTCCTTTGTCTTCTGATTTATGAGTCTTTAACAGCAGTCAGGTCACACAAAGGCACAACCACAAAGGTTAGTGTAACAGGGTTGGCACCCACCTTTTGTGAGTGTCCTCTTGTGAGTGTCCCCTTCTGATTGGGCGTGTCTGCATTCTTTAGGGTTGGAGACCCCTCAGAACCACCAAAAGGCAGGTTTTCAGTGACTCAGCTCTCCAGCTGAGTCACACTGTCTACACATTAGCCAGCACAAACCCCTTCCAGGATATGGAGTCCACAGGGGCCTATATCAGTACCCCTCCAGTGGTGTCTCTCTCTAGCCCTCCCAGGGCTTTAGTCTTTAAGTAGCCCAGCCCTGGTATGGGGCTGTATCCCTAGGGCTTCCTCCCTGGAGACACTATCTTTCTGTAGCCCTTCCCAGGCTCAGTACTTACTCAGTCCCTAGCAGCCAGCCAGGAGCACCTCACTCCCCTGGTCCCCGCAAGCAAACTTAGCTGTCTATAGTCCTGCTGCTCTTCCAGGCTAGCAATCCATTTTTCTCCATGCATCAACTAACTACCATGCTGGTCTGCAGTTCCTTTTATATGGCCCCCCTGGGCCCTGATTGGCTGCTTCCCTTGTAGCCACTCTATCCAGCTTGGAGGATCTCTCCACTGCTCCTTTCCTGGGATGGGTGTGGCAGAACCCTGAGGCCTCCAGCAGGGGGCCTTTGGGCCTAGTCCACCCGATCAGAGCTAGAAACTTACTTTAAAAACCCCCAAAAGCTGAGTTTTTCACATAATCACTGGTCTTTAGGAGCTGAGGTTTAAATAAAACATAAAATATTGAGAGACTTGAGATAACATTGCAAGAATTGGCAACACTGCAAGACAATGTGCTAAATCCTGTTTATCAGTATGATAAATGTATTCTTTTACATCTCCAAATCCTGTAAATGCTAATATGCTTTATATCTGTTATAGATTAAATAAGCCTTCCATTACACAGAGAGGCTGACGTGTAATTTC
The DNA here is from genome assembly GCF_002925995.2 of Terrapene triunguis. Classification (NCBI taxonomy): domain Eukaryota; kingdom Metazoa; phylum Chordata; order Testudines; family Emydidae; genus Terrapene; species Terrapene triunguis. The sequence goes on from NW_020664393.1 coordinate 13,896,564, forward strand.
TTTTTGGCTTGACCAAGATGAGCCATTACAAATTTGTGTGATTTTAACTACTAGCACAGCTGAAGCTTGCAAGAATCATTCAACAGAACAACATGCTGCAACAGTTTCAATTTCTCTCCCTCCCAGCAACACACCATTTTTGTTTAGGAAAAAAATAACTAAGCTGGCCTAAAGGAAAATACTACTATAGATTGCAACTGACAATAATAAATATATTTCAGTTTAGAAAGAAAAAATAACCAAGAGATAAGCCCAGACTAAAATCCTGTGATACTGTGGCTTTTGGGGGCATTCTAAATCCAAACTCACATCCAAGTTTTGTGATACTAAATAAAAAAGATGTATCTATTGAAACTGCAATAACTCTCATTCAAGTCTACTAGCAGCTCCTGATGAGGATACAGGTGATAAGCTATAGACTCTCATACTGCTGAATTCAGCCAGCAACTCACTCATGATGACTGACAGATTTTTCTGCTATCCAGACCACTGGGAATCTTATGAAACAGTTAGCTCTGCCCATCTTCCTATGACTAAATGACATCACTATCTATATCCATGAAGAAATTTGGTGTCCAGCACCAGGAAACTGAGTACCAAGTATTTTTTTTTTAGTATGATGACTTAAAAAAACAGTTTATAAAATTAGCCCGTGCAATGGCCTGGAGAAGAATGTTGTTTCATACAGCCCATGCTAGCCAAACTTCTAGATAAAACTTGTGGGCTTCACTGCTCTTCCAATGTACTATAAAAGTTAAATCACTGAGCACCACTAAATAGGGGATTTGGAGCAATTTACCTGAAGTAACTCCCAGAAAAATGGTGAATTTCCATGATGCTGTCCAACACCAGTTTGGCATAAGCAAGATAAAGTACTGTAAACCACCTGAAGATGTACATAAATATTAATAATCCAATGATATTTTACATACACAGTACAGCTATGTAGGGAAAAATCAAAGCAAACTCATTAAACCTTTTTTATTCAGGCATTTCAGTTAAAAGGTTTATATCAGGGCAATCTAGACCACACAGTGGTATGAAGCTAAATAGCTTAATATTACTTATTAGTAAGCATTTTGAAGTTGCATATTTTCATGGTATGCTTTAGAAGGTTTAAATTGAGAGTAGTCATATTTTCCAAGAATAAAAAGGAAATGCACTACATTTGTGGAAGGGTTAACCAGAGATAAGTAGCTTTGTGATGGGCTTTACATCTGTGATGCTGGCAAACCAAGTGCCAGCTCATGCCAAAGTCCCCAGGCCTGAATGCTGACAAATGCATAGCTGGAATCAGTCTGGTTCACCTGTGTGATAGTATTGTTAAAATAGATATTAGAGGTATAAAAATGTGATTAGTGTTTAGACTTTATTGAATGCTTGTGAGTTGCTGCATGCATTAATTTCACTTATAATGTCTGTGTCTCATATTGTAAGGTCATTTTAAATGTTTGTCTTATAAGCCTCTGAGACTGTAAATCACCAGACAGGACAGAGACATTAATTAGTGTAAAGTGCTGATCTCAAACAGAAGATGTCATGTCCTGCCCCACAAGGAAGGTCCATCGACACCAGATGAACTATTGTGGAACATCAAAGAGGAGGAAAAACTTTGTTGATTGCTCCCCCACCACAATGAACAGGAGTGATGCAAGTGAAGTTCTTCCATCAGCTGAGTTTGCAGCTCACGGTACAAGGGAGGAAGGGAATAAAAAGCCCTAATGAGGAGGAACTGTGTCTTTATGCTGCTTGGACTCTGTGGGGCAAGGATTACTAAGCACAAACAAAAGATCCCCAGTGTTTAGCTTGGGTTAGCTCTAAAGAACATGTAGATTTTGCTTATTATACATTCTATTACTTTTTGAAACTTAAGATTGTAACTCATTTGTGGGTATATATGTTTACCTGCTTTACTCTTGTAAATAACTCTCTTTTCCTTTTCCAATGTAATAAATCTTTAGATAGTCTATTATAGGATTGGCTACAAATATTGTCTTTGGTATGAGATCTAAGATGCAACTGACCTGGGTTAAGTGACTAGTCCTTTAGGATTGGAAGTAACCTGCATATTGCTGTGATCTTTGGTATAAGGGACTATCCATCACAAAGGTAAGCACACCTGGCTTGCAAGACAGATTGGAGTACCCAAGAGGACTGTCTGTGACTCCATGTTTATGCTATTACAGGACGTGAGAAATTTACATTTGATAATTGGTTGGTGAAATGTAAATATAGAACTCACAGACAATTTGGGGTATGTGCCCTGGTTCTTAACAGTCTACCCTGAGGTTGGTACTCATGAGTCACGCAGGACAGCTTGACAACATTTACATTTGATTTAGATTCTTTTATAGAGCAGTCAAAAGTAGGTCCATCATCTGCTGCATGGGGTTTTACCATATCACCTCATGTCTTAATTCAGTCACTAAAGCCCAGCCATGAAAGATATTACTGAAGAGTAGCTGAATCTACAACACAAAATAAAAAGAGCTAAAATAGAATGGAATGGTGGGTGAAAAAAACAACAACTATAGGGCCTAAGTCTGAATTCAAATTTGTGTATGCTTTGCTCCCTGTTGAAATCTGTGAGTATGAATATGCCATCCATGGGCAAAACTTGGCACAGAGAACTAAGCCTGCCATAGCATAGAGGAGATCAACACTATCATATACAAACAGCATACAGATATGAAAAATCACATCTACATTATTGTCCTTCCAAATGTCCCCTGAGAGCTTTTCCCCACACTGTCAAACAATAAAGACTTTTGTCTGAAAGTGTGGAACTTGCTTTGTATTTCCCTAGTAAAGGAATATCACATCTTTCACTACCTCAACCTTCTGTAACCCTGCTACCCTCCTCACTCCCACACCCACACACACAGTCACTCCTTAATTGTATCACTATTAGGCTGACCTCCAACCCCTACTAAAATGAGGACAAGGCTAGTTTTGTGTTTCATGGGATAACAATTTATGAGCAATTAAAAATGAACAGACACAAAGCATTCATCACAGTCTCAGCTAGACAGGCAGCTGAGGTCAGAGGTTCCAGCAATGAAGTGTGCACAATATATTTTTATTTCTATTTTTACTAAGGAGGAAACGGATTAGCTAAAAATTATGGCATGCCGCCTCCAGTTCAAAATAGGTACACTTAATCTTTCAAGACTGTCCGTGGCTGGGCAGATAGGTTATGACAGCACCCTCTCACCTCACCCTCACAGTATCAATTGGAAGAATTCCGAACACATTATTGGCAAATTCAAGCACAATTTTGTTTTAAACAGGATGCATCAAACACTTAGCCAGCTTGCAACTTTGCAGCTATGGTTACCATACAGCATACAGCTCCTTCCCCAACCTCCTGAAAAAATATACTGTAGGATTTAATGGCATTTTTTCTCTTTTGTACATTTCAAAATTCATTTGGGATACCATGAAAGTCTCATACCTTTATTTTCTTGACTGAACAAGACATTTTCCATGAATGTTGAGATTAATGTCTTGCATATTGAGTATTAGCCTATGTTAAACATCACTGGGCTATTGAAAACGGACTTTCAGTATAATGCAGGGTGGGTGTGGTATTTGTTTGTTTTTTAAAGATAGACCATGTACCTTACAAACCTGACACTGAGCTACTGATTTAAGGTCTGGTGGCTCAGCCTGGCATGAGCAAAAGTATTGGTGAATCATCTATTTGCTGTAAATCTGGCTCAATATTATTTTGCAACATGTCAAATTTGCAATATGAAAACAAAATAAGGGCTCACAATGGCTTGAGTTGTCATTCTAAAAAGACTAGATTTGTTTGTTTAACCAGAGCACCCCAAACTCAATACCAAAAAGAATAAAATGGACTATGATCTTACTGATTATTCTACTAGAGCTGTTAAAGAATATATTCATGTATATGTACAGTGCTTGTGGGATTACTGTAATTGAAAGTCCACTTATGGACACAAGGACATTTCTACCCTTCCTTAGTAATTTTCTATTAGAAGGGAAAATGTAGTTTTTAAAATGTATTTCATTTGCATCTGAATTACATCACTGTACAAGTGGATAAATAATGCGAACTACCAGTAGGTGACTAAGATCACCGAGCGCTATCCGTCGACTAAACTGAGACTATAGTTTATTCAGTAAGAGATTCTTTCAAGTAAAGCAAAGAGATTTATGTCAAGCATGGCATCTTTTCTTCTGGATTAAACCAAATGATCAGCCAAGAGGGTTTGTATTGATTAGACAGTTGAATGTGGTGCATCTGTTAGGTAGGAGTTTCTTTTTGCCAGTGTTGAAAGTCAGTAAATAGCTCCCACAGAAAAAGGATAAAGATAAAAGCTCAGAGGCTTTTAGCCACTGCTTGGTGACTAGAAAAAACAGGATTTACTAAAAAGGCATAATTGAAGAATTAGTGGATTGTGTCAGAAGGATATTTCATTCTCTAACTATAGGTAGCATTCTTCATCAGATATTGTTGATATTAGGCTAGACTTACATGAGAGTAAACATAACAGTGAGATGATTAAACTATTTAAAATATGCTAACTATACATCATCCAAATCTGCCTTCACAATAGGAGATACAATTCTATATGCTAAGCCTAAATCACACTGAGACATGCAAGCAAAACTGCTACAGGAGTTGCTTGGTTGTGTCTGAGGACAGTAAAGAATGGCCAAATCATCTGTTAAGTGTCAATAATATGCTTGGGACTTTATGATACAAAATACAGACTATTTCTGTCAAACAGCTTACAATCTTCCTGAGACAAACAGTAGACAAAACCCAAAGGGCAGCCCAGACAAAAGAAATAATCATGTGTGTGTGTGTATATATATACAATATTGTCTATTATTAATATATATATATATTCTCTATTAATATTATATATCTAATATTATTATATGGACTCATTTTTTGTTGACAACACAGAAAAAGTAAGTCTTTAGGCAGAGTTTCACTGAAGAGAGAGTAGGGACTTTGTGGACTGGAATTGGGAGAGCATTTCATGCATGAGAGCAGTGTAGGAGAAAGCATGAAAATAGCTGTGGGAGTAGCACAGGGCACTTCCTTGGTGTAACAGAATGGTAGAGGTGGTGTAGTTAAAGAACATGTTCAAGATGTAGGCTGGGTGAGTTATGTAAAACCTTGAAACAGCATTGCCCAATAAAGGGGGTACTGTACTAGGAGTCAGAAAAACAGGGTTCCATTCCTAGTTCTGAGTTTCTGTGGAAGGCTAGGGAAGAAAAAGCTGGCAATAGGAGCAGCAGAGTAGAAAGGAGTGAGTGTGTGATTGGCAGTGGCCCTGCAGCTCTCCAGGGCTGGAAAGAGATGGATGTGACTCTCCTGTGAGAGGTTTGTTGTCTCCTGGAGACAATCTCTGATCTATTTATTCAGACCGAACTCATCATCATGGAATGTGAGGTTACAGTATAGTAGTTAAAGCATCACCACACTGTTTTGGATTAATTTAGACATTATGCTTTTTTATTCTGGATTACTTCTCATTTAATTGAGTTAACAAATTCAAAGGTTAACTTTTGTCTGCAAAATGAGAAATCAAGTCTCAATAGAATCTTGATAAATGATAAGAATCTTAAATAGTGATCCATAAATTATACACACACATATTTACAAATATATCCACACACAAAATTCATACTCTGAAAGTGATCATTTTCTAGTAAATGGAGCACAGAACATCTGATGGTCTTGTGTTGCTTGCAGCTCTGGGGTAGATTCTTCCACAATGGTCACATTTTTGTCCGACCACTACTATCGGTCTTCATTGGCATGTCTACACAAGATTTTTTTTACCTTGAGTTATTACCAGTTAACTGGAGACATTTAACACATATGTAAAGGCCAGTCTGGTGACTCCCCACACATTTGTTCCAGGCTACTAACATCTGTGGTTTAACCTAAAGATAAGCAAAACCTCAGCTTTTCATACTTCACCATTGGTTATGTGAATTTCAGATCTGTGAACTTTTGAACCATTAAAATGTTTGTGAAAATTACATATACAGAAAGCCGTGGTCTGCATGTAAAAATCCTCATCCACCCTCTCCCACTAGAGTCCCTTTCTACTTTCCTAATTCTTACTTCTTTGCTCTATGCTTTCATACTAATTTGGATCTGTAACAACACTTGTCCTGAGCATTTCATCTGAACTAGGGAGCAGATCATTCCTGTGGAGACGGTTTAGGAAGACAAAAACTTCACACTGACTTCAGTGGGAACTACTGGGGGTTGAGCACTTGTGAAAATCAAACCACTTATTTAGGTACCTAAATAAGCATTTATGAGCCTAATCTGAGGCACCTATTTTTGTAAATCTTGGTCTAAACCGGGGTGGGAAAACTTTTTGGCCCAAGGGCCACATCTGGGTGGGGAAATTACATGCAGGGCCATGAATGTAGGGCTAGGACAGGGGGTTGGGGTGTGGGAGGGAGTGCAGGGTGTGGGAGGGGGTTCGGTGTGCGGGAAGGGGCTCAGGGCAAGGGGTTGGGGCACTCGAGGGGTGCAGGGTGTACAAGGGGGCTCAGAGCAGGGGGTTGGGGTGCTGGGAGGGGTGCGGAGTGCAGGAGGGGGCTCAGGGCAGGGGGTTGGAGTGCAGGAGGGGTGCAGCAGGGGGCTCAAGACAGGGGATTAGGGGGCTCAAGGCAGGGGGTTGGGGTGTGGGCTCCAGCCCAGCGCCACTTACCATGAGCGGCTCCGGGGTGGCAGCAGCGCGCAGCGGGGCTAAGGCAGGCTCCCTGCCTACCCTGGCCCTGTGCCGCTCCCGGAAGTGGCCTGCACCACATCTCTGCGGCCCCTGGAGGAGAGGGGGCAGAGGGCTCTGCATGCTGCCCTCACCTGCGGGTATCTCCCCCGTAGCTCCCATTGGCCACAGTTCCCCGTTCACAGCCAAGGGGAGCTTTGGGGGGCAGTGCCTGCAGGCGAGGGCAACACGTGGAGCCCTCTGTCCCCCTTCCCCAGGGGCCGCAGGGACATGGTGCTGGCTGCTTCCAGGAGCAGTGCGGGGCCAGGGCAGGCAGGGAGCATGCCTTAGCCCCACAGCGCCACTGGGGTGGCAATCCCACGGGCCCAATCCAAAGCCCTGATGGGCTGTAGTTTGCCCACCGCGGTCTAAACCTTTAAGCAGAGCTCCTTTTAAGTGTCAATTCCTGGTTCTCTCCTACCACTCTCTCTGATACTTAAGACCACTACTACAAAAAAGGTCTTGACCACTTTGGTGCTGCCTGATGTTCCAGACTCACTGAGCACAATACACTTTAAAATGTTTTCATGTGTCCCTGACAAACTACATCAATATTCCAAAAGCTGCAGCAGAGGCCAATGGTGAATGGGTAAAACAGTGCCCTTTTTCAGAGTCTCCTTTCTCAGGACCCTAGAAATGAGATCACAATGCCATCGTTCATGTTGAACATTACTGAATAGTTTCAGAAGCAAGTTAGTTTGCCGCACTTAACATATTTTAGATTTTTCAGTAGCTTGGAGTAGTGGGAATTTTGTAGTAGATCTTTATTTTATGTTAAAGCTGAAACTTCATCACAAAAATGAATGTGAAATGGCAGCAAACTCGGAAGTGGAATATGAGAGCTTGCGGGGTGGGGGAGGAGGGGAGTTGTTTCCCAGAATTTGATTACTGGCATACAGCTCCCCTGAATCTCTAAGATTCTACTAATTAAATTTGTTCTAGAGTTTAGACTGTGCTCTTTTCTATTTTCCCTCTCCTTTCTTTCTCTCTTTATTTTTTGTAAACCTCATACAGATCCACCTGAGTTTGGCAGAGGAAAAAAATCATCTCTGGGATTTTGTGAAGCTTTCCGATAAATCCTCTTCCTTAATTTGTTTTCTTCAAATTGCTTAGTACAGAGTGTACTGGGAAAAAAAATCAATGCTAAGAACAGCATCATATGGAGAAGCTTTAATTGTTCAAGTAAAATGACTAATTCTCACACAGACATAATCACAAATGAAATAATCTTGTTTGCACATGTTGTCTAATTCATTTAGTATTTCTAATGAACAAATTAAAAAAAATTAAGAACCTCAAAATATAAGACAGCCTCAGTGAATGCTGTTAAATCATAATGCAATCAACAGGCATTCTTCATGCCAGAACTGTTTGAAATGCCGTTTGAAAATGCTCTAGATTTTATATCCATTTGGTAGATATATATTCCTATAAAAAATAGATCCAGCATATGCTATCAGTTGCCTGCTGCATGTTGGATGTGTGACAGAACAAAGGTGCACCCACTAAGCAAGGCCAAAAAACAAGACACCTTCAGCAGTTGCAGAATTAGGCAGGGTTAAAAGTGCTCATGGGAACTATGACCCTAATCCTGCAACTAGTTCCCCCCAGGTGGGCTTCTGTGTCTGTGTGGAGCCCCAGTGACTGGGTTCTACCTGTACAGAGCAAGTTCCACAATCAGGGCCTATATCTTTACTTCTCATGTATTGCAAATATCTACGCTGGGCCCATCCTCCTTCCCAGCCTCTCCTTACTGTCAGTGGAGGACCATCCTGCCCAAAAATTTCAAAGTTACCTTCCCTGTGTCACCTCAAGAAAAGAGCTCAGTGTCTATTGGCCACCTAAATAGGGTTGCCAACTTTCTAATCGCACAAAATGGAACACCCTAGCCCCGCCCCTTCCCTGAGCCCCCGCCTCCACTCATTACATTCCCCCTCCCTCAGTGGCTCACTCTTCCCCCACTCTCATTCACTTTCACTGGGCTAGGGCAGGGGGATGGGGTGCGGGAGGGGGTGAGGGCTCTAACTGGGGGTGTGGGCTCTGGAGTGGGGCCAGAAATGAGGGGTTCAGGATGCAGGAGGGGGTTCTGGGTTGGGGGGGCTCAGGGCTGGGACAGGGGATTGGGGCTCGGGGTTGGGGCACGGGCTTACCTCGGTGGCTCACGGTCAGTAGCACAGCGGGGCTAAGGTAGGCTCCCTGCCTGTCCTGGCACTGCGCTGCACCCCAGAGGCAGCCAGCAGCAGGTCCAACTCCTAGGCGGGGTGGGTGGGAGGAAGAAGGCTCCGCATGATGCTCTTGCTTGCAGGCACCGCCCCCCCAGCTCCCATTGGCCGTGGTTCCTGGTGAATGGGAGTGTGGAGATGGTGCGTGGGGTGGGGGCAGCGCACGGAGCCCTGTAGCCCCCCCCACCTAGGAGCTGGACTTACTGGCCGCTTCTGGGGGTGCAGCACGATGCCAGGATAGGTAGGGACTAGTTTGCCTTAGCCCTGCAGCACTGCCGACCGGACTTTTAACGGCCTGGGCAGCGGTGCTGACCGGAGACACCAGGGTCCCTTTTCGACCGGGCTATCCGGTCAAAAACTGGATACGTGGCAACCCTATCGCCTAAAAATTGCTGAAGCTAGCCAGGGCCTGATCTCTATCACTAGTATGGATTATTACGTATATTTAAATTAATTATGTATTTTTATAATTACATATTGCCATAAAAGACCTGGGTCTATTAGGTCTTTATGATGTTTTCCTATGCTGTAGCTGTTCACTTTCATCTCTTGCACCAATTAGTCATTTTCATCTGATATACCTGCTCTTAAGGCTATTTTGTTCTTGTAATATATTATAGGCAGTGTTTTATATACTCACCTCTTCTATTAATGTAATTCATAGAATCATAGAATATCAGGGTTGGAAGAGACCTCAGGAGGTCATCTAGTCCAACCCCCTGCTCAAAGCAGGACCAATCCCCAGAAAGATTTTTACCCCAGTTCCCTAAATGGCCCTCTCTTGTACTGTTTGTTTATCTATATCTAGTCCTGTAAATCATACACACACACTTTTATCTATATAGAAATATACATAGTATTTTTAGATAGGGTAAAATTCACCCTGAGACAGAAGGCCCAGTATAAGGCGTATGCATCACTTGATTCCTCAAAATACAGGTTATGTAGGATTTAAGTAGTACATATATAAGTGGTCCTCTTTTGAGGACCTAAGTGGTGTCCAAGCCTTGTGCGGGGTTGCTGAACCAGGTGAATTTCACCCATTAAAAAGTTACCAAAATGTAGCATGTTCCACTTTGCTATCAAAGTGTTTGCTTGTAGGAAAAAAATATTTGCTGTGATCTACAATCAGGAATTAGTGTTATGAAGAACCCCTGGAATGCACAGTAATGCAAAGATGATTGTAAAAGCCATAAGGAGAAAGATGTGCATATTTTGCGACTGAAAATACTTTGCAACTCCCCCTGCCCTGCCAACAAAAACAAAACAACCTTTTATGGTTCCTTTTAAGGAAAAAGTTAAGTTTATTAATTTGGATTGATATTGTGCTATGCCTTTCAGTTTGTATTAATAATTTAATTTGCCTAATGTGTAGGGTGACCAGATAGTAAGTGAGAAAAAACGGGACACTTTTTTTGGGGGGGGGGAGGGGAAGGGTGGTAAAGTTGCATATATAAGATAACGCCCCTAATATTGGGACTGTCCCAAAAATATCAGGACGTCTGGTCACCCTGGGGGCTTAAATTCAGCCAGAGCGGTCTGGAGTGGAGCTCCGGTAAATATTTTCAAACCTGCGGGAGCCCTGGTGCCTCCAGTGGGGCAGAAGCCCCAAGCCCTGGCGCCTCCCATGGGGCTAAAGCCCTGAGCCCTGTTACCTCCCGCAGCACTAAAGCTCTGAGCCCCAGTACCTCCCATGGGGCAGAAGCTCTGAGCCCCAGTATGCCCCACCTCCCCCGCCACAGGGCTGAGGCCCCGAGCTGTAGCACTCTCCCCCTCCCCCATGGGACTGAAGCCCCCGAAACCCTCCGCCCTGCAGCTGAATCCTAGAGTCCCGAATGGGGGAGGGTTCTGGAGGGCTCTGGGAAATAAATTCTCAGAGACTAAGCCCTGGTTGCTCTACTTATGTGAGGAAGCAGCTTTCTAACATTTTATTTTCAAACAGGATTTTTAATAGATATAGTATCTTACTTACAAAGGCAAATGCCTGGAGGGTCTTTTTCTACCCTATGAAAGATTAAGTATCTGAGCTTTATGATAACTACTATATGTATACAGTATCTTGTAGTCTTCCCCCTCATCCCCATAATTAGAATACCTTCTGAAAACATTTATTTTCCCAAGCCTGCCAATGTCAGTCCACCCCAAATATAAGTTAGAAGTGATTATACAACTCCTTAAAAACCACAAAACCACACACATGGAAAGCCTATGACAATCTTCATCTGGCCATCCAGGCTCTGATTCAGCAAAGCATTCAAGCATTAAAATTACTGGGAATTAAGCACATTCTTAAGGTTAAGCATATGCTTTTTTGAACAGGCGTGCCAGAGATGTCCATACCTATAATTTTCTAACTTTCACACAACAAACTCACTTGGGTAGGGAGTGAAGTGGGTTGGAACATTTTTGTCTGAATAAAGTTTCATTGAAGTCAAAAGGTTTTGCAGAGACGCATCTGATTTAACGAAGCTCTGGTTGGGAAGGTTTGAAGAGAGAAAGAAGGCCTCCCAAGTCAATGCCCAGGCTACCGGCACCTACACCCATGACACCACCCAAGTCTGAAAAACTCAGTTTTGGACACTATCTCATTTCTGTGGGAAATTTTGAAAGGTGTCATGGCCAGGACATGGGCGGTCGGACCTAGTGGTTGGAACAGGATTCAGAATCTAGGCCAGGTCAGACACTAGGCAGTCAGGGTCTGAGACAGACCAGTGGGCAAAGCAAAACTTAGATGTTAGGAGGCAGGCAGGGTGAAGTTTGTAGGAGATCATAGTCAGGCAGTAGGAACAGGTAGTGCAAGGGAGGCAGTCCTAAGCAGGGGAAACCCAGTGGTATGAACAACTTCTTGTTCCTGCGCTTGGTTTAAATAACAACTGGGAGCCAATCAGGTCCTCCAACCTTTCACAGATCAGATCCCAGGACTGGAGTCCTCTGTCAAAGTTCAGCTTCTATGCTTGCAGCTCAGCACTACCTAGTGTCATAAAATATCAGGGTTGGAAGGGACCTCAGGAGGTCATCTAGTCCAACCCCCTGCTCAAAGCAGGACCAATCCCCAGACAGATTTTTGCCCCAGATCCCTAAATGGACCCCTCAAGGATTGAACTCACAACCCTGGGTTTAGCAGGCTAATGATCAAACCACTGAGCTATCCTGTGGAGCAGGCTTCAAGATCCATGGTACTAGACAAAAGGTTTCAATTTTGTTTCAATGAGGAACAAACACAAACTTTGAAATCTCAAATGTCTCCTCAAAATGGAATTGTCATCCCGCAGTCAGCTCTAGTAGGGAGTGAGGGACCATGTTTTCCTCTGCGATTCACACAGCACCAAGCATGTAAAAAAAACAGTGAGAGAGTGAGGATGATTCTCATTGTGTACAATAAAAACCTAGTCTTCGATTCCCTGTTGGAAGTGTGATGCCCAAACCTTTAAAGCAGCTCTTTACTCTTAGAGGTCCCAATCCATCAAAGTTAACTTTACGCACATGAGTAGTCCCACTGAAATCAGTAGGTAGTCTTCACTGCAGCTGGGAATGAGCCTCGCAGATTCACGCTACAGGGCTCAAACTAGTGTTGCTGGCAGCGTTGTAGCTTGGGGGGAACTTGGGCTCTCAAGCCCACCTGACCCCTGGGGCTGAGCATGGATGGCTAGCCCGAGTCTCCGCTGGAGCTGCAATAGCCACTCTGCTATTTTTAGCATGCGTCTGTCTTCCTGGGCTGGAAGGCTCGTGCCCAGCTGCGGTGTAGATATACCCAATGAGGCTACTTTCACACTTGGAGTTAAACACTTGCTTAAGTGAATCACTGGATTAGGATGGAACCCTCCCATCAGGAGCAACGATACAAAGAATAAGAGCAAACCGTAATACTGGTTGTAAAAATCTAGTGCTTTTGCTCTAAGGCTAGTAAAAAGTATTTTTAATAGCTGCATCTGGACTGAGGTTTTTTATATATAAAAAGAGATACCAAAATGTACAACACCACGATTCCTCTGGGACAAGATAACCGCAGTCAAACCAACTGCTTCCTATATCATAGTTTTGAATTATCTTCCATTTACACCTATTGTAAAAAACATCCTCTATAAAAGGGGTAACATAACATTCGAATTGCAGCATTATACAGACAGTGCACAGAGACAATTAATAAAATGTGATCATTCTAAACATTTTCTTTATTGCACATAAAAGGTGCTTCCACTTAAATGCTCCAATAAACTGAGTGTACTGTTGACAAATGTATGCTTAACTTTTTTCTTTAATACATTTGTTTCCCCTTTTCTTGCCTGTAATGTCTAACTACCTCCTTCCCCACAATAAAACAAACCATATTACAGAACAAATTGAGCCACATTAATCGTATGATAGACATAGTGCAATGTAATGCGGTCACAAAAACTAAAGTCAGTACTTTTCCCTTTTGCAAGGAGAACAATGCTCCGTAAGTTCACAGTGCAGGAACACAATTAAAATCCTTTTGCATTTTACTAAATTTTGAATCTGTTAACTGTCATGACTGTACATGATAACTCCCCCACAGCATACTTTTCATTGCATCATCACTGACCTTCAAGACTGTTGCAGCAGCCTTTCAATTACAAAAGCTCTTTTGTCTGTGTGTCCAGCCTGTCCACTAAAGCCATTTTCTAGTTGCTGTGAAAGAAAATTGCACTGATTTTCTTTGTTTTGTTTGAGATTCACAATTTGATCAAAAGAGATTAAATAAACCAGCAAGCAATAATATGTAGCCATTAACACAACTTTTCTGCTCAAGGGGTTTGGCAGCTTTTATCTGCTGGCTTAAACGTAAACAATTGCAGGCTTCCAAACTAATTATGGAGCAGAACAGTATATGACTTATGAAATTTGGCAGCCATCACTGAAAAAAAAAAAAAAAGGAAGGAAGGAAGAAAAGTTCAGATCTATCCATTATGTCAATTTCTTGAAGTTCCACAGAACAGAAATAATATACTATTGGTGAAGCCTTTCAGCAACCCTGAACATCATGCCTTCTAAGTTGTACTTTTTGTTCATTTTTCATGCACCATAAGTAAGTTTATGGGAAGTGATGTTAAGGGTTATATGGCAACAGAATGTCACCTGTACAGTTTGAAGTGTTGTTGTAGCCCTGTAGCCATGCTCGTTCCAGGATAGTAGACAGGCAAGATGGGTGAGGTAATATCTTTTACTGGACCAACTTCTGTTGAAGAAAGAGACAAGCATCCGCATATACACAGAGCTCTTCTTTTTCTTCCTTTTCCAGGCGTGATGAAGACGGGAATTTGCTGGTGTCATTCTGCAATATAATTCAGGAGTGGCTAACCGAGAGCTCTCCTGTAACTCAGCTGGGAGTAATATATATGCTAGAGGCTATGTGTGAACAGGTCAGGAGTGATTGTTCTCACAGGAAAGCAGTGTAAAAGGCATCTCAGGTTGGAGAATTGAAGGGACAGAGCTGTCCAAATAGTCAAAATTGTACCCTGGGGAAACACACATACCCAAAGGACACAGAAACCCCAACTGGATCAGGAAGATGTGAGTTGGACCACTCCTTTGCTACCATTTAGTCCTCAAGGAAATTGGGGAAAGGGAGGGGGAACTGCTCTGTATAATATTGCCCACCATAAATGTTCAAAACTCATGAGTCAAGCCCCAAAATCATGACATTGACTTAAAAATTAAGATTTTAAATATAATACTTTGGGGGTTCTTTTTGTCTTCTGGTTTTTGAACTTTTAGGCCTTACTTTGATCAACTTTTCTCCACATCTCGGAGGGTTAGAAAATTCCATTTAAAAAAAAATGAAAGCTGAGAGTCTCATGTAATCACATGACTGAGATCTGGCATTTTAAAGAACATAAGAAGACTTGCCTTAACTGGATCAGACCAATGGACTATCTATCCCAGTATCCTGTCTTTTGACAGCAGTCAGATGCTTCACACAGAACAAACAGAACAGGGCAATTTTGAGTGATCGGTGCCCTGTCATCCACTCAGAGCTTCTAGTCGTTGGAGGTTTAGGGTACCCGGAGCATGGGGTTGCATCCCTGACCATCTTGGCTAATAGCCATTGCTCTACCTATCCACCAAGAACATATCTAATTCTTTTTTGAACCCAGTTATGCTTTTAGCCTTCACAACAACCCCTGACAATGAGTTCCACAGGTTGACTGTGCATTGTGTGAAGAAGTACTTCCTTATGTTTGTTTTAAACCTACTTCCTATTAATTTCATTGCTTGACCCCTGGTTCTTGAAGTGGAAAATAACAGTTTCCTATTCACTTTCTCCACACCATTCATGATTTTATAGACCTCTAATATATCCTGTTAGTCATTTCTTTTCCAGGCTGAACAATCCCAGTCTTTTAAATCTGTTCTCGTACAGAAGCGGTTCCATACCCCTAATAATTTTTGTTGCTTTTCCCTGTACCTTTTCCAATTCTAATATATATGTTTTTTGAGATCCAGAGATCAGAACTGCATGCCATATTCAAGGTATGGGCATACCATGGATTTATATAGTGGCATTATGATATTTTCTGTCTTATCGTCTATCCCTTTCCTACCGATTGCTACCATTCTGTTAGCTTTTTTGACTTCCACTGCACATTGAGCAGATGTTTTCAGAGAACTATCCACGATAACTGCAGGTTATCTTTCTTGAGAGATAACAACTAATTTACACTCTATCATTTTGTATGTATAGTCGGGATTATTTTTTCCAATGTCCATTACTTTGCACTTATCAATATTGAATTTCATCTGCCATTTTGTTGCCCACTCACCCAGTTTTGTGATATCCCTCTGTAACACTTCATAGTTAGCTTTAGAGTTAACTATCTTGAGTAATTTAGTATCATCTGCAAACATTGCCACCTCACTGTTTACTCCCTTTTCCAGATCATTTATGAATATGTTGAACAGCATACGTCCCAGTACAGATTCTTCGGGGACACCACTATTTACCTCTCTCCATTGTGAAAACTGACCACTTATTCCTACCCTTTGTTTCCTATCTTTTAACCAGTTACTGATCCATGAGAGGACCTTCCCTCTTATCCCATGACAGCTTACTTTGCTTAAGAGCCTTTGGTAAGGGACCTTGTCAAAGGCTTTCTGAAAATCCAAGTACACTATATTCACTGGATCACTCTTATCTACATGCTTATTGACTCCCAAAGAATTCTAATAGATTGGTGAGGCATGACTTCCCATTACAAAAGCCATGTTGACTCTTCCCAACAAATCTTGTTTGTCTATGTGTTCGATAATTCTGTTCTTCACTATATTGTCAACCAATTTGCCCAGTATCAAAGTTAGGCTCATTGGCCAGTAATTGCTGAGATCTCCTCTGGAGCCCTTTTTGAAAATCAGTGTTACCTTAGTTACCTTCCAGTCATCTGGTATGGAGGCTAATTTAAACAATAGGTTACAAACCACAGTGAGTAGTTCTGCAGTTTCATATCTGAGTTCTTTCAGAACACTTGGGTGAATACCATCTGATCCTGGTGACTTATTACTGTTAAATTTATCAATTTGTTCAAAAACCGCCTCTACTGACACTTCATTCCGGGACAGTTCCTCAGATTTGTCACCAAAAAGAATGGCTTGGGTGTGGGAATCTTCCTCATATCCTCTGTAATGAAGACCAATGTAAAGAATCCATTTAGCTTCTCTACAACAGCCTTGTCTTTTTCAGTGCTCCTTTAGCACTTTGATTGTCCAGTGGCCCCACTGACTGCTTCTGATGTACTTAAATACATGTTGCTGTTAGTTTTTGTGTCTTTTGCTAGTTGCTCTTAAAATTCTTTTTTGGCCTGTCTAATTATAGTTTTACACTTGACTTGTCAGAGTTTATGCTCCTTTTTATTTACCTCAGTAGGATTTGACTTCCAATTTTGAAAGGCTACCTTTTTGCCTCTCTGTCAGGGCCGGCTCCAGGCACCAGGCACCCAAGCTGGTGCTTGGGGCGGCACCTGGAGGGGGGCGGCGCGGCGCTCCGGCCGCCGGGGAGAGCGGGGCCACAGCCGGGCTCGCCGCCCTCCCCCCGGCGCTCTGGCCGCCC
>NW_020664393.1:13914020-14202925 GCF_002925995.2 Terrapene triunguis
GGCGGCAAAAAAGCCAGAGCCGGCCCTGCTCTCTGTAACTGCCTCTTTTACTCTGCTGTTTATCCATGGTGACATTGGTGTTTGTTTGGGTTTTTTTGGTCCTCTTACCATTTTTGTTTTTGATTTGGAGTAGATATTTAGTTTGAGTCTCTGTTATGGTGTTTTCAAACAGTTTCAAAATATAATGATAGTAGGTAGCACAGTCTGAGTAAAATTTACTCTTGGGCACAGGATCCACACAAGGCCTGGTTACCACTTAAGTCCCATTTATACCTGATATTAAGGGCTTTCATTGTATAGGCTTTGTGCTGAGCCTCTGCCTTGGGGAGAATTTCATTCTAAATATATTCCCACAGAATGTACTGAAAATAAAGCTAAATTCCCCCCTCTCGCCCCGCAAGAGAAATTAAGGTTTTTAAAGGGTTATAGTATTGTTTTTAAAAGCATACCCTAACACCTAAACCTAGAAATATTAAAATTCAAATAATATTTCCATAAACATCATTCAACAAGTAAAATAGTTTGCTTTTTTATGGCTATTGCTAAGGGAAAAAAGATAAAATAAATCTGTATTAAAGCACTCTTTTTATCATTATTAATTAACTTATTTTACGTGAATTTAGTGGTTTTGAAAAGTTCTGAACTGACAGCCCTAGAAAATAAAGTCTTCAGCGTACCAACAGAAAAGGATTGTCTTTAGCATGAGCTATGGAATTTCTCCAACATTGCCAAGCACATAAACCACAGTCCTCACCTAGTGGAACCACCTTCAGGGGAGAAAAAGGTGGTGTAGTCTCCATGGTCAGACAGTATCTGACCTCTGCTGCCAAACAGGGTGACAATTCATGTCAATTGTAATGCTGATTTATGTGGTGCAACACTTGTGTTTATTAGGAACTGCTGTGTATGGGGTTGAAGGAGAAGGAGAAAGTCAGGACAGTCACACCCATTGTGTGGCTATCTTTCACTGGTCCTCACTTTGCACCCAATTCTCAGCTGTGGTGCCAAGTAGCTGTTAATTTGCGGTAGTGGCCACATCCCAGGACATCACTTCGACTGGCAAGCTAAACCAAGTAGAAGGTAGCCATGAGGGGAAATGCCTATTCCCAGTATAATATCTTTTATTGGACCAACTTCTGTTGGTGAGAGACACAAGCTTTTGAGCCACACAGAACTTTCTTCAGATCCTGAAAAAGAAGACCAGAAGATGAGCTCTGTATGGCTCGAAAAAAGCACAAAAGTTGGCCCAATGAAAGATACTACCTCACCCACCTTGTCTCTCTCATATCCTGGGACCGACACAGCTACATCTACACTGCATATTCCTAGTATACTATCACCTACTCGTAATGCCCTTGAGGGAACATTTTGCTAGCTAAGCATTGCCAGAGCATAATGCCCCTTGTCCACACCCTCTGCCCTGAAGGGGGGGGGGGGAGGGTGGAAATCATGAGGAGGTGATATAGAGCCATAGAATGAGCCCGATTCTGGCCCATAGACCCTCCATCAATTTCAAGCTATTCAGTATTTGAACCAGGGATCAAGAGATGAAATTTGCTTAGCAGTCATTTGAGCTAACAAGTCCTACATTCTGCTTGCTCTTAATCACTACAGTGCTAAACATTAGTTTCACTTCAGCCTATGATTAATTAAACATTCATCTCCTTTAAAGATTTCTTTTTTGTAAAAAAAACCGATGGCATGTTTTTAATGAAATCATAAGATTTGATCAATGTCCACAAATGCTACAAAACAGTGGGCAAAACAATGATTTTTTTATACATCTATCTCACTCCTCTCTAGAGAAAATCCACAGATGCAAACTAAACTACTGATAAATGTGAATATAAAACCAGGTTAAGAAAAAAAAGACAATGACGACATTAAACTGATGACCAACATGTAATGATTCAGCAGTGGTGCTCCAATACCTTTTGCGGGGGCAGGTTGCCACTGATTCTTTGCTGGCATTTGCCCACATGGTGTATATAATAACAGAAATGTTTGCTGCATTTTTAAATATCTAAGGAATTTCAGGGAAGCCATCATTTTATAAGGCAGAGTTGATTCAGAATGTTACAAAATCTTTAAAGGAGACAATTATGTAAACATTGTGCTCTCTCATGGAGACCTTACTTTTGTGCTTTTTTTGTTTTGTGGCTTATCTTAAGTAATTCAGACAAAGTATATGGAACTTGGAAAAACATGACACTCAATAATCTAAGAGGACCATTCCTTCTCCTCCCACTCTGCCTAGTCAACTCTTCTCCCTCTGATCAGCCTCCACTCTGCCTTACAATCTTCCTTACCATGTAAACACTGGGAAGCAGAGCCACGGTGAGACCTAACAGAGAGGGCAGGGAGTGTTATAGAAGTAAAAGGAGAATTCCTAACAGAAGTAGAAACATAGGGATTGGGGACCTGGAGAAATGCAGGAGAGATATCCAAGCCTCAGGAAAGGTGTGCACATTCGGGGGATGTGGGTGGGAATGAGAAGATAAGACATGACAGAGTTTTTAGGAATTCTAAAGCACTGAGGAACTTGAACCCTTGCACGCTATGATTAAGCTTTGTCCTATTTCACAGCTGAGGTTAGAGCAGGTCTACTCTTGCCCCACAGGTACCAAATGTTTCCAGTCATAACAACTCCTCCAGCAGGTTGCCTCTAAATTAGGAGTTCTCCAGCTTTTTCATGCTATGACTCACTTAATAGAAAATCTTGTCTTGCAACACAGTCTGAGATGTAGCAAAGGACATAATACCGGGGTGTGTGGAGAATTGGGTAGTGGTTGGAAAAAAGGGTTTCCTTGCAACTGAGTCTCTGATTTTCACTGAGTATTCTTTTGAGATAGTTATGGAAGAGTGTAAGAGGCTTAGGTGTTTGAAATTGATTTGTCTACAAGTCATAAGATTTCTCAGAGAATCTGATATGGAAATTATTTAATGGATTATGTATAGCATTTCCTTATTTGGTCAGATTCTGTTGTATTCTGTATGGTTTAAATTAGCATACCTAGCTCTTATATAGCACTTTTCATCAGTCAGTTGTAAAGCACATGACAAAGGAGGTCAGTATCATTATCCCCATTATACAGGTAGGGAAACTGAGGCACTGAGTGGTGAAATGACTTGCCCAAGGTCACCCAGAAGCAGAACTGGGCACAAAATTCAGGTCTCATAAATCATAGTCCAGTGCTCTGTCTGCTAAACCACACTGTCTCCCAGAGGTTTGTCAGGGTAAAAATTTGATTTAGAAAAAATTGTGAACCCTACTATTCAGGTTTCCCTTATACTGCAGGAATAAAGACTGTGACCAACATTTTTAAACTTGTGTGCATAATGGTAAGCTCCTGAATCCATATTTAGGCCCATAAACAGAAGTGGCCTGATTTTCAAATCTGTTCAGCACCTGCTGCTCCCACTGACTTCAGAGAGAGCAGACTCAAAGATCAGGCTCATTGTTCTAAAATAATGGAAGTCAAGATTGCATTTCTTGGTTCACAAATCAGAGGGCACTCATGGCACAGGCTTCACATGCCCCAAAAATGAATTGTAAAAAGAAGGACAGAGAAGGTAATGGAAACCAAAACACAGAAGAGAAAAAAGGAGATGGAGAATGAAAGGAATTGGAGAGGGCTTAAGAGCTTCTGGAAAGGAAAGGAAGTGAGATGAGACCGTGACTAGGAAAGAGAAAGGAAGAAGAGAAAGTTACAAGGAGAGAAAAGGAAGGAGAAAAATGGATGGGCTGTAGTGAAGACAAGGGGACAAAAGTATTGAAGAAAATCCATCGTATCCAAAGCAGTGCTTCTTTTCAGTCATGGACACACAGCATTTTTTGGGTTAGCCTCCAAGACAATTAAGCACTGTTTCTTGGTCTTGGTTTTTCACCTAGTCCCAGTCTCCCCCTATTCCCTCTCTGGGGAGCCTATAGGGTTTGCCCTTAGATTTGACCTACTCCTCCAGTGCCTTGGGAACTTTTTAAAATTTCAACTCTTTCAATGCCATTGCTAAATGGCTCGATTGAGATCCTTGACAGTAAAGCTATACTTGTAGTAAACTATACATTGCCTGCTCCAGATAAATGGATCTGATCCGAGTTATGGCACCACTGTGTTGGGGTAGCATCCAAGACCTCTTCCACTCTGCTCCCCAAGAACTCAGTTTGACTCTGTTTTTGTTACTAAGGTTCCTTTATTTGGCATACAGTAAAGCTACACTAAGTTGATCAGACTCAAACATAGGGGGTGGGTACAGCACATACCACACATCCAAAGTTACACAGAAAAGCCACTCCCTTTAAATACATTTACACATTTCACTGCATTAGACATTTTGGGATTGGCGTGGTTACTTTGTAGGAACCAATCCCTGTAAAGCATGCTCTGTCCACGCACCATCCATGTTTGACATACTTTTTATCTCATTTTTACATTCCCAACTTATGTTGTCCATTGTTATCTTGTTCTTTGTAAATGGTTCCCTGGGTGTTTCCTGGGTGTTCCCTCCCTTTGTTTTAGCTAGATCAGACTTCCTGTCTCTTAGCTCACTGACCCTACCTATCTTAGTTGAACAAACATTCTGTTTTCAGCCTGCTGATCTACTTACCTTCCTAATCCTGTCTTCCAAGAAATAACACTTCCCTCATGTCAAGCCAGGCCGACAGCACTGACCTAAAACAAGAAGATTCAAGCATCAGGCAGTACAGGGAAACAGAGAAAGACTACATCAAATGATCTTAGATAGTAAAAATATAAAATAACATAAAGGAGGAAGAGAGAGGGAGCAGTGTAACATGTCATTTGCCATATGAATACTGATTGTCCTTGAGCCCAGAGGACAAGGACTACATAAGACCATAAGAAAAGTCATAGTGGGTCAGAATTTAGTGGGTCTTCTGACAATAGCCAGTGACAGGTGCTTCAGAGAGATGAACAGAACAGGGCAATTTATTGAGTGATCCATCCCCTGTTGTCTAGTCCTCGTTCTGACAGACAGAGGTTTAGGGACACTGAGATCATGGAGGTGCATCCCTGACTATCTTGGTTAACAGCGATTGATGGACCTATCCTCCATGAACTTATCTAATTCTGTTTTGAACCTCGTTATAATTTTGGCTTTTACAACATCCTCAGGCAATGAGTTCCACACATTGACTGTGCACTGTGTGAAGAACTACTTCTTTATGTTTGTTTTAAACCTGCTGCCTATTAATTTAATTGGGTGGCCCCTTGTTCATGTGTTATTTGAGGGGGTAAATAACACTTTCCTATTTACTTTCTCCACACCATTCATGATTTCATAGACCACTATCATATTCCCTCTTAGTCATCTCTTTTCTAAGCTGAGCAGTCCCAGTCTTTTTAATCTCTTCTCATATGGATGCTGTCCATACCCTTAATCATTATTGTTGCCCTTCTCTGACTGCCAGCAAAGTTTTTTTTTTCCTTAGCTTCAGAGAAGATTCATGTACACATGCAACTTTTCTTGGGCAAGATGAACAGAAAATGGACAGTATTCCGCTAACAAGTACTATTTTAGACCAAAAGAAAAGAAAAAAAGAAAATTAGTTTGTAGGACATAAATTTGAAGGGTTTTGAAAACCACTCTGCTATCAAACAATCTATTGCAAACCTATTTTGAGATATTGGGTCAGATCCTCAGCTGACGTCAATCAGTATAATTCCATTGAAATCAGTGGAGTTATGTCTATTTACACTAATCCAGGGGCTAGCCAATGATCCATGTTAAAAATTGCAATGGGTTTCTCATTAAAGAAAACAATTCACTAAAATACATGTGAGAAATCTGAATGGTAGAGTATGAAAGTTGTGGGCCTCTCAGAGGGACTTTAAGGAAAGGACCTAGTTGATTTTACTGAAGAGGGGATGTACCATGGGTTTTAAACGTGGAAGAGTATATGTGAAAAGGCATTTCTGATCCCTCTCAGAAGACAAAAATTGGAAGAAGACTTGAAATGTACCACTCCGTATAAGGTGTCGGATAGCAGAGACAGACAGAGAACAATTAAGACTCCACAAGAATCTCTATCACTAGCATACAATGGGAATAGGATTCTTTTTTTCCCCAGATGTCAGCCTCGTCACTCAGGCGAGACGAAGAGAATTTCTTCCACTTAAAAAATCCTTTGTGCAAGGAAGAGCTGAGGCCTCTGTTCTCTCCTCAGCCAAATTGTATGTAGTTTTCATGGAGAAGGCTTAGTTTTCTAAGAGGCAGTGGTACCCAAACAACTTCTGGACACAGTGCAAAGGTGTAATATGGCCAGAGTATCCTTGGTGTCTGACAAGGAGACCAAAAATTGAATGGAAACAAACATTTTCAAATGCAACAGAATTGACGTTTATTCTTGGGAAATTTATCAGTTGTTTTTCTCCTATAAATGCTAATAACAGAATTCATTTTCGCTTGATGGTTTATGTTTTTACATTTTTTATTCAATTGTGTGGACAAAAATGGCATGTAAATCTGCCAAATCATGTCCTGAGACAGTCTGAAATTTAACCAAGTATTGGTTTTCTCTTTTGTTGATGCATTCCTGCACTTTTAAAGTATGCAATGTGAGCTGTTCAGCTAAGAAGGGATGGAAATACTCCTTAATGACAGCATTCATTTAACCCTTTGCCACTCAGACTAACAACCTATGGATTCAGCAGATGGTATTAAATATTGTATGTGTTTACATTAATGACATACATTTATTTGGTCTTTTGTCAGCACCCCTCTGTCTGTCTGATTTTCTCTGTCTCATTCACACATGTATAACTGACGGAGACTTTTGGGAATCTGCACCTGTAACAAGTTAATTAGCACTGATGACTTGATTGCTCTGTTTTCACTATAATGTCAAAAATAAAATACCAAGTTATTCACTGATATTGACATTTCTATTAAAACATTTAAAAATCAATAAAGGTATTAAAATGACTATAAGGCTTCTAGATTGCACCAATTATTTGATTTTTTTTCTTGGGGGGGATGCAAATTCCTGCCTTTCCAGCATTTTGGATTTGGAACAAAAACTAGTGTGAAATTCATCTCTCCCCCCTTTTGCCCCCATTTCATTGTGAATACACTGCAGTGCCAGTTTCTGCCTGTAATACCCTGTTAGGACTTTGCTGTTGGAATGCATTAGAACTCTCACAATAGGGTTTTGACACTAGAGATTACTTAATGGCTGCAAAGAAGCCATTACGGTCTGTCATTTTAAGAAACCATGTAACTCAACTGCACATTTAGGCCTTTATATCGTGGACTAAAATGCATAAGTTCCTAATAGTCTATTCTGTCAACAGTATGTACGTTATTGGATTACTGATTGCTTGAAACACACCTTACATGGGGCTGCACCTTAAGATCACTTGGAAATTCCACCTGGTGCAGATTGTGGCTACTCACTTGTTACTGGGTGTTTCTCACCAGGATCACATTACATCTGTGCCCCAGTGTCTGCCCTCTCTTCCAATTCATTTTCAAGTGTGGTATTACATGTTGGTTTAAATTTATACTGCCCTAATGGATTGGGTCCTTGATACCTCAGAAAACACCTGTTTGACCATAAGGTTGAGTTCAGCTTGAGCTACAGCAGCAGGTCTCCAGCTTAATCAGAAAGGGCTGAAAAATGTAACTAGCTTCCCAAATTGGTCCACCAGAGTATAAAGTCACAGACCTCAGGTCATGCTGAAAAGCTTGCCTTTTCTTCTTCTTTTTTTTTGGTGGGGGTGGGGGAGCAAGAGGGCAGGGAGAGTGGGCTGTAGTGATTGATGGGAAAATTCTAGTTTGTTGGAAATGGGATTATTTTAGGTTTTGGTCACTGGCCCTAATTTGCATGCATTGTAACAACATTTTTTTATGCATATGCTTAAGCACCAAATTTGTAAACACATCAAATGAATACATTGAAATAAAGTAGTTATTATTTGTATTACCATAGCATCTAGGAGTCCCAGTCATGGACCAGGACCCCATTGTGCTAGTCACCGTACAAATACAGAACAAAAAGACAGTGCCTGCCTCAAAGAGCTTCCAATCTAAGTATGAGAAAAGAGACAAAACTGATGGATATAGACAGATGGGGGAATACAAAGAAACAATGACATAGTATGACAGGCCATGGTCTCAGCAAACTGTGGTTGGC
The DNA here is from genome assembly GCF_002925995.2 of Terrapene triunguis. NCBI lineage: Eukaryota > Metazoa > Chordata > Testudines > Emydidae > Terrapene > Terrapene triunguis. The sequence continues at coordinate 13,922,173 of NW_020664393.1, forward strand.
AGTTTTTATTTATTTATTTTTTGGAGGCATCACAGCAAAGGAGAGTTTTACAGGAAGATTTTAAGGAGGAGAATGAGGTAGCATTGCATTAGGCATCTAACTGCTTGACTTGCATATGCAAATGCATTTTGCCACACAGGTTTGATGCATGTAAAGATGCTGGTGCACTTTGCATTTTATTTTATCTGGGTTGCTCCAAGCTGCCCTATTCCTCTCAATCCCTTTGTTTACCTTAATTTAATAAAATTAAAATATGATGTTACAACAGAGAAAAAAATAAGTTGTGAACAAGCTTTTCTTTTTAAAATCTGCTTGCTGTCTGCCTTACATTCCACTGGCATGTTAGCGCAAACAGGAAATGAAGATTTAAACAAAATATGTATTGTCATCATTTTTCTTCAACAGTTATGAATGAATGCTTGATGCTGAAAAATACCCTCTGAAAAGGAGAAAAAGAGCTAGAAAAGAGTATCAAGTGTTTTGTATTCTCTCAGTTATCTGCTAATACGTTTGTACTGCATATTTACTAAAGCTGGAGCTGCAGTACCCAGTGCTTCTCATTTTAAAACAATCAGTTATGGGTGTTAAAGTATGCCTGTGAAAGCAGAAGTGTTCTATGTCAATCAAAGCTAATCACTGGTACAGGCAAAGTGCTTTTGTTGGCCTCCATGCTCTAAGCCGCGCTTCCACATCTGTGTTTGAAGAGATTAGAGAGGTGCTTCATACAAGAACTGTATTAGTTAAAGCTGATAGACAGTATTTGGAATAAATCATAAAAAGTTGAGTGCCAGAAGGAAAGGCATGGCAAGTGAGATCGAAATGGACTAGGGCTAAATCCAGCTCCTTTCCACCCCTTCCTCCTCCAAACATACACATACAAACACTTGCACACTTGTTTTAGGCTTGTTCTTTTGAGAGCACTACCGGTTATCTTCCTCCAGCCACTTCATAGCTAGCATCCAGCTGCACAGCTAAAGATCCTCGTGCTTGTTTTTAGTGGACATGCATGCTCTTCATTGGCTGAGGAGTTGATAGCATATTTGATGTGTTTATACCAGTCAGGGTTGGCAAAGGGGAAAAAAGGGGGGCATATATTAAAAAAAATATCTAGCAAGCTGCTGTATGTCTGACTTCTCTAGCTCCTGTCCCTAGCAGCACTCTCGCTTCATGAAGGCCATACACTTTCAAATAAATTATGAGTGACAAGTATTTGAACCAATAAAGAGGGCACCATATTTTATATGCAGTAAATTTAATTCCAGATTGTGTTTCACCTCAGCAGTGTGACATGTTTATTGCCACTGAAAGATGAAAGCACCAGGAGTTAGAGACAAGCGTCAGCAGTTCTAGTGGGCACTAGCAAAATGAAGATTTGACAGACTAGTGGCTGAGCCTTTGAAATGAAATGCCAGATCAAATTTTACCCAAAAGGGGTCAGATGTACTGTCATGGCCCCAAACTCACAATACCAGCCGAATAAATGACACAGGTTCAACAAGCTGGTGAGGAAGGTGGTGTGTGTGATTCATACTTCAGTGCTAGAAAGATATGCTGATTTTCAAAATACACTGATAATTGGTAGTACCAGACCTCATTTGAAGATGTTATATGTTGAAGTGTTGCCTCTGTTGGCATTAAGTATCTTTTTAAAAACATACTCTTAAGCAGCTCAAAAAGTGGAATCAAGATGTATTCAATATGCCTCTCTCAGTTTTGTCCCACAAATGCGCTCACAGTGCCAAAGTATACAATAAACATCTATATGCAATAAATATACTTATAATAAACATGCATCATTTTGGGATTTTTTTTTAATGGGGGAGAAGCCTAGAATTAAGAAAAATTTCCTTTGGCAATCAGCAATGAAATGACAATTGGGCTGAATTATGTCAAAGGCAAAAAACAACAAAGAGAAACATCACATGTGCTCATTTAAAGCCAGACTTTGCCACTCACATGGAGCAGCACTTACTCACGTGAATCATCCCATTGGGACTTCAATGAGACTATGTATGTGAGTGTTACTTAATGTAGGTAAGGCTGACAGAATTGGATCTGGTATTTGTGTGCACAAATGATGATACTAGGTGTGGAGCTGGCACATGAATTCATCCACACAGGAAGGATATTTAGAGAATCTTCCAGCTTTAATGAGATATGTGCTCGGACACAACTGGTGTCACTATGATTACATGGAATTGGCATGAAGATGAATGTCAAGTAGTAGCTGATCACTGGGATGCATCAACAAAGTAATTCCTACTAACCATTCTAAGGATTCAAACCAAATGTCAATCACGGTCTAAGAGCACGTATACCAGAAATATGTCCATCAACAATGCTATCGACAACAAAGGCTACACATTTCAGCGAACTTGTTCTGTGTAAGGAAACAGAAAATGTACCCAAGTTAAAGGAAGAGGGGCAAGTTGGCAGGCTGACAAGGTAACCTTCTGAACTTCAAATCCACCTGTTATTTGCTGGGGAGAGGATGCCTATCTATTCATCACCCCTTTCCTCTCCCCTGTGTTTGGGCAGCAGGGTACAGAACAAAGGTGTCCTCGACCCCAGAATAAGATATTGTTAAGCATTGTCAGCTGTGACAGTAGGGCCAACAGTACTGTCTGTAGTACCTTAACTGTCAAATTTGGGAGTGGGGAAGGAAGGAAGCAAAGTTTTGCCTCGAAGATATCAGGTAGACTTGGAATGGGGAGCAGGCATACTTCTCTTCTTCTGAAGACTATAAAAGAAGAAAGGGTATAGGGGTAACTGCCTCCTGAATATCTCAGAATGGTGCTATGCAGCTATCCACGCAGGATATTAGGAGGAGAGGAGAGTTACATGCCACCAGTCTGCACTCCTCGTGAACACAACTACAGGAAAAGTTTTTATAAACCCATCTCAATGGAAATGACTTGGGCTTATGGGGAATAACACAGTGGACTGGATTCTGCAAGAACCTAACCTACGTACAAGGCATAAGGTTAAGCACCACTTTTGTAAGGCTAAGGGCACATAGTCTTTGTCACTGTGTGGTGGTTAGTCTCATTCTCCTGCACATCCATTTCCCTAACTACCAAATGCAGAGGGCATAAAAGAGGCAAGGTGTGGGTGGGGAATAACAATGAATAAATGAGCTCCTCATCATATTTATGAGATACCCAGCTATACACTTCCCACTTGGGCCCTGTTCCAGTTATACCTAACTTGTTGGTTCCTCAGCCTTGTTCTCATTAATGTAAGATCAAGCTCCCTTGTGCTCCTGGTGCTGCTAATCACTTTTTATCTTGTATTGGCTATGTGTAAATGTTTACACCTGCATTGTGCAGAATCAAACTCAATGGTATTCAAGATTATCATCAAAGCTTAGATTGGAGCCCTTGAACTGTAAGTATAACACTGAAGGCATGATTAAAACAGGAATATAATAGATTGTGTAATGAGGTAATGTTATATTCTAAAGAATTTCATAGCACAAACCTTCCACTTACTACAAGTGATTTCTTGTGTTTGCTGAAGACCGGTTGAACCTTATCTTCTATACATCTGACCAGTCCTTTCAAATGTTTCTAATGCTTGATTTACAAAGAGTTATCATTGTGAATAAACAATGGAGATTTTATTACTTTGGAGTTGGTTAGGCTGTGTTTTATTTTAATTCAGCTGTAATAAAGTTAATGAACTACAATAATTGCCACAATAAAATCCATGCAAGTACACTGTACACAGAGCACAAACACTACCAATCCTTTGGCAGCTCTAACAATGCGCCAACATACTTTCACAAAACGTTTTCAAGCATCCTTCCTTCAAGAAAATCCTACAAAACTCAACTTTATTTATTTTGTTAGGAATTTACAAGATGACACTGCAGATCTCCTTCCTGTTATGCAAACTTTAAACTTTGCAGACACAAGCCTAAACAGAACAACTGACAAACCCTGGGAATGGTCATTTCTGATGCATGTTTCATTCCTTTTACTTACAGCTATAGGAAACGGAGTGTGAATTAAGAATGAGGCAAACAAGGTTTGACCTTTTTTTTTTTTTTTTTAAAAAGTTCTGTTTTGTTTAATCTCTATCTAATTTAAATGGATGTTTTACAGATTCTACTATCTTATAATTGTAATGTAGGGAACAATCCTTTATTTGCATGGAAATCTAATGTCTTCCCATGTCCTACTTCTATGATTCAATTTTTTTCCTGTATAAAGATACCCAATAAGTGAAGCTTTGCTTCTGCAGTATGTCTACACTGGAATAAAAGACCCATGGCATGGCTGCGGCGGGCCTGGGTCAGCTGACTCAGGCTCACAGGGCTCGGGCTGCAGGGCTAAAAATTGCTGGGAGACGTTTGGGCTAGGGCTGGAACCTGGGGTCTAGGACCTCACCCGCTCACAGGCTCTAGCCAAAGCCCGGGCTCAGCCAGAGCCTGAGTGCCTACACAGAAATTTTACAGCCCCGAAGCCTGAGCCCAAGTCAGTAGGACCGGGGCAGCTTCAGATGTTTAATTGCTGTGTAGACGTACCCACAGTTACCCAAATCTCTTAAATTCAAAATATGAAACAAGAAGCCCAGTATTGATCTGGTTGACTGATTCCACTTCAAAGCTGCTTATGCAAAATTTTATTATAGTTACTTCACCAAACCTCCCCGCCCAGTTCTTCCAGTTCCAAATGTACAGCATCATTACCCTTTGCTGAGGATAAAATCTAAAGGCCCAATCCTGCAGAAAGACGCAAGCAAAATTCCCATTGAATTTAAGGGAGAAGTGCAGGATTGGACTTTAATGAATTTAATACAGTCTTGCAACGTCTGATGATTTTTTTTTCTGGCATAAAATACTGACATCTCTTTAGATGTTGTTTCTTTCCTATAGGCCCTTTGTAAATATTCCAATTAGTATAAAATAAAACACATTTTTTCTGAGGTTTATGGAGGCCTGGAGCAAAAATCTGAAACTGAGCCCCACCCCTTCCAAAAAATTATTCCTGAGGGGAGGCCTAGAGGGGTAAGGGGGCTTGGAGAGTGAGTCCACCCCACACTTACTGTCAAGGCTGCTTCCCCACTTTGAACTTTAGGGTACAAATGTGGGGGCCTGCATGAAAACTTCTAAGCTTAACTACCAGCTTAGATCTGGTCCGCTGCCACCATCCCAAAGCTAATTCCCTTCCCTGGGTAGCCTTGAGAGACCTTCACCAATTCCCTGGTGAATACAGTTCCAACCCCCTTGGATCTTAAAACAAGGAGAAATTAACCATCCCCCCTCCTTCCTTCCACCAACTCCTGGTGAATACAGTTCCAACCCCCTTGGATCTAAAAACAAGGAAAAATCAATCAGGTTCTTAAAAAGAAGGCTTTTAATTAAAGAAAAAGGTAAAAATCATCTCTGTAAAATCAGGATGGAAAATAACTTTACAGGGTAATCAAACTTAAAGAGCTCAGAGGATCACCCTCTAGTCTCAGGTTCAAAGTACAGCAAACAAAGATAAACACTCTAGTAAAAGGTACATTTACAAGTTGAGAAAACAAAGTAAAAGTAACACGCCTTGCCTGGCTGTTTACTTACAAGTTTGAAATAGAGACTTGTTTAGAAAGATGTGGAGAACCTGGATTGATGTCTGGTCCCTCTCAGTCCCAAGAGCGAACAACAACCAAAACAAAGAGCACAAACAAAAGCCTTCCCCCCCCCCAAGATTTGAAAGTATCTTGTCCCCTTATTGGTCCTTTGGGTCAGGTGTCAGCCAGGTTACCTGAGCTTCTTAACCCTTTACAGGTCAAAGGATTTTGGAGTCTCTGACCAGGAGGGATTTTATAGTACTGTACACAGGAGAGCTGTTACCCTTCCCTTTATAGTTATGTCACTTACGACAGCAGCTGCTGCCTCAGGGTATGAGGCTGGGCCTGGCTCCCCGCTCCAGCAGGGCCGGTGCAAGGATGTTTCATGCCCTAGGTGAAACTTCCACCTTGCGCCCTCCCCCCATCCCCAAGCCCTGCGGCAGCTCCCCACCCCCCCGCCCTGAGGCGCCCCCCCCATGGCAGCTTCCCCCCCACCCAGGGAGCTGTGCGGCAGCTCCCCACCCCAGCTGACCTCTGCTCTGCCTCCTCCCCAAGCATGCCGTAGCTGCTACACTTCTCCCACCTCCCAGGCTTGCGGCGCCAATCAGCTGTTTGGCGCCACAAGCCTGGGAGGGAGAGAAGCAGAGTGGGGCGGCATGCTCAGGGGAGGAGGTGGAGCAGAGGTGAGCTGGGGCGGGGAGTTCCCCTGCGTGCCAACCCCCCCCTTACTTGCTGCAGGCGGCCCTCCCCACGCCCCCCTGCCCCAGCTCCCTCCGCCTAAATGCCGACGACGGCCGGGGTGGCCGAAGATACGGCCGTTGCCAAAGAAAATGCCACCCCCCAAATACTAGCACCCTAGGCAACTGCCTAGGTCGCCTAATAGGTTGCACCGGCCCTGCACTCCAGGCATTGCAAAGTGGTGCCTGAGGTCACAGCACCACTCAGGTTGGTCCAGCCATCCCGGATCCTGCTATTTTTATACAGAAGCCACCAGGCCAAATTTTAGTTACTAGCTTTGTGACCCTGCACCAGGTCACACCACCACTTGGTTTTGGAGCCATCTCAAATGGGAGGCCCAGGCAACCTGCCCCATTTAGGACACCCTTCCCCCATGACAACCCTGACCACAGCTTCCAAAAAACCACCCACCACATTTAAGAATATTTTAAATAGGTACTCAGCATCTGTGAAAAAATCAGATAAATTATTTAGATGCTTATCAGGCAACCTGGTAGAAAAATTCTAGCACAATCACATCAACACTTACTCTGCAATTCTCTGGTTTTACTTTAACACACATACATGATTACATACAATGATAGATTAATATTATTATTAATTATTTCCAGTTTGGCAACAGCCAAGGGCCTCCTGCCAGAATCTTGGCCCTATTATCTTATTTCTATGATCAGCAGCACCCTTGAAGGATTTTAAAACCTTGAGCTATGTTTTTCAGCGCCAAGGGTGAAATTACTTTCTTTAAATTGCAGAACAGTTAACAATATTATTTCTTGAGGATTATAACCTTATGATTTGGACCTAAGCTCACATAACTAGTGCTCACTCATGAGAAGACCCATTGAAATTCCTGTGTGAAGAGAGGTTTGGAGATTAGGCCAAATCACTTAGGTCATGGTATTAAAACAATATTGTTCTTATGCCATAGAATCTCAATTAAACAAGGTGTCTCTTGTTTTCCAAAACAAGTGAAATTAAGAAGGAAGCATATGATGGTAAATTAAAGAAAAAAAAATAGACAGAAAAGACAAATCCACTAGAAAGAATTTTCCTGTAATGTTTCACTAAGGAACTTGCATTAGGAAGGAAAAGAATCATTATTGCTAACCTATGTTTGAACTTAAATTACACACCTAAAGCAAAAATTTAAACTGTACCACACGAGTACTACAAGTAATCTATGCTTTTAATAGTTAGTTACCTGATGCATGACAAGTATCATTCTGAATTTCGTGTGAATTGATTCACAAAAGTCATTCAGTAAATTAATGTGGTTTTGGAAAATTATGAGAAAAATAGGCATGCAGCCAAATGTCTAATGGCAAACTGAAGGGTTTTGAGATGTGTCTGTCTATTTGCAGTACTGAAGTTGTTTTCCAAACAGAAACACCCTGGAAAAAAATAGCAGTACACCACATGAAATACAGAACTATTATGAAATTTCAATAGATAAATAATTTGGTTTATATGAATACAGCCATCCCAGAACTGTGCCATCAGATTTTTGTTGTTGTTGTTGTTGCCTGTGAATTATTTCTTTGGGTCTGAATCTGATTCTACTGAAATCAATGACAACATTCCACTTGGCTTCAATAACAGCAAAATTTGGTCTGTGAGATATAAGATTTGATTAATTCTATAACACTTATGGGACATTATGAATGTTGCATCTGAAAAGTCTAAAAGAGAACAACATGGAACTGGCACTAATGAATTGTCAAAGCAATAGATATTGTCTATAGCATTACCTGTCTCACAGGTGATATTTCTCTCCATTTATCTTCCATCCTGGATCTGACCAATTGCCAAAAAAAGCAATAATTCCCAATCAGATCCTGCACATCTCCTATTTAACTCTGAGCTGTAAAAAAAAAAAAGGGGGGGGGGAATTAAAAACTATTATGAGGCCTCTATATAATTAATCTTCAAATAGCTCAAAGCTTAACCATGTAATGTCTTCAGTATATTGCCTATTTTTAACAAGTTGCTGGGAAAAAACAAACCAAACCAATCACACCGTGCCACACATCAACACACTTTACCCAAAGGAAGAAATTACAGTGGTAGCATTAAATATAAATACAACAGTGTGTTGGCATAATGTAGTAAGGTTCCTGTACTATTAAAAGGCTTTGTTCTAAAGCATATCTGTGTACACAATGAGATGATGAACACAGTGCATCACATAGCAAAATTTAATATATGCAGGGGTATGATGTTTGCAATGCATGCATTTCAGCAGGTCCCATTAGTGTGCCTTTCCCCTCCAGTGAAAACAGAATGAACCACAACCCCTTCTGGTTTGCATAAAGCAAACAAAATTAGATTTGCTTTGCTGAATTGAATCCCGCTTGGGATTGTGATCCTCTCTTGGGGACAAATTACTTCAAACAATCCCTTTGTACCATAACAAAATCAAAAAATTCAGGCCAATCAACATGGCTCAAAACCCTTAACACAAAAATTAATAATACAACTTAGTTTATTTTTATTGCTTCTGTGCTACAGATCCTTGTTTTAATGTAATTACACTTATTTGTGGTCCACATGTTAAATAAGCTTGCATATGTTAACTAATGTGACATAAAACAACTTTTCTAATTTCACCATTCCAACCAGTTTTGTTCTCCCTGGAGTAACATCCCTAACATAGGACAAGCTAAAGTTAAATTGCATTAAATTAAATTTGTATTAATATTTTTGATCCACATAGACAAAATGCCAGACATTTCTAAGGTTAAATAAAAAAAATTAATGACCAAGTTACTTTTGTGTGTGTGTTTTAAAAGAAAAATATTATTAGCTTAATATTCCCGGATACTTTCCCAAATCTAGCACTTGCAACAAAAGGACCTGTGACTCTCTCTGTTGCTCTTAAGTTTAGCTATAAGAGCCAGTTCAAAGATCAATTGTGTGCAGTATGTAATATTGTCCAGTATTCTCTCCATTTCTTAACACAGTAGCAGTGCCATTGCCAATATAATCTGGGTCACAAGCATATTGAGCTCTTACTTCTGATTTAGCTTGCAAGATGACTTTCAGTTCTACAGCATTTCAAAAAGATTTTATATCATTTGCAGAATTTGGAAATTTACAATTATTCAGTTTCAAATATACTATAAATGAAGATAAAGCGGACTCTCTTTGTCTTATCTATCACAAACACGTAGCCACAGGGAAGTGTATTTGTCTTTTTTATGTTTATCAGCATCTTATATTATTACTCTAGACAGTATTCTGTCTTACAATTTGTCCAACTCTGAGCTTGCTGTTTTGCTCTATTATTGTAAATACCATAGAAACAATGGTAAACAAATGTAGCTCTGAACTTCCAAGTTAACCTATTTCACGATTAGGAAATAGGGAGGAAAAGCAGGAGGTCACTTTTATTACTTTCTAATTAGACTTTACCTTATATGAGGCTATAAGCAATATATCAAGATGTCACTTCTCAGATAATAATATGACATTTCTGTTTCTTCCATCACCACAGAGTTAGCAGAATTTTCTGAAATATTATCCTCAGAAACACATGCCTACAGTGCACAGTCTCCAGATCACAGGAATGGAAAAGACAATACACCGCAAAATTCTATCCTGACTCACAGCCAGAGTAACCCAACTAATGTCACTATGGATATGTGGGATGTCCATCAAGCTAAATCTGCCTCTAGGACTTCTGTGTCAAATAAAAGATATGCAGGTATTATTTACACTCCCTGAAACATGTGCATGCACATTGACTTTTTTTTTATCACAGACAGAAACTAACTTAAGATGGAGTTAAGGCTGAGAACTCCTATAAGGAATTTAAGGTTAAAATCATTATTTGTGTGTTGGAATTATCCCAAAATCAAGAACTATAAATCCAGGAAATTCAGAATTAAGGTTAAACTATAAAATGTCCAAACACGTTAAGGTATGGAAATGCACAGTTGGAGCACCCTAACAACCATAACTCTGCCCTGTAGTGACACCATGGAATAACCATACAAACATTATTAATGCATTACAACGTCTCAGAGTAGATTACACTCTCAGAGTAGATTACACTGATTTTTAAAGATTTTAGAATTTTTACATTTTTTTCTCCCCTTATAATGTCACCACAAGATGGAGTTCAGTTTGTCTCTGTGCTCTAATTCTGCATTTCTATGTGATATTTCCAATGATTTGAAGATACATAGCATCATAAGTTAATATTTTTATTTTAACTTTAAGTGTCAGATGGCCTCTTGCCACCTCCTATTGTTCTCAATGGGACTGACAGCAAAGGATACCCTTCATTAATAAAGGGCTTTTTTCAAAATGGCCACCACCCGTCATTGTTCTCAGTAAAAGTGAAGCCAAGTTGTCCTCTGGGAAGATGCTTCCCCCCACCCCATGCTGTCAGGATGCAGAGAGAAACATTATGAAGAGCAGGTAAGGTCTTTAGGGTAGGAGTCTTTGTGGGTAGGAACTGTCATTTAATATCTATGTATAAACAGCCAAGCACTATGGGGCCCAAACTGGTTAAACAACCAACACCACTGCCACTACACAACAGATGAATGGTGGCAGTGGCCATCTTTGCTAAGAACAGCCTGTGGCTTCATTAGGGTTACCACCTTTGAGGTATAAAACACTGGGATATCCAGAATGTTCCTGAGCCCATCACACTGGACAGCTGGCAGTGTATACTGAGCACCCTTATAAATTCCCCAGGGCAGCTACCTCAAAAAGGGGTGATCCTGGCCAACCTGGGCAGGTGGCAACCCTAGGCCTCAGCTCCAATGAGAATAGGAGATGGCAGCCATTATGAAAGAGAGAAGTAGGTTGTGGAATTATCTGAAGAACATCCTTTTTCAACCTATGCTGAATAAGGAACTTGCTCTTGGGAAGAACAATGGCAAACAATGACCATTAATCTTTAAAAATAAATAAATCAAAATTAACATAAACAACTGATGCCTCCCTGCACTGGGAGCACCAGCTGAAGGGGAGGACACGTGACCTCCCCATGTGACCTCCCCACGTGTCACCGCCCCGCCATGCCCCCAGCTCAGGATCTCTGTGCTCTCTTCAACCTCTCACATTACCTCTGTGTATGTGTGTCTGCCTGTCTGTCTGTCCTCCCACTGCACCGGCTCCTCCCCCGGCATTTTCAGCTGCTCTTCCTGGCAGCCAGAACCGGGCAGGGAGCAGGACAGAGCCACTCCCGGATGCTGCCTGGTGCAAATTTTGAGTTAGTTTTAGCTATATGGGAAGTTTGATGAGTCTGTGTTATTCCATTACTGAGATCATTTGGGACAAAATAAAAAAGGCCTGACATCCAGTGCTAAATCTTTCTAAAACGTATGCTTTAGTGCAAACAGAAATTATGAGCTTGATGCAGAAACTACTGAGTAAAGCTTCATGCCCTGTGATACAAAGGAGGTCAGACGAATGATTATAATGGTCCCTTCTGGGCTTAAAATCAATGGAATTTCTTAAATGACCCTTTTAAATTAATTTTAACTCAAATTAATTCGTGGATTTACTTGTAAATTCTCAGAAAATTAATTCTATACCCAAAAACTAAGTGCTGCAGTTTAGGAGTTGAGACACACTATTCTACATACCTAACATGGAGGTTGAATCCTTGTTTTAAGTGCAAAACTCAACTCATACTTAACATGGATTTGTGACTGGCCCCTTCATAAGCATATTATACACACATACACACACACTTTTCACCTACAGTCTGAATGTATATGTCTCCACAGAAAATTCTGCTTTCAGGGAAGCAATTTCCTTTACTCTAAAATACTATCTATGGATCCAAAATACTGAAGACTAAAATCAAAAAAGTAGAGGTATTGCTAAATCTATTATTCTGTGATTTTGGTAATTATATTATGTTATTGCTGAAAGATACTGTCTAAAGTCCTGCCTCGTGTCATTCCATTGATGATCTGACAGCAAGGAAAAATTTGGTCCACAAATGTGTAAACAAGATGGTAATGAAACAATCTTCTGTTGAGAGAAGCTTAGAATCCAGGAGAACACATCAGACAGTGATATAACAGTCATCTGGGGAGAGGATTCTAGAAATGAGAGTTACGTGATGAATGAGATACAAATTGACAGCTGAGTTGGTAAGAAACTAGACAATCAGATAGATGTGATGGAGTGTAGAAATTAGCCTTTAGTAAAGGTGAAACCAGAGAAAGGAATAATACATTAAAGCCCAGAATACTAGATAGGACCACATGTTTTTAAACAACTTTTAGACACTTCAAGAAAGGGTAAAGCAAATCTTTTATTTTTTTATTTTGTTTTAAAGAGTTAGGTCAGAACAAACCTTTTACTGCAATTTTACCCCCAAACTTTGATGATTTGGTTGGATTGAAATCACCCTGGTCTAGTAGGATTGAGAAGGTTTTGCAAAATCAAAACCAACCCAGTTTGTCCATTACAAAGACAAGTTGGACTAACAAACCAGTAAACAAACTAAACTTTGCCTGATGTCCATGTGTGAAGATGTTGGTCCGCTGGGGCTGAATGTGGTTTAGGGAAAAACACTGGTAAATATATAGCTTCGTTCAGGTGAAACCACTTTGGACAAAAATTTAGGGTGTGGCTTTAGGGTTACTTAATCTTTAGAAAATTGTGTGTAAGGGAACTCCACCACCCACCTTCCCTGCAGATGTTATCGCCACAAGGAAGCCAGTTTTCTGTCACAGATGGAGAAGGAAGAAGTTGCCAGAGGCTTGAATGGAGCCCCCTTAAGAACTGCTAAAACAGTATTAAGCTCCCACAAAGGAATGAGTTCTTTAACTGCCAGGTGGAGAGAAGTGACTCCTTTCAAGAACTTCACTACCATGGGGTTTGAGAACATTGACTTTCCATGAATGTGTGCATGCGATGCTGAAATCACCACCAGGTGGACATTCAATGAACTAAGCACTAGAATGACCCCTCTTCCTCATGGGCGAAATGTCAGAGCCCGAGCCCAGATCAGTATCACTTACTGGATCCGAAGGCAGCTGCCGATCATACGAGGGCCTTGGTGCCAAAGTGAGCCTCAAAGCCAGCTTCAGCTGCAAGTCTCTCACCACCTGAGTCTTCTTTGTGAACGGCTTGCAGATGGAGCATCACTCTTTAATGCATCCTTCACCAAGAAACAGTAAGCACCTTGTTTGGGGATCACTGTTAAGAATGGCCTCCACATGATGGACAATGCTTGAACCCTGGTGAGAGCATCACACAGGGCAGCCAACTACTCTAACAAAACTAATACTAAACTTAACTTAAGGTACTGTTAACTACTACATAGAGAAGAACATTTTTTTCAGAAACTGAGACCGAAAGGGCTAGGTGAGAAATACCACATGGAGCTCTGACTCTAAACATGGGCACAGAGAAGGAGCTGAGGCAGTCGGGGTGGTTCTATCCTTATACGGCCAGGGGAAGGGCTAGGGCCACAGAGCACGAGGACCACCCCTATGAGTACTACTAGGAAAAGTTCCCTGGCTCTGTTGTGGTGGGCCCGCGCACATCTAAGTAGAATAGGCATCTGCATCTACTCGAAGAAGAACCAAAATGATTTGTTTAACATTTTCTGCAATAGTAGAGCAGCAGATTATGTACAGTAGTGTCATTTTGAATCCTGCCACATAATATGTCATACACTGTATCACATAACTGACATAGCACAACAAATCTGGGGCAGTGCATTATCACATAGAACAACACACTGTCATTTAATTGTGTTTTCATTTTGCTTAGGCTGTTGGTGTCAATATGGAAGACAAACCAGCCTTAATTTGCTGAGTGAGAAATGCCACATTTGAGTATAATACAAATTTGTAAATGCTTTTAGCTGCTAATTTACTGTTCAAACACCAATCAGTTATTACCATACTTGGAAAAATTCACAATCCACCCAGCCTTACCCCACTCAGATTGCGCAGAGATTTTGCATTCATTTGCTTTAACCTGTATTCAACCAAATTAGATCCCAAGGAAATCGCAGTCATTCATGATTCATTGAGTCATTCATATCTGAAAGTTGTGTCTGGCTTTAATGTATATTCTTAGGTTGAGACATGTTCCTCCTACAAGATATATAAAGTATTATCCATGGGCAATTACCCACTTCTACCCATCTTTCAGAAAAAGCACTATTAGCAACATAAATTATTCATATTATATAATGCAGCATACAAGTAGTGAGCTCTGTCACAAACTAAGCCCTTGTTTTTTCCAATCTAAGGGCAAACTTCTCTTTTCAGATCTGCATGATAGCACTTATCTTCAGTATTCTGCGCTCCATATGTGTGCAAGTTTTCCATTGATATCAAGGGGAGACGGACACACGTAGGTAGAGCAGAACAAAGAAGTTAAGAGTTACTTTGCCGATCTGAGAGGAAAATTTCTCTACAGACAATAGAGAACACCTCAAGAGGATAAAGAATTATTATTTTTATTATGGTGATGCTGAGAAGTCCCAACGAGGTTTGGGGCCCCATTTTGCTAGGTGTTGTACAAACATAATCTAAAGGCTGATCCCTGTCCAGTCTAAACCTAAGATAAGAGCCAATATGGGTATGTCTACACTGCATTGTAAACCCTGGTCTGTGGAAGCCAGGCTTAGAATCATAGAATCATAGAATATTAGAGTTGGAAGAGACCACATGAGGTCATCTAGTCCAATCCCCTGCTCAAAGCAGGACCAACACCAACTAAATCATCCCAGCCAAGGCTTTGGCAAGCCGGGCCTTAAAAACCTCTAAGGATGGAGATTCCACCACCTCCCTCAGTAGCCCATTCCAGTGCTTCACCACCCTCCTAGTGAAATAGTGTTTCCTAATATCCAACCTAGACCTCCCCCACTGCAACTTGAGACCACTGCTTCTTGTTCTGTCATCTGCCACCACTGAGAACAGCCTAGCTCCATCCTCTTTGGAACCCCCATTCAGGTATCAAATCTACCAAATCCCCCCTCACTCTTCTCTTCTGCAGACTAAATAACTCCAGTTCCCTCAGCCTCCCCTCGTAAGTCATGTGTCCTAGCCCCCTAATCATTTTCGTTGCCCTCCACTGGACTCTCTCCAATTTGTCCACATTCCTTCTGTAGTGGGGGGGTCCAAAACTGGACGCAGGTGTGGCCTCACCAGTGTCGAATAGAGGGGAATAATCACTTCCCTTGCTCTGCTGGCAATGCTCCTACTAATACAGCCCAATATGCCGTTGGCCTTCTTGGCAAAGAGGGGAAACTGCTGACTCATATCCAGCTTCTCGTCCACTGTAATCCCCAGGTCCTTTTCTGTAGAACTGCTGCTTAGCCAGTCGGTCCCCAGCCTGTAGCGGTGCATGGGATTCTTCCTTCCTAAGTGTAGGACTCTGCACTTGTCCTTGTTGAACCTCAGATTTCTTTTTGCCCAATCCTCCAATTTGTCTAGGTCACTCTGGACCCTATCCCTACCCTCCAGCATATCTACCTCTCCTCCCAGCTTAGTGTCATCTGCAAACTTGCTGAGGGTACAATCCATCCCATCATCCAGATCATTAATAAAGATGTTGAACAAAACTGGCCCCAGGACCAAGCCCAGGGGCACTCCGCTTGATACCAGCTGCCAACTAGACATCAAGCTGTTGATCACTACCCGCTGAGCCCGACGATCTAGCCAGCTTTCTATCCACCTTATAGTCCATTCATCCAATCCATACTTTTTTAACTTGCTGGCAAGAATACTGTGGGAGACTGTATAAAAAGCTTTGCTAAAGTCAAGGAATAACATGTCCACTGCTTTCCCCTCATCCACAGAGCCAGTTATCTCATCATAGAAGACAATCAGGTTGGTCAGGCATGACTTGCCCTTGGTGAATCCATGTTGACTGTTCCTGATCACCTTCCTCTCCTTCAAGTGCTTCAGAATGGATTCCATGATTTTGCTGGGGACTGAAGTGAGGCTGATCGGTCTGTAGTTCCCCTGGTTTTCTTTTTTCTCTTTTTTAAATATGGGCACTATATTTGCCGTTTTCCAATCATCTGGGACCTCCTGATCGGCACGAGTTTTCAAAGATAATGGCCAATGGCTCTGCAATCACATCAGCCAACTCCCTCAGCACCCTTGGATGCATTAGATCTGGACCCATGGACTTGTGCACATCCAGCTTTTCTAAATAGTCCTTAACCTGTTCTTTCACTACTGAGGGCTGCTCACCTCCTCCCCATACTGTGTTTCCCAGAGCAGCAGCCTGGGAGCTGACCTTGTCTGTGAAGACTGAGGCAAAAAAAGCGTTTAGTACTTCAGCTTTTTCCACATCATCTGTCACTATGTTGCCTTCCCCACGCTTTCCCTGACCTTCTTCTTGTTGCTAACACACCTGTAGAAACCCTTCTTGTTACCCTTCACATCCCTTGCTAGCTGCAACTCCAATTGTGCCTCGGCCTTCCTGATTACACCCCTGCATGCTCTAGCAATATTGTTATACTCCTCCCTAGTCATCTGTCCAAATTTCCCCTTCTTGTAAGCTTACTTTTTAAGTTTAAGCTCACTGAAGATTTCACTGTTAAGCCAAGCTGGTCGCCTGCCATATTTGCTATTCTTTCTGCACTTCGGGATGGTTTGTTCCTGCGCCCTCAATAAGACTTCTTTAAAATACAGCCAGCTCTCCTGGACTCCTTGTTGACTTGGGGGTTTCCAAACCCACGCTTGAGTGTCCACACTGCATTGTAAATGTGAGTTTAGAGTTGCTGGCCTCAGGTCTCATGGCCGTGCTAACACATCCATATTGCACTTTGCAGACCGTCTGACTCGGGTCTGCAGTTTGAGCTTGCAGCCACACTTCAAAATGACAGAGCTTGGACCCGAATCAGAGTGGGACTCGGACTCTGACCCAGTTGTTGAGTGTTTGCTGACCTGAATCAGACTGATGCTTGTGTGGATGGAAAGGGGGGGATTGGGCTCACACCTGAGTCAGAGTCCGGACTTAGTGTGAAGTGTAGACATATCCGAAGAGGATTATATAAATACTAGGATGGAGGGGGATGGGGGTGGGGAGAAAGAATAAGGGTATCGCTGAGAAGATTATGCAATTACATTGGTAGCTAGTACACAACCTGAATGAATTGAAGAGTTGTATGGGGTTTTCTCACTTGTAATCCCATCTTTAACACCATCTGCTTTGACACTCTAAGAACATCAGTCATTTTACCTGTTTTAAAAGTGTTCATCTACAGAACAATAATCCTCATTCTTAACAATACCTTTTAAAGTTAAACATCACCACTGTAATGATTGTTCTAACAATGGCTATGTCTTCACTACCCGCCGATCCGGCGGGTAGCAATCGGTCTATCGGGGATCGACTTACCGCGTCTAGTGAAGACGCGGTAAAATCGATCCCTGATCGCTCTGCCGTCGACTCCGGAAATCCACCTCGGGAAGAGGCGGCAGCGGAGTCGGCTGCAGTGCGGCAGCGGTCGACTTTCCCGCGTCCTCACCGCCAGGTAAGCCGACCTAAAATACGCAACTTCAGCTACGGTATTCACGTAGCTGAAGTTGCGTATCTTAGGTCGGACCCCGGCTGTAGTGTAGACCCAGCCAATGGTATTAATTCATAGGCTTTACGTGAAAACGTAGATGCTGGTGATATAAATAGTTACTGCTAATGCATTTTGGGTAAAATGCTGCCAAGTTTTAGTGATGCCAATTAAGATGACTGTAAAATAGTTACTTAGCAATTTTGTTGGATGTAAATTTGCAGTGCTGCATTCAGTCATTCTGCTTCTTACCATATGTTCAGACTAGTAGGCAAAACCATCCTCATTTGTATAATGGTTAGTATCTACTTGCTTAACTTTTATAATGTTCTGCACAAATTAGGCAAAATCCTAATAATCAGGCCAACTATTAAAGGACTGTGTTCCAAAGTTAAGTATGTAACACCTATTGGGTTCACACAATAATTACAGTCTGACTGCCGTCTGCTCTTTTCATCAAAGTGACACCTGCTAACAAATATGTTGCTAACTCTGCAGCATTACAAATAGGTAGATCCTTACAGGCTCCTACAGGGCTGGGGTACTTGCTCTGCATACTTACTAGCGGAAGGTGATTTAGCAAATTTGCTTCAATGATCTGCTTTTCACAGTGTGATTCTGTATATATTGCATTATATAATTCCCAGGTACAGCATAAACATTGCAGATACTTCTCCCCTTCCCCTTTTCCTGTTATTGAATTCTTGTGTTTATATTGCCATCGAAACCTGTATGATCTCTTTAGGACTCCAGGAGCCAAATTCTACCCTTTGGTGTGCATGTGTGGTTCTTATTCAAGCAGAAGTCAGTGGGGGCTAAGTTTGTGCAGAATTTGGAGCTGTATATGGGGGCTATGTTTGTGTGCAAAATTTGGCTATAAGTACATTGGGAGGTACTAAAAACTTCTGGTATAAGTACATATTTGCAAGAGTGATCACAACAGTTTCTGGGAACATTCTTGTGCTTGCATAAATGTTCTTGCATAAATGTTCACAGAAAGTGAAATAAGGGGGTAGCAAAAACTATTGAAGTGACTTAATGGTTGCTATGGTACAATGTTAGTGAATAACCTTTTGCAGTATCTGCACAGTTCTGCATAGAATCATAGAAATGTCTGGTGGAAGGGACCTCCAGAAGTCATCACGTCCAGCCCTCAGCACTGGGGCAGGACCAAGTAAATCTAGACCATGCCTGACAGCTGTTTGTCCAACCTATTCTTGAAAACCTCCAGTGATGGGGATTTCACACTATCTCTTGAAGCCTATTCCAGAGATTAACTATCCTTTAATCAGAAAGATTTTCCTAATATTTAACCTAAATCTCCCTTGCTGCAGATTGAGCATATAACTTCTTGTCTTACCTTCAATGGACATGAAGAACAATTGATCACAGTCTTCTTTAAAACAGCCCTTAACATATTTGAAGACTATGATCAGGATCCTCTCAGTCTTTTCTCAAGATTAAACATGTCCACTTTTTTTAACCTTTCCTCATAGGTCAGGTTTTCTAAACCTTTTATCATTTTTGTTGCTCACCTCTGGACTCTCTCTAATATGTTCACATCTTACCTAAAACGTGGTGCTCAGAACTGGACACTACTCCAGCTGATGCCTAACTAGTACTGAATAGAGCAGGACAATTACCTCCCATGTCTTACATACAACACTCCTGTTAATATACCCCAGAATGATTATAGCCTTTTTTGCGTCTGCATCACACTGTTGATTCATATTCAATTTGTTATCCACTATAACTCCCAGACCCGTTTCAGCAGTACTAACTCCTGGATAGTTATTAGCCATTTTGTAGTTGTGCATTTGATTTTTCCTTCCTACGTGAAGTACTTTGCACTTATCTTTATTGAATTTCATCTTGTTGAATTCAGACCAATTCTCCAATTTTTCAAGGTCATTTTGAATTTTAATCCTGTCTTCCAAAGTGCTGCAACCCTTCCCATCTTGGTGTCATCTGCAGATTTTATAAGTATACTCTCCACTCCATTATCCAAGTCACTAGACTGCATTTCCCTAATTTGCTTATGTCTGTCGGATTATGTCAAAAGCATTACTAAAATCAAGATATATCCCATGTATATCTACTGCTTCCCTCACATCCACTAAGCCAGTATAGCAGGAAGGGGCTTTCATAGCTTTTACTGCCTTGTAAGCAGGGTCCAGGATTTGGTTTAGTGTTTGAACTGTCTACTGAGCAGCTGAGCTAAGCTCTATTTAGGCCTCCATTTAATGTTGACGTTGCAGTTATACAGTCTAACTTCTAGAAATAGTAGGTTAAAAAGTATTATCTGTGTTAACTATCAGCTTTATGATTTATGCAACTTTTCAGACAGGTAGGTAATTAAATGGTCCTGATGTACAAACACAATGAAATGGTTCTTATATAGCCTTAGGACATACAATGAATGTCTTACCATTTCTGCCCGTCTACTGGAAAAATGAACCTGCTTTTAAAACTCAGGCCCATGGGTCCGCTGGAAGATAATTGAAAAAAAAAAATAAAAGAAAAAATTATGCCTATAGATTTCCACCCATTATGGACAGTTATGGAAAGGAGGGACTGTCTGATGCAATGATAAAAACAAATGTTTGAACACATTAGAAGGTAGACAGCAGTCCTTTTAACTTTGTGCTGTAAGCCTTAAGGAAGTACAACCTACCATCATTGTAGCTTTCCAAGGATGTGAGAGCCCAACTGAATAATTATCTTACAGGAAGTGAATATTCAACAAGTTATTGATGTAGGTACATGAATAAAGAAGTCACTGGTATGATTCAAATTAAAGGCAAGAAAGTTACAAATTCCCCTCTCACAGCAGGTGTAATTATGCAATGAAGCTAGGAAACAGACACCACTAGAATCCAGTAACACTGTGTTACGTAAAGGCTCAGCAGCTTCAAAATTCTATTCGGTGCCTAACAGCCCTTTGGAATTTTTTTGTTTTGTTTGAAAAACTGGATTTTTAAAAAAGATTATACAAGCAAAACCTGTCACACAAATTACAAGAGATTGTGAAGCACCTCTCTCACTCACTAGATACCTCCACGCCAATATTTGGGAAATTTGTGGAAAAAATAAGTTGTGAATATTAGTTTGAATGCGAAAGTAAATTTCAGTTCAATCACATTCTCAACCTTGTAATTTTTGCGTTCTGCCAACAATCAAGTGCTTGAGCTTTATTAGTGTAAATACTTTAAAGTGCAGTTGACTTTATAGTGATATAGAATTCAAATAAATAAAAAGTAACTTCACAGAAATGGCCTTTGGGCACCTCACAGTCATTGTGTTTCACTGATTTCCATTTCAGATTTGCTCACTCTTCAAGTAAAAAAATCTGACTTTTCCAATTGCCAGACCCACAAAGTCAACCTAGCCTCTGACAGTCAATCTGAGTCCTTCAGTCTTGTATATCAGCTTCGGTAATAATGATTCTGAAGGATAAATTAAACCATTGGTTACACCTCTGCAACGCATTGTTTTCAGATTATGCCCTCAGTGACACCTGTAGAAACCCACTTAGTGTAAGTGAGATCACATAGGTGTCACTGAATATAATCTGAAGACAGTGAAATTTAACAGAATTGAGGACCTTATTTGGCTTAAAGGACCTGTTATTTTGCACCATTTACATTCCGATCTGGTTTCTACCCACTAATCTCTGTCAACATTTCAGAGCAGCTTTCAAGCAGCTGTTGCTTTAAAAAAAAGCCACTACAAAAGTAATTTCCTTCCTCCCTCCTCACCAAATATGGGTTATATAAAGGACTAGACTGAAAATTACAATGATTTACAGTGCACAGAAAATGTTTTGCATTCCCAGCCCACGGGAAGGGGCTTCCACAGGCTCACAGAAAGGAAGTGAACAAGACTATTAGGCTCTGCTATCCTGTCAAATAGTTTTGGGGCCTCTTCTGCCTTTTTAGATTTTCCTTTAGTATTTCTTCCACACAGTTCATTGGGGGGGGGAAGGGATTTATTCTATTATTTTTGCTGTTCTTTGATGCCTCCACACATTTTTCTATTCTTTCTCCTGTAACTCACTGTGAGAAACTTTAGGGTGAACCAAATAAAAACTAAAATTATATAAAGCACGCTCCTCAAATCCAGGGTGAGTGTCAAGTGACTCTTTAAGGCAATCAGCGCAATACCACTGAAAATAAGGTGGGTCTTGAAGATTCCTTTCAAATTCATACAAACTGATACTGTCTGCTATTGCAAGTGGTAGATGGTGACACTTATTAACTTAAATTCTGCTTAGAAGATGAGATGACTTTCCAGCTTTTCTCCTAATTCTAACAGGGCCAGGAAGAGCCATCCTAAATGACTGTAGCTGGAAGTTTAGGAGATTTCCAAATAATTTATTATTACTGAAAGATTATTCTGAACACACAGTAATACAAATATCCCAAATTCATACAAGGAAAGGGTTGACACTGATCCTAGCATACATGCTATATTTTATTGAGAAGTATTTCTCATCTATTTGAACTATTTATATAGATACACGCAAATACTAAATTTCTTACAGAGCCTAACTTTATGAATATTCTAATTTAACTAGGCTGATTAGTATTTTTGTCCATTTTATTACTGAAGCGTTTAAGATCAAGCACATCAAAATGTGAAAATTAAAACTTAAATAGTTGGAGATTTAGTAAATTCACGATGGAATTTTAAATTCAATGTACAATTAGTTTCTTAATCTTATCATTTGTTCTTGAATAATTTTTTGCAGGCCTCGATAAAGGAGGTAATTTTCATAATATCCAAAGCACCGAAATGTTCAGGATTTCAATTATTAAAATGCGCACTCAAAGGACTGGAAGACATAGGGATTGATATTGGAGTATGCAGCCTGTCACCTTTGTGGTACCAGGCCTATCCATCTATTGAGGTATGCAGATGGTCTCCACCTCTGTAATATTGTAGTCTGAGTTCAATTCAAATACAAATCAAATGATGTTGGCTAATGGCTGATCAAAGATGTACAGTAGCCACCATTAAAAAAAGAATAATTAGCATTTGCAAACAGGTTCCACGCAGTGGTTTCTGAGACAACACAGCTATTTCACATTCTAGGTGTGGGGAAATAACAGTGGTGTCAGATATCACTGCACGGAAAGTCATAGAAAACATTGACTTGTTAATGGAAACAACTAGAAAAGATATGAACTCGTGGTCTAAATCCAGGTATCCACATCAAACACTACCATCTCAGATGGCACTAATTGGCAGTCTCCGCAAAGAGGTCAAGGACAGAACGAAATATGTGCTCATCTCTAGAGGTGCCATGAGCAGGTCAGGGTTGAGACGTGTTGACAAGGTAGCGCACGGAAAATTACACTGCCTGTGATGTCCCTGTAATTTGAATAAATGAGTTCAGTCCCATGAGATGCCAATTCATCGCCTTTCACAAGGTTTACATTCTTTTTAGAAGATATAAATTCATTTGTATAACTTACAGTACAAACCTGCAGTGTGGGTACCATGCAAATTCCTTAGATTACTAAATGAGTTTCATGCGAGTGCTTTTTCTTTATCTTCATTTTGACATATTGTAAACTATTATCTTCTTCAGAATACGATATTATTTCATAATTACAGGTACAGTATTGTCTTGATTAATAGTATGTTTGTCAAGAACTGCTGTCAACATTCTAGTCAGTGATTTCACCTCAGTTACGGTTACTAAAATAACTTTTGTGATACGTAGGTTTCACTAATCCACATATGATAGAATTGATTCTAGCCAAACCTTAAGTATTTTATGATCAGACTTTGAAGTATTGTTCCAACAACACTTATTTATAAAAAACTTGAGCACATATAAGGTGCAACCCCCCCGCCCCCAATATTGTATTTACTTCAATTTCTTGCCTAAAGATCAAGTTTTATCCACACAACTAAACGGACTAGCCTACATGCTACCAAGTCTGTTTTCTAATTGAAAGATGGCCCTGATGGTCTACTATCCTAAAATTCACTCTCTTCCAATATGTCGGCCAAATTCACCCCAGCATAAGAAGGTTCAGTTCCACCAGATTCTATTTAACTCTATTCTATTCAACACCCACAGCAACCAACAAATACAAATAATGGACTCAGTCCTGTCTGCTTAACACTTTCTAAAGAGCAGAACAGAACTGCACCACCCCAGGAGGCACTCTTGGTCTGCTACACTGACTGGGTTAGTGGGGAAGGGCTAGTGAAATCATGGTTCCATCCAATCCTTGCTCCTCTCAGACCACTTGCTGGGCAGCGGAAAGGAGGAGTACCAGATACCCAGCTCCCACATGCACCTGTGGACACGATGAGAGGAGTAATAACATAGATGTTCTCCCTGAAGTCCCAACCGTCTTCATCATAATGCTACACTCATTCTAAAAGTGTAGTATTTTAACAGAGGGCTTTGTAATCAATATTATATCATGCACGTAATATACCAATTAAAGTGTTGAGCTATATACTAAATCATACACAAAACCAGCATTGAAAGAACATTAAGGTCACAAAATCAAGCAGTCAAAAATTAAGAAAAATGCCCATGCAACCTTAATTCAGCCCCCTTGTGCATATGCATTATAACACAGTCTTTAATTACATAATAACATACTTCTCCTCCTCTCCCCCCGCCCCCCGCCCCCCGCCCCCACAGGACCTCTTCCGCATTCAGTGCGCAGAACAGGCATTATCACAGACATTTAAACCAGGACCTTCAGAGCCACAGCACAGAAGTCTGTCACCTGAGAAAGAGGAGCACTGATAGCAGTGGTATGCAGTTATCCTTTATATGGGACAACCACTAGAGGGTGATGTAGATTGCACAAAGTGAGATACTTACCTTACTGTAACTACAGTTCTCCTAGATGCTGTTATCTATATGATGGATGCCACTGTAGGTGTGTGTACAAGACCAGTATCTTTTAGACAGCAGTGTCTGGTGGGGCTGCACACCTGGCTTGTCTTTGCTCCCATAAGGGATGGAAGCAGCCCCAACCACCCACTCAGTTCCTTCACTAATTCAGATTTTCAAGGAACAGTGGAAAAGGAAGGTATGCCATGGGATCTTGGTGGAGAAAAAGCACGTCAAATTCCAGTTACTGTAAAAGTAAGTAACCTCTTTCTCCATTGAGCATTTGCCCACACAGATCCCCACTATAGGCGATGGACTAGTAGTTACCTCACAAGGAAGAGGGTGAAAGAAGTCCTATCTAAATAATGACTGTAGGACAGACTTACTGAATTGGGCATCTGTTCTATAAAACTTTAATACAGTACAAGAGCCTGTGGGAAGAAACAGGCTGCCTCTTGGATGTATTACCAAATGCTACGAAAAGCAGGGATGGTTTTCAAAATGATTTTATTCTAAGCAAAAGGACTTAGCTGTAAAAACACTAAGTATACAAAGCTTAGATTCCAAGGGAGAGTCATAAGATTTAGGAAAAAATACTAGTAAATGCATAAATTTATTTAAATGAAAATCCAGAACAATTTTTGGTAAAAGTTTTGGATGAAGTCTAGGAGTAACTCTGTCCATATGGAATACAGTGTATGGGGGACCCCTCCCCTCCCAAAGCCTGTATTTTGCTCACTCTGTGAACAAAAGTGATAGCCACTAAATATGCTGTTAAAATGTTTATATAATGCATCTGACAGGCTCCAAGGGAAGGTCCATTAAGGGCAGCTGCACCACATTCGAATCCTAGGTTGGAAGAAGGTCTTTAGGTGGTGGAAATATATGCATTGGTCCTTTTAGAAATCTAGATACAAAGGGTTGAGGAAAGCAATGAATGACCCTTCATTGCAGATGACACACAAAGATAGCAGCCAAATGCACTCTAATAGAACTGACAGAGTCCTGAGTATGCCAAAGACAATAAGTAGCCCAAGGTAACTCAGTTAGAATACTCCAAGGATTGAATGTAGCATTGAATGGACCACAGTGAAAAAAAAGTTTCCATTTCACAGTATATGTCAGTCTTGTAGAGGCCTTTCTGTCCTGAATCAAAAACTCTTGAACGGATACCAAACGGCTCAGCAGCTGGACACAAAAATCCATGGGCATGCCGAGATGTTGGTACACTTACCCATACTCAAGGAAGATCATGGACTCACCCTGGATCTTAAAATGGCGTTGCCTGGACCGAATCCATTCTACTGCCATGAATATGCGGGGATGTGCACTTCCTAGCATTGAAGCGGAGTCCCACCCAATTGGCAGCCTGGCTGGTGACATTGAGTATTTGTTGGAGATGCTCAGGGTTATCTGCTATCGGGACCAGATTATCTGCATAGGCCAAGATATTCACCCTGTTGCCATACAGGTCGAAACCACCTACACCACTGGAGATCACTCGAATGAGCGGCTCCAGGGCTAGGTTGAAAACAATGGGGCTAAGGGGACAGCCTTGCTTCATGCTGCTATGGATTGGAATTTCAAGAGGCTCGCCTTCCATGGAGTGGATGGTGGTGGTGCAGCCTTCATAAAGTTCCTGGACCAGTTGAAGAAAGTTTTCAGGCATCCTGTACTCTCGGGCATGGCAAAAATGTGCTGGTGGGGCATAGATATGAAAGCATTAGCCAAGTTAAGCCATGCTATGGCACATTGCCTCCATGCCCTCCTAGCCATGCCGATGGCAGTTTGAAGGACAAAATTGTGTTTGTAACAGCCTTGACATGATTTGAAGCCCTTCTAGATGGAGCTGATGGCTCCTCCGTTCACCGACTTGTCTGTAATCCTAGCCGTGAGGCAGCTGCATATAGTTTGTACATGGTGAAACATGGAGATGGATCTCCAGTTACTGGGATTGTCTCATTCACCTTTCTTGTAGATGAACACCATTATAGACTTTTTCCAGGAACTGGAAATACAGCAGAACTCTTTGCACTTGTTGAAAATAGCAATTAATAGCAGGCAACTGGTTTTTTTCAGGAAGTCGTAGCGAATGCCATCTTTTCCTGGGGCTGTGTTTTTTGTCTTCAAAAGTCTGGTCATTATTTCCTGTGACGTAAAGTCTTCTTCCAGCATCACAAGCCCCAGCCCTGAGCCCCCTCACAGAGCGAGCATCCCATATCCCCTCCTGCACCACAAGCCCCAGCCCTGACCCCCCTCCCAGAGCCAGCACCCCTACCCCCACTGCACCCCAACACTCTGCCCCAGCACTGACCCCCCTTCCAGAGCCAGCACCCTGCACCCCCTCCCGAACCCCTACCCCAGCCTAGTGAAAGTGAGTGAGGGCGGGGGAGAGTGAGTGGGGCGGGGCTTTGGTGGAAGATGAATAAACTTTGCGGCCAAATAAATCTATCCTCTTGCTATCCTTATCCGATGGGGTAGCCTGGAAATGTTGCTATTTATTTTTCTGGTTGGCCACCTCGATCACCAATGAATTGGGGGATGGATGTGTAAAGAGAAACTCGGAACATTTGGAGGGGACATAATATTTGTGGTCCACTCTCCTGCAGGTTGGGGGTATAGTGGCTGGGGGTCTACCATATGGTTTTAGCTGGTTCCATGATGGCCCCGTTGATTGGCAATGATATTTTGGAAGAGCTGGCGGGTTGTAAAATGTCGGTAAGTTCATGTTGATGTTCAGACACTTCCTCAAGAGTAATCTTGAGCTCATTGGCAACTCTTTTAAACAAGTCCTATGGCAGAGGCATAATAGTCTTTTCGGGTGAGACAGAGGAGTGTTTATTAGTTGGAAAGGTGTCAGGTGCGACATCCTCTGCTGGATGAGCTGTTGGTTCATCTCGTAGCTTGGCATCAATGTTTGTGGTTATGAGGAGCTCTAAGATCCTCTCTGTATGAGGTAGGATAAGTGCAATAACATCTCTTATAAGATTCCCAGGGATTCCAATATGGCCATTGGCCAGGGAAGGGCATGAGTGGTCCCATACAAGGGTGGCCATACCAGAGTGGGAATTCCCTGAAATATGAGGAGAGGGATATAAGATGTCCCCCAGTCACAGGTGTCTTAACAGGGGAAGAATAGCATGGAGAAAAAACGCCATCAACGTCCTCCTCCTTCTCCTCACTCGAGAGGTGAACCAGGCATATTGGGAGTCACTAACTCTGAGGTAAAGAAAAAAAAATTATAGGAGGTAAGTAATAACTACAACTTATCTAAATAAGTAACAAAAAATTAATTAACTATTAGACCTGTATCTAAATAAAGGCTACGAAGAGTGAAGCTAGTGGGATTGCTAAACTCCGTCTCTAGCAGGGGATGGTAGAGAAGGAACTGGGGAGTCTGGGCCGTGCACGCGCTGTTCAAGCACTGACAGCACGCAAGGCAGGCACCGTGGTGCGCGGCCCGTACATTAACTGCTGCGAAAATCTCTGATCAAAGGTGCAGGGACACACCTTGACCTGGAGTGGAGCACCCACAGGGACATCTCTTGAAGGGGAATATGTAGCTCCATCTTGGTGCCATGGATGATAAGCAGGAACTGAAAGATGGTTGGAGCTTCTCCTCAGCCGAAGAGAGGGTAGTAGAAGGACACACAGAACACATCTGCAGCCTAAAAACTGGACAGTGCTGGCTAAAAAATTCCAAACTTGCACACATGGGATGCACAAACCTACAATAAGATCCATATGGACAAATGCTCAAAGAACTCTGTTAGACAGTAGTGAAATGCTGAGTTTGAGGATTCCTGGGTCAGGTAGGGGAGTATGGGTTAGTGTTTATAACTAGTATTGCAAAATAGAAAGATTGGAAGGGTGGTCTAATAGCAAAAGAACTGGTCTAGACTGTAGAAGACCTGGGTTTGATATTTGATTTATCCACATCTGTCTTGTATGACCTTAGACAAGTCACTTAATTAACCTTTTGTCTCAGTTTGCTAGCTCTCTAAAATGGGGATATAGCTAGAACAGGTCAGAATTTTTTTTGACAAAAAACATTTGTATCAGAAAATGTCAATTCATCATAACCAAAAACTGTTCACGGGGATAGATCCACTTTTGATTATTTTCTTGTTTTGAAAAACTTTTTGGAAAAAAAGTTTTGAAATTGTCTAAAGATCCCATTTTGACAATTTTTAAATTAAAATGTTTATTTTTTCAGTGTGAAATGTTTTGTTTTGAGATTTAAGCAAATGTTAGTAAACAATTTTTAAAAATTAAAAAGGTTAAAAACAAAACAAAATATTCCAGAGTGATTGAAATGAACCAATTTGATTGACCCAAACAATTTTTTTTTAATTCTAAGAATTTTCCTGATATGGGAAAACAATTTTCCACCCAGTTCAATATATGGCTTCCCTACTTCACAGAGGTGTTGAGATAAGAACATCCACACATGATTGTGAGGTGCTTGGACACTTTGTTGATGAGAGACACAGAAGTACCCATCTAAAATAGAATATGTTTGGAACATTGATTTTGAAAGGCAGCAAGCTTAAGACTTGGGTCTGTCATGTTAGAGACCCAAGTTCTATCCCTAGCTTTGCCAGAGTGACTTTGTAATCAATAAGGGCTTTAAAGCACAGAGAGATATTAAAACTAGTCCATGGAAGTGTCAAGATTTAAACATATTGTTTCTTGGCTCCCAGCTTGGTGCATTTTGCTCTAGACTGGACAGTATTTGGTTGGTAGAAGGTAAGGAAGCAAGGAAGCTGGTTGGCTACTCAATGAGAACTGGGAGTGTGCACAGTGTAGATGAAGGGTACATTTTTCAAAAGATAAGTAAATTATGCACTTTGAAAGTTAATGAACTTAGTCTGCAAAGGACATATGACATTTTTTAAAAATGTACCGAGACTCTTCAGAAAATCAAGGCACAAGTGTTGAAAAAGTTCTGCTGCACATATGCAGATGGCTATTTTCAGAGGATTATGAATTGGCCAAATCTGAATGGATGTTCACGAGGAAAGTAAAAGCACCCTTCTGACACCAGGGTTACTTCCATGCAAAATTTCAAATTGCTGCTGCAAAGCATAGAGCTATTACAGCTATTCAAATAATTGGTCAGAAAAATATTAACATTGGCAAAACTACCGCACCTAGCTCTTGGAAGTGGCTGAACTGTTTCTGCTGATTTTTTTTTAATTTGAACCTGAGGCAGAGCCCACACATACCAAATTCCAGCCCGAAGCATGAAGTTTGCGCAGTTATAGACAACTGCAAACTTGGGCTTATACTGGGAAGTGTCAGACAGACATAACCATCAGTGTCACTCTACCTATAACGACGCCAGGAGTAGCTCTGACACAACTACCTCTATCAGTTTTAGCTTTCAAACAAACTTCTTTTCTACATCAAGGAATTGGTGTGAACTCCTAGTCTCTTGAAGCCAACGGCAAAACTGCTATTGATTTCAATGGGGATGGGATTTCACCTTTGGTAATTTATGGAGGTTTATTTGTGATTTGTCTTATGTTTTGCAGAGGATGTTAAACACAAAAATCACAAAAAATATTTTGTGGAGGAAAATAAATGCAAGAAGCATCTTTCAACTGTTAAGGTTTGAACTTCACCCAATAATAACAAAAACTTGATCAAGCATGAACACTTCATAGCTATCTATAGATTTGTACTACACAAGCTTAGAAATGTCATTGGCACACTTCACAGTGTAATCAATAAGTTCTTTTTAACCTTTGAGTGAGAAGGTTGGCATACAGCGTAGGACTGATAAAGACTCTCCTGCTGTTTGAAGGATGCAAAATTTACAGATAAGCAAACTCTGCAGCATTTGGTTAATGGGCTACATGAACTTGACCTTACAGAGTTTCAGTAAGCTTACAGACTCAAGGTTGGCACCTGCCCATTTGATTGTGGCTTTGAGTTTTACCCAAATGTTCAAGGGGAATACCGTAGGCACTCTCTTTCTTCAGGCCCCAAAGATCTTCTCTAGTTACTTATGTTGCCTCCAGGAGGCTGAAGGTAGCTTGACCCCATCAGAGTCCACCTCCCTTTACTTTGTGAGCATCTCCCTCAAGGTTTCTGAAGGGTGTATGGTGACCACTTTCATTGTTTTCACTAGAGATAACACGTAGGGGAGGATCTCTGTTCTCTTCAAATCCTTAAAATCTTCAAGGGTAACAGCACTGTACCTACAGAATATCCAAAGTTTTTCTAGCTGCCAAGCACTAGGAAACTGAAATACAATAATTAGGTTTGACAGAATTTGATTTTTTTTAAATAATTTTGACAGATAATATCAATGGTTATTTTAAGCACTTTTATTATTGATTTAAATGTTCTTAGTTGTGGGAAAATATGGGTGAGTCAGACAATAAATATTTAATGGCCATAGACATTGAAATTCAAAGAATTAAAGCTTCATAACTGGTAGAACACAAATTGTCAATATCACACATAAACATACACAAAGTAAATATCCTCAAATTAAACTCCGATAAGTTCTCAAGCAACATTTTTCTTATTTTGCCTATTTGTAAATTTTGATTATTATTGATGGAAATACTTTCTCCCCATTGTTTTGTGTGTATACAGTGAAATTGATGTTTACCGATAAAAATCTAATCCTTCCATGCCTAACTATAATCACCACAACTTATTTGCTATGGAATTTGAGGGCAACCAAAGTACTTAGCAAGTATAGTTCCTCTCCTGCTGTCATATGAGAGGACCATAGTTTCCTGACCCATGACTTACCTTACCCCTTCACCCCAAAAATATTCTGCCATGCAAAAGGATATGTGAAAGTCACCATGGTGGATCTTTTCCAATAATAGTACAGGATTGCGCCTACAGTCCTGTTATTGTTTATAGCACACTAATGTCCAGAAAGCCCATCATGGATCCAGGCCCCATTATGTTAGGGAGTGTCCAAAATACAAACACATCCAAAAACATGTTCCTGGCCTGAGAAGCGTTCAAGTGTTTTCCACTAGTTTTAAATGTCACAAGCTATAGAGATTCCACCACTCCTTGGAAGCATATTCCTCAGTCCACTGTAACTCACTGTCTGGAATTGTTTCCCTTTATTTGACTAATTTTTTTGCTTTGGTTACCTGCAGGAGTTCTCCTTCTTGATACTCTGTTCCAAACTCCCACCTTTTGCCTTGGGTGGAAAACCCTTCTACAGCTTTTGGTGAGGTAAGAATTCACACCGAAATCTCCCCAGCACCTTTTTCAGTAACAAACAATCAGCTTTACCAGCAACAGTTACCTTTATCAACCAATACAGACCCGCTCCCTCACCTTCTTCCCTTTGGACATGGTGCAGGCTGCTCCCTGGGCCCATCCCCTAGGCTGCAGCTCAGAGTCTTGGCCTGGTGTCCCAGCAGCAGCTGCCACTGACGGAGTCACCACATGCCTTCTCTGGTAGCCCACATAGTTCTTTTCAATTGCTGTAGAGCTAGCTGCAGGAGAAGGGGTGGGATTTCCTGCCAGCTTTCTAGCCAACCAGAACTCTGTGAAGGTGGAGAAGCCAGTTTCTCCTGTTTGGCCCTCATCCTCACTGTGGGGAGCCCAGGATCAAATCCCACTTTCATAACATGGCTGATGGGGCTTCATACTTAGTTTCATCCTATTGCCCCTAATAATACTCATTTGCACCACTCTAACTCCCCATCATCTTTGAGAAAGACTTGCATATTTCTCCCTTGCCTGAAAATATCTTACTTCATTATGGTTGGAGATGTGCAAATAGGCATCCACAATTTAGATTGTTTATTAAAATCAAGTGAGAGTTGCAAGTGAGAGTTTCCTGATGGAAATATGAAAATTGGTTAAATAGAGAAGAGCAATACAAAAACTGTGCATCATATTTGAATTGAAGTCTGAAACATAGAATCAGTTACTTGGTCCCAAAATATTTGCTCTTTACAACTATAACCAATGTTTGGGCTACAAGCAAGACCTATTGCTTTTTTAAAATTATTGTCAAGATGGCTGCTGCATTAGAAGAACTCAGTTGTTAGTCGTGTTGTATTAATTTAGATAGAATATATATGCTCAAAGAGTCAAAGGTGTTAACATGACCCTGTCACTGTCCCACATTAAATAGTATTAAACAAGGTTTGGGGTTTGATATACAGAGACCTGAGCCTGCTTAGTATCATGGCACACACCATTAAAATCCTTTTAGTTCTTTATTAAAGATAGAGAAAAGAAGGAAAAACAGTTAAAGTATTTGAAATATAAGGTATTAAGTAAAGCTTTTATTTTAACAACATCCTTTGTTCCCTTTAGCTATAGGAAGTTTTTAAAGGGGGGAAAAGAAACTTGTTTGTCACTCACTTAGATGCTATTACAGATGATAATTGTTCTTTTGGGGAAAAGAGAAGTTAGTTGAAATGGACTGAAGCTGTTGTTAAAGCCCAAACCCATTTACAATGAAGACAAAACAGACAAATACACACAAAAGGGGAGAGAAAAGAATAGCAAAAAGATAGAAAATGCATCTTCTGTCTGTGATGTTGACTCTCACTTGCAACCTCACTGCTGGAAAACCACAAGCGGGGAAGTGAAAGAACACATAAGCAGGGGAGGAGGAAAAGACAACACAGTCATTGAGTTATGTCAGGAGGCCTTTTGGTGTGGAATAATTCAGTCTGTCTCACTTTGCTCCTTTTTCCATCAACATTTTATGAACTTACACTCATTTTTTACAGCTGAGCTCACAATTAAGGTAAATTTGTAGGCCCAAACACCACAACAGTGGATCACCATCCCTTGTCGATTATGAACTATAGTAATAAAATACATAGTTCATTTGTCCACTGTATGATCACCCTTTTGTTGTGTCCAAGAGAACCTCCTGAATATGAACCAATGGTTTTGGGACCAAGGAGAATTTAAAAGGGAGTTAAGCTAGAAGAATTTTGAAATCTCACATAGAGGGTTGTTGGAGAATATATATTTTTTTTAAAAACAACTCCCCCCATCCCTTAGTCTCTTGTCTCTTTGGTATGCTGAAGGGATTTGAAGTTAACAATTGCTTGTCAACATCAAACTATAGAGTCTTCCCTATAGCTTTGAAAAGAAACCCATTGATATGATTTGCACCTTTAATATCATATAAGCCAGGATTCAAGTTGCTTTACAGCCAAGTGACATCAGCCTTAGAGCCTTTCATCATTGAGTGTTTGCCGTTCAGGGATCCCATAATGGTAGTTACAGTTATGCTGATGTTGCCTTTGTCCTCCTTGAAGGGAATGAAGGGGAAGGGAGCTGTTTGCTAATCAGGACCTTAGGAAATTTTTATTTTAAATCATGAATGGTTCAGTGGTGAGTGACTCAATTACTAATTTTCCATGAAGTACACCACAGTATTTTGTGAGAGGGACTTGGTAACTACAAGGAAACAATGGCAGCTATAAAGTAACATAGTTATGTCTGCATATTACCCATGACAACAAAATAAATAACTCATCAAATCAAAGAGGGGAAAATTGTTCCAATCAATTGTGTTAGGTAAATTTCATCAACTTGCATGGATGGACTGGTTTTCTGAGTTCATTTTAGATTATAGCTATGCATTAAGTGAATTCCTTTTGTTTATTTTAAATGACTACAATAAGATTCACATATCTAAGGCTTGATTAATAAATTACATGGATTTTGTGTATTGTGTAAGTTGAGTGTTTTCTTATAAAGATGCTTTATGCTATTATATCCTAAGGTAACAGAGATGCACAGTATACTTTTAATATAGATAGCAAGCTTGTGTTCTGTAGTCATTTTATTTGCTTTTTAAAACATAGTAATTGTTCATCTGTTATCTAAAAGACACACAAAAAATTCTTGGAATTTCTTCAAGGGTTCCTGCTAATAAAGGTACCCTAAGTGAAAGTTTCAATGTAAGATGTAGGAGTCTGAGCACTTTAAGGTACAGATGCTATCTGAAAACTCAGTCACTAAGCAACTATTTACAATGTACAAAAATATAAGAGAATGAAAGTAGAGGTGAGAAGATTGCATAAACAATAAACGGAGAAGAGTAATAACTGGACTCTAATAATTACAATGGTATCAGACTTATACTCTTGATGCCCATTCAGAAAGATTTTTGAACCCAGGGTCTATCCTGCAAAGTCATAACAGTTGAGTTCAGGATGGATACTGAGTCATGATACTTATTCTGACATGTAGA
Organism: Terrapene triunguis; assembly: GCF_002925995.2. Taxonomy (NCBI): domain Eukaryota; kingdom Metazoa; phylum Chordata; order Testudines; family Emydidae; genus Terrapene; species Terrapene triunguis. The sequence goes on from NW_020664393.1 coordinate 13,957,066, forward strand.
ATTTTCTACTTTTTTATGTAGTGCTTCCCATACTGGGTGAAATCTTAGCCCCATTGAAGTTAATGGAAAAACTCCCATTGACTTCAGTGGAGCCAGGATTTCACCCCTGGACATTTTGGTTTGCTTCACTACAGCTAACAATGAATGGCGAGCAACAAATAAAGCCATGTTACAGAAGTTCTAAACACAATTGTCTCTCCAGTCTGTGTGCTTGATAAATGCCCTGTTTCAACTTAAAAGAAAAAAAAAAAGATACGTTTCCCTTATACTAAATTCAGTGGTGGAAATCTTTAATGACTAAAACAACTATAATTTCCTCCTTTAGACTGCTCTATTTCAAGACCTCATAAATCCTTTTTATTGATTAGTTTTACACAGAATGCTGTAGATCCCTAAACATAAGAAATTAAACTGAATGACAGGCAGATTTTTTTCCTGGTCTTCCAGCAAGCACAGCAAAAATATAATAAAAATAAAATAAGGATATTAATGCCACAGTCATCTTTGTATTCCATATTGTGAAAATTCTGCTAAATTTCTGCATTTTGTTGTTGCTTTAAGTATTAGGAACCAAAAAGTAAAATGAAATGAGTATTTGAACCTACTAGGATATTTACCAGTACTTTTAGGATAAGAACTTAATTCATATATTCAGATATATAATTCAGTGAGATCTAAAAAATAAAAATAATGTAACAAATACACATTACAAAACTGACTTCTGATCTGGCTTCCATGAGAGTCTCTTCTATATAGGTTTAAAGGCCAGAAAGGTCCCTTATAGTAAATTGGTATAACTTCCTGTAATTCAGTCTCGTACTTGTTGTTGAATGGAAGTTTTGGTTAAAAAAGACATTTTAATCTGCCTCTCAGAAAACACAAATGATGTGGGCCATAGAGTGTTATCAAATAAGTAAGCTCCCAATCCTGCAAAGACATCTGTGCTTAACTTTAAGCATATGAGTGGTCCCATCAATGACAAGATACTCAAGTGCTTAAATATGTGAGCAAGTCTTTGCCGGACTGGAGCCTAGTTTTACAGACATCAAAAGAACCTTTATAAAGAACTGAACAGTTCTCATTTTGCACATGCTGAAAAGGGATGGGACTAACATGAAATGGAAAATTATTGGATGATATCATTATAAAGCATCCTTAATTGCTTTGTTTGAATAACAATAAATAATTATTCCTTTCAACATGACAAAAAGAACAATCTGCCAAATAGCCCACTGCATATGCCAAAGACTCTTTCATAAGGTATGTCCAGTGCTTTGATCTACCTGGCTGAACATCCCTAGTAGCGCTGCATGTGAATTCATAGCACAAGTGAAAATACTCAACATATTTTCCCCTTTTAAGAAAATGAAGCATTTTGCATGGAATTTTCTGTACAAGCAAAAAAAAAAAAAAAAATTGGAGTTGAACACAGACTCTTTGCTACTATCTGGATGCCTGTGGGAATTTTGGGCAGCTTTTTGTGATGCATTTTGAGTTGGCTGGGATTAGCAAAATGGTATTGGTTGTGTTTCCCTTGTCAGCTGAGTTTACATCTTGTGCTCAGGAAGGTCAGCAAGAGCCATTATGAATCTTTGGCCTTGGAGATAGAAGAGTTAGTTGAATTGTTCTCTGAAAGGTAGTCACAAAACATTGTAGGCTTGATTGTCATTTACATGGAGGATCCTTCAGATCACTTTGGCAGTGTAAAGTGGCCATAAAGTAGATGTAAATTAAATTTTTGCACACTTAAGGCCATTTTGCACTACCACAGCAGTGTAAAATGGCCTTAGTGCAAATGAGAATCAGATTCTGTGTCTGCTTTATTTTTCCACTAAAAAAAGTAATTCATCTGGGGAATCAGTGTTATTAGTATACCTGGGGAAAATTAATGATAGCTTAGGTACAGGTGATCAGCATTTGATCACAGTTATAATGCGCAGGCAGAATAAAGTCCAGACCAGTAACATATATACTTGGTGCTTTAATAGAGCCAATTTCATAAAGCTGAAAACAATTATAAGCAAAATCAGCTGGGAGGAAGAATTTAATCAGAAAAATGTGATAATTGCGAATCATTTCAGAACACCTTATTAAATGCCCAAAACGCCAGAATCCCACAATTGAGGAAGGAGGCCATGCTGGTTAACGGCCATGCTTTAGAGGAGAAGTGAAGGCTGTTATAAAATTTTAAAAAAATAATATGTAACAAATGGAAGAAAGGGGAAGTTGATAATAATGAATATATCAGAATTTAGGCATTGTAGAAATTTGTTAAGTGAAGCAAAGGGATACAAAGAGAATTAAGGACAACGAGAAGGAATTTTTAAAATAAACTAGGAAGAAAAAGAATCCTGACAAAGGTATTGGTCCATTACTAGGCGGAAATGATAGCATTATCAATAATAATTCAGAAAAGGCAGATGTGGTCAATAAATATTCTGTTCTACATTTGGGGAAAAACAGATGATATAGTCTCATGATATGGTGATAACACTCTTTCCATTCTGCTAGTATCTCGGGAGGATGTTAAAAAGAAGTTACAAAAATTAGACATTTTTAAATCAGCAGGTCCAGATAACTTGTGTCCAAGAGTTTTAAAATAGCTGGCTGAGGAGCTTGCTGGATTCTGAAAGCTGATTTCAAGTAAGTCTTGGAGCATGGGCAAGTGGCAGAAGACTGGAAGAAAACTAATGCTGTGCCAGTTTTTAAAAAGGGTAATTGGAGTAAACCGGGTAATTATAGGCATGTCAACCTGACATCAATCCCAAACAAGATAGTGAGACAGTTAATACAGGACTTGATTAATAAAAAAAATTAAAGGAGGGCAATCAAATTATTGCAAATCAACATGGGTTTATGAAAAAAAAGATCCTATCAAATGAACTTGATAGTTTTTTTGATGAGATTACAAGTTTGGTTGATAAAGGTAATAGTGTTGATGTAATATATTTATACTTCTGTAAAGGGTTTGACTTGGTATCACATGACATTTGATTAAAAACTAGAATGATACAAAATGAACATGGCACACATTAAATAGATTAAAAACTGGCTAGCTGATAGGTCTCAAAATGCAAATGTAAATGGGGAATAATCATTGAGTTGGTGTGTTTCCAAGGGGATCCTATGGGACTTGGCTCTTGGCCCTACATTATAACATTTTTATCAAATACCTGGAAGAAAACACAAAATCATCACTGATAAAAAATTTCAGACATTTACATTGGGAGAGTGGTAAATAATGAAGACAACAGATCACTGATTCAGAGTGACACCGAGGCCAAAAAGGTTAATATGATCCTGGGATGCACAAACGGGAACCTTGAGTAGGAGTAGAAAGTTTGGTATACCTCTGTATTTGGCATTGGTGCGACCGCTGCTGGAGTACTGTATCTACTTCTGCTGCCCACAATTCAAGAAGGATGTTGATAATTTGGAGAGGGTTCAGAGAAGAGCCATGAGAATGATTAAATGATTAGAAAACATTCCTTACTGTGTTAGATTCAAGGAGCTCAATCTATTTAGCTGAACAAAGAGAAGGCTAAGGGGTGACTTGATTACAGTCTATAAGGGTCTACATAGGGAACAAATATTTAATAATGTGCTCTTCAATGTAGTAGAGAAAGGTGTAACATGGTACAATGGCTGGAAGTTGAAGCTAGACAAATTCATAAGGGAAATAAGGTGTAAATTTTTAACAAAGTAATTAACCATTGAAATAATTTACCAAGGGGTCATGGTGGATTCTCCATCTTTGACCATTTTTAAATCAAGATTGGATATTTTTCTAAAAGATATACTATGGGAATTATTTTGGGAAAGTTCTATGGCCTGTGTTATACAGGAGGTCACACTAGATGATCACAATGGTCCCGTCTAGTCTTGAAATCTATGAATGGTGTTTAAGAGTCTATAAGATTCCTATTTATAATTTTATAAGGGCAAAATAGGCAGCCCAAGCTATGAGATCAGAGACCTCCACTACTCAAAGTTATTGCCTTTTTGAATACACCAATTTATACAGCCGAGGAACTGTTTCCATTTTCCTTTACTTGGCATTATATTGTATTTTATTCATTAAGTTATAGTATATCACTGTGTCCTAAGGGTAACTGCTCTCTGAGCATCTGTTATGTTGTACCTGTGCCATTATAGGCGTAATGTAGATGTTGTGACTAAAGCCTGACTTGTAAATAAGAATATCATAAATGTAGACTTCCCTTTGACTGCACAGGCTGGGACAATTTATTTTACAATGTAATTAAGCTTCACATTTAGCTTACCATTTCTTATTTGGTACACAGCATCACAAGAAGGGGGAGGGATAGCTCAGTGGTTTCAGCATTAACCTGCTAAACCCAGAGTTGTGAGTTCAGCCCTTGAGGGGACCACTTAGGGATCTGGGGCAAAATCAGTACTTGCTCCTGCTAGTGAAGGCAGGGGGCTGGACTCAATGACCTTTCAGGGTTCCTTCCAGCTCTATGAGATAGGTATATCTCCATGTTTTTATAAGAAAGATCCCCATAACCGCAGCTCTTTTTATTCAGCTGAAGCAGCAGAGCAATTCTATACACAGTGGAGAGGTACAGGACAGAGCTGGTCAACATTTTCTGAATTTCCATTTAGCAGCTATTTTTTGTTGTTGTTGTTGAAAAATTAAATTTTGACACAGGGAAAAAAAACCTTTGAGATTTTCAATAAAAAACTTCAATTTTGGTTTTTGACCAGTGATAGAGCAGACTGAATTTTTTTATTTTTGAAAAATTTAATCAACATTTCTGGTAAAAAAAAATCAGTAAAACGTTTTCTAAAAAATGATGTGGTCTTTTTTGACTAGTCCTAATATAGGAGCAGTAGTCAGAGTGGCAGATGTTCCTATTAATGCAGAAAAGAGCGGCATGTCTCCAGAAGAGGAGTTATTACTAAGGGCCACAACCTGCGGTAAAGGGCCAGGACTAAAAATTGCTGCAAAACTTCCTCATCATTGGTCACCAAATAATTCCCAGCCTTGAATGAATGTCGAGCCCAGTAATCTTATTTAGGAATATAACTCATAAAAATGGAACTACTTCTAAAGGTTTTTTAGTTAGTATTAAAATAAGTTTGGCATATACATAAACCCTAATGAATGTAAAAACAATCCCAACAGATGTACTTGGAACACTGCATAATATTAAGTATAATCCAGTTAAAATTATTATAAAAAGAAACTAGGGCTGTCAATTAATCACAGTTAACTCAAGCGATTAACGCAAAACAAGTTAACTAGATTTTAAAAATAGTCACAATTAACTACAGCTTTAATAACACTGTTAAACAATAATAGAACACCAATTTAAATTTATTATAAATATTTTTGGATGTTTTTCTACATTTTCAAATATATTTATTTCAATCACAACACAGAATACAAAGTATACAGTGTTCGCTTTATATTATTATTTTTATTACAAATATTTGCAATGTAAAACTATAAACAAAAGAAATAGTATTTTTCAATTCACCTCACACAAGTACTGTAGTGCAATCTCTATCATGAAAGTGCAATTTACAAATATAGATTTTTTTTTTTCACATAACTGCACTCAAAAACAAAACAATGTAAAACTCTAGAGCCTACAAATTCACTCAGTCCTACTTCTTGTTCAGCCAATCGCTCTGAGAAACAAGTCTGTTTACATTTACAGGAGATAATGCTGCCCTCTTCTTATTTACAATGTCACTTGAAAGTGAGAGCAGGTGTTTGCATGGAACTATTGTAGCCAGCGTTGCAAGGTATTTATGTGTCAGACATGTTAAACATTCGTATGCCCCTTCATGCTTCGACTTGTAGATTTTACAGTGCGAGTAAAACTATGATTATGACTTTTTTGAATCGCACGATTAATTGCAATTATTTTTTAATCATTTAACATCCCCAAAAGAAACATTTGTGTTTGACTACAAATTACATATAGAAAAGTTCTTTGAATAGATCCTGAACAAAAGCCGTCAGTTGACTACAGTGCAGAATTTGGTTAACATGGGTCAGAGAGCTTATTCACTGAGCAGCACCTATATGACACACAGACACACACAATGTTTAAAGAACGTTATTTGGTTGCAAACTCAAGCACTCAGGAAATGCCAGAATTAAAGATTGCCTGTGCAACCTTTGTGCCTATGCATTATGATAAAGTCTTTCATTACATGATCACATATTATTTTGTCCACAGGATCCCTGCCTGATTCAGTGCACAGGATGGATGGTGCTCAGTTAATGAGCTGTTATTCAACATTTTGTTTTCTCCTCATTGTTCAATTTGTGGCCCTAAGCCTTATTTACTGCACACTATTCAAAGCCTGCTCTGAAGAGAGAATAATTCATTTTCTTATGGGCATTTCTATGACACTCATCACTATAGTATCTGAAAGCTTCACAAACATTAATGAACTTATTTTCTCAACACCCCTGTGAGATGAAGGTGTATTATTATCCCCATTTTACAGATGGGAAACTGAGGCACGGAGAAATAAGAGTAAAAAAGTATCCACTAATTTTGTGTACCCCACGAGAGACATTTGGGACCTGATTTTTCAGACTAATTAGCATTATATAGCACTTCATGTGTCCAAAGCATAGCTTCCAATTGACTTCAGTTGCAGTTGTGAGTGCTCAGCACTTCTAAAAATTATACCTCAGGGTTTCAAGTCAGGACTTAAAAATGATAAACATGCACTCAGGGATCAGTTGTGAAAAGTTTAGTTTAAGTGACTTGTCCAATATCACACTGGAACTCTGTGGCACAGGCAGGGATAGAATCCAATTCTCCAGGGCAGCATTCAACTGCCTTAACCATCACACCACCCCCTTTCTTTTCCTCCTCATTCACTACCTGCCTTAAGCTGGGATCCTACTGACAATAGTCTCCTTTAGGTCATTCACTTGACCAGGGTCGCACAGAGGTTTTTTGGGGACCAAGGCAAAAGCTGAGAGCGAAGGTCCCTCCTCCCCTTTCCTATCCATCCACACAGTTAAACCTTTTGTCCAGGCTCTTATCATTTTATGTCTTGAGTACTGTAACATCCTTCTCTCTGGCCTTGATGAATGCAACTTAGTCCTTGCTACTGCAAAGGTCATTTTCCTTGCCAGTAGCTTTGACCATGTCATCCCTCTCCTGGCATCTCTCCACTGGCTTCCTTTTCACTATCACATCAAATGTACGTTAATTGTCTTTACTTTTAGGTTCCTTCACAGACTATCCCCATCCTACCTATCATCTCTCATTCACAATGCCTACGAAAAAAATGGGCAATGGCTAGACTGCTGCTGTGGTAAGACCACTGTTTATCACGCTGATCAATATTGTCTCATTCTTTCCTTGTACTCCCCCGTCTATTTATCTGTTGTCTCTCATCTTGTCCTTACATTGTAAGCTCCTTGGGACAGGGACCCTCTTTTTGTTCTGTGTTTGTACAGTGCCTAGCACACTCCTGGGGTCTTGATCTATGACTAGGGCTCCTGGGCGCTACGATAATACAAACAAATAATAGTGATTCTACCAATGCACAACTGAGAACATTTAGGTTTGGTGAAAAATAATCTGTTTACTACCACCACGCTTGGACCTTGACACTTTTTCCTTTTCAGAAACTGTGAAAAAGCATTTCCCACTAAATTGCCCTTACTTGTAGAGCTATTACCAAAGTCATACTACTTGTAGCTGTAAAAGATTCATGAAGAGCTTTTTTTAACATAGCAGGCCTGATGATACTGAAAAATCCAAACACTCCCATAGGTCATTATTGAGAGATATGTATTCACTTCACACTAGCCCAAGTGGTAATCATAAATAAAGTGCGAAAACACTGGCAGAAAGTATACAAAGATAAAATTCAAGATGTTATGAATATTGAAATGAGAAATACAATGGAAACAAGATAATAAGTGTCCTCAGCTATAATACAGCAAAACCCAATTAAAATATAATCATTGACTTATTATTCAGAGGTTTTTTTGAAATATTATATTTAGATGCTTTGTTACGCTTATTTCCCTTTAAAAGATTTTGTAATCATCCCTCTTTTTACATATCCCATATAAGAAGATTCATTTATTCTCCTAATTGAATAATTAGTCTTTTTTGATTAATTGTTTTAAGTAGTTTCATGTCATGGGTATCTTCTCAAATGAAATGCTTCTCTGCCTTGATTCTTCCACTATAAATTACAACCAATACACTTTCTTCCCCTCTGCCCCAATCACTTTGTAAGGACTAGGGTTAGTATAAGCTCCCTCTTCTGCTCCCTGTTCCTTTCTCTGTCCCACACTTTGCTTTCCTAGCTGCCAGTATTTTTAAGCATCTATGTACGTGATAGTTTTAAATAACTAAGCCAAACAGCATCGGTGGCCTTCTACCTTCTTATGTTCATCCCTGTCATCATGTACACCATTCACAGCTTCAAAGGTTTCCCCAGGGGTCCTAGCACAGTTGAAAATCCTGATTATAAGTGACATTTGAGTGGATTTCTAGAATTAGTGTATTAACAATTATACCCAACCTTAGGCTCTTTATTAACAGTATCAAGACTTTAGTCAAGTATGGAGTTCAATGCAGCTATATAATCTTTTCATGAAAGCAATTTCCAGTGTGTGCATTGATCTTAGCAGTGATCTAGAGGTGGGGAAAGAGGGTGGCACTATGCTTCTGCTAAATAAAACAGAGAGCAGTGGGTTTTTTTGAAGAGTGAAACATGATAGTTGAGGCAAGCACCTTATTTGCCCTTCAGAATAGAGTCCTTCCATTTGCGATATTGGGGCTATCAGAGTGATCAACGTATCAGAGTCTATTAATACCAATATTTTAGAATAATGTATAAAGCTACTTGCATTCCTACAAAAATATTTTTATAAAACATTTCTGTATAAGGTAGGAAGCAGCATAATCTACTTATTACAGGACAAGTATCAGAGGGGTAGCCGTGTTAGTCTGAGTCTGTAAAAAGCAACAGGGGGTCCTGTGGCACCTTTAAGACTAACAGAAGTGATCTTGGGTAGTAGATAGAATAACCCCGGTCGGGGCTCTAAGGGTATGTTGATTTGTTCCTGTGTTAGTGTAGGGAGTGTCCTGAGTAGATGGTGCAGTTTCTTAGTGTATTCCTCAGTGGGATCTGAGGAAAGTGGCCTGTAGAATTTGGTATTGGAGAGTTGTCTGGCAGCTCCTTCTGTTAGTCTTAAAGGTGCCACAGGACCCCCTGTTGCTTATTACAGGACAGACCTTCAGCTGGTATAAATTGTCATAGTTCCATTGAAGTCAATAGAGCTATGATTACTTGCACCAGCGGAGAATCTGTCCCTACGTGGCCTAACTAAAACTGTATTCTCCTCTACTAGTATTTTAGCAATTGATTAAGACATTTTCAACTGCTGTTAAAGGTCATTAATTCCTATCAATATTCTAATGGAGGTTAAAGACTACAACCTATAAGTTCATGTGAATAACTAAGGAACCTTCCATTTGTTCTTAGTCATGTCTGTATGCTATAAATTAAACTACAGCCAGGTGAGTCTTTTTATGAAGTTAGATTAAATTCTCTAACTTTAAATATAATCTAAATGGTATAATACTAAAAATAACAAACTATCCGTCTCTGTTAATATTTTAGTAGTAATCATGCCATCAGTGTTTGACAGGGAACAAATAGGGAAACAGTGTGATTATTAAAAGCATCTGTGATTACAGATCATAATTATGGCTATTTCAGATATTGATTAACCTGTAAAAAACCATGTGATAATAGCTTAACATTTTCCTTGTAATAAAGACACATTTGTTTTAAGGGCCTATAGCAGCAAAGATTAGGGTAAGTCAAGTATCAGGACAAGGTGATTACTTAACATCTGTGACCAAGTAAAAGGCTAAAGGAGAAAAATCAACCAACATCTGCACTGTCGGTAATATACTTGTAAAAAACACAAGTGCAGTGTGATTAATCACCATGGATGTATGATTGAGTCAATTGACTGTTACTTTTTCATGATGATTAATCAGCTACAAAAATTATAATTGTCCCACTTCTAGTGGCTGCATGCTGTGCCTGATGACATCATTTGGGCTACAGATACTCAATGAGTGGTTTTCAAAAGAATATGCAGATGAACCAGGAACGGCGGGTGGGGTTAAAACTACATTTTGAAGAACAGGACTATCTTTACTATTCCAGACATGGAGTTATCTTAGCAACTCATTCAGTGGGCAAATGTTATGCTATTACTATTTCAGAACCTCATTACCACCATAAGTCAAAACGAGAGATACAAATTTTGTCAAATTCAACATTATGATTTAATATTTATATTATGGCAGCACTTGCAGAGGAGGAAAGAATACCCAAAAATATTATTATGACATTACATAAATGAATGGCATGTCCTCACCTGGAATACTGCATTTAGTCCATCTCAAGAAGGGTACAGAAAAAATAGAGGAGGTTCAGAAACAGGCAAAGAAAATTATTAAAATGAAGTTTCCACGTGAGCAGGGAGTAAAAAGATTTTGATTGTTTAATATAGAAAGGAGATGAATAAGAAGGGAAATAATAGAAATGTATAAAATAATGAATGGTATAGAGAAAGTAAATCAGGAACTCTCATTTACTCATTCGGAGAATATGAAAAACAAGGGTGAAATTTCATTTAACTTAAATCTGATTAAAACACTTTTACCTTGTGGAAAGAAAAATAACCCAGGGAACTCAATGCAACCAGATATCTTTGAGACCAAGAGGTTAATACAAATAAAAACAAATATTATATGGATAATGCCAACATTCACCATTGTACTACAAATGATATATAGTTTTAGCTCCTCAGGCATAAACCAACCACTAATTAAAGGGGTTTAGGAAATAACTTCCTATATGGGCAGGTTTTTCTATAGTTGTCCACTACAGGGTTTCTTGAACCTTCTACTGGGGTTTGGGGATTGGCTACTGTCAGAGACAGAGGACTAGGTTAGATGGATCACTGATCTAATGTGGTATGACAGTTCCTATGTTCCTAAGAACATTATGAAAGCTTCTCAGCAGATATCGGTTTTGCATGTAAGCCTGAAAATGTCATCATACTTTTGAGTAGGTAAAGTGCAGCATTTTATAAACACACAACCCTCAAGGCTACTAAGAAAAGATTGTTACTTCTAGATCCTGGTTAATTTGTAAGGGTTGACGTACGAAGATCTGACACAGTAACCCAAATGATGAATTATTCCAGGCAATTTTGCCCCATCAGGCTAAATTCAAATATACTAATGGACTGTGCAGAAGGCCTGTGCACTGCAAAAACCTCAACCCCTGTTCACTCACTATTATTTTAAATGTCTCTGTCCCTATAACGATATAGCTACATGCAGAATACTGGGTCTTACTTTAAATCTAAAGTTCAAAGTCTTATTTTGGAAGACAGATTTTTAATGGAAAAAAATCTTTAAAATCCTCAGAGATAACATCCTTTGAGAAATATAATCTTTTACATTCATTTAAAATAGATTTCAGACTTTCTGAGAGAGATGTACATAAAACCTCAGTAATGATCTGTAATGAAGTGCTTCTTTTTGCACATCCAGCATTTTAGCTCTAAAGTTCAAGAAAATAGCCCAATTTTGCCACCACTATTTCCCTTTTAGCACATTGGTTTTGCTTTTGAACTGTGGCACTAACACTAACAGCAGAACCACAAAGAGCAAACCTTTTCCTGTCTAGGTTCTTAGTATGTGTAGTATTACACTTCTGCATCCCAGAGTTTCATTTCTGTTTTATTCCACTAATGTTAACCTTTATTACCTAAATGTCCCAAAATCCACAGAGGAAGTAGATTTTCTAAATACAAAAGACAAAGTCTCTGTAACTTTTGGTATTTAGATAACAGAGAGAAACATGGGAGCTTTAGTCTCATGAGCTTTTCCAAGGTACCTACTAATTGTTAATTATTAGAGACTAACTAAGTCACTGAAGTGAGTCGTTTGGCTGGTGTCTCAAATGCTGTCATTTACTACTACACAAATCAGCCCGGTGATAGAGTGTCTTTAAATTAGGTTACAACCATGCAGTTATTGGACAGGGAGTAATTGATAAAACCATTAGTAACACTTGTAGAGATAACAGCTAGCAAAATCATGCAACCATAATTATTCCTAATGGATACATGCTATAAATTGTGGCAAGAAAAAAAACTTGCATTATCTTTCAATCAAATTTGACAGTCCTGGTAGATTACTGTAGACTAAATGCTCATATATGAAAAAAAAAATGACCTATCAGAATCTCTGCTATTTTCTTTCCCTTCCCGTGCCCCATCAAATTATGCATTTTTTCTTTTTTTGTAATTTCTTTCTGTGATGGCTTTGAGGGCAAGGAAAATGCAGTCCTTTTTATTAGTTGTCTTTCTCATAGTGTTTTATATTTTCAGTCACACACAAGGCATGTCAAGACTTTTTGTAATGTGACAACATGAAAAAAAAATCAGTTTGAATAAAGGATTCCAGGTTACATTACATTTTTCCAACAGTAAAATGTATTATTTAATTATATATGAAGTTTTATCTGTACTCTGGTGTTAACATTTCTTTCAATGAATAAAGGCTCTATTCATAAGAAAAAATAATAAAATCACTGCTCATTTCCGTGATTCCCCCCTTCTTCTGCAAATGACTTAACAACCAGAAATTATTTTTACCTTCTAAAAGATGAGACTTATACCTTGATTATATCTTTCTTTCCCTCTCCTATGTGTAAGACAACACTTCTCAGCCACATGCATGAAAATTTGTGGGGAAATGAATGAATCAGCAGAAAAAGAAAACGTTAACTACATATGGAAAAATGAACAAATATAAAAGGTTGTTTTAGAAGAGGTGTGTATCAATTACTGCCATCCTGGACCCTTCATCTATGATGCTGCTGTGGTTATTACCATGCATTGCAACAATCATGGTTAATTACTGTAGTAACTCTCTTGTCCCATGGCATGCCACATATCCTTACACAGTCATGCAAATGCTCAATCATGAAAATCACTTTTGAGCTGTACTTTTTAAAAAAGATATTTTGGGGGACAGGTTAGTTCAAGAAGATTCATCAGAGCCTTTCACTTCTAGGTTGCTGATTCAGATCCAACCCCATTGGCAGTGACTCCTACCTAAATGCCTTATCTTAGGGTATGCAGTGTTGTTATAGCTGTGTCAAAAGATGAGCCTGGAAGCTTAAATTCATGACTTTGCTAGACACTAAAAATCCTGGTCTTAATAAAGACACTGCAATAAGCCATAAATCCAACAATCTGTAACCCACTAATCCCCCTCTATTTTGTCCTATGACTGCAGGGGTGTTAACAGGCCACTTCACTTTGAATGGTCTCTTAGAATATGTGTTAACTACTTATGTTAAACAATCTGTTCATCTTGTATTGCCCCCAGTGTCACAGCTAAAGTCTACACTACAAACCTGCATCAGTGCAACTGCATCACTGTAGCACTTCTGTTGAAGACACTCTAAGCTGACAGGAGAGAGCTGACATAGCACTGTCTACATGGGGGGAGGGGCTTAAGGTGTTTTTTTCACACCCCTGAGTGATGTAGTTATACTGAAGTGTGTAGTGTAGACCTGGCCTGAGTACCTTTCCCAGACCTGAGGAAGAGCTCTGTGTAGCTTGCAAGCTTGTCTCTCTCACCAATAGAAATTGGTCCAATAAAGGTATTACCTCATCCATCTTAACTTAGGGTCTCAGTTCAGTTCCCAGTGGAAAAATATCCCCCATTAGAAAAACGCTATTATAATTAACATTAAGATTCTCTTGTTGGCAGTTTCGGCAGAGGGGCCACAATAGCTGAACTCCCACACACTGGAGGTTGTCATTCTAGAACAAGGTTTGAGTGACACAGGGGCAGCTGTTGCTTGTGCTGTAACTGTTCTGTGGTTAAGCAAAGAAAACTAGTCTCCAGGGCTGTAAAATCCAGCATTTTTTTTTTTTTTTTTGCTATTTTGAGAGGGGGGCACACTATGGAGTTGTGTCTAAAAAGCAAAAAAGAGATAACAGAACAGAAAGCACCCTCTCCCACCCCAATAGATCATGCAATGTTACTTTCACATCCAACTGCAAAAATACAAGGGCACATTACACCACTAAAGTGTCAGCACTGCTCCATCAAGGACATTCTTTCACTCCACTTGGGCACATAACAAGCTCATCTCCATTAAGCAGAAATGCACATCTTACTCATACATTCAAGGACACAAATTAACTGGATTTACAGAGCATTACCTCTCATGCATTCGCCATGTTCAGGCTGAAAATGCAGGTGGAGGGACTTCTTTGGCTAATGTTCCTCGTACTTGAGTGAGAGGGCTGCCTCCTTCTTTTTTTCTGGAAAAACAGATGTATAATGTAATTAAGTATAAAAAACTCCAAACATACTGTACTACAAAGGAAGGAATTGTATGTACCAAGGATTTTTATTTTGCTTACATTTCACTCTGACACATAGGTCGCAGTAGACCTATCATTTCTGCATTAGTGATGCTTGGGTTAGTTTAGCAATATTTCTTGGCATCTCCTGAAGTTAAACTAAAATGAGTCATCAACATCTTAACAGCATGTCAAAATGATTCCTTTACTTCTACAAACAAGCATCCCAACTTTGTATTGATATCCTGCATGTAGATTTAATGAAGATGTGATCGCATTTATCAAACTCATTGATGTACGGGGAAAGAGGCATAACACTTAGTACATCTCAGGTGTTGCTGCTCAGTGGGAGTCTGGCAAACTTCATTTTCACATCCACTGTGTTAGCTCCAAAAGAGAGGATTTGGAATGGTCATTTTCTGTTGTAGGTGATGCAGACAATTGGATACTGGATTGCTAGTGGTGGTATTGCTTTCTCAATATTATGTGGTGACGTACTGAGTTCTTGAATATCTAACTCCCTAACTCGACAATTTAAATAGATTTGTTTTATGGCTGAATCAATGATGTCCCCTTATGTATTATATGCATCAATTCTGAAGCAAGTAAATGCCATCCTCAATAACCACATCCAATCGATTTTTCTTTCTGAATGATTTGTTGAGAATGTGTATACCAACCCACACATAAAAATGTGGCTTATTACAAAACAAAATTAAAGTCTACCCTAGGTTTATGTGCTTTTTATACCACCCCAAACTACAAAAATCAAATTAAAATCCAACATAAAAATATGGTTTAGCAACAATCATAACTGAACTTTAATACTGTTTTTAATGGAACGTTAAATGCTTATAAATCAGTTTTGAGTATAACAAATTAAGTCAGTGAAAATTAGTTCAGGTGAAACCCTTTGATTTTCTCATTGTCCTTTAAATTAGAAATTAACCACCCCGGCATACATACTGTACCAGAGCTGTGCAAGCTTTTAATATATCCACACTCACACAAACCTCATACTTCCCTGGAGGAAGTTGAGTTTCTAAAGATTTAATTCAAGTTCCAAGGTCAAACTGAATAGATCTGAATTTCTCCTTAAAATGGAAGTTTCATTCCAATGAGGACTTGACTTCAATTTACAGCTCCTTCCTAAATTGTGACAATATGGCACATAACATCACATCCAGATAGCAAATCAAATGCAGTGACAGCACAATGCCAAAAAGGGTGCCCAAGAGCACACTTGGGAGGTTTGTTAGAATATGGGAAAGCTTTTGCTCATATATTCTCTCTTTAAATCCCAGTTTTAAGAGACTTCAAAAAATTACCCCATCCTAATTTTTAAACAAACCCAATAACCCTCCCGTTGCTTTAGAATGTCACAAGAGGGATCTGTAGCAATATTCCTCACCATTAAAGCCAGAAATTTTACGATAATATGGACAATGAGGCTAACATGCTCTAAATAACAAAATGACCATACAGTGATATTTTCCTCACATTTGTTTGTTTTGTGAACCTGTTTTATTAATAGCACAGGACATCGGCCTGGAAGGGATGTCCTGGAGCACCAAGTGCTATGTCATATAATATTTTTGATAAAGTTATCTTGCTCCATCTTAGAATCATAGAATCACAGAATATCAGGGTTGGAACGGACCTCAGGAGGTCATCTAATCCAACTCCCTGCTCGAAGCAGGACCAATCCCCAACTAAATCATCCCAGCCAGGGCTTTGTCAAGCCTGACCTTAAAAACCTCTAAGGAAGGAGATTCCACCACCACCTCCCTAGGTAACCCATTCCAGTGCTTCACCCCCTCCTAGTGAAAAAGTTTTTCCTAATATCCAACATAAACCTTCCTTACTGCAACTTGAGACCATTACTCCTTGTTCTGTCATCTGGTACCACTGAGAACAGTCTAAATCCATCCTCTTTGGAACTCCCTTTCAGGTAGTTGAAAGCAGCTATCAAATCCCCCCTCATTCTTCTCTTCTGCAGACTAAACAATCCCAGTTCCCTCAGCCTCTCCTCATAAGTCATGTGCTCCACCCCCCGAATCATTTTTGTTGCCCTCCGCTGGACTCTTTCCAATTTGTCCACATCCTTCTTGTAGTGTGGGGCCCAAAACTGGACACAGTACTCCAGATGAGGCCTCACCAATGCTGAATAGAAGGGAATGATCACGTCCCTCGATCTGCTGGCAATGCTCCTACTTATACAGCCCAAAATGGCAACAAGGGCACACTGTTGACTCATATCCAGCTTCTCATCCACTGTAACCCCTAAGTCCTTTTTTGCAGAACTGCTGCCTAGCCACTCGGTCCCTAGTCTGTAGTAGTGCATGGGATTCTTCCGTCCTAAGTGCAGGACTCTGCACTTGTCCTTGTTGAACCTCATCAGATTTCTTTTGGCCCAATCCTCTAATTTATCTAGGTCCCTCTGTATCCTATCCCTACCCTCCAGTGTATCTACCACTCCTCCCAGTTTAGTGTCATCTGCAAACTTGCTGAGGGTGTAGTCCACACCATCCTCCAGATCATTAATGAAGTTATTGAACAAAACCGGCCCCAGAACCGACCCTTGGAACACTCCACTTGATACCAACTGTCAACTAGACATGGAGCCATTGATCACTACCTGTTGAGCCTGATGATCTAGCCAGCTTTCTATCCACCTTATAGTCCATTCATCCAGCCCATACTTCTTTAACTTGCCAGCAAGAACACTGTGGGAGACTGTATCAAAAGCTTTGCTAAAGTCAAGGAATAACATGTCCACTGCTTTCCCCTCATCCACAGAGCCAGTTATCTCCTCATAGAAGGTAATTAGGTTAGTCAGGCACGACTTGCCCTTGGTGAATCCATGATGACAGTTCCTGATCACTTTCCTCTCCTCTAAGTGCATCAGAATTGATTCCTTGAGGACCTGCTCCATGATTTTTCCAGGGATTGAGGTGAGGCTGACTGGCCTGTAGTTCCCCGGATCCTCCTTCTTCCCTTTTTTAAAGATGGGCACTACATTAGGCTTTTTCCAGTCATCTGGGACCTCCCCCTATCGCCATGAGTTTTCAAAGATAATGGCCAAAGGCTCTCCAATCACATCCGCTAACTCCTTTAGCACCCTTGGATGCAGCGCATCTGGCCCAATGGACTTGTGCTCGTCCAGCTTTTCTAAATAGTACTGAACCACTTCTTTCTCCACAGCTGGTCAACTTCTCCCCATACTGTGCTGCCCAGTGCAGCAGTCTGGGAGCTGACCTTGTTCATGAAGACAGAGGCAAAAAAATCATTGAGTACATTAGCTTTTTCCACATCCTCTGTTACTTGGTTGTCTCCCTCATTCAGTAAGGAGCCCATACTTTCCTTGACTTCCTTCTTGTTGCTAACATACCTGAAGAAACCCTTCTTGTTACTCTTAACATCTCTTCCTAGCTGCAACTCCAAGTGTGATTTGGCCTTCCTGATTTCACTCTTGCATACCTGAGCAATATTTTTATACTCCTCCCTGGTCATTTGTCCAATCTTCCACTTCTTGTAAGCTTCTTTTTTGTGTTTAAGATAAGCAAGGATTTCACTAAGCTGGTCGCCTGCCATATTTACTATTCTTTCTATACATCAGGATGGTTTGTTTCTGCAACCTCAATAAGGATTCTTTAAAATACAGCCAGCTCTTCTGGACTCCTTTCCCCCTCATGTTATTCTCCCAGGAGATCCTGCCCATCAGTTCCCTGAGGGAGTCAAAGTCTGCTTTTCTGAAGTCCAGGGTCCATAACTTGCTGCTCTCCTTTCTTCCTTGTGTCAGGATCCTGAACTTGACTTCTCATGGTCACTGCCTCCCAGGTTCCCATCCACTTTTGCTTCCCCTACTAATTCTTCCCTGTTTGTGAGCAGCAGGTCAAGAAGAGCTCTGCCCCTAGTTGGTTCCTCCAGCACTTGCACCATGAAATTGTCCCCTACACTTTCCAAAAACTTCCTGGCTTGTCTGTGCACTGCTGTATTGCTCTCTCAGCAGATATCGGGGTAATTGAAGTCCCCCATGAGTACCAGGGCCTGTGATCTAGTAACTTCGGTTAGTTGCCGGAAGAAAGCCTCATCCACCTCATCCCCCTGGTCTGATGGTCTATAGCAGACTCCCACCACGACATCACCCTTGTTGCTCACACTTCTAAACTTAATCCAGAGACTCTCAGGTTTCTCTGCAGTTTCATACTGGAGCTCTGAGCAGTCATACTGCTCTCTTACATACAATGCAACTCCTCCACCTTTTCTGCCCTGCCTGTCCTTCCTGAACAGTTTATATCCATCCATGACAGTACTCCAGTCATGTGATTTATCCCACCAGGTCTCTGTTATTCCAATCACATCCTAATTCCTTGACTGTGCCAGGACTTCCAGTTCTCCCTGCTTGTTTCCCAGGCTTCTTGCATTTGTGTATAGGCACTTAGGATAACTCACTGATCATCCTGCTTTTTCAGTATGAGGCAGGAGTCCTCCCCTCTTGCGCTTTCCTACTCGTGCTTCCTCTTAAAATCAGTTTGGCTTTTTATCCCGACTATTGTGGCTGTTCCAGACCCTCATTCCTCTGATGGTTAGAAACCTTCTTCTAACAGCCAGCCTAAATTTATTCATGTCCAGTTTATACCCATTTGTTCTTGTGCCAACATTGTCATTTAGCTTAAATAGCTCTTCTCCCTCCCTGGCGCTCAGCTCCCTGATGAATTTATAGGGAGCAGTTGTATCCTTTTAGCCTTCATTTGGCTAGGCTAAACAAGCCAAGTTCTTTCAGTCTTCTTTTGTAGGATATGCTCTCCATTCCCCTGATCATGTAGGTGCCTCTCTCTGCACCTGTTCCAGTCTGAATTCATCTTTCTTCAACATTAGTGACCAGAATTGTACACAGTATGCCAAATGAGGTCTCACCAGTGCTTTGTACAATGGCAGTATTATCCTAGAACATTTGCACATGTCATATAAGAAAAGAATTTATTTACTGGAGTTGCCAGAAATAAGAGAGACAAACACCCTAGCCTGATTTAAAGGTTTAATGGTTATAACAAAAACACTTGCTATAACACACTTGCTTTAATGGTTATAACAAGACAAACAAAACAAACCAACCAGTTCTCAAGCCAGTCTCTAGAGTCAGTTGAATCCAACAGTCTACAAGTAACAGAGTCCAAATGTAACACTTCCACAGTCTTTACTGCAGACTGAAGCCCGATTCTGACTTCATTACTACGCACATGCTGCTGCAGCTATTGCTTGCCTCCTGCCAGCAACATGGTGTGTGTTTGTCCAGATCTCAGGCCTTTCAGTCCCAGCCTCCCAGGTGACCTGCTATCTACCATTCCCTCTGCAGGCAGCTCCAGGCTGCTGCCCCCAGCTTTCTTATATGCAGCCTCCAGCTTCCTCTGACTCTGGTGGCTATGGAATAGAACTGGGTGAAATTCTGCACTGAATTGTTTACTTGCTGAAAAATAAAGTTTCAGATGACCTGAAAATATTCATGCATCTGACCCAATTAATTTTGTCTGGGAAAAAGATTTTCAGGGCCAGCTTCAGAAGACACAGGCAGGTGTATCACTTCAAGCCTAGTGATTTGAACAGTTGCTTGGGATAGGGGAGAACAGTGATTTGAAGTCAAACCTCTTCCCTCCTCCCAGGTGTGCCACCTAACAACCAGCCTGGGGTAGGAGAGATGTGGATTCTAACAGATTAGCTGCCTGATTTGGAGGTGGGATTTAAATCCACAACTCTGAGTGCCCTGATGAGCATCTTAATCACCAGGATATAGAGTCATTCTCACTCTCTCTTTGGTTCAGTGAATATTTATATATTTCTACAGAGTGGAACAGCTTGGGCAGGAGGAACTGAGCGTAAAATAGTCTATAGCCTGATGGTTAGAGCACTGACCTAGCAGGGGGGAGATCTGAGTTTAAATACCTACTCCAGAGTAAGGAATGAAATGTGGGGTCCCCCACATCTCAAGTAAGTGCCCTATCTCCTGGGGTAAGGGTTATAAATTGGAGGGAACAGATAGACAAATTCATACAGTTTCTTAAAGTGAACTGTTTTGAACAGACTTTTCCAATTTGCTGACAAATTCTGGACATTTTCAGAAGCAAACCAATTTTTTTTTTTTTTTTTTCAGTTTGCTGTTTGAACCAAAACTAATCAACTATTCACCCACTTCTATTATGGAGTCATCTGCTGACTGGATTTAAACTTGTGATAAGACCGTGCCCAGTAATACCAATTTCCCCCTACTGTTACTCACATCTTCTTGTCAACTGTTTGAAATGGGCCACCCTCAATACCACTGCAAAAGTGTTTTTCCTCCTTTGGTAGTCTACTGATAATTAAATTGTCTCGTTAGACTGACCCCCCTACCCCACCTGGTAAGGCAACTCCCATCTTTTCATGTACTATGTATAAATATACCTGCTACTGTATTTTCTACTCCATGCATCCGATGAAGTGGGTTCTAGCCCACGAAAGCTTCTGCCCAAATAAATTTGTTAGTCTCTAAGGTGCTACAAGGACTCCTCGTTATTTTTGCAAATGACATTCTGCAAAAATAATACTGTTTTGTGTAAAATGTAAAAATGTTTCTGTAACTTTGTTTTCCTTTCTATGGTTATAATGGGGCCTTGATTTGAATTGGCTGTGTCATGTGGAGTTGTGAAGTATTAGCATAAGCCTAAGAACCACATATTTAGAATCTACTGGCATCTATACCAATAACATGTGGCAGGATACCTCCATATCTAGGGAAGTAAAAAACAGCAATGAATAATCATCAGGTTAAATTCTAAAGTATTTGCTCCATGCACAGAAGTGGGTGACAACATGGCTTTAAAGAACCAACATCACTAACTATAGATTACTAAGCATTGCACTCAGAAATACAAAGCACATATAAAAGACAGATACTATTGAACTAATGCAGGGTGATTTGACAAGGACCTTCTAAAAAGTGATTCCAAAGACAATGGTATCCTAGACAGTTTTCCTGGCAGCAATACGTCTAAGAAAGTTACAGGCAATTTTCAAACAACAGAATGTTACTCCCAATATATACTGCTGATATGATATTGCCGTTCATGAAAAAGTGGCAAGGTTTGAAAGTATAAGCTGAGGACAAGCCGGAACATCTAAATCTATGAAGTCTAGAAAGAAAAATCACTTAAGAGGAGATTTAATTAAAGTATTTAAAATTTTAAATGGAACAGATAATGTCAACATGAACTGCTACTTTCAGGCCAGCACAAGAAGATAGGGCAAGAGGAACATAAATGGAAATTAAAGGAGAACAAATTCAGAACAGACATAAATAGTCATCCATGATGAGAATAATAAATGTGTAAAAAAACCCAGACTGGCAAGTAAGGATGTTGAGGAAAAAACACTGGGGTCATTCTGAAGAGATCTACAATAGATGTTCTCCTGAGGGAACTGTAGTAATGGAAAAAGGGGCATGTACTGATGGACAAAATGTCTTTAGTTTTCTCAGTAGCTTCTTACACTGCTAAAATGAACTGGTACATAAAATGGCTATCCATTTCAGCAGTCATTATTCATCTCAATAATCATTTAGGGCTTACTCTCGTGAGATGGTGAGTGTCTCCTGGAAAGTGCTGAGCACCCTCAATTCTATGGTGGGGGAGTGAGTGAGGAGGCAGAATAAATCCTTCTTTGGCCCCCAGCCCTTTGTACCCTCACATCAACTGGAGTTGAGAGTATTCAGCATTTCACAGGAAGCACTCAGAAATGTTTAGGATCAAGGCTTTATATAGCACCATAAATATCCATAGCACTGTACAGCAAGCACAAAGTGACATGTTAGGGCACAGGCTTTTTTTGAAGTGCTTAAAGGCATTGTAAATGAGTGCCCTTGTCCTGCCATGCCCCTGAGGCCAGGTGTGGTTCTGCTAAGGCCCTGCCTCCATTTCCCTCTTCATGGACTCCTTAAATAAAACTCTACACAGGCTTCATTTTTGTCCAGTACTGCCCCTTCTCCCATAGTCTAATATATTGGCATAAAACACAAAACAATGCTCAATCCTGGGGCTACTTTTCTCCTCTGGGTTTGGTCTCTACAATTCCTCCCTACCTTGGCAGGCCACTCTAAGCCTTTCTTGCCTGGAGTCTTTTCTATTTCCATGAAGCATACTCTCCCTGGCCTTCAGCCCTCTGGCTCTGGCTTTCAGGCCCAAATCCTTCCCCTCAATCAAAGGTATTGCAGGAGACCCATATAACTCCTGTTCACAGGAACTCTTCTAGATGCTTCACCAGCTGCTTCCTTCAGGATACTTTCAGCAATTATAAGGATTACCTCTTGAGGGATCTGACTGTCTGTCTGTCTGTCTGTCTGTCTATCTATCTATCTATCTATCTAGATAGATAGATCTCCCTCAAGAGTGGTGAGAGCAGTAACAGCTCTCTGCAGCCTGTAGAAGCCATTCCGTTTCTGGAGCCATCTACCCTTTGGAAGATTCCTTCTTTTATAAGAGTGAGGTGCCTCTCCTTAAATCTCATTTGGGCAGCATGTAATCTGTCCAGGTGCACAGGCCAATGCACCCTCTTGAAGGAGACAGTCCACCTGTGACAAGCCTGGTCTACAGAACAAAACAATTAAAAAGAGATAAGAAAACAGAGAGTAGTCTCATAGCTAGAATGCTTCACAGAGCAGATGGGTCTTCATTACACTTTATGGAGGGGAATATATATTTGGCCTTGCATACCTTTCACATAACCTTTGTGCAGGACTACACTACCGACTACACATTTGGCAGATGGTACTTCCAAACATAAGTTCTGTGAAGAGTGAAGTATTCTTATAAACAATTGTCTCTTATTAAGAGTCCCAGCCAAAAACTACATTAAGACAGAGTTAAGGTTGAGAGCACAATCAGTAGTTAGGGTAAATTATATTATAGGGGTGCTGTAATAGTAATAATAATAATAATTAAAAAAACCAGCATTATAAACCCAGAAAATTCAGAGTTAAGGTTAAACATATAAGAAATCCAAACATGTTAAGCTAAAGAAATGCATAGTTAGGATACCCAAATAATCTTGAATTTGCCCTGAAGTAACACCATTTAATAATCATATGGTTAAGATTAATGCAATTTAGTGTTTGTAGTTTCAGAAGATTGAACTGATTTTTAAAGACAGACTTTTTCATTTGTTCTCCCCTCATGGTGTTAATACAGAGCAGAGTTACAGATATTTGGGTGTCCTAATTGTGCATATTTTAAGAAGTCTAACCGTAACTCTGAATTTCCTGGGTTTATAATGCTTTTTTCAGGCTAATTACAACATCTCTTTAATGTAATTTACCTTAAATTACTAACACATACTCTCAGCCTTAATTTAATTTAAAAATAATTCTTGGCTGGGAATTTCCTTATATTTTTCAAAAATATTTAAAATTTCATACATGAACACTGAACAAGAAACCCAAAGAGAATATCACCATATGATATTTCTAGTGATTTGAAGACATGCAGTATTAACTTTAAATAATTTTTTTAACAAGTTAATTTTTAGGGCCAGCATTTCAGGACCAGCTTCACCAGCGTGCTCTAGGAGGTTTATTGTATTCTGCAGCAGCAGAAAGCAGTCAGAGCATATCGGTCAGTAAAGATACATTTACAGCTGCTTTTTATTGCCAGAGCAGTCCAAAGCAGCCAGAGTCTTCACCCCAGTTACCTCCTCCCTCTTGTCCTTCACACTCCTTTCACACACACATGCAACCATGCAAAAATTTTCCCCTTTCTGCACTTGCTACATACCCTGAACGTACATCTGTTTTTCCCTCCGTCCCACATCCCCTAAATTTCCTTGTGCACTCGCACATGTGCACCCAAACACACAGTTCCTCCTCCTTAAAGGCAGGGGTGGCTCTATGTTTTTTGCCACCCCAAGCATGGAGGTCAGGCGGCCTTTGGCGGCACGCCTGCGGGCAGTCCGCGGTCACGCGGATTCGGCGGTGTTTCTGCGGGTGATCTGCCGGTCCCGCGGCTTCAGCATACCCACCGCCGAATTGCCGCTGAAACCGCGGCACCGGCGGACCTCCCGCAGAAATGCCGCCGAAGGCCGCCTGACTGCCGCCCTCAGAGCGACCGGCAGGCTGCCCCCCGCGGCTTGCCACCCCAGACATGCGCTTGCTGCACTGGTGCCTGGAGCCGCCCCTGCTTAAAGGCCTCCATGTTGATAGATCAGGTACAACAGATAGTCTTAAGAAGAAATATTTAGTGGTCATTTTTTGCTGTCATTTTTCAAAATTGAAAGTTTATCTGTCAGCAGAGACTGAAGAATATTCCCTTCAGAGAAACTCACAAAGAGTTGCCCTCTTTCAAGATGACCACTAGCTCCCATTTTTCTCCATGGTACTGAGGTGAAAAACTGCATATGGTTAAAGTGCCGTATTTCAAAATAGCCAATAAGCCTGCTGTTTTCAACGAAAGTGAAACCACATTGACTTCACGGAAAAGGACAGCTATCCATGCTGTCTGAAGGCAAAAAGGAACACTGTGAGGGGCAAGTAAACAGAGGAAGTAGCCTTTTTTGCTAACAACAGATTGTGGCCTCAGTCCCACTGTGAACTAAACAATATGTCATCCATTTTGAAAATGGACAGTTCTCCATGGAATTCAATGAAGAAGATTTTTCTTCAGTATCTGCTGAAGGAGAACCCTCCAGTTACAAAGAATAATGGCAAAACTTTGCCAAAGGTAGTTTGTACATAAGATTTCAATGAGTTATATACTTGGAAAGTCTGAAGAGCCTGTTATTATGTTATAAAGAGAGAATTTGGGACAAAAAATGGTCTGACATGGGATGCTCATAATGGACTCATTTTTAACGCCTGGTCTACACACAGATTTTATATCAATATAACTATTTTAGTTAGGGATGTGATTTTGTACCAAAATAGTTATGCCATTGCTACCACCCCTACTGTGGATGCAGTTATACCGGTATAGCTTATTCTCCAAAATGTACTATATAACTGTATAACTGTCCACAGCAGAGAAGTTGTATTGCTTTAACTATACCAATATAGTTAAAGCAGTACAACATTTGTGTGTAGGCCTAAATTAATTTGAATGAAAACTAATTAGCAAATTGACTTGTAAATTCTCAGAAATTCATTCAGTACTCAGAGTAAGTGATATAATATTGGGGAAGATATGTTTTTTATGAGGAAGATATGGGGAAGATGTATTTTTTATACATAACCAAGAGTTTGAAATACTAGCTTCAAAGGTTGTTTTTGTTTGTTTGTTTGTTTGTTTTAGCTAAATTGGTAATTCTGGTTCAATAACTCCCTCCCAAGATTTTATATTTTCCACAAATAAGGAGAGGTGACTGGTTGATAAAGGGATGTTTCAGTCATTTTCAATTAGTATTTCTTTACAGTAGCTTGGTTTCTGGGTAGCTGACCAACAGAACAATGATGGCCATTTTACACTGCAGAGACAGTGCTGACAGGGGGATAACGAGAGAAACTGTCACAGATTTTCCTATTAACAAGTGTAGCCAAAGCCCCATTGGCCTTGCTAATGGGTAATAGCACATTACACTATGGGAGAAGGCCTTTAGGAGATTACAGACAAAGTTGGTTAATTAGTAGATTCTGAAGTGTTACCCCTAAAGCTGTCCCAAGTCTGCAGTTTTCCTACATTTTCTAATTATTCGTTTTTGAATAAGAAACAGGATTAGATTTCACAAGCTGATTATTTTATAAAATCTGAATGGATAATCAAGCACTACTTATTTCAATCAAAATCACTCAATCTAAACCTCACCGCAGATGTATGAATGTGGCAGATCTGGTATTGATATTGATTTTCCAGTAAATCATCTTAAATCCAAATGATCAAAAATCAAGACAGGTCAACATCAAAGAAACAGGAATATTGGCATGAAAGCAAGCTCTGTTGATTGGTACAAATTAAAAGATCATTTATTAGTGATTATGTTGTATAATACTGCCAGTGCCAAATGAATGCAATTAAGATGAAATGGGCCCCTGCAGCTACAGGGGTTAATAAAGACTGAATTCCTAATGATTTTTCCATTAATTATGAAGATGTCCACAAAACAGCCTTAACAAAGCAGTAGCCACCTCAGACAAATCTTTGTAATCTGGATAAAATGCCTTCATTAATTGACACATTACTGGGATAATGTAAAGATTTCAACAGCTATCAAACCATTACATGCCAAATAAAGGGTGCTCTGAAAAGAATGCAAAACTTGGAATGTTGAAGAAAGCACATGGCAACTGATATTTTGAATGGGCTGAAACCCCTTGTTCCAGCTTTATAAAATATCATTTCAAACCCAAAATACTGAACGGAATGTCTAGGTGTATATCTTGTTTCTTAGCACTATGTCCATAGTGGAAATATTGCTAAAGTCAATAAGCATGTCTTTATCTCTCCCAAACTGTACTTTTGGGGGTTGGGAAGTCAAGTAAAAGGGAATGAGAAATAAGAGACTGATAGCTAAATTCCAGCCAGATTTAACACAGCTATTTTCCTGCTAACACTGCCCTGGGAGAAAAGCCAGGTGAACCTAAATACATCCAATTCATTCTGAGTATGGATTTGGCCTTAAAACAATGCAGAAAAGGGGAAAGTACTTACCTTGTAATTCTATGTGCTTGAATACACCATTTCATAGGATTCTCACTCATGGGTCTCTGTCCTCTATCATGTGACTGGCCAGACACTTGCAAAGCTAAAGAGCAGTGAAACATTCTGAGATTGCAGTTGAAGAGGTACAGCCTGCTGGTGCATTCATCTCCTTTTCTGCTGCTGCTGAATGAGGCGCTCACCCTGTTCCTGGTAGCAGTCTCAGCTAGTCAGTCTTTTGGCAGTTTCTTGTTTATTCATGGGAATTCCTCAGGATCTTAACTGATTTTTATCAGTATCATTAGTTCTCTTTTGTCACTTAGCAAAACAAAACATAACACAAAGAGAAAATATAAAAATGAGGAGATTGCCTGAATGCTCAATTAGGCACCTGTTACCTCTCAGCATTAATTTCCCTGCTAATAATACTTGCTTTTCATATTCTTTCTCTCAGTATTGCTTTTTCAGGCAGACTTCAACTTGGTATAAGATGTCATTGCTACCACAAATCCCTAGTAGGAGCGCTGTCATATTTTCGGATGGGTGTATTCTGAGGTTAAAGGGGGTTTTCTGCGAGACCATCTTCAGACATGCTCCCGGCCATGTTAGCGGGAATAATCAGTTTTACCGTCCAGAAATCTGACCAGCTGTGCAGGCGCCATCAGACTCCAGATACTTTCAACACAAAGTGACCATTATAGATGCAACGCTCTCAAATTTAACATTATAACTGTAAGGTCTTGAGATGTTTTGAATCTCATGAAGTACACTAAAGAGCAGGATTTTGAAGCAATGCTTGGTGCACCATTGCCTTGGAGTAGGCCTTGGTGCATTGAAATGGTCCTCAGTGCCATATATTTTCATATTGGCATAACATTGTACATCTGCTGTGCTTGCTTCCCAGTATAGCTTTTCCAGGGTCTGTATAATCCAGTTATGTTGGCAATGAAAGATGGAGACTTTGAGAGATAGAGATCTTTGAGAGATTTTTGACATGCTAACACTTTTAAAGGATGTGATCTCCTGTGCTTGCATTTCATCTGGGACATCCCAGAGAATGCATATGTGCAAGTACAATCATTCTATAGCTGCAAAGACCTGCCACCAAACCAAATCAAACCTTACTTGTTAATAATTCAACAATCCGTATTTTAAGAGGTTCTTAAAAATAACATTTTGCATTTGCCGTTGAGCCAGGTTTAATATTTATAGTGATGTCCATCTTCATTAATGTTTGCAAAAGCCTTGTGTGTTAGATATGAAGTAGTATTATTATCTGACAATACACATAGAGAGACTGAGGCAGAAAGGAGACGGCCTAAAGTTTAACATGTATGCTCAATGTTGCATATGCATGGGTGTTCAGACAAGTCAGGAATTTGTACTTGTACATACTTCTGAATAAGCAGCACAACCTTAACATGTTATAAGCCTTACATTTGTATGGTTAGGCTGCTGCACCTGAATGAGAAATCCACTTGGAGAAGACAGCTCTAATCACCAGTCAGTGGTCAATAGTTTCCTGCTGCTGGAGTCTGCCTAAACAATAAATCTGTCTATCCATGTTCTTATCAGGCACCTATTACCATAGTATCTGCTCACTCCTAAATAAAGAATTAACACAAGAGAGGGACTAACAAGTGGACTGATTCCACCTATGTCCTAATTGTAGTAGTGCCCCCTCCCTCAGTCATTGTTGGGGTTCCAACTATGGACTCAGCAATGGAATAGATGATGTACACATTGTGCCACTGTGGTCCTGCACTTGAAAGATTTCTTGAGGCCGGGGTGCAAAGCCTAGGTTCTGCCAGTGAACATGGAATGAATGATCCAGGTGCATAAGTAAATGTGGGCTTTAGTAATTTAAGGCCAAAGTGACTAACATGGACTGTCTTTGTAGCTTCAGGCAAGAGCAGGAACTAGAATTCAAGAGTTCCTCTTTTTCAGTCCTGCACTTAGACCTTTATCTACTACACCATTCCTCTCTTATGCCTTAATCCTGCAAGTCCTTGTGTAGCATGCAGCACAGAGCTTGTAAAAGTACATTGCCTTCTACTGTAATCAAAAGTATGCACTATGTGTTGTCAGTATCTGTTGAATAAATCTCAATATCCTTTTGTGCTGATTCCTTTACTCTCAAGTGCACATTTTAAAAGAGGGTGGGGTCTGAGTGGAAAATGGGCTTGGCTAATATGTGAGTCTATCACAAGCCTCAGCATACTAAAGAAATAACTTAGCTGTATGTTCTCTCAGGTCATTACTCCTGACATTAAAGAGGAGTAACTTGGTCAGAAGGCTGCACACTTATGAATTCAGGAATGGGTTCTTCTGTTATTCCTGATCTATTCACCATTTTTTACCTCGCATTGAAACATACTTCACTGTGTAGGACCAAGCCCTTTAAGGGCATGTCCCACTGCACTTGGGAGTGAGTCTCCCAGCTCAGGTCCACAAACTCACACTAGCTCTCTAAAAGCAGCTGTGAGGATGTTGCAGCTTGGACTGGAGCTCTGACTCTCAAGCTTAGGTGAGAGGGAGGCTTGGGAGCCTAAGATACAACACCTACACAACTATTTTTAGAGTGCTAGTGCAAGCCTTGCTAGTGAGAGTCTGTGAATCCGGGCTGGGAAGCTCACTGCCAGATACAGTGGGCCCATCATTGCAATGTCATGTCTACCATGGTACACAATTGCACTCACAATAAACTTCCCTTTCCAATTGAATTAGTCATGTCAGTTGCTTTTATGAATGATTTTCTACTTTTTACCTTGTGTAATTGCACCTTTGTGTGTATTTAAAACATATTCTTTCAAATTAAGTCCTTAACATAATAAAGGCAACTGAGCTACTAGTTCCAGGTTTTACTGAGACCAAGTAGAACTTTGATAGAATAATTTATCTATTCCTCTAAATATCTTTCCACATTGATATTTTGATTTAAACAAAATAGACTGAAAATTCCTCAAAGTTTGGGATTGTGGATATTGTAAATATACATGATCTCTAAGAAGCAGACCACTAAAACGTATATGACTAATTTAATAAAAATAAACAATGGGAATTCACAGCAGAAAACGTTCCTGATAATTTAGTATCTTTGCCTTAAAGCTGCTAGCATCCAACTAATTTAGGAGATTTGGGTTTTTGTAATAAGTATCAAAAAGGGTTTATTCTCTCTTCTACATTATGTATGCAACTTCCAGTGATGCTACTGGGAGTAGCATGTGCATATCAAGAAGGGAATATAACATTAAAACTGTGCTGTGCTATAGACTGTTCTGAAAGTTGAAAAAAATGGGACATAAAGTCCTAAAATGTGCCATTTTTAACAAACACCTTATTCCAAGCAATTTCAATTTATATAAGAAAGAAGATACAAACACATGCAATAGGATGGGCATATACAAGTAAAGGAATCCCTTTTGTCTCCCAGTTGAGACACCCACAGGTAGTCAGTGACACCAATCTTGGGCACCTCAGGTATATACTTTGTGGGATAAACTCAGACCTGTTTTAGTGGGAGAAATATTGTCAGAAGACAAAATGGTATCCTGTGCATATGCCGATATCGGTTAACACAATTTTATTTTCACCTTTCTATATGGATGCTGCTTTCACCAACTGCTATCTGTGGGGTGAGACTGTCATTATGCTTTTGTTGTGTTATATGTATGAAAATATATAGTAAATGTCAGTGTAACTACATTTCAATTTCAAAATGTTTATAGTATATTTAATTACCTTAGATGTACCTTAGATGTTTACAGTACATTTCAGTACATTAGATGCAGCTGGCACCCAATCCATTGAACTAAAATTTAAAAACATAGTATAAAATGTGCTTCTCTTGGACTTTTTGAAGTAAGGAACACAAAAGGGCCTCAGAATGGTCACCAAAATGCAAGACCATTTGGATATAGTCACTGAGTACAAAGACCATACATGTTTAGCGTACCTAGCCTACAAAGAGGTAACTACACTGTGTCAAGCTTAAGCTCTCATTTTCTAAAATATAGAGCTAATCAAAGAAACTTCAATGGAACCATATTCTGCTGGAATAGACAATTCAATTAAAATCTAAATGTTTCACAAAATGCTTCACAGAATTTCATTTTAGAAGAAAATGGGGGGGGAGGGGAAGGAGTTCCAACAATGTCAAAATGTCCTATTTCAACATTTTCAGAAAAAAAGTTTCAATTTTTAATTTTGAAACAACTTTTCATTTCATTTTTTAATTTGTATTGTATACTATATTACAAAATAAAGTCAAAATTGAAATGGAATGCTCCGATTTTGCCAAAACAAAACATTTTGATGAACCCCAGAATTTTCCTTCACAGTGAACATCTCAATTTTCAGGTTTCATTCTGACTCAAAATAAAGCCATATTTCAAAATCTTGAACTCCTTCTTGAAATGAAATTTCTATCCTCTGCACAGTGCTAATAAAATATGATTTCCAGTTTAAGTAATAAGCATTTTAATCTGTGCTTTGCTATCTAGGATCCAATTGAAACCTTGATGGCTGAATGATGGTTACAGCCAAATTCTTTACAGCAAAAGGCAGGAGTCAGCATAGAAACCTGCATTAAATAGAAGGTCTTTCTTCCTTTCACATTCCCTTATAAAGGCCTCTGAAGGTCAACAAGGAACACAGGGTTTTAGAAGCCATAGACATTTTTGAACATGGCTAATGGAGCTATTTATCCCAAATCACAGTGCTAGCATCTGATGAATCACATAGAGTACTGAAGATTTTCCAAAGGCCTGTGTATGGGGGGGGGAGGGGGGAGAAACTCATCCAAATTTAAACATGAATGGAACTAGATGGCACAATAGGTTATCACCCTTTCAACTTAGAGACCTAGGTTTAAATTGCAAAGCAGGTAAATAAGAAAATAAATGTAACACTCATTCCAGTAAATATTTTTCCTCCTAGATTTCCACACATTTTTCAACAATTCTACACATCGTCAAGTCTCCTTTTGTAAGAAACCCAGGAAACACCAGGATTAATATGCAATAGAAGATATGTGTAGGGAAACTTATACAATCACCTACCTCCATTTTATCTGGCTCTCCAGTGCTATTATTTCAATTTAAGTGGGAAGGTCTCTTAAGAAGACAGTCTGAGCTTTCAGTTGAGGTTCACCATGTGGCTATATTTTCTGCTTTTCTGTTTTGAAATTATTCACCCCACATAAATTGTAATTGAATATAAACAAAATTAAATGTGTAATGCAAACCAACAGAAGCCAAGAACTTCAGGGCATCAAGTTTAATGATGAATAGATGAGCTTTTTTGGATTATTATCAAAACTAAAACACTCAAACATATTCTTTCTTTGCACTCATTTAGCATTTTGCATGTTTGACACAATATCCTGTAATAATGGTGAATTATCTGTATCTTTCACGAAGAAAATTGCCTAATATTCTAATAGGATGTTTGTAATACTGGTGGCTGGCAAATCAGTTTAATCATCCTCAATTCACCAGGCCATGCTCAAGATATTTACTGGTCTCTTAACCACTGAGATAGATGGTTCATAACTATGCTAGTCCTATTAGATATTTATACCATGTAACATCCAATTGTCTTATAATGCTTAGATATTTGTGTAAGACTATTAGAATCTCTAGAATTGGTCTAGTGCTGGTCATGCAAACAACATGCAATGAAAACAATATGCATTTTAATAAAGCTACATGTGAATGTATACACCTAAGAACAAAAAATGTAGGCCATACTTACCTGATGCAGGACTCTATCCTGGGCAAGCAGTGACTCTGAAAAAGACTTGGCGTTTAAAGCGGATAATCTGCTGAACATGAGTTCCCAGTGTGACGCTCTGTCTAAAAGGGCTAATGTGATCCTTGGATGCATAAATAAGGGAATCTTGAATAGTAGTAGAGAGGTTATTTTGCCTCTGTATTTGACACTGGTGTGACCACTGCTAGAATATTGTGTCCAGTTCTGATGCCCACAATTCAAGAAGAATGTTGATAAATTGCAGAGGGCTCAAAGATGAGCAATGAGAACGTTTAAAGGATTAGCAAACATGGCTTATAGTGATAAACTCAAAGAGCTCAATCTATTTAGCTTAACAAAGAGAAGGTTAAGCGTGACTTGATCACACTCTATAAGTATGTATATGGGGAACAAATATTTAATAGTGGGCTCGTCAATCTAGCAGAGAAAAGTATAACATGATCCAATGGCTCGATGTTAGACAAACAGAATGGAAATAAGGTAATTTTTTAACAGTGAGAAAATTAACTATTGGAACAATTTACCAAAGGTCATGGTGGATTCTCCACTACTGATGATTTTTAAATCAGGATGGGATGGTTTTCTAAGGAATTATTTTGGGAAAGTTCTATATGGTCTGTGCTATACAGGAAGTCAGACTAGATTATCACAGTGGTCCCTTCTGGCCTTGGAATCTATGAAGTTTTAACCCATGCTAAGTACCCATTTCTGTTATTTTAGGCAATACTGTGTACTCTGGTTGTGACGTTGTGCAGTCTATATGGTTTTATAAAAACTTGATAATAAGTCAATATAATGTAACTGGGATAGTTTTATAAAAATTTGACAATAAGTGAATATAATGCAACTGGGATATGCTTCGTGCAAAAGGTCTCTTGTAAGGTATCATTACAAAGTGCATAATCTACTAAGTATGATCATCTGATTTGTATAAATGTACCACTCTTGTATCTAAAACTAGAAATATAAAATGTAACTCTGAGGGCCTATTGTAATTATGTAAAGTGTGGGCCATTAATGATGGTTTGGAATCTTGATGACTCCCATTGTCTGCAGATGGCTGTTTACCTGTGAGTCTCCCTGTATATGTGTGTGCTGGCAAGTGAGTAATGAAGTCTTGCAGTGACATGTGATCATGTCACCTGAACTGGAATCCATCTTTAACCTGGTGCTTTTCCAGTGAGGGGGGGTGGAAACCCAGAGAGACAAAGGGTTCCCGCCTTATGCAAAAGATATATAAAGGGGTGGAACAGAAGAGAGATGGAGAGAGGCCATCATGGAGAATCCCCTAGATAACACCTAAGCTGGAACAAGAGCTGTACCAGGGGAAAGAATTGTGCCCAGGGCTGGAAGGTGTCCAGTCTGAGAAAAACTTACTGAAGCATCTCTAAGGGTGAGATTATCTGTATTTAGTTTGATTAGGCATAGATTTGCGCATTTTATTTTATTTTGCTTGTGACTTACTTTGTTCTGTCTGTTACTACTTTGAACCACTTAAATCCTACTGTCTGTATTTAATAAAATCACTTTTTATTTAGTAATTTACTCAGAGTATGTATTAATACCTGGGGGAGCAAACAACTGTGCATATCTCTCTATCTGTGTTATAGAGGGCGAACAATTTATGAGTTTGCCCTGCATAAGCTTTATGCAGGGTAAAACGGATTTATTTGGGTTTAGACCCCACTGGGAGTTGGGCATCTGAGTGCTAAAGACAAGCACACTCCTGTGAGCTGTTTTTGGGTAAACTTGCAGCATTGGGACAAGTAATTCAGACCCTGGGTCTGTGTTGAAGTGGACTGGAGTGTCTAATTCAGCAAGACGGGGTGCTGGAGTCCTGAGCTGGCAGGGAAAACAGAAACAGGGGTAGTCTTGGCACATCAGGTGGCAGCTCCCAAGGGGGTTTCTGTGATCTAACCCGTCACACTGGTTAGGTGAAATCCTGGCCCCTCAGAACTAGAATTTTATCTCTAAAGTGCGATTTTGGCAAAGGTTCTCTTACTTCTTGCTTCAGGTCAGATGTCCTTGCTGTTATACAGGTATGCAGACACAATGGTCAAGATTTGAGTGCCTGAAAATAAGCCTCTAAATCCATATCCAAGAACTTAAATTTTCAGAAATGCTAAGCACCCTCAAGTTCCATTAAAGTCATATAGCATCTCCGAGAGCCATGCCACTTGTTTAAGTGCCTAAATATGGACTTAGGGGGTCTATCATTAGGCACTTAGGTTTGGAAAATTGGGGCAATGTTTCCATTAATAGCTGAGAAGCTCCAGGTCCCAGAAGGCTATGACTAAACTGACCCAGTAGTTTCCTATTATGGACCTGATTCTCTTTTGTTCTGCATCTTGCACAGTCATTTACCTGTGTGCAAAGGTGTCAGAAAATCACTATACTCACTTTGAATAAGTATAATGACCGCAAAAGGTGCAAAGCAATGGAAAGTGTGGTTAAATCTCTATCATCTAGAATTCCTTCCTGAAATCTCTTGTTTTCACACTTTAGCTACCCACTCCACTACCAAAGTGCAGTCACAATACTTCTACTTGAGAAAGAGAAGGTTTTCCTTTGAAGTCTATCATCAGAGTTCCTTAATCAGTTGTTTCAAGTTGATCAAAAGATCAGCCTTTTCATTTCCTGTTCCCAGGGCTGAACTACCAGCCTCTCTCAGGGTCAAACCCAAATATCCTGCCAGGTGGTACAGAGCACTACCACTAGGGCACTAGGCTAGCTTTTTCTGTTTTTAAGAGCAAGTAGAAAAACTTTGTTTGGTTTAGCCTATCGCTTTGAGGTGTGATATTTTTTCATGTTGTTGTGTGCCATAGTACCACCTGATAAGCTATCCTTATGAACAGTATTGTAATTAGAGGTGGATGTAATTTTAGGAACAAAATATTTATGGAAAAATACAGCTGTGGTGACACCACACCATTTTGCAAATTCATATCTGTTTCACCAAATTGTTCATTTAACAACACTCCCTTTCACTTTAACGTTTCCCAAATGAAATGTTTCAATTTTTCAATTCAAAATGACCTTTCATTCAGAAATTTCCTTAGATTTTATTGAAAAATACAAAAGCATTAAAAATACTTAAAATATAAACAAAACTGTTTTTTAAAAACTTTTTGATTTGCCAAAAGTTGGAAAAAAGCATTCATTTTGGGTTGACTTGAAACAATTATTTTTTGTTTTGTTTTTTTGCCAGTGAACCAAAAAATCCATTATTTACTCAGTTCTAATGGTAGTATATTGTACTGAATCAAGAATGGTGTTCGAAGCGACAGCAATCAATCCGAGAATATGAGCAAAACTGAATAAGCATAGAGTGCCTTTAATTGTGCTTCATCAACAAAAGAGGGTAGAAAGGACAAT
Source organism: Terrapene triunguis (assembly GCF_002925995.2). Classification (NCBI taxonomy): domain Eukaryota; kingdom Metazoa; phylum Chordata; order Testudines; family Emydidae; genus Terrapene; species Terrapene triunguis. The sequence goes on from NW_020664393.1 coordinate 13,993,303, forward strand.
GAAGACATCAATGGAGAGGAAATGCTAAAAAATCTATATATTATTTAGAATAACCTCAATTTTGTATAATAATTGCCCATGCAACCTTGAAGGAGGAATAAGCGAGATTCAGAAAGGTATCCAGTAATTAAAAAGGTGACCAATCATAAGGCCAAGGAAAGACCCGTTTATATCTCTATTGGCTATAGCTCAGAGAGGGTATTGCAAAGAAAAAACAATAAAAGGAAAGATTACAATGTGTAGAAAAAATGACATCTTTCGCTGTAATTTTCAACTTATTTCAAATTCCTTTAATAAATCCAACAATGCCTGGGTTTTCATTCCAAGACACAAAAGGTGAAAGAGCAATAAACTCTAGTAGTTCTAAGGACTCAATTCACCAATGACTTACATAGTGCATTCATACATAACTTGCTCAGGAAAGATGAAACAGTGCACCTCACTCCCAGGCAATAACACTGCAGTGAGTGGTATTCATCACTACGGTTTAGTGACCCCCTAGCACTAGCATTTAATTGAGCAATAAGACACGACAGACCATTGCATTTGGGTGATTATAGAAAGCCTTGGGTGGTGTTATAAGACATGAGACTGAAGGCCAAGTGACTTCAACCACTTGAGAAACATAATAATCCCTTAGAAATGCGCAGCCTGGAGTGTTTTATTGCTATTACAAAATAGAATATATAAATAAAAATAAGGGAAACGGTTAGAATTGTGTATTTACTGAACATTAGAGATGTGGGTATAACACTGAGAACCAAATAAAAAGCTGCGGGTATGTCTCTGTTCAAGTAAAGTAGCAGCATTTATAAGCAACAGTGCTGACTAAAGCATGGGATTTAGGGCCTCAGAAATGCAGATGGAGGGAGGACCCAAATAGACTGTGTTTTATTTCTGATAACCCAGCTGTTCCACACCATATCATCAGTTTAAACTGCTCCTAGAGCTGATGTGTCCTGACAACCATTGGTTCCAAAGTACTGCTTACGGTACACTTCAGACCTTCTGAAAATTAATATATTTGTTATGCCCAAAAGAGAGAATCTAAAACATACAATTTTCAAAACCCTCAGATGTTGCTGTTTTGGGCTAACAACAGACAGGTATTTTTGATTTTCTTGTTAAATGAAACAGATTAGATTGCCTTTGGTATCATTATGGTATGCTGAGCTAAAGAATGCATATCTCACTCAAACATTGCTGATTAATTATACCACATATTTAAATATACAATGCAATATTATATAAGAAGGGTGTCATGGATGTCCACCTAGCAGCTTAAGAATCATAGCACGAGCACCATATTCTCCATTATGTAAATCTTGTGAAAATTTTCTTCAGTTTGACACTAATCCTGGTTTTCCCATATGATTAGTTTATTCGGTCTGCAATAAACGTTGGGGAAGTCAAATACTATGTCCTCGTCCTTTCCTAATAAATATCCAAAAGAAACATACAAACCGAAACAGGAGAGACTGTCTGACTTCACTGCAGGAAAATACATGAGATTTAAAAGCCAAAATCAGTCGGTTCTCAGAATTTATAATCTTATACCCTAATTATGTTATTAAAATATGTGTAAGGACAGTACAAAGGTACAGCTTCAGCTATGCAAGTTCTTAGCATCTGTTAGAAAAGTGTGCTTTAGGTAGGCAGGAATGCCTGGATTAAAAAAAGGAGTTAGGCATTGTGATGCTGAATATCCCAGCACCTATGTTTTAGATGCCTAGAAAATTACTGATTCATAAAGTCTAAGTTAGGCACCTAAGCTCCTACATAATGAATGGGAGAGATGGGTACCTTAGACTGTGATTCACAAAAGCCAGTATGCTAGGCAGGCAGCCACCTAAGCTAGCCAATGGGAGATGCAGATGACTTTGGTGTGTGCTAAGCCCCACCCCTCTCATGGAGATAGGCAATTAAGTCCAGGCTGCCAGGAGGCTATGAGATATTCAGTTTTACCTGTTGAAGCTGTTGCACTATGAATAAATAATTTAAGAGTCACTAGAGCAGAGGGACTGGATCCTGGGTTCCCACCAGGGCTGGCTCCAGGGTTTTGGCCGCCCCAAGCAGCCAAACAAAAAAACAAACAAACAAAAAGCCGCGATCGCGATCTGCAGCGGCAATTCGGCGGGAGGTCCTTCGCTCCGGGCAGGAGTGAGGGACCGTCCGCCGAATTGCCGCCGAACACCTGGACATGCTGCCCCTCTCCGAAGTGGCTGCCCCAAGCACTTGCTTGGTAAGCTAGTGCCTGGAGCCAGCCCTGGTTCCCACATTCTGGGTGAGTGCTCTAATTGCTAGGCTATAGAGTCATTCTAATGGTGGTGCTCTGGCCTGTGTTATACAGAGCAGACTAGATCATAGAATCGTAGGGTTAGAAAGGACCGTGAGGGTCATCTAGTCACCTCCACCCCTGCTGCCAAGATGCAGGATGCAGCCTCCTTTTGAAAACCTCCAGTGAAGAAGCTTCCACAACCTCCCGAGGCAGTCTGTTCCTGTTCATTGTCCTGCTGTTCTTACAGTTAAGAAGTTTTTCCTGAGATTTAATCTAAATTTGCTATGCTATAATTTGAACCTATTGCCTCTTGACCTGCCCTCTGTGGCAAGAGAGAATAACTTTTCTCCATCTTTTTTTATGGCAACCTTTCCAGTATTTGAAGACCACTATCATGTCCCCACTTAATCTCCTCTTTTCCAAACTAAACATACCCAGTTCCTTCAACCTTTGCTTGTATGGCTTGCATTCCATCCCTTTGATCATCTTTGTTTCTCACCTCTGGTTCCTTTACAGTTCCTTTACATCCTTTCTATACAGTGATGACCAAAATTGGACACAGTACTTCAGCTGAAGCCTAATCAGCGCTGAGTAGAGTGGTACTATCACCTTCCATCACTTGTATGCTATGCCTCTAAAATTGTATTTGCTTTTTTTGCAACAGCAATGCATTGTTGACTCATGTTGAGGTTGTGATCCACCATACCTCCCAGGTCCTTCTCACCAGTGCTGCTGCCAAGCCAGCTTTCTCCCATTCTGTATTTGTACATTTGGTTTTTCTTCCCTAAGTGTAGGACCTTATATTTGTCATTGCTGAATTTCTTTTTTTTTTTTCTATAGTCCAGTTCTCAAAGTTATCAAGATCCCTCTGAATTTTAATTTTATCCTCCAAAATATTAGCAACCCTCCCAGCTTTGTGTCATCTGAAAACTTGATCAGTACGCTCTCTCTACCTACATCCAGGTAATTAATAAAGAGTTTAAATAACACTGGAACCAGAACAGATCCCTGTGGAACCCCACTTGACACTTCCTTCCAATCTGACATCATTCCATTAATAGTTGCTCTTTGTTTGGGGTTGTTTAACCAGTTATGAATCCACTTAATGGTAGTTGTGTCGAGCCCACATTTCTTCAGCTTACTTATCAGAATGTCATGTGGGACTGTGTCAAAGGCCTTGCTGAAGTCCAGGTATATTATGTTCACTACATTCCCCCTATCCACCAAATCAGTTGCCTTGTCAAAGGAGGAAATCAAGCTGGTTTGGCATGATTTTTCTTGGTAAGTCCATGCGGGGTACTAGTGATTACCCCTTGATCCTCCAGGTATTTGCAAATTGAATGTTTTATCCATTGCTCTAATAACTTCCCAGGTATCAAAGTCAGGCTGACGTGTAGGTAGAAAGTCTGTGCTGATGTGTAGGTAGAAACAGTCACGGGTAAAAATCTTCAGGAGCAGTGATGATGATTACCAATAGCACCAAGGTACCCCAATCATGGTTCAAGGCCCCATTGTGCAAGGCATTGTACAAACATGTAACAAAAAGATGGTCCCTGCCCCATGTTCAGTGCTGATTCTTAATTCAAAACAAACACTCACCCTTTCAAATTCTCCACTTTCCATAGGAGTCGTGTTTACCACTGTGTATGAAGACATCAACACTGGCTGTTCACATCAGGCTACAGTGTGCGAACAAGGAAGAGATACAAAAATCCATCCTGCTCCCAGATATGGAGCACTGGAGTGCACTTTCATATCTTTTATCAGGGCTGGTTCTACTATTTCTGCCGCCCCAAGCAGTGCGCCGAATTGTCTTCAGCTGGAAGACAAAAGCTGCCACCGAATTGCCGCCGCAGGCAGCTGAACATAGAAGCTGCCGCTGAATTGCCGCCGCCGCGGAAACGCGCGTGCCGCCCTAACAGCACACGGACTGCCCCCGCTGTCCGCGGTGGCAATTTGGCACGCTGCTTGGGGCGGCAAAAACACACCGACTGCCGCCCCTTGCAGATTGCCGCTCCAAACACCTGCTTGGAATGCTGGTGCCTGGAGCCGGTCCTGTCTTTTATAATATTGATTGCTACTGCAGATCTTTTCACTAGCAAAGCAGCTGATTTTCTATATTATGTGTTTGGATTAATACAAATCAGGAAGAAATGTGCCTATCTAGGGCTCTAGACACCTTTGCACATATTAAACATACAAATACTAATGTAAACAAAAGTAAACCCAGCAGCTTCACCAAATCCAGGAAACAAAATACCCTCTAATCGCCAGATACCAACCTTCAGCATGTAAAAATGCCAGCCCTCTGTACACCTGTCATGTTCATAGCTGATAAAAAGAGTTGCACAAATAAAGCCATTTGCAGTGTAAAGAGGTCCATTTTCAGTGGTCCTGGAAAACTTATTAACAATACCATATATTCTTGAGGGCCATCAATGGCACCTTATCCGTTTACCTTTTTACAGACATCTGTTTTGGAGAGTACTCTCATAACCATTCTTCCACAATCAATGATCCAATTCTTTCCCACTGGCCTTCTCTAAAGCACAGGTTGTGATACAAAGTATTCCCAACATTTCTAGACCCTCAGGTAGCACCCCTGACTTTATCTTAAGCAGAGAAGACTTGGCACTTATACGGGTCAAATATTCCTTTCCATTGATGGAAACAGACAGTTTAGTCCAAAGCCACTTGGCTTTTTTCCCTGCAAAGTAATGGGATTTCGTCACAACAGGAAGGACTCATATCAGCCACAGAGTGAAGGCAGATCTCATTAACCAACCAGTTCACTGTTCTAAACAACTCTGCTGACTGAGACTCTGGGGACTGTTCTTTGCCTCCGGATGCACAGCCATGATGTAAGATTTTTTTTAAAAAGTCTTTATGATACCATACCAGAAAAGAGAAATGAATTAGTGTAACACAAATGCTTTTGGCAGCTTGGGAAAATGCTTTGATGAACTATTTGTTTTCCCAGTTCCAAAGAAAGGCTCCAAATAATTAATGGTTACCTGCTTGACTGCTGTCCCTGCATTGTTCTTGTGCCTAATTTTCCTAGGTTTAGGTCTTGTCCTTTCCATGACAAACACTATATGAAACTGAACCAATCACATGAATTGTTCCATTATTAGTTAACAGCACCTTTTTCTCAAGGGATTTATAGGTGGGGAGGATCAGACACCCATCATCATAAGATCTTGAGGGTTTTTTCAGTCCTCCATGAATAGGTTAGTACCCTTTAACGCGGTCTGTGATTAGTCTGCTTGCCCTATAGGAATCAATTCTGTAGGTTATAATAATACTTAACTGTTATACAAGATTTTATCTGTAGATCTAAATGTGCTTTATAAAGTATTATTATCCCCATTTTACAGATAGGAGAATTGAGGAACAGCAAGGTTAAGAGCCTAAAGCAAATTTTAAATCAGGAAATATTTCTGCTAAATTTTGATTTCTGCTAAATTTGAATTCTGCTAAATTTCAGTATAAAAGCAGAATACAGTATGTGTCTGCTCGTGATCTACATATATAATTTGCAATGGAATTACCAAAGCACATTACATGTAGCAAAGCTTTTCAAGGAAAAGTCTGTTCTGTGAAAATGTGGATTTCTCCATGATGATTCCTATTCTATTTCTGCTTCAAAGGTGATTTTTTAATTAACTACTCTTCATTTCCTCAATGCTTACTGGGGCCATCTTCAGAGACGTGGGAGGCCAGACCATACCCCCCTTTGTCACTGTGGAAGTAAATAATTTATGGCCCTGTTACTACCACTACCTATTAAAACTGTAGGGCTAAGATGTCAGAGAATATCAGACCATAGGAAAACTTTATGTCCGCTAGGGCCAGTGCTCTCTGGGACATCTCTAAAGAGTGTTTCTTTAGTCCCACTGCTGCAGGATGTCAAGTGAGGGAGAGGTGGGATGATTGTGTGTGCATCTCACGATTACTCCAGTAGGATTTGGAGTGGAGTGAGCCCCTCTGTACAGAGAATATGAATGGAAGGAACAATTTAGCCAATCACCCTAAGAATTGTGAAGAAGGAAGGGTACCAGCTGGTCAGCCATAAGTAGGACATCAAAAAGGTCAAATTGCCATTCAGCTCTTATGTAGTAGTAGACGTAGTAGGGACAGGTTTGAAGCATTTGGGGGAAAATAAATTTAATTTACTTTTAAATTTGTTAGATGTATTTTTTTGTCATCAGCTATACGTTTTAAAATCCAAGAACTGAAAAGCATTTGAGTGGTGAGGTCTTACATTTAAATAATTTTTCCTCCTACAACTTTAGTTGCTTCTCTAAGGATACTTTGTGTCTACAAGATGTTACCTTCTTTATATTCTGGTTAACTTAGAAACAAAAACAATCTTGTCATCCATTCAGGACTGCAAACATATTCTTAACCTCAGCATCCATCACATACTTCAGTACTGTGTTTTGCTTCACTTTCAAGCACCTTGATTGATATGCTTATTAGGTTCAGAAAACTGTGCAAGGAAAAACATTATACACTCAAGAAAAGAGGCAATTGTCATCAGCAATGCCATATTTCTGGCCATAGATGAATTTCCAGATCAAAGGTTGTGTTTCTTTCCTTACTTTATAACAAAAAGTATGATGTGCTAGCTGTCTGGTTCTTCAAAGTGAGCCAGCACCTGAAAGAAGTGAAAACCACTTGACTGGAATCTGATACAAGAGGCTTCCATATATTAAAACACACTTAGTTCTGTGTTAAGGAAGAAAACTCACTGAAATAGTTGTATGTTAACTTTTCAATGTAATTGTCAAGAACTTAGCATGTGCTTGGCCATACCATGCAATACATATAACAGTTATCATTCCATAGAAGAATGGGACAGGTATGTTATATTTTAAATGGTGGATTGAATTATTTTTCCTGTGATTCACTAGTGTGTTCTTAGTATCATTTTAAAAAAAGTCTCTTCCAGTTTTGATTGACTCTTTGCAGAAAGTGCATCTGCACTTTCATCTGTTCTGTAAGACCTAAAAGAAAAGCAGGTTCTAACCCTAACCCTGACCAGAAAGGGGGCTTCTGCGAGAGGCGGGTGCTGCTCTGTTTAAAATTGAGGGATTGCAGGCACATATTGGCCAGAGAAGGGGTGGTCACGAAGAGGTGGGTGCCGACGCCATTACAACCAGATACGAAAGACAATAGTCAAATGCCATAGCAGCAATATGTTGAAGGTATTTAGTCACCAACAAATAACTAAAAAACATGAATGTTTAAAGTGTGGTTTAACGGAGGCCCAGTGATCACCCAAATATCACATTACACTATAATTACAAAAATTCCTCATAAGAGGCATTCAGTAGCTTGCAGAATTGGGCCCATGATCACTAACTTGATTCAGGAAATCAGCCAATACTCAATTCCCATTTTTTACTGATTTTACCCACTTAAGACACTTCTTTGAAAGTGGACCTAACTTAGAAATGTTAACATAGGATGAAATCATTAGCCTTAACACAGATACTGGTAACTCTAGGCTATGTATTTAATGCATGCAAATAAAGATGCATGTAAGTAGCCAATTATCTGAGGAAATGAACCATTGATGGATTAATGTAATTGGAATACATTCTTTTATCAAGTGAGGCATGTGCTTAAAATGGTACTGTATTTGTTTTACACATGACTTGTTGCATATCCAATATGTAGTACATATTCCAAAGCAGTGACATGCCACAAGTTAAAATTGGGAAAAAATTAAACCATCCCCCTAAACCCACAAATATTTTGATATGTCACTGACCTAAAGTCTATTATGGAAAGAAGACAAACACAAAATAATAGCATCTAACATTCCAAAATCGACACAGGTAGTTCGGTATAAAGAAGAGCAAAGATTTGATCAACACCACTGTTACCCTGCATCTACTATGTAGTAAAGATATATAAAGATCTGATAATGAGAAAATCAAAAACTCTTTAAAGTTTTCTTATTGAGTTTTTTAAATAAAAGACAAAAAATAATACCAGAGAAACCCAAAGAGAGACACAAAATCCCAATGCAATAGCTAGATACTGAAATTAAATACAACAATCATCATTACTGACATCAGGACAAAGGAATGCAGACAAACAAATCTATTACTTTATGTTTTTATCTTCTCTCTCTCTCTTTTGAAATTTTGACACAGAGAAAGGCCAGTGCATAGCCATATGACCAGTGTATACTAGTGAATGCTTGACTTTACACCACATAACTTTTGGATTTTCTACTTATCTTGCACATATATCCATGTGATATTGACATATATACAGATAGGAAAAAATGTCATTAAAGAGAGAGACCTCATTTCGTATCTGAAACAAATAAAAGAAATTCAGGGTTGTAGAAAACCTAGATATTCCTCAGTCCTGTCAATAAAGTGACACAGCAATAGTAGAGCTCCATGGCCAGCTATAAATGAAAGCTGAGGGGTCCAGCATCTCTGAAAATAAGGTCATTTATTGAAATATCTAAATATGGAGTGCGGGGCCTACATTTAGATACAGAAATTTGGGAGAAAAAAACCCTAATTTTATAAATTAATACCATGTAATATACTTTGTTTCATAATGTATGTTATTTGTGCATGGAATTGGACTGATTTGCTATAAACCATATCTGTCATCCAGAGTATACATTTAAATATCCATATCTACATGAAGACACATATAGGTATGTAGATAATATAAAAAGTTAGATATTTAGCCCAATAGGTTTTAAGGAGATAATTGTGTTTTTATGACCCTTGGATTAAAAAAAAATGTTGATGTATTCTATAAATGACATGGATTACTTTCCAGGGAAAATTACTTTACAGTTTAATTTTTTCCCTGACATTTTCCCCAATAAATAATCAGCTGTTTTCCAACAAGACAACACACAGTCTGAACCCTGAGCCTGGAGGTTAAGCAACCATCCATTTATCTCTGTCCACATAATGTGAATTATTGGTAACGTTTAACGTATTTTACTTAATCTCTGCCTGCATTTGATTTGCTAAATTCCATGCATGTTGTTTTGCCTTATTCTATAGATATAGACTAGGCTTCAGGTTCCACCGGAAAGCTATTATAGTTCAATATGGCTGTCGCTCTTGACATTTACACACATCTCAACTTTATTTATATTACTGAATAGTACCTAGCTTGTGAAATGAAGACTGCACATTCAGCAATTTATGCAATCTCAGCCACAGGACTATTTTACTGTCTCTTGAATAATTAGCAATGTGTATGCAGATAGAATATACAGTAACTTGCCGGACTTTGGGGGTGGTGGTGGTGGGCGGAAGAAGAGAATGACAAATAGTCAGACCCTAGGGTCAAATGCTTTGCCAGTAGTTGCATATGTTTATGCCAAAATACATAAAGAAATGTCACTTCAGCACATGAGTGATGACAAACACTTCAAGTGGGACTGCACTTCATCAATCATTTCAAATGCTCAGATTGGGTTTACCTATATAAACAAAAGCAATAAAAGTACTCAAAGTCTCACCTTAAACTAGTCAAGCATGACATAAACAGTGTTACTGAACAGTCAATCCCTGTTTTACTTGAGAGGCAGTCAGGAAGCAACCAACAAACTGTGATTTATTAAGCTTAATAAAGCATGCCTCTAATAAAAACTAGCTAATATTTTGCATAAATATGGGTCTCTCATTTGGTATTATCACACGTCAGAAAGCATGTGCAGCAGGAACTTCACTCTCAACAGGTCTCTGGATCTGGTTTTGATTGCATGAGGTAAGCTCAGGATATGGGGAGCTCCTGCAAGCAGCAAGCTCTTGGCTCAACATTCATATTTTGGGAAAGAAAAATAGCTCTTTGAAAGAAGCTGAGGTCCCAGAGACTTTCCACCAGAAATGGCTTTCAGAGACAGCAAATTCTGAAAACACCAGCTCTTGGGCCCTCCTGTGTTGAACCACCCCCCCCCCCCCGGACTTTCACTTTTGTCTCATCAAAATCCCATTGAAGTCAGTTGGAGGTTTTTGTTGTTGTTGATTTCACTGGAATTTGTTAATGAGTTAGTTCCACAACAGTCCTCTAAAGCCAAGAAATAAAATCCCCATTTTACAGAGAGGGAAACTGAATTTCTCATCTACAGGTTTTCCTAGAGACCACACATCAAGTGAGTAGCAGACCTTGAAAGAGAACACAGACTTCCTCCTGGTTTACACTGCATTGCTTTAACTAAGCTTCCAGTCACATTAGAGCCACCATCTTAACACATGGTAAGGATTTCCTTTCCCATATATTTTAACCCAATTTTATATATATATTTTACATGTATCACAAAAATGTTTCTGAGTTGGAATCCCATATAAAACATAGCTCCTCATTAGTAAGAGCAAAATCCTTCTCTCAGATTCAACTCAACTTTGGTATTCTGCTCTTCTTTTGGTTCCCCTTGTAACATCAATGGGAGATCTGAACATGTAGGGAGAGCAGAATAAAGAAATCAGAGTGCAGCTGTCTGGATCTAAGAGAAGAATTTTGCCTTAATCTTTAAAGTTTATTCCTTGATTTTTTTTTCTATTTAGCTTATTTTAACTGAATATAGACCTACAACCTAGGCTATAGGACCCTCTAAGAGGTTCTAGCCTGTAGCAGCTTTCAAGATAGCAGCTTCTCCAACCCAAGGAGTTCTGACTCCTTGTTCAGCCTGTTTGAAGTGTCTATAGCTTGGGGAGAGGGTGGATATTTTTCTCAGAAAATTCCAGCATTTCAAAGAAAAGTCTCATTTTCTCTTTAGTGTCAAGTTTTGAAATGCATTTAAAATGCCCTGATCAAAGGGGGGGAGAGGGGAAGAGCAGCTGCTCTTTAAACACTGTTTCTCTCTGAAAAGATCAGCTTCTCCACCCCACACAGGCTTCAAACGTTATCCTCACCAAGCCAGCACAGCTTAGGTGCTGCCACAGACAGTAATGGTATAATATGGGGTTCGTTATTCACTGTGTCACTTACAGCCTCACAATTAATTTTAAATCTCTGTCCATTACTTACTTTGTTAAGACCTTGACCCAATGAAGGAATCCACACGAATGGACCTACATAGCTACACAAATCCTCGGGTAGGTTGGCCCTAAGTTTGGAGTGAGGTTATGTTCATCAAACTGACTAAGTGACAATGTTTCAACATTAGCTACAAATTTCTAGGATTTATTACCGTAAGTCAGGCCTTGAACATTACTAGTATTATGCTGTATCTATGCTGTAATCACTCTTACAAACAAGCTAATGTTACCTTAGATCAGGAGTTCTCAAACTTCATTGCACCGCTACCCACTTATGACAACAAATATTACTATACGACCCCAGGAGGGAGGACCAAAACCTGAGCCCACCCAAGCCCCGCCCCCCGGGTGGGGGAGCCAAGGTCGAAGCCCAAGGGCTTCAGTCCCAGGCAGGGGACCTGTGATCTGAGCCCCAATGCCCAGGGCTGAAGCCCTCGGGCTTCACCTTCGGCCCTGGGTTGTGGGGCTTGGGCTTTGGCCCCAGGCCCCAGCAAGTCTAAGCCAGTCCTGGTGACCCCTCATGAACCCCTTTGGGGTCCCAACCCACAGTTTGAGAACTGCTGCCTTAGATAAATGAAAGTACTGGGTGAGCCCATTTTTAAAAGTGTCAGCTGGCAAACTTTGAAGGGTGGTTGTCACTCTAGACTGAGGCACAAGTATAGAAGGGCCATTACCACACGGGATCCATATATATAACTCTGACGTCAGTTTTGAAACTCCCTATCTCTGTGTGCCTGCAACAAGTTGTCAGTACTTCTACTTCCTGTGTCCCACATGCAGATCATTGACCAGAACTTACCTTAGCATAGGTGACCGTGCCCCTGGCGCAGTATGATGTTCACTGGTCTGAGCTGCTGTTGTGAGTGGATAGTTCCTGACAAGGTCTCTTATTTGAAATGTATATTTTTTGTATCAAAGCACACTACAGTAGTCCCTTATTTGGCATACTGTCCTTTTCTACAATTTCTTCTCCAGTTAGCGAGAGCAGAGATAATATGATTCGGGTGACCAAAACTGCTACCTTGTATATTTCTTGAGTCTCTGTGCATTCTTCCTATTACTGAGCAGTCATTGGAATTGGACTGGGTCACTCCAGTGTGGTGATCTGGTGCATTTTTAATTTTAGGTTGCAGTCTTGTTCCAGAATCTCAGTTCTCAGTTTTTATAAAAACAAGCCCCAACTACTATGGTTGTGAAAATAAACTTGAAAATGAGAACCAAGTATAGCTGATGCAGTGACATCTACATGAGTCTGCAGAGAGACCGAAATAACTACTGGGGGCTGGCTTTTACTTCTCTATTGAGGATTATAATTCAGATGCCTAATATTGCTGAATGATCATTTAAATGTGTAATCTACTGGGAGTGACTTTTAATTTTGGTGCCATGAGGGATGGTGCTTGGGGGAGAACCACTACTTTTTCTCCCTAAAATCTGAACTGTGTAGCCACAGGGGAGGAGTGAAGCCCAGATGACATCTGAGCCCTCATCAAGAAAAGACAAGATCAAGCAGTGGGAGCCTTGTCTGATATGGTGGTGGGTATGGGCCAGGTGGCTCTCTCCCTGGCTTTAATAGCTCCATCTTCTGGTTCAGGCAGTCAGTGCATGGCTACAGTCAGTTCCCATTTTAAAGCTTTTCTTCATAATCATGAGACTCAGGGCTTGTATACACTTACAGCGCTGCAGTGCTTAGTGCAGATGCTATCTATGCTGCTGGGAGAGCTTTTCCTACCTAGCGCTGTCTACACTAGGGATTAGGTCAGTATAACTATGTCACTCAGGCATGTGTGAAAATCCACGGTTGAGTGATGTTGTTGTACCGACATAAGTTTGTAGTGTAGCTCAGGGCTTTTTTTTTTTTTTTTTTCCATGAAAGATTACATTCTATCACTATTGCATGACTCAGGGAGCCAGGATCTAAGGCAGGAGTTCTCAAACTTCATTGCACCGTGACCCACTTCTGACAACAAAAATTACTATATGACCCCAGGAGGGGGGAACCGAAGCCTGAGTCCACCTGATTCCCACTCTCCTAGGTGGGGAGCCGGAGCCAAAGCCAAAGCCTGAGCCCCAGTGCAGGGTAGGGGTCAAAGCCAAAGCCCAAGGGCTTCAGCCCCAGCCAGGGGGCCTGTAACTTGAGCCCCGCTGGCCAGGGCTGAATCCCTCGGCCTTCAGCCCCGGGCAGTGGGGCTTGGGCTTCAGCCCCAAGTCCTAGTAAGTCTAAGCCAGCTCTGGCGACCCCATTAAAATGGGATCGCAACCCACTTTGGGGTCCTGACCCACAATTTGAGAACTGCTGATCTAAGGCATGTGCCTATTTGATCTATATCCTTCATGTGCGCTTACCCAGGCATGGATTTGAACCACAGTGAGGATGAGCTAAGCCTAAGGAACAAACCAGAGTATGTGGTCATGTTTGACTATCTACACAATCCAACATTAGTTGGTGGAGCTTAGTCTGTGGGTGGAAATGGGAAAGTAACACCATTTCCCCCCACCCAGTTTGAGCACTGATCATCACACAGACTACGCCTATCTTCCCGCTAAATGTTTTGGAGAGAAACTTTTGGTGAGCATAGCATAGTTGAGTCCCAGTGCCTACTGTAGCAGCTGACTTCTGAAAGTTCCAGTGCCTGAGTGTGTAGCTGATGTCACAGCTTAGGCAATGAGATCAGAGGTAAATATTCAAAAATCCAGCACTGCCCATATTTGGCTTTGAAATTTTCTCCTAATCTGCTCCAGCTAGAAAACAGTGATAGGGCCCCCTCTGAAAATTCTCCTGTAGAAGGCTTGCCTAAGATCATAAAGGAAGTCTCTGGTAGAGGCAGGATCCAAACCCAGAACTTTTATGTCCCAGTCCAATGTTTTAACCACAAGACCATCTTTCTTCTCTGTTACAGTTAATGAGGGGCAATATTTTTGTGTTTGTGCACTGAATATTCCATCTCTTCACATGTGGGAGTAAATGCAAGTGTGTACAATTCCATTTGTAATTTTTAATGAAGTCAGAATTCTAAAAAGGCCTTTGATAATTAAAGTAGATACTATGTCAAGAACATATAAATTAGGGGAAAAAATGGTACATCAAATTAATATCCTAGGTATTGAAAGAATCATACTACAGAATAAGGAGTGAAAGAAAGTGAGAAAAACATCTGTTACTGTGAAACTAGTAATTGCACATTTGGTTCTCAATGATTTAACAGGTTTGCTTCAATGCAGTGGCAGCTCGAGTCTGCAGTAGAAATTTTCTATTAATTTTCCCCACTAGACATGGACGTGATTGCTGACAAATGCTTAAAGCCACAAATGAAATCTACCAGCTTTTCAATTGCTTGATAAAGAGAGAATAATCACAAGACAAACTATAATTTTTTTGTTTAAATCCCTGACATTATCCTGCCTAGGACAGCAGCCTTACTAACATTTGTATTGTCTCAGCAGGAATGCGTGCACACAAAAAAATAAATAAACCAAAGAAGTAAGTGCCTAATTATGGCCCTATGAGACATTTGTGATGAGTGAAGTCTCTTCGAAGTGTATGAGCAAATTAAACTGGACGGTTTGTGCAACCTCCTCTGTAAACTAGCCGTGTCCTTATGGAGCACTGTTTCATGTACCATGTGCTGCGTAATAACATGAAAGGGTTCCATGCATGTAAAACTAGAATGCTTCTTTATTAAGAGAAATATTTACAGTTCTGCAACTGCTAACATTCAAGCCACGTGCATACAGACTGACTTCCTGGTGCCTCCTCCAAACTCTTCCCTTCTGCAACCTGTGCTTCTCCCTCCGAGTTCCATGCATACATCTTCCCTTTAATAATTGTTGTTGTCATCTTTTGTAATGGAAAATCAAAATGTCCTACTGTGGGAAATTCCAGTTATTCTGATAACCATTTTTATCCCAAATTGGAAAATAAAGTTGAAATATTGAATTTTTTTGTGGAATATAAAGTTCAGAAAAAATTGTTTCAGAAACATTAATGTACGTATCAGCATCATGGGAGTTATAGTCTAGTGAGGGAACCCAGATCATAGTAGGAAATGGGGATGAGGTGCTTGAACTACAACTCTAATGAGGCATCAAGGTGGCTCAGGGGAACACAGTTTAATGTGAAGTTGACCCAAAATGAAACAATTTGATTCAGTCTGAAAAAAACAAAATGTTTTGATTCAAGTTAACCTGACTCAATTAAATATTTCAGTTTTTCCAATGGAAAGCTAAAGATTTTTAAGCCAAATCAACATTTTCCCCTTGAAAATGTCAATACTGTGGAAAACATTTTCTATGAAGAAAAAACATTTTAACAGAAAGTTCCCAACCACCTCTAGGTATAAGTTTTTTCCATATAGAAACAAGAGAAAGAAGTAATTTAACCAGAGCATTTTCTCATTATTGATTGGAGAATTAAAAATAATGGTGTCAGAGAAGAGGAAAATTTAAATAGATAACTAGTTAAAGAGCTACCGGGCCAATCCCAGTCACCATTCCACTTGTGGGGAAAGCAGGACCCTGGAGAGAACAAGAATGGCAAGAACCAAAGCCCAATAGAAGTCAACTTTCACAACAGTTGGAGGTTAACCCTCATAGAACCTCCTTCTTCCTGTGAAACCAAATTCCTGGTTCAGCCAAGTTGAGCATCTCTTGTCTTACTCACAGAAAACAGTTTTAGCAATAAGAAAAAAAATCTCTCAAGCAGTGATGTATACTAATACTCTGAGTAGTCTATTTCAAAAGGAGTCTGTACAAAACCTCATTTTATTTATTTTTTGGATTCAGACAACAATGAAAAGGGGTGCTTATTCAAGGCTCTGGTTTACCTCAGTCCAAGTTATAAAAACAAACAAACAAATCAATCAATCAGTAAGCTGTGTAAAGGGTCAGTTTTCTTTAGGGTAGGATGGAGACAATTTAATACAATGCAGTTTAATGTAATGTGCAAATGGTAATCTTTCCCTTTTTTTCTGGTTCTGGTGATCTCCTAATATACACAGATGGGATTCTCTCCGTTGACTGGGATCCTTTACTTGAACTCAATTTCTCTGAAGCTTCAGTTGTTCACTTAAGCACAATGGAATTTGTAACTGAAGCTGTAGTGCTGTTTATTCAGTCATTTCATTTCAGCAATAACCAGCAACTACCCGCATTGTACGCTTGTAGCTATTTTCCTCCTGCTGTCTCCAAATAAGTATCAACTCCCACTATTCCCCCCTCTACAATTTTCAGCTTAGTTTTTTAAAAGATATTTCATCTATCTGGTCTTCCCTGATGTGATAAATATTGAGATTTGCTATCTATGAGCCTGGAATCTTTTTTTTTTTCCTAAGGTATATTTCTAGGAGGTGCTTCACTTCTAGGTGCTCTGTGACTTAGTTCTCTTTTCTTTCACACGCAAATACCTGCCTCTGAGTCTTCTCCCTAGCTTTGTAAGGAGGCTTTATCCTGATACACTTGACAGAATTTTGTTTTTATTAGCACTGGATAGAATCTCTGCTAACATTTTTTTTTATTTTACTTTATTTTATTTTATGATAGCACCTTTTGCCTGCAAAACACTTTGTCAACCTTGGGCATGATGCATTCCCATAGACAGAGGGTGCACTTGCATGTGAAAGCGCACCTGCACCAGTATGGCATTCTCAACTGTGGGAGGGAAGAGCAATGATGCTCTGCTCCAGAGGGGAAGCAAGGCCTACAAAGAGGAAACTTTTAGTCACAGACAAAACTCTATGAGAACCCTGGCAAAACAATTCCATTCCGTACATTAATTTTATATCAGTAGCTCTTTCCCTCCTTGAAAATAACAGTAATAACCTGACAGTTTAAAGCTTTAATAAACTTCAAGAACTAGGAGACTTACCTCCTTTAAAAAAAAAAAGTCAAATATATCACAGGTATTATAATCATGCCAGTAGAAGCTATCTAGGAAATGTGCCCAAATCATATACCCGCCCTGGCTGGGTATGCTCACTCTCCCAGGCAGGCAACAACTGAGTTTTCTTTCTACCACAGAGGAGCCACAGACAGGGCCACGCCAGAACAATCCAGGAAATGAATCAAGCCTTTTAACTAATAAATCTTCAAAACCCCTTGTGAGGTAGCTAAGCCTGTATTATTATTATTCCCATTTTACTGATGGGGTAATAAAGCCTGCGAAGGTCAGAGGTTAAAGTTTGCTCAAGGCAAAGAAGGAGTCAGTGTCAGAATCAGAACACAGGTGTTCTGATTCAGCTCTGTGCTAATGTAGTCCATTGGTTTGTGCATGTTACATGTCCCTTCTCTGTGCCCAGTCAACAGAGGCTATTGATCTGTAATAGCCCCCACTTACAATTTAGGTGATAGAGACTCAGAGAACCATTTTTCAAGAGAGGCTCCTAAATCAGTGCTTTTGAAAGTTTTACTCTTATGTTTTTTCCACTCTGGAGGTCCCAGGTTTAATCCTTGATGTCAGCTAAGATGGAGGCCATCGCACTAACATCACTTAAACCACAAATTTCTTTCTATGTAGAGATCTTCTATAGTATATTACCTTTGAATGCATGATCAGATACTCCAAAGTGCTCAGCAGCTGGCACCACTCAGTCAGAACATTGGCTGCTGGCCAGTCCTCTTCTTCAGAAATCATATAGAAGTCTAGTTGGCCTCTCTCTATATTAGAGCTGGTAAAAGAAAAAAAAAAGAGGCAATTTTCTGGAGAAAATATTTGCAAAAATGACTGTTCCTTGCTCTTTGACAGGGAAAAATGTTTTTATTGAAAATTTTTGACAACTTCTAATAAATATAGAGATATTATGTAAGATACTCTAGGCTCCAGTTCTGCCCCCACAAAACACCAGAGGCTTCTCTGTGAATACAAAAGAAAACTGCCTTTCCAAAAGGGACTCATTCTTTGGGGTTAGGTCACATTAAGAGAAAATTTCAGATTCAAATGCCCTTCCAATATCCTCTGAGCTGGCTACTCAGATAAACCAAACTACAGACAGCTAATAAACAGGATCAGACCACAGGGTAGGGCTCAATTTTCAGTCTCCCCTTAGAAATTCCAGGAGCTTCCTACCCAAATGGAGAGATGTTACCTTCAGCAGCCTCTTTTTCCTAGAGGCTGACCTTTATTTCTGCTCCCCTGGGTTAGAACGGAACCACTGCTGCCTTTGTTCTAGTGATTCAGACTCCCAAAAGAATTCCTGTGTTCTCTTTCAACTTCCCTGATCTGTACCAGGAACTCCCTTGAGTCCTAACTTCTCTCATGTCCTCTCTGTCCCAATATCTAGATTTTACATCATTTTATTAGGGAAACTCAGATGGAGTGTGCCAGGGATCACGGTCCCCCATTTCAAAACTGAAAGGGTCTGTAATGCTTGTTGCAGGTACCCTTTAAATACGCAGCTATTAGGCACAAAAATTCTCTATAGCAATTAGTCTTCTGTTCCAAGTAGATATATTTTCTCTTGACTTCAGCCTGATTGAATTCTCTCAAGGTTCAAGTGTTAAAGCCTGATTAATTTATCTTGGATCTCAGTGTTTCACCTTAATTGTATCGTAACCCTGTTCAGGCAGTGCTCTGCAGCAGGTGTCTAACACTGCTCAGCCTTCTGGGTCCAAATAGATAACCAGCAGTGTTACATTTGAACCTGGTTTGGGTCAGATAACTATAGCTAGGGCATCAATGTCTATAACAAAACACACACACCCCTCACCAGGTTCCTAATATACATCTGATTACACCATAAACCTTTTAACCAAACATTCATATCCTCTTTCCTGTTGTATATTCTCTCCTTGAATTAATTTCCTCTGCTATAAGTGATACCCATGACCACCAACGAGACTGGAATATGATCACTTTGTTTACTTTCTTAGTAACTTCCATAAGGCACCACATGATTGTTAAAGATAGGGAGAAGAACTGAGAAGACTGGGGAGGGAGGGTAAACTTTTCAGTGAAGATCTTTCTTTTGTTGTTTCCCCCACTTAAAAATGGTTTCCTTCTGGGTCAACCAGGAAAAATACAAATCATTCTTCTATCATCAAGCAAATTGCTGTCTTCATATGGAGATATATACAATATAATTAACTGCAATCTGACCAAACAGGTGGTAGAAAAGAAAGATGCAACTATGAGCCTCCATCTTCAGTGAGACAGCAGATTGGGCCTGGCAGTATGTTGATTTGACACAGTGTCTCCAGTATTGTGATAAATAAGTCTCATCCTACTGAACTGTTAAGGAGTGGTTTGCTCAGGTTGCCTGGGGTGCTGAAAGCATCCTGGATTGCCTGGCAAGAGGTCCAGCCATGCTTTCTAATATTTACCATATTTTGCTTTTCTATTTCATCCTCTCCTCCTTTGGCCTGATCCAAAACCCACAGAAGCCAATGGAAAGCTGCCAATTGATTTCAAAGGCCTTTGGATCAGACCCTACGGCTGGACTCTGGTAATTCAGTATTTTCCAAAATACAGGCAGTAAAACTTACAGGGAGAATGTGAACAAGAAAAAGAAAAAGCTATAAGGACAAGTACACCATTCAGCATAATGTCCTTTACTGGTTAAAAGGGAAAGTTATTTTTTCCTCTGCAAATGAGACAATATGATGGGGAAATTAAATTAAATGGTGATGTTATTCCCCTGGGGCAAAACAATTTCATTCAATAAATTAATTTTACATCAGTAGCTCTTTCCTTCCTTGAAAATGACAGTAATAACCTGACAGCTTAAAGCTTTAATAAACTTCAAGAACTAGGAGACTTACCTCCCTTAAAAAAAAAAGTCAAGTATATCACAGGTATTATAATCATTCCTTGTTTATCATAAAAGAAAAAAAATCCTCCAAATTCAATTCTACTTACTTGATGAACCAGACCACTTAAGATGGTTTTTGACAGCATGCAGTTTTAGTATCCTAATGTTCCCATTCTTCAGAAGATTCTCAAACATCAGTAATATTTTGAATTAGGAGGCTATATATATTTATATTCATAAATATTATATGAAAAGGGCAAACACCTGGAAGAAAGTATTCGGTGTCTGAGGCAGACCTGCCTGCTTAAAAAAAAAAATGTTATAAAAGCATTGGTCGTTGTACTCAGTGTCTTAGAGGACTCTAGGGTCTCCAATTCCCACTGACTGAATTGGAAATAAAATATTTTCTTAAACTTTCTTTTAATGTTTTCCTTTAAGAAAATCAGCAGCACTATGGCATATCCACCAATAAACCCCCCATCCCCAAGTTGAGCACCTCACTATCTTTCATTTTGTAAGGGAGAGCTTGTACAGCTGCTACTGTTTCCTCAGAATAGCTGCAAGGAGAAATGAAGGACTCTCTTTCTTTCTCTTTATTTTTAATCCTCAAAGTCAACCCACAAGTGCAAATATTAACCCCCAGCCCTAGAATAAGTCATCTCTTTTATCCTTCTTCTCATAAAAACTTTATGTTTCTCCAAAAGTATTTTACAACTGTGACAGAAAGCGCTGTTGCAGATTCCGGTAGAACAGGACTGAGAAAAAACCTGGGAAGTCAGCCAGAATTAAAGAATGATTCCCCTTTTGCACCCGCTCCAGGGTATGACATCATCTCTTGTACTTCGGTGCCTCCACACAAAACCTTTGGATAACAAGCCAAATGTATTGTGCCAAATATCTTTGCTATTATTACCATTTTTCATTTGGGGATGAGTCTGATAAATGATTTGTAAATGTAAAAAGGCCATTAAATAGAATAATAAAGAGTTACTCAATTCTTCAGCTGCACAGAGTGGTTCCAATTAGAGTTTGAAGGAGGAATATTGCCCTTTCTATCATTCAAGTCTATGATACAGCACATCTCCCCGAGGTCATGGATCCTGGATACTCAAAGAAAGATGTCACCTGTACACTTGAATAGATTATAGAAGTTTCCTATTCAGTAAAAATTTGGGTCTCCCTAAACATTTATTGGGTGGTTGGGCAGAAAGGGCATTTTAATAGCCTAGAGCACTACCATTATTCACGAATCATTTTGGAAAACAGGATAATGAAGCTAAATATTTGCTACTCTTTCATTTGGTTTAAATCAGAATACTACTTTTAAAATAACATATTTTAGGGTGCATCAGCATAAGAACGGCCATACTGGTCAGACCAATGGTCCATCTAGCCCAGTAGCCTGTCTTCCAACAGTGGCCAATGCCAGATGCTTCAGAGGGAATGAACAGAACAGGTAATCATCAAGTGATCCATCCCCTATTAACACCTTTTTTAAGCATGTTTTTAAGTAAGGGGAGCATTTGTGTTAAAGAAGAGGCCAAGTGCATGCCCCAAGATGTGCTCAGCATCCTCAACTGTTATTGAGCTCCAGGAGAATTCAGGACACTCAGCTAATCACAAGATAGAGGCTTTAGCACTTGATTTTGAAAGGTTCTATAGTTGAATTCAATGGTAGTGGACGGTGCTTGATGTTTTCAGGTGTTGCTCAGCACCTTCCAGAATCGAGGCCTTACTGGGTATCCTTTGTACTATACCCCAATGGCAAACATCTCCTCAACTTCATTGTGAGCAGGGTCTGACCCTATGAGCCCAATTCTGCATTCATTTACATCCATGCAACTCCAGCTGAACTGACATGGAGTTGTGCTTGCATTTATGAAGGCAGACTTGTGACCTGTAAGGATAGAAGGGAGAGGACAGAAGGCATTCTGGTGAATTCTCTATTCTATTCCACTGAAAATATTGATTAAAATCAATTCCCTGCCTCTACTATTTTTCATTGAAAACAAACAAGAGGTCATTTTTAAGCACAGAGTCCTGTGTGCTTTAGTAATTATAGAAATGATATTTTTGAGTGACTCAGAAGAGAAATTGGCCATTGTCAGACAACTTTATTAAAATCTTACATTAATAATGCCTAAATATAGCCCTGCTCTCCAGCAAGTCATAGGGTCTGGAACATGGTCTTAGCCATTCTTACAAGGTCACCCAGATGATTTCACTTGACATACAGCAGCAATTTGGCCTCCATTTCTTCTCCCAATGGCCTTATTTAACACTCTTATCGGAGATCTGATCCTTGAATAGTACTAGTGGCATAATAATAATGTCACTATGAAAACAGTGATTTTACATTTTATTAAAAGTATTAATAGTAAAGGATAACTATGACTGTGAAAGCAGTATGCAAAATGTCCTCCTCTCACAGCAGAGAGAGAGAGAGAGAGAGAGAACTATAACATTTTCATTCTGTAAATAACAACTTTTGAAAATAAATACCATTGCATTTCATTATAAAGCATCAAAATTCAGCCAACCAAACCACTAGATTTGGCTGGACTTTCTCATATGTAACATTTCAGCTTGTGCAAATAATAAAAGGCATGCTTGGGACAGTGGAAAGTTTATAGTTTGTTTCTATTTTGAAAAAAAAAAAAAAAAAGTATTAAAAGACAAAACCATAAACAAAAATAAGCAGTTCCTTTGCTACATATTAATAGCATTATCTAATGGCATCTTTTTAAACTCATTAGACTGGAAACACATTTAAGTCTGGATGAAACAGAATCACCTGATTTTGTTCTCATGTATGACATGCCAATTGGAAGAGAGAGATTACCAATATAAAATAAAATCTGCACTTATATATATTTAATTTATTAGTATATAGAAAATTAAGAAGCACTAATTGTGAAATTCAGGTCTATTCAGTGGGCTATCACAAGGCCTATGCACCTCTTAAATCCTCAAAATAGAGATTAAGTAGTAATTAAGGCATGTGTAGGCCTGCTGACCCTCTACACAGGGCTGAATTTCACCTAAGAATTTTATACTGCAGTGGTATCTAGGATTTCGTTTTCTGGTAGCTCTCTTTTTGTTGTTGTTATTTTTAAGGTGAAATCCAACAGTCAAAGCTGCACAGAGGAAGCACATCTGAGAGATTCTATCCTTGGGTACAAAAGACTCCCTAAGTGATCTTGGATAGGTCAGTTATAAACTCCGCTCAATTCTACTTCCCAAGGGCTTGAACCAAAACCCACTGCAGTTAATGGGAGTCTTTCATGGGCTTTGGCTCAACAATAAGGAATACCTGCTTATACTGGTGACACCTTACCTAATGGTAAAAAGGACAAAGAATACTTTTTAAACATCATTATTGCAAGCGAGGTCAGTTACAGGTT
This sequence comes from Terrapene triunguis, assembly GCF_002925995.2. Classification (NCBI taxonomy): domain Eukaryota; kingdom Metazoa; phylum Chordata; order Testudines; family Emydidae; genus Terrapene; species Terrapene triunguis. The sequence continues at coordinate 14,016,761 of NW_020664393.1, forward strand.
GAAATGCTGAAGGGAAACGTGACCCTAGACCCTTATCTTCCAGACCTCATGGCTCTTTCACTCAGCATGAACTAACGAAATGTCTCTAGGTGTACCCTTCAGAAGAATATATTTCAAAGGTTCCTGAACTATAAAAGAGAGGGAGAGTGAACCCCTAGGTTGTCTTTTGCTTTAAGGAGACAAAGAAACCAAGCGATTTGATCTCGGTGATGGGGCCTGGCCAGGCCAGCCAGTAAAAAGCTGGAAAGGAGACTGGCTGTAAGAGAAACTATTTTGAATAAAAACTATATCTCACTACATTACATTTTAGACTTTTAAATGCATGTTTTCACTTTTATTTGCTTGTAACCATCTCTTTAGACTTGTGCTCTTTGACTTGGTATCACTTAATCCATGCTCTTTTGTTAATAAACTAGTTTTGCTTTCATTATAAATCACCAGTTCTGGGTCAGGTCAGTAAAGAGTGTGCTTCTAGTAAGCTAACACATTGGAATGTTATACTGTCTCTGTAGAGGCAGCAAACCTAATACTTTTTTCTGTCGAGGGTCCAGTGAGAGGACTGGAGCCAGCAGGATGACAATTTGGGGGCAAATTCAGGGCTGGAAGGGTGTGAAGGTCATCCTGCAAGGAGTATCAAGTTGGGCAAAGTCAGCATGAAGATTCTGGCCTGCTGGTAGGCTGCTGGGGTCAGAAATCTGAACCAAAGCTACCCAGCCACAAGGCACCCAGGGTTACAAAGCAGATGTTGACTCCCTTTACTGGTCTGGGTGAACCCCAAAATGTCATAGGAGGGTCTCAGGATTCTTTCACACTGCAAAAATGTGCTAAAATCCTAATACACAAATGTTAGGTAGTGGCTGTCCCAATGGAGATGTATTTCAATGTGTAGTTGTGGTTTCAGCACAAGTCTAAACTTATGCACCTTAAGTAAAAAATAACAAAATAATAAAAAGCTGAAAACCAAATATAGATGGCTGGATGAAAAAAATAAAATAAAAATAATGAGCAATTAAATCTATTTTAGAGTTTACTATAGCACTTATCATTATAGTATCTGAGTAATTAATAAAATCTGCATGATTTTTTGCTCTCTACTCTAGATAAGGAGGGTCTACTGTTGGTAATGGTGGAAACACTTTGACAGAAGAAAGCTTTGCCGCATGGTTGGACTCAATTAATTTCTGTGTATTTGGCCAACATTTTTACAGTATTTTCAGATTATCAGTTGGGTCCTTGGTTTTTCAAAAGCATTATGAAATTCCATGATGATTTTGTAAATGGGCTACATGTAACTAAAGACATGGTACTAACTATTGGACGACCTCAGGTCATGTGTGGGAGGTATGTGGATCTGAAGGCCACTATCGCAGATTTGGAATATATGTGTTTATAAGAAAATAGCTAAATTTAAATTGAGCAATTTTTAGAACCCCTAGAAATGCACACAAAGTTTGCAATGAAGAAACAGGGTCTTCCCGACTATAGGATGATGCTTTCAAATGACAAAACTTTCTGGTTTGCAGTGTTGTTGTAGCTGTCTTGGACCCTGAAGACAAGCTCTGTGTAAGCTCAAAAGCTTGTCTCTCTCATCAACAGAAGTTGGTCCAATAAAAGATATTATCTCACCCACCTTATCCCTCTAAAACTGTCTGGGTCATTTCCTTAGCTGGTGTGATCTATTGAAGCCAATGCATCTATGTTAATTTATACCATTGGAGGATCTGATCCTTTGAATTAGGCTCAGATTCAGCGAAGCATTTAAGAATGTACTTAAGTCCATCCCTATTCAACAAAGCACTTAAGCATGCTTAGTGTTTTGCTGGATAGGGATGGATTAAGTATGTGCTTGTGTGGTTTTCTTGGATCAGGCTATAGAACATTGTCATTATTTAATTGCAAGTGCTATAGTTAGGGCTTCTGTTTTCCAGGGTTCATTAATTTCATTTTTAAGGTTTTATTTTTAGCATTTTTTGAGTTTTATGTAGATGTCCAAAAATGGGAGGGGAGGTGCTCAGGGCTCTCTCTTTGATACTGTAATGAGAAGATTTTCTTGGGTATGTCCCAAAATACTTATCTAAATAGGATCTACTTTAATTTTTATTGTATGTACAAAAATGACTTACATGTTAGTTTAAACCAGGGATCGGCAACCTTTGGCATGCGGCACGCCAGGTTTGCCACTCCAGGCCAATGGAAGCTGCGGGAAGCGGCACGGGCTGAGGGATGTGCTGACCGCTGCTTCCCGCCACCCCATTGGCCTGGAGCGGCGGACTGCAGCCAGTGGGAGCCGCGATCAGCGAAACTGCGGACGCGGCAGGTAAACAAACCTGCCCGGCCCACCAGGGTGCTTACCCTGGCAGGCTGCGTGCCAAATGTTGCCGATCCCTGGTTTAAACTTTGTATTCTTGGTTTAGTGTTTAGTGCATTTGTTCCTGCTATGCTTTAATGTAATACTGTTTCAAATAGCATTATGCTAAAGCGCTCTAGGAAACCTTTAGTGAGCACCAGCTGGGTCTATACAGACTAATTAAAGCACAACACATTAGTGCTCTTTAGAAATCACACCCTTGTAGTCCACACTACTGCTCCATATAGACAAGCATTTAGGCTATGTCTACACTACGGACCTAACAGCAATGCAGCTGTGCTGCTGCAAGGTCTCCTGTGTAGCTGCTCTATGCCAGTGGGAAAGAGCTCTCCTGCGGGCAAAATAAAACCAACCCCAACAAGCGGCGGTAACTTTGTTGGTGGGAAAGTGTCTTCCGCCAACAAAGTGCTATCCACATTGGCACTTTTCACTGGTACAACTTTTGTCTGTTGGGTGTGTTTTTTCACATCCTTGACGGACAAAAGTTTTACTGACAAAAGTGCAGTGTAGACATAGCCTTAGATACAAGCTAGGGAGTAGAGATATCCCCTATATAAACAAACTGCACTGGGAAAGGGATGAAGTTAACAGAAATTAAGTAACCATTTCTGGTGTTTTTCCAGTGTTTCTTGGGTAAACCCTGATATTTTTTGTCCTAGGGGTGTTCTATTGGTGTTTATTGGTTAAACCGAAAAACAGAATCCTTAACTATAGCTAAGTGACTTGATTAGTGATAGGCGAGCCACAAAAAGTTTGGAGAATTGTTTCAGATACAAATCCAAAAGTTTTTTTTACTATTTTGCTTATGAAACATAATCCTGACAAAAAGCTTGTTTTATGAAGTTACCTTTTTTTTTTTTTTGTTGTACATCAGATATCTGCAGAAGAGAGGTGATATTTACATGCTGACACATTGCTAACACATCAGTACTTCACATCCAATTCCTATCAATCACATTCTTGTTCATGATAGGAAGCTTCAACCTGAAAATCAGATTTAAGTTTTTAAGACTCAAACTTGCTACGAATTAGCCCATTGATTTTGGTCTGTGATTCCAAGGGGATCTCAGGTCAAGAAAAAAAAAATCATAGTTAGCTTTTTTCCCTTAACAAATCTAAGAACGTAGAAACAAGTGGAAGCTACATTGATTTGACTACCTGTATAGTATTAATAATCTCACATCATCTGTCAAAAAATAAGTTCATGGTAATTTTTACTTCCACTTACCCACTCCCTTCAACTGAGTTGTAATTTCCCATAGCTAAGTACAAATGAGATTGCTACAAAAGAGAATAAAGTTGGCATCATTTCCCACAGCTGTGTAAGGCTCCCTGTGTAATTATTGAGCCTGTGATGACATATATTTGTGTTTTGACACACAACAGAGAGCAAACCACTTTGTCAATAGGCTGTTGGGAAGAATTAGAGGTCGCAGAGTTGGACAGTTTATAGAAGATACAGTATAGACAAAAAGTGGGTAGACTTTGTGGAATGGAGCCAACACAGCAAAAAATAGAAACAGTATTTGCAAACAGACCAAGACAAGGACTTCACTTTACAACTCATTGTCTCAAATGATTATTACAAATTATTAGTACAACCTGTTCAGCCCTCTATCACATGGCTCAACTGCTTGACCTTTGCTGCTTCTTACCTTACAAAATTATAAGCACTTTAGTACTTGGTCACAAAACTCTCTCCAAAATTTCTTTATTGATTATGTCACCTTCACCAGCTTCTGATTTATTATATCTATAGTGAGTGATGGGATTGAGAAACCTTCGTCATGTGATGCTGTACCTGCCCCTATCAGGCATTGCAAACCCAAAGCACCCTGCACAGTGGGATAGCTACCCACACTGCCCTGCTCTCTGTATTAATGCAAGAACTACTATTGTGGATGCACTCCACCGACACAAGGAGCATAGTGTGCATATGCAACTGTGGTTTAATTACAGCGGTGGCTGTATGTTGGCATAACTTGCATCGACAAAACTCTGTAGTGTAGACAAGGTCTGAGAGATGCGAGCTTTCAAGCCACACAGAGCTCTTCTTCAGGTCTGGGAAAGGTACTCCCACCAAGGTGGAACAGATTGTTTAGCATCAATAGTTAGCACATATTGTAAAGTACCATTCAAGATAGAGTGCCCTGTTAACACCTCTGCAGTTATAGGACCAAAAAAAGGGGGTTACAGATTGTTATAATAAGCCATAAAACCAGTGTCTCTGTTCAGTCCATGATTTTCAGCGTCTAGCAGAGTAATGACTTTAAACTCCCAGGCTTGTCTTTTGAAGGTGTTGAGCAGGTTTCCTTTGAGGATGAGGACTGAAAAGTCATATATAGAGTGATAGCTTTGTGAAAAGTGTTCATCCACAGATAGAGTGTGTTTGTCTTTTATCATTTTCCTGTGTGAGTTCATTCAAGAGCGTAGTGATTGTCTGGTTTCACCCACATAGTCGTTATTGAATGAGGTATACTACATGTTGTGATAGGCATGTGTAGGATCCATGGATCTTGAAAGGTTTGTTGTGGGGAGTGTTGATCATTATAGCAGTGGAGATATGTCTGTAAGTTTTGCATCTGTTGTTCTGGCAGGGGCTGGAGCTGCTTTGAGTTGGTGTGTCCTGGTCTGTGCGGAGCTTGCTTCTGATGATGAGTTTGGTGAGGCTGGGGGGTTGTTTGAAGGGCAGAAGTGGGGATTCAAGTAAGATTTCTTTCAGGATAGGGTCTCCATAGGGCATGAGTTGTAGTTGTTTGATGATACCCCATGTGGGTTCCATTGTGGGGTGGTACGTGACAACTGGGGTGTGCGGTCGGGGGGCGGGGTGTTATTTCTATAATGAAGCAGGTTCTGGCAAGGTATTTGGTTGTCCCATTCCATGATGCAATCTACTTCTCCGGTGGAGTATCCGTGTTTGGTGAAGGCAGTTTTGAGTATGTTAATGTTTGTATCCTGGACTTTCTCCTCAGAGCATATTCTGTGGTATCTGAGTGCCTGTCTGTAGATTCCTTGGTGTGTTCAGGGTGGTTAACAACAATCTGTAACACATTGATCCCCTCTCTTTGTCCTATGACTGCAGAGGTGTTAACAGGCCATTCTACCTTGAATGGTCTCTTAAACTACATATTAACTATTTTTGCTAAACAATCTGTTCCACCTTGCATTTTGCTGTGACACTGGAGTTCCTTTCCCAAACAGGAAGAAGAGCTCTGTGTAAACTTGAAAGCTTGTCTCTCTCACCAACCGAAGTAGGTCCAACGAAAGATATTACCTCACCCACCTTGTCTCTCTAATATCTTGGGACTGACATGGCTATAACTACACTGCATATATCTATAGTGTCAGTTAATGTGCAAACTATTTGTGAGCTTTACTGATGGATATGTTGGACATAAAATTGCACTGCTAATAATGCTGACAAATGGAGTATGAGCAAGGTAAGGTTCCCAATTGGTTCTGCTAATGCACTACAATCTTGAGTTGCAACTGTGGGACACCTCTGCTATCCTAACCTTGAGCCTCTCTTAGCACAAACTGTTCACTGTGCCAACTTATCCATGCCAATTTGTAATTCTGACATCTGATGGACCACCTTCTCCAATCACATCATAGGGAGAAATTAATCTGGGGTTAATGCTAACACTGTATGCCATAACCCAACTGGGATCTTACATTGTTTTATTGAAGAGGTTCAAACAGTTTGTTTAAATTTCTCTAACCTCTATTTGGCTACAACAGATTGTATTTATGAATATAAATTGTCCAAAAATTGATTATAGGAATCAAGGTGTTAACTCATTCCAGCACCAATAATGCTAAAAGTTATCAAGAAATGTTTGTTTCTATGAAGGTTAAACATTTTAGATCCTGAAATGTGTCAGTAAGCAGTGATCAACAATTCCTTTTTGTTGAACACAACCAGCCAAAAAGAAAGGAGTTCTCAAAGTGTGTGAGACACATTAGTTTTGCTTCATAAAATGTTTGAGACAAAAGCACTGGTTTTCATAAGACTTTAAGTGAAAATAACATTTGCCACCTGTGACTTTCATGTCTAGAAAATAATAATCTTTTGTGCCTGTGTCTGGTCCATGCCAGTTGACTCAGGCTCATGTGGCTTGAGCTAAAGGGCTGTTTAACTGCGGTGTAGACATTCAGGCTTGGGCTGGACCCTGGGCTCTAGGACCCTGCAAGGTGGGTCCCAGAGATCAGGCTGCAGCTTGAGCCTGAACATCTACAGCACAATTAAACAGCCCGTTAGCCTGAGCCCTACAAACCCGACTCAGCTGGCACGGGCCAGCCGAAGGTATTTAATTGCAGAGTAAACATACTCTCAGAGTGCTTTACAGACAGTTATTTAGCTTCACAACATCTCTGTGAACGTGGCTATTATTATGATCATCCCCATTTTACTGATGAGAAAACTGGAGGCACAGACATTAAGCCTCACATTTTCCAAAAGCGTCCATTATTCTTGGATGCCTCCATTTTGGGATCTCAGGTTGAATACCCAAAAATAAAGGCACCCATATTTATTGAACACATTTGAAGATTAGGACCGACTCACCCAAAGACATATAGAGTCGCTGTGGAAGACAAGGAAATAGAAGTCAGGCCTCCTGATTCTCTGTGCAGTGTCTTAATAACAAGACTATCTTTCCTCTATAAAAAAGACCTGTGCTAGGAGAAAATTACACTAATGATGATAATATCATCTTCTCTTGGAGGCATTATACTACCCTCAGACTCATCTTTCTCTTATAGAGGACTCTGAGAGCAGGTTAGTGTGGTCTCCAGTGGTTTTCCTGAGCATGCAGTACAAATTCTTCAGGCACCAGTGCTTCCTTAAACCTTAACAAACTTTATTTCTGTTTTTTCAAAATTCAAATTTGGCAACTACACTGAGTAGCCAAACACCGTGTCAAAAGACAGCAAAGAACAAGAGAATGGAAACAAAACAAATAAACGGAAGTCAAATAGGACAATGGATGATTGATTAAAAAAATGAAATATATAAGAAATAGGCAGGGACACCTGAAATAGAAAAAAACAAAACAAAAACTAAATTTGAAAAGATAAAAAGCACCAGATTTCAGCTCTTGATTTAAAGACAATAGTATATGGGCTAGACTGTGAACCCTTTATTTTCACTGGTGAGCAGTTACTTACCAAAGTAGCCTCATTCGCTCATCCTAATGGCACTATTTGCACAAGTAATTTCTCACCGGTGTGAGTAATGGGTTCGCCTGTGTGATTAGGGGGGAGGGATAGCTCAGTGGTTTGAGCACTGGCCTGCTAAACCCAGGGTTGTGACTTCAATCCTTGAGGGGCCCACTTAGGGATCTGGGGCAAAATCAGTACTTGGTCCTGCTAGTGAAGGCAGGGGGTTGGACTCAATGACCTTTCCAGGTCCCTTCCAGTTCTAGGAGATAGGATATCTCCATTAATTTATATTTAAATTAGGGATGAAGGAAAATAAATTGATTTTTTATTCAAGAGCAAACCTATGTCTTTTTCTTGCCTTGATATGACTTGTATGAGAACATGAACGTCCACAACAAAATCAGGAAATGTAACAGCCAATTGCATTAGTCCTCCTGAAATGTGTGCATACTTGTCTATCACCACATATACAATATTTCAAATAAAACGTCTTACTACGAAAACTTCCCTTCTATTTGGCACTGGTAAGGCCAAATCTGGAGTAATGCATCCGGTTTTGGGCCCCCCACTATAGAAAAGATGTGGAGAAATTGGAGAGAGTCCAGCAGAGGGCAACGAAAATTATTAGGGGACTGGGGCACATGACTTATGAGGAGAGGCTGAGGAAACTGGACTTATTAAGTCTAGAAGAGAAGAGTGATGGGGGATTTGATAGCAGCCTTCAACTACCTGAAGGGGGTTTCCAAAGAGGATGGAGCTAGGCTGTTCTCAGTGGTGGCAGATGATAGAACAAGAAGCAATTGTCTCAAGTTGCAGTGGGGGAGGTTTAGGTTGGATATTAGGAAAAACTATTTCACTAAAAGGGTGGTGAAGCACTGGAATGGGTTGCCTAGGGAGGTGGTGGAATTGCCGTCCTTAGAGGTTTTTAAGGCTCGGCTTGACAAAGCCCTGGCTGGGATGATTTAGTTGGGGTTGGTCTTGCTTTGAGCAGGGGATTGGACTAGATGACCTCCTGAGGTCTCTTCCAATCCTAATCTTCTATGATTCTATGATCTATTGGCAACTATGTTTGTTATATTTTGAATAGGATGAACTGGAAGAACAAAAGTGGTATGAATGACACAGTGGCTGCAATATGAAGACAGGAGAATTCCTCTTCTGCTGTGTACCTCTGCAGATCTTTCCTGAACACATTTCCTACATTCTCTGGCCGTGGATACATGTGCTCTGTGTAACACTTGTTGTACATTATTCTACAGTATCACTGCTAAATTCTTCAGCAAAATGAAATTTTTGCAGCAACATACAATACATTTTAAAGATTAATCAGAAGTTTCTGTTAAATTAAATATCAGTATATCAGAAGGCATCTGTGGCAAAGTACCTTCTTCTCCTCAGCAGGCTCAGTCCTTTTTAGCCTTGGAGACACAGGCTTGGGCAAGGCAAATCCTTGCAGGTAGCACAGGGTCTGGCTATTCCTTTTCTCAGTCAGCCCCTTGTGCTTGTTTATCTTCCCTTCTGGGGACAGAGTGCAGCCTTCCTTGCAGGAAGGGTTCAGAGCCTTGCTGCTCCTAACTTCCTGGCAGCTTCCCTGGTTCTCTCACTCTCTCTTCCCCCCCCTTCCACGCCAGGGAGGGTTTAAAAAGGTCCCAAGCAGTTGGAGCCAGCTGAACCTAATTAGTTCCCTAGTAACCCCTTGCCCAGCTGAACCTTATTTCCCCATGGTTCTCTCTCCTCAGTGGCTTGGGAGAGGCCTTTTTAACCCCCTGGGACTGATTACTACCCCCTTTGTAGCTGTTTGCCCTGGGTTTGCCACAGCATCCAAATACCTATGTATTAGCGTGGGATTTTCAAAAGTACTTAGCATTGGACTAACTCTGTTCCCATTGAAATCAGTGGCAAAACTCCCATTGACTTCAATGGAAGCTGAGTTAGTCCAATGCTAAGTACTTTTGAAAATTTCACACATAATTCTTTCTTTTCTCCATATAAATTTCCATTAAGAGAACAAGAAAGAGAGAAGGACAGGGTCTGAACTCCTTCCCTGCTCCCCTAGACACATTTCTGCATGGCCTTATGAATTCTTCGGTCAGTGACGAATTCCACAGCCATTTCTTTAACAATGAAATAATTAGGACTTTTGTGTGTAGGTCATATCCTGCCAATGATCTGTGTATAGATCTCCACACTGAGTCAACACAGTTAACCTTTGGAACTCAGTGCCACAAGATATTATTGAAGCAAAGAGCATAGCAAGATTCAAAAGAGGATTGGATATTATTATGAATAATAACTATTATTTCATATCTACAGTTTCATTAGTTAGGAATAAAGTGGATAAGTACTATCAAACCACATTCTTCAGGACATAAACCAGCTAAACATCTGGATTTAGAAAGCAATGTTTTTCATAGGCATGATTTTTTATAAATGTTGGTTATGGGGGGTTTATATCTGTATTTGAAGCACAGAGTTCAATTTTTTTTTTCAAAGACAGGATACAATATTGTAGACATTCTAGAATGCTGCCTTTGAGCTGTATTCTGCCCTGTACTCTTGCATGCAAAGAATGGAATATGGCACTTTTAAAAGGGACCATGTGCTATATATATATATATATATATATATACACACACACACATCATATTTGGTTTTCAGTAATATCAGTCTATGTTGCTAGAACTAAAATATTTTACCCAAAAAAAGGACTAAAACAAAATCACATTAAAATATACTAAACAAGAATGGTTCTCTAATAACCAACAGGCAATAACAGGGGCCAATAGTGAGAATCAGTGCACAGTGAAGGGAAAAAAGGCAGAAAATTGAGTAAACATGTTATACATTTTAAAATCAGGGCCTGGATATTGACATGAAATATAAGTCAGATGAAAAGAAAGAAGCAACAAAACAGAATGATTAAGACAACTGACAAGCTTAAAAGAAAACAAGGAATTTAATAATTAAAATGCCTACTGTCAAAAGGACAAGACAATGGAAACAAATGAATCAGGTAAAACTCAAATAAAACATGGGAATCACGATCAAATAAAAATAGCAACTGGGTTTGGATTTTTAAAAAGATAAACATGTAGTTTCCCGTGAAGAGGGCCATTTCACTTGAGATTGTCACTTGAGTTACTTTTTAGACCATAAGGCCATCAATCAACATTTGGTCGCGCCAAAACTCTTAACAGGGATGCCCACATATAGGTTGCCATTTTCCTCCTTTTCATGGCAAACATTGAAACATAAGCTCATACCTACGTGTATGCCAACGCAATGTACAGGGCCTCTCTCTTGCAAAATGTGATTACTTGACCAAGCTGTTATGCAAAACAGAAGATTGATGTCCTTGCGCTACAAGAGACTCATTTACAGATAATGAAAAAGCATCAAAATGTTGCATTCCAGGATACCACTTAGTGGCAAGCCAACACTGCCCAAAACATAGGTTGGTGACATTCATGAGTCAAGAGCTAGAACATCTGCTCTGTGGGCTTGTACCTTTCAACGCCATATGCCATCTCATTGAGAATTGGCTACCTTATGATCACCAATATCTATAAGCCACCAAAAGTCACCCTGACCCATATTAGTTCTACCAAATCACAGCCAAACTTCAATACAGATTAGAGCTTTCAGTAGCCTTCATGCATCCTTGGCAAGTCTGCAGGCCCAGACGGCATCTTCCCAGAATTTCTGAAAAACCTAGGTCAGCATGTCTGTGACTGGCTAATGCATTTCTTTACCAACCTTAGTGCCCTTGGCAAAACACACAAACAACCATCCTGAAACTGGGGAAAGCAGCTGATGAACCCCAAAACACCTACTAGCCAATATAATTCCTATGCATAATGTGCAAATTCTTGGAAAGGATGCTACTCCACAGATTTACATCCATGTTTGAGAACTACAGCCCTAAAGAGTAACCTGGGTTTAGACTCAGCCAAAGCACCTGCCATGAGATAATTGCACCAACGATCTACATTTTGGCCAGCTATCAAGTAAGCTCAAAACAACAGTGGCCTTTGTGGCTCTGTCCTCAGCATGTGACATAATTTGGCAGGACAGTCTGCTTCTGAAAGTGTTGAAAATAGTCCTCTGCAGAACAACACTGTGCCAACTGACAATTATGCTCACCACGTGCAAACTTTGCAGACCCTTAAAGAAGCCGGTCAGCAACCTCATCTATTGAACAACAGGTTCCCACAGGGATCTGTCTTGGAACCATCACTCTGTAATATTTATATCAGCAACATACCCTCCACCCAGTCACATAAATATGGCTATGAGGATGATTTCATGCTCACCGCTGAAGTGAGCATTCTCACCAACATGGAAAGCATCCTTACCGAAGTTTGGAAAAAACTGGAGGAATACTACCAGTGATGGCAACTCTGATCGAACCCTCAAGAAAACAGCTGTGTATGTCTGGGCAACCAACATGCAAAGAAGCACCTGAATGTCACTTTCTGCAACACCAAACACATGCATGAGGATTTCTCAAAATAACTTGGAGTAGTTCTGGATCGTAGCCTCACATACTGCCAACACCCGATGAAGACAGCTGCCAAGATAAAGATGATCACTAACATGGGGAGTAGTTGAGGACCAGATGCTCACACCTTGTGGACAGCCAAATTGGCCCTCATCTTCTCAGCAGCTGAATATTGCTCACCAGTCTAGAACACATATGAAACTTGTTGATGTGCAATTGAACACTGCTATGAGAATTCTCATGGGAGCGTTGAAGTCAACAATGATCATTTGGCTTCCCATCTTCATGCATATTTTACTACTGTCCCTTCAAAGAAAAGCAGTAATAATTTGAGAATATGACTACAAAATAACAAATGCAGACATACCTGTGGTTAGATGTTTGGCTGTGTGTGTGTGTTCTCCCTGTGTGCTTCCTGAGCTATGCACAAATGGCTGGCACAGCAGACCTTGAGCGAACTGCCCAATAACCACAAGATCCATTAAGGTACAAAGGCTCCAGGCCAGGTTTATTGTCGATAAAGCATGGTAATAGCACCTGGCAGCATCTGCGAGGATACTAAGACATATATGCCATGACAATGGATGCAGCTCAGTGAATGTCAGGACTTTCCATTCCCCCCTAGGATGGACAAAGATACTCCCTCTGAGATACATCTTTATACCCTGATACAAACAATTTAGTACTTCCTCTGACATCATTAGTCACTGCCCCCTGACATGGCTAGTTATCATCTTGTACATGTTGGTTTGATCAAAAAATCTCTATTATGTACTGTCAACCTGACCTTATCTTTTAGGAGGGGGTCAGTGTGTTCTTGTTATCCTTAGGGAATGTTTTTGTACCATCCTTGATATTGGGGTGTTCTGGTACCACTTGAGATCAGGATGTGTTTGCGTCAGTACTCTGTGCTTAGCACTTCTGAGGAATATGTATTTCTGCAATATCCGCCCTGTTCTTGCCAGATTCTGTAAGCAGGTCCTGCCTCATACCAGGCCTCTGATACAAGGGCTTATGTCTCAGGCGCTCTTCCCACTACATTCCCCCGCTTTTTGTTGTTTTTCTTATGGGGAGGATGTTTACCCATCATCCCGGAAAAGCATAATGCATGGACTGAAGATGACCCAGTGGGCTAAACACTGCTATTTGGCCACCTTACTTTCCCATCCATATAGTCATGCCCCATCTGTCCCTTAGTCTACACATTCCCTCCTATGACTGATGGACAGATTTTATTTTCCAAGCATGTGAAGTTCCTTATGGTGAATCTGGGAATGTTAGACCCAGGACCATGACTGAGGTGTGGGGTGTAGAGTTATGCTTTGATAACCTGTGGGTGACATGAGAAGGCTATTGTACTTAGTCGATGGTCGATGAGATGGGCTTTGGTTAGGATTATAATAATATGCATATATGTGTATGTTTGTACCTTAAATATTTCTTATAGGACACATTTGGTCCAACACACCTCAAAGTATCCAGGTATATAAGTATCCAACAGCCCTTACAAGCTATATAAGTACAAACAATTATATTTAAAACATTGATAAGCATTTGATTATTTCTTATAATTATTATTCATTACTATCGCAGTGTTGATAGCTAGTTCCATGCCTTTTTTAACCCGGTGTTGTAACTTAGCCTCTCTGGTTTGATGTTGCATGTAGCAACACATTCCCATTAGTGCAATTACTGTTATGGCTTGTATTCCCATAAGTAGTACACTAAGGGTATGTCTACACTGGCAGAGTTACATCACCAGCAGTTACATCGCCATTCAGAGAGTGCTGAAGGGAAAATGCTGTTGTGCGTTCACACTGTCAGCTGTCTGCGCAATAGCGGGTTCACATTTGCAGCACTTGCATTGGTCACGAGTGGCAGTGGAGTTATTTCTTAAACTACAAAGGCAAGAGGAGTTTGACATTGATCTTGCCACGCGTAGTAGCTATGAAACGAGATTGCTTGTGGCTTTCATGGAGGTGCTGACCACAGTGGAACGCCACTTTTGGGCTCGGGAAACAAGCACTGAGTGGTGGGATCATATCGTCATGAATGTCTGGGATGATGAGCAGTGGCTGCAAAACTTTTGGATGAGGAAAGCCACATTCATGGGACTCTGTGATGAGTTCGCCCCAGCCCTGCAGAGCAAGGACACCAGAATGAGAGCTGCCCTGTTGTTGGAGAAGTGCATGGCGATTGCACTGTGGAAGCTGGCTACTCCAGCCTGCTACTGATTGGTCGCTAACCAGTTTGGAGTGGGAAAGTCAACCATTGGACTCATGTTGATGGAAATTTGCCGGGCCATTAATCACATCCTGCTCCGAAAGACTGAGACTCTGGGCAACGTGCATGACATTGTGGATTGCTTTGCACAAATGGGCTTCCCTAACTGTGGAGGGGCGATAGATAGCACGCATATTCCAATTCGGGCACCAGACCACCTAGCCACTGAGTACATTAATCACAAGGGGCATTTCTCAATGGTTATCCAGATGCTTGGGGATCATTGTGGGCATTTCACAGACATTAACGCAGGCTGGTCTGGAAAGGTGCATGACACAAGCATCTTTCGGAACACTAGCCTGTTCAGGAAGCTGCAAGCGGGGACTTTCTTCCCGGACCAGAAGATCACTGTAGGGGAAGTCCAGGGCTGGATTAACTCTCCTGTGGGCCTGGGGCTAATAGATTTTGTGGGGGCCCTGGGAGTTTGGAGTAGGGGAGTGGGCTCAGGGCTAGGGAAGAGGATTGGGATGCAGGGTGCAGACTCCGGCTGGGAGACGCTTAACCTCGGGCGGTGCCTGGTCAGCAGAGCAGCAGGGCTAAGGCAGGATCCCTTCCTGCCCTGGTTCCACGTTGCTTTGCTCCCCAAGGTGGCCAGCATGTCCAGCCCCTAGACAAAGGGGCCAGGCTGCTCTGTGTGGTGCATGCTGCCCATGCCCGCAGGCGCTGCCCCTGCAGCTCCCATTGGCTGTGGTGCCTGGCCAATGGGAGCTGTGGAGCCAGTGCTGTGGGTGGGAGCAGTGCACAGAGATTCCCTGCAGGGGCACATCAGCAAGCCGGCGCTCGCAGCTCCAGGCCCGGGGGGGGGTGGGGGAGCCAAGACTCGGGGACCGGTGTCCAGCCCATGGCGCAGAAACTTGCCGTGGGCCAGATTAAAAGAAGCAGTGGGCCGCATCCAGCCCGTGGGCATGCGAGGACCCCTTAGCCAGAGGCCCTGGGATGCAGCCCAGAAAGCCCCTGCATTAATTCGGCCCTGAGGAAATCAAAATGCCCATTGTGATCCTGGGTGACCCTGCCTACCCCTTAATGCCATGTCTTATGAAGGCATACACGGGGAACCTTGTCAAGTATCAGAGGGGTAGCCGTGTTAGTCTGAATCTGTAAAAAGCAACAGAGGGTCCTGTGGCACCTTAAATATTTCTTGCATCTGAAGAAGTGAGGTTCTTACCCACGAAAGCTTATGCTCCCAATACTTCTGTTAGTCTTAAAGGTGCCACAGGACCCTCTGTTGCTTTTTACGGGGAACCTTGACATCAGCAAGGAGCGGTTCAACAACAGGCTGAACAAGTGCAGAATGACTGTTGAGTGTGCTTTTGGCCATTTAAATGCCCGCTGGTGCTGCCTCTGTGGGAAGCTGGACCTGGTCGATGACAATATTCCTATGCTTATAGCCAGGAGCTGTACACTCCATAATATTTGTGAAGAGAAGGGTGAAAGCTTCACTTAGGGCTGGACTGCTGAGGCTCAGCGCCTGGAGGCTGAATTTGAACAGCCAGAGATCAGGGCTGTTAGAGGGGCGCAGCGCGGGGCCACAAGGATCAGGGATGCCTTGAGGCAGCAATTTGAAGCTGAAAGCCACTAATATTTGTTGCTCTGCTCAGGAGTGCAGTGCTTGTAATGCTAGAAGGTGATTGTGATTGGTGCAGACAACACACTATGAGGGTTTAAGAAAATTGCCTATTGCTTTGCAGGGCTCTGTTTGCTTTCAATTAATGGAATAAAGATTGCTTTCAAACCAAAACAATTATTTTATTAAAAAACAACAAATGGAGGAGAGAGACAAACAAAAAAACAAATCAGCACTGTGGGGGATGGAGGAAGAGAGGGTCGCAGGAGGAGGAGGGGTCCCGGGATGGTTAAAGATTTGTGTATGTCTGGGTATCATATGCAACCTTGTCCTTTGGAGTACAATGCAGCAGGTACTGTTCTTCAGCAGGGCTAAACTGCAGAAGAATGAGTGTTGAGTGCACTGGGTACTGGGAGTCCTCAGGGCTGGACTGTGATGGGGCAGGAGTGGAATGCAGCAGGTACAGACTGGAGCCAGGTGATTGATAAGAGTGTGTTGGCAGTGTCTGGGAAAAAGTTTTGCGACAGTGGCTGCAGAGGAGGGCAGGCACGGAACTGCTTGGTTTGTAGTGCTAGTAGCGCCTGGAGTGAGTCTGCTTGGTGCTCCATAACTTTTAAGACCGGCTCTGTGGCTTCGTTCGGGCATGCCACATTCTCCTTTCGGTCCCTCTTCTCACTGTCCCGCCACTCCTTCAATTCTTGTTTTTCAGCCGCAGAGTGCATCATGACATCACGCAGAAAGTCTTCTTTAGTTTTTTGTGGCCACTTTCTAATTCTGCGCAGCTGTTCAGCCGGCGATAACAAAGAGGGAGGCTGGGCTCCGAAGGTCATATCGTGAAACCAAAATACAACATTTTACAGAAGCAGACGACTGATTCAGTGATTTAAAACACAGCCACTATTCACATACCTGTCACTAACTGACCGACCCCAGGCAAGCACACATGAGCCACAAGACCCCCAAAATGGTGACTGACCGCAGGGGCAGGGTCAATCAGTGTTCCAGGCTTGTACTTTACACTGGGCACGTGGCTCTTGGGGAGAGCCTGCACTGTAGCAGGGGCCTTATAATCATTACTGTCCGCACATTTTCCACAGGCTGTGTTCATTATGGAAGATATCTCACTTCTGAGGGTGAGCAGGGAATCAAGGGAGGGTCTTCTCCAAGACTGCCGCTTCTGCCCTAACCCTTATGTGGCTCATTTGTGTGAAGCAATGGTCCCCCATCCATGATGGCAGAGTGGCGTGGGAAAATTACCCTTATTGGGGAAAGAAACAGAGCAGCTCTGCCAAAGAACCTGCAGCAGCGGATTGCCCAGTGTCTCCATGAGAGTTTCCTGAAGATCTCTGAGGGAGATTCCCGTGAAGTGAGGGAGTCAATCAACACCCTGTTCCGCAGCTCAGACTAGGCATGTGGTCATATACGCATCATACAGACACAAGCCTGCTTTCTGCCCCCAACAACTCACTTCAGCAATTCCCAAAATCAAAGGCACTTACCAGGGGCCTCCTCTCCTGTTTCCGCTTCGCCAAACTCGACTGCTGTGACTGGCTAGCCTCCTCCGGGGTACAGAAGAGCTCCTGGCTGCATGCATCTCTGACCTCCAAGTCATCCTCTGCCTCTGGGTCCCCCTCCCCTTCCACATCCTCGGCCAAGATTTCCTCCTCGTGGCTTGGTCCACTCTCAACTGACATGCGAGCCACTGCAGTATCCACAATGGTCTTCGCAGTGGAGGTGGGGTCGCCACCGAGTATCGCATCCAGCTCTTTGTAGAACCAGCAGCTCATGGGCGCAGCACAGAGCGGCGGTTTGCCACCCACACCTTGTGGTAGGCATTCTGTAGCAACTTCACTTTGACACTGCACCGCAGTGTGTCCCAGTCATGGCCCCTTTCTGTCATGCATCATGAAATCTGTCTGTAGGTATCATAATTCCTATGGCTGAAGCGCAGCTGGGACTGGACAGCCTCCTCTCCCCAAATGCTGATGAGGTCCAGCAGCTCGGCATTGCTCCAAGCAGGGCAGGGCCAGCCCCAGGCACCAGCCTGGCAAGCAGGTGCTGGGGGCGGCCACTCCGGAGGGGAGCGGCACGTCCAGCTATTCGGCGGCAATTTGGCGGACGGTCCCTCACTCCCGCTCAGAGCGAAGGACCTCCCGCCGAATTGCCGCCGCAGATCGCGATTGCGGCTTTTTTTTTTTTTGGTTGCTTGGGGCGGCCAAAACCCTGGAGCCAGCCCTGAAGCAGGGGATCACCTGATGCGTGGAGCAGGTCTGGTCACTTGGAAAGATGCGCTGAGATCACTGCACGCGTCACCGAGCAAACAGGAAGGGGACTTTCAAAATTCCAAAGGAATTTAAGGGGTGGGGCTCACGGTTGGTCACCTGAAAGCAGGGCAGTAGAGTTCAAACTGATGAACTGAGAGGTGAGAACAGGCATTGTGGGACACCTCCCGGAGGCCAATTGCAGCGCTATAATCGACCAGGGTGTCTACACTGGCACTGCAGCACCACAGCCCTGGTGCAGAAAGCTCTATGCCTCTCATTGGGGTGTTGTTTTTTACAGCGCTGCAACTGCACAGCTTCTACGTGCTAAGTGGCTTGGCAGTGTATATACCTTGGGAGTTACACCCCAGAAAGCTGCTTTATTGCACAGAAACTTGCCAGTGTAGACAAGGCCTACTTGTTGGCCAAAAGCATGGGTTCAGATTTGGACTGTGCTAGTAACTTACACATAAAGTCCTGTATTGATTCCAGGCCAAATGTTTCCATGTATAGAAAAACTGGAATATCCCAGAGCACATACCACTCTTGTATTCATACCACCTCATTGACTAATTCTTTTTGTACCAATCAGGCCCAGCCTCTTTTTGTGTTGCTGGAATTAACTCTAGTATAGCATTCACACAGCCACTATCCATTATGTTTTATATAACAAGCCTACATCAGAGCCTTACTTGGGCATTGCAGTTACCTACTACACAAATGGAAAATGAAAGACAGACCGATATGTGAATGTGGAGAAGACGTCCAATACCCTGGTACAATTAGTGAACCACTGCCCTCTAAGATCTTTCTCCAGAGGGATGGCCTTGATTCATTCCATGTCACCAGAAGCCATGTAATGGATGACAAACCTGGATGTTGTTTTTCAAGTTGTTGTACAAAAATCCTTACAGTCCTCTCGTTTGGCTATCATTAATAGAGGGCAAATAGTTCATTTAATTAAAGGCTCTTTGCTTGCCTTTGGTATATATCTAATTCCCATGTTTATGTTCACAACAGTGAACATAAAGGAACCTCCCACATCTCAAATACTTTTTATAGTTCTTATTACATTTTCTCTTGTCCCAGGCTTTGTTTAATCCAAAATATGATCTGGTGTTTAAAGCACACGACTGGGAACTAGGAGACTAACCTACCTTATGGATAATGAGAGATGATATTGATATCTGGAAAGGACTAAAGAAGCATAAGGTATAAAGTATTATTATGCTGAATGCTTCAACAGTGAGAAACTAACCTCATGACTGAAAAGCAGTTTAATGTGTGGAACTGTAGGAGCTAGCGGGGATTTTCTGATGAGAAGGGTGACTGCCCTTGAGAATGGAAAAAACACAGTCCCACACCGTTCTGACCACATTCACTTTTGCTTACTCAGGAAGATACAATGACAGGCAGGGACTGGAGATGGGGGGAAGGGAGGATTTGAAGTTAATCTTGCCATTCAACTCTCTACAAGAATTGCTGTCAGCACAGAACAGTGACATGAGGCAGCGAATCAATCCAATCCAAGAAAGGGACATAGGATAAAAATACAAACAAGGAAGAAGCTTAGATCCTTTTGGCAAGGTAATCCAGATGTTTCAGGAGGGTGGAGGTTTACCGCTGCTTCTTTCCATCAGGAACAGAGAAATGTGTACAACACTAAGTCATTTAACTGTAGGATACCTCACAATCTCTCTACTCAGCATGAATTATGTATAACTACTCAAAACAGATATTAGATTGTGTGCAGATGCCAGATCACACAGAATTAGGGATACCTATGGTGACGATGGGGAAAAAAGTCAGAACCTGGATGTATTTATTGAAAAGAAGACTTATTGAAGTAGCTGAACTAATAGATCAATGCACCAAAGTTTATGGGTTCAAGTCAGCTGTCACTGGCATGACTATGAGAGTTATAATATTCTAGTGAAATCTCCAGATTTAAAAAAAAAAAAAGAAAAGATTAAAACGCCTCTCTCACTTAATTGATAAACCCAACCTGAATCAATCATTTCTGATTGCTGACCAGGGCTGACGTTTGCCATATGTCTCTCGATTCCTAAACTCAGATATAAACCTCTGCATCACAAATAGCAAAATCTGACCTGTGGGAATTCTGTTATTTAGTAGAACACAGGGGCACAAGAAAAAGAGGCCCTCATTTTGCCACCATTATTCACACTGAATAATAGCTTATTCATTAGTTCACTAGTACATTAGTTCACTGTCAGGGAGGTACCCAAAGAGTGGCAAAATCTGGCCCAGAGACGCAAAACCTATTGAAGCTCTCATGCATGTGTGTATGTTATTATTAATTTAACTATCAACAGTGTGCTCTGTGGTGTATTAGAAACACAAGATGACATGGGGTCATACACTCAGTTTGGTAATTTGGCAGAACTCCATTGGAGTCAATGTTTAATTTTTTTAAACTCACGAACATAATTCTAAAATAGCTAATAAGTAATAATTAAATGTAATCTTTTTCACAGTGGTTGTCTTTAAAATGTGATTACTATCATGCAATTACTTGTGGAATGTTACTGAGGCATTCTACATTAATCCACAGGCTAGCTATAGGAATGCTTTGAACATGACAGTAAAGTTAATTTTATCTGCAAATGATAAACTCTCAAGAGTTTAAATTGTGATCACTATTATTACATATTATACATATAGAATGTAGCAAAGTTAGTTCTATTCCTAATATGCTCCATGCATAACAGTTCAGATCAAATTAAATGATACTAATAAGGAATATGTTTATACTAATTTTTATTCATCGGTTTTCCTAAGATGTATATTTAGTAAGTGATGATTACTGTACTCTTTAGTCTCCTATGCAATAAATAAGAAATAATAATCATTGGGAATACTCATGTGTGTACAGTTAAGCAGTTAATAAGTAAGTGCAGGATCAGGGCCTTAAACTGTATTAGTGTAAATTACACCAAAATTAAAAAAATAAAATAAAAATAAAAATATTTTTTTTAAAAATGGCTACCCAATTACTGGAAATAAATATCAAAGTCAGATTTATCTGGACCTTTACATTCGGTTGTGTTTTCCAATATGATGGTCCATTAGTATACACAACAAATTCTAAGATATAGAGACTTCAGTTGCTAATTAAGATAACCCAGGTTTGTTCCTGACAACAACTGAAGTAAATACGAATCACTTTCCCTGATATTTACAATATATATTCACAGTCCCTGCAGTATGAAGAACTTTGATTAAACAATGTAATAAGCAAAAGCACAGCAAACCAACCTGCTATACAAGAAACAAGAAGTGAGCATCTCCCAGGTTGTTACAAGCTAAGTGCTATCTATATACAAAAAAAGAATCTTTACACTATAGCCAGATTTCCAGAAAAGTGACAGTTATGCTAATATACATTAGCAAAATATAATGACAATGGGAAACATTAGCTTCCCATCCTTTTCTGTGTGCTTTACAAAAGTGGAAAGTTTCTGAGGCTATCTACAGTAATTAGAAGTCCCTGGTTATGTTTACACTGTTAGCAAGTGTAAAATATGATGACCCGCTGAGGATTTGCAAACAGCTAAGTTATAATGATGGATCATGGAGGGAGGACATGTAAGATTTCCCAGACTTCTGCTGGGAATACTTCAAAAGTAAAGCATGTTGTTTTCCCTTGGGGTTTATAACACCTCTTTGACTTAATCAACTTGCCTTTTTGCTCTCCAGGAGAAATTTCTCCCGTTTTACTCATGATGTTCCCAGTGTTATGATAGTTAAGAAAATCATCATCTTCCTTCATGGCAGACATTGGGGTAGGGTAGAAAATGACTCCTCTGTAAAAGTTGGTTCATTATCTTTGAAGAATGATAAATTGTAATCTCTTACAAGAGTGGTTTTTTTTAATTTAATAATTCTAATAATTTAAAGAAATATCTTAGCTTTCACATTAAAAACGTAGACGTCCCAAGTGTGAGGACATCATGGCAAAATAAATAGCAATTTATTCCAAATTATTGGGGTGAATTATAGGAAGAAGCCTGGTAAAAGCAAAATTTGTAGTTAATTTACATTTTCATGGCATCCAAACAAATTATTCCTTCTCTGTGATGGGATAATGTATGCAAGCCATGCTCACTTATTTTATACAGTAACATTTGAACAGAGCTATCACTTACTGTATGTTTGCTCTTGTCTCTCAAAGAAATAAAGCAGAGAAATGAGTAATGCTTTATTACTGCCAGACCTTGCTCAAAAGTGAAGAATACCCACGGGCATAGTTTGAAACATTACTGTGGGGTAGGAGGAGCTTTGCCCATCTCACTGACACAGCCAAGAGAAAGCAGAGTTGAAGGGTGAAAATGATTCAAGAGAGCTACTTCATAGCCGCAGTATCTATCTCCGCAGCCCCAGCCCCTCCAGATTCATGGCTAGAGCTGGATGAATAATAGGGGGGAAATAATCTAATATTATTTGAAAAAATTAATGGAGACAATATAAATTATCTGACAAATATGATTCTACCATCCTTAGGCCGGGGGGGGGGGGGGGGATGGGGGGCTGTCTCTCCCCCTTTGTAATAATACTGGTTGTATTATTTGTAGTGCCCACATGACCCAATCAGGATTGTGGCTTCATTGTTCTAGGTGCTGTGGGAACACATAGTAGATATAGTATCTTCCATGCAGAGATTACAATTGAGGGCTCAAGATATTTAGCATTCTGGTTCAATCCAGCAAATTATTTAAGCCCAAGTAGCTCCTCTGAAATCAATGGGGCAAGTCAAGTGTTTGGAGACAAGCACTTTAGCTTTTTGCCAGAGGGGTGTAGAGTACTTAGAAGTAGGGCTTTCAAATTATTTAAAAAATTAATTGCAATTAATTGCAAGATTAAAGAAAATAATCATGATTAATCGCAGTTTTAATTGCTCTGTTAAACAATAATAGAATATCATTTATTTAAATATTTTGGGATATTTTCTACGTTTTCAAATATATTTATTTCAATTACAACACAGAATACAAAATGTACAATGCTTACTTTATATTATTTTGATTACAAATATTTGCACTGTAAAAAAGATACAAGAAATAGTATTTTTCAATTCACCTCATAAGTACAGTAGTGCAATCTCTTTATCGTGAAAGTGCAACTTACAAAATGTAGAATTATTTTTGTTAATAACTTCACAATGTAAAACTTTAATGCCTATGAGTCCACTCAGTCCTACTTCTTGTTCAGCCAATCGCTCAGACAAACATTTATTTACATTTATGGGAGATAATGTTGCCCACTTCTTATTTACAATTTCCCCTGAAAGTGAGGAGAGGTGTTTACATGGCACTGTTGTAATTGGTATTGCAAGGTTTATGTGCTAGATATGCTCAACATTTATATGCCCCTTCATGCTTTGACCATAATTCCAGGGGACATGCTTCCATGCTGATGACGGGTTCTGCTCGATAGCGATCCAAGGCAGTGCAGACCGACGCACGTTCATTTTCATTATCTGAGTCAGATGCCACCAGCAGAAGGTTGATTTTCTTTTTTGGTAGTTTGGGTTCTGTAGTTTCCGCATCAAAGTGTTGCTCTTTTAAGACTTCTGAAAGCATGCTCCACACCTCGTCCCTCTCAAATTTTGGATGGCACTTCAGATTTTTAAACCTTGGGTCAAGTGCTATAGCTATCGTCAGAAATCTCACATTGGTACTTTCTTTGCATTTTGTCAAATCTGCAGTGAAAGTGTTCTTAAATTGAACAACATGTCCTGGGTTGTCATCCGAGACTGCTATAACAGGAAATATATGGCAGGATGCGAGTAAAACCACAGAGCAGAAGACATACAATTTTTCCCCAAGGAGTTCAATCACAAATTTAATTTACACATTATTTTTTACTGTACACTTTGTATTCTGTGTTGTAATTGATATCAGTATATTTGAAAATGTAGAAAAAAATCCAAAAATATTTATAATAAATTTCAATTGGTATTCAATTGATATTCTATTATTAACAGTGCTACTAAAACTGTGATTAATCACGATTAATTTAATTGACAGCCCTACTTAGCACCTTACAGGATCAAGCCTGTAGGGCCTGATCCAAAGTCCTTTACACTCAATGGGAGTCTTTCCATTGGCTTCAATGGGCTTTGGATCAGGCTCTAAGGATAAAATTTTCGTAAATGCCTTAGCAGCTAAAGTCTTCTTGAAAGTCAATGGCACTGATGAAAGTTTTACCCTTCAGGCCTGATTTAGCACTGTACTTAAGCACATGATTAGCTTTAAGCATGTGAATCCTATCCTATCCTATCTCCTAGAACTGGAAGGGACCTTGAAAGGTCATCAAGTCCAGCCCCCTGCCTTCACTAGCAGGACCAAGTACTGATTTTGCCCCAGATCCCTAAGTGGCCACCTCAAGGATTGAACTCACAACCCTGGGTTTAGCAGGCCAATGCTCAAACCGAATCAATGGAATTACTCACATACCTGTTTAACTTCAAGCACACACAAGAATTTGCACAACTAGGTGCTTATTTTATGATAAGATGCAATAAGAGAATAACAAACAATCAGAGAAAAGGAGAATATAGAAAGATGGTAACTGTAATAAGATCACATGATTACATAAACAAGGTATGTGCACAGCTTGATGGTTCCAAATCATTTAAAAATCTTGTTATATAAATAAATAATTGCAAATCAACTATCTCAAACTGTCCCTCAACTTAGCCATCACATGTCAAGTGGAAGTTGGTAGGAGTGCCAAATTTCTGACCACTCATGATTTCAAACAATATTGAAAACAAATGTATTGTAATAATTGTAAGACTGCATGACATATACAGAACAGAAATAAAATACCACATTAGGTTTTCAAACTTCTTTCTATCATCACGAGGACTAGGAATACTTTTTTTTTTAAAAGAGATATAACTGAGATTCTCACATAATCACATGACTCCAGGAACTGAGGCTTGAGCAAAAAAAGCAAACACCAAAAATCATGAGACTTGCGATAAAAGAGGAAGAGTTGGGAAAGCTAATAATCAATCCCATAATTCCTTCCTTCACCATTTGTTTATGGCCATTGCCTTTCCCCAGACTATGTCTGATTTAGAGCTCAATGCAAAAGAAGCATGTTGAGCCAAAGCACTAAGTGTCAGCATCTGTGCAGAGACTTCTTCATAGTGCAGGACAATGTGCATTGTATTCAGCAATGTTCTGAATGAACTGAGAGAGAGAGTATAAAATGTGCTCCAAACAACCTGAATTCCAGAGTGGGGGGGGGGGCTTTGTCTGGCTAAAGGGAAGAAAAGGAGTTGTGGCTCCTTTAAAGATTTTCCCCATTCATTTGGGTCAAGAGGAGAAGGCAAAGGGGCATCACCTGAGCTAGGACAGACCAGAAGGGGCTCAGGTGGGCCAATGGCCCATGTGCACCTGCAGGAAGGAGGGTATTCATACGCTGTTCCCTCCAGATGGAGCATTCTTTCATCCTAAACAGCAGTTCCCCCCCCCCCCCCCCCCGGATCCGAGGAGGGCCCGGCTTTTTTGGCCCTTGTGGGCCCTGCGCCTTTTGGGGGACTGGTCGCGCTATATTTTTTTGGCTGAGGTGGGTGGGATTTTTCATCTTCCCCACAGCAACTCAGGGACCTCAGATCAGGAGATTGGGTTCAAGTTGCTGCAGCTTAGCAGGTAGCAGTGCAGGTGCTAATTCTATTGGGGTTCCAGTTCCCTGACAAACTGGAGTTGGAAGGAAACTTATGGGAAAGCATCTCCTATAGAAGCTAGGGAATGAGGTTGGGGCGCCTAATGTCTGGGGTACAGCAAGGAGATAGTCCCCTCTCCCCAGCCCATTGACCCTCATACAAAGGGAAGGCAGTGGGCTCCCAGTAATGGGCAGAGAATGGGTTGGAAATAGGTGGTAACGATTAAGGAAATAATGATAACCTGCACTGTACAATTTATCCTGGGGTAATTCCAGATGAGTTAATAAAGCTGTGATCTAATTAAACCACATCCCCTTGTATCTTGTCTTTTTTTCTGTGTGGGCGGGAAAATGGGGTGTAGAGACAGGCACCCTGGGTGTAGTTGTTAAAAAGATCTGTGCAACTATTGTCTTAACAAAACTAAATTTTTAGATCCATTGTTAACGGAAAACCGACTTCTGCATAATTTGTTTTGCTTCTAAAAACTGCCTTATGCTATTTTAAAAATAGAAATAAGGCTGTGGATTGCCTGCCAGGGAAAAGCCTCACAGGTTTAGACTTAGCCCTTCTTTCCTTATTGCTCCTTGCAGAGCTGTTTCTTTCAATATTTCTTTACATGCCCCCCAATTCCAAAATGGATTTTTAAAAAATGTGTAGTTCATGTTTTAGTTCAGTGCAGTAACTACAAATTATGGGTCGGATCCGAAGCCCACTGAATCAATGGGAGCCTTTCTACTGACTTCAGTTGCTTTTGAACCAAGTCCTATGTGCAGAGTGGTCATTTTAAAGATTCTGATCTATTCCAAACACCAACCAGGAGTAGCATCTTCCTCTGCTTTGCTTAGAGATGAGCTGGAAAAAATAGGCATATTATTTTAATTTTAGAAATTCAAGCCTCATCCACTCTTTACCCCCTGGGCAACTGGAAAGGCGGAGGTCTTCCCATTGACTTCAGTGGACTTTGGATTGGGTCTTTACATTATAAAAGGTAGAGTTTCACCTTCCATACACAATCTGATCTAACGCTTCCTAAGTATTTTTACCTGAAGTGCATTTTCTTATCATTTTCTCTATTCTGTGTAACAAACTTTCAGCATTACATCTGTCATCTGACTTCTTTCCCCCATCCCTTCTGTATTGTTTATTTACTTCAGTAGAATGTTCTGCTAATTAAATAGCTATACATAGCTAATATAACTTATGCTTGTTAACAGTCTCCATATTGTGCATACCAGAAATGAGACTATACCTGTCAGGGACTGGCTATTTCTATTTATCTTTCTGGGCTAAAATCAGCCTTTCCATCTTTCTACTTGTTGAGATAAATTGTTGATCAGACCGTTCTCCTACCCTGATTCTCAAGCTCCTCTTTAACAAGTCGTGTATTATAAGCTTCCGAACATCTGAATTCTTATGTTCATTTTTCACTCTTATGATTCAGTTTGGATCCACATTAACTTGTGAATTTTATATCTATAGTTAAGACCTTTCCAGCATTTTGTTGATGCTTAAGGGTGTCCTGTTTTTATCTCTGTTAAGCATCCTGCTTTAGTTGATGGCAAAAATGTTGATTAGCCAACACTGTTCTCTCCACCCTTTTAGCCACTCTAAGCTTATGCTTTCTACAGTAGATAAAAGTGAGAGTCAAAATAGTATGTCCAAAGTGCTACTCTCCCTGTCTTTGAACACACAAATAAAAAACATATTTTGAAGCCAAAGAAAAATGCTGGGTGTCTTACATTTTTCTGTGATTGAACTAAAGCCTCTTGTCTACTTAGATCAATTGTGTTAACATTTCCATTACTGATAAATTAATAACAATTTTAATGTCTGTACCACCTTTAATCAGATAATCTCAGAGTGTTTTACAACATTAATGAATTAAGCCTCATGACACTCCTGTGAAGTATGTGTATATATACACATTATTTTACATAGTGAAAGTAAGGCACAGGGAGATTTTAAATGATTCTTCAGCCTAATTTTTTGAGGCAGTTTAGCTTTTTCTGTGATGGTAGCTTTAAAGGTTTAACAACCAATTCTTCACACGCTACCATTGAAACCACATACAGGATATTAGAGAGTTGGTTGCATCTTAGTTGTGGGCTGCTAATGTATTATAAACTGCATACATACCTTTAACTAGCTCTTTCATCATAAAGTGACTCTCTGCCTTTAACTTTGTGAGAGATTTTCTCTTTGATGTTTATTCCTTATTTTGCATAAATTTGTTTTTCAGTTCTTACTATCTGCCATTTAATGCTCTGTCATTGTCTGTCAGTTGTGCTATTTTTATGATTATTTCAATTATGTCTTTTTTATTTCCCAGTTACTCAGGCCTTTAACTGTTTGCAGGAGGGGTTGCCATCCACCTTCAAAGGCAAAGCGTGAAGAGCGGATTGCAAACCCTTTTTACATTTATAAACCCAATACGCACTTCGAAAATTTGCATATATATTATGAGTTGTTACCATTAATTCATTTAATAAACTTAGTTTGGGCTCCAAGTAGAATGTTCCTGGAAATCTGCACAAGGAAACACTTAAATAGAAGAGAGATCAGTAGTTATAGAGAATCCTGCCATCACTATTAAAACATCAGCATTTTCCACACCAATACTTCCTTTTCTAAACGTAAGGAACACTGAACTTTTAATGGCAACCTCTGGATCTACTTATATCTATAGTTAAACCTGTAAGCAAAAGTTAAAAAATAGTTACCTATTTTTAATATATTCTCTCTATTATGTCAAAGTAGACGACAACTATTGTATTTGTTTTAAATCTCTATTGCAGAGTTACTTTTATATTGCATAAATAGAGCAGGACACTCTAATCTGATAGATTGACCCAGAAGCAGTTCATAGAAAGCCTTGTGCCTCCCTCATGATTTTCTATTAAACAGAGTAAATGTTTTAAGGCCACCAAGTTAAAACCTCTATTTTTACTAAATGGCTACACCACCTACCTGCATTGGGGAGCCTATTTTTCAACCCAATTTTCTATGCATTTTCTTTCTTTATTATACACAACTGTTTATAAATGTCTGTGGAGTTTAAATTTCTGTTGGAAACTGGTTTAGCAGCTAGGTCTGACAACAACAGGTGAAACTTATGCCTGTTTCTGCAGTATCTTACCGTGCCCTTAAACTCCCTCCCATGCTTGAGAGTGACTATCCTCCCCAAAGGAGAGGTGAAGCAGCAATGTATTACCCATGCTTTCTGAACATTGCAGATATTGAAGACTGTACCAAGAGGAGATGGTAGGTTTCTAAATGTCCTTGGTCCATCAACTTCAAATGTGAGTTAAGGGCACTGAGCATTTTGCAGCATCTGACCGTTTTGCTGTGGGAAGGGCCTTTATTAAAGACTTCCAAATAAGACTTCTAACTATGGGGAAGTCTTTCAGAGTTGCAAAAGTTGCTCAGCTCTAAGATTCTACAGCACTGTGAAGAACTACACACCATTCAGAGGATGCTTCCTTATTGCGGAGCCTTCAAATATGTTCACCCTCTGCAGAGTGAAACCCTTAAAGATTTCCACATATGGTAGCTGAGTGTTCTTCAGCAATGTGTTATGCTTGGTAATTCCTTCCATGTATGGTTTTAGTTATATCTATATATATGACAAAACTCTGTAGAGCTGTTTAATCGTGCTCTCTGAAAATTTCACAGGCAGAGCGCCAGCCACTTAATTGCACTAATTATTATTCACGCATTAGCGCCTATTAGTCTGCACTTTTTTTTTTAAAGGGGTTCAATCAGCATTCAGATCTTGCTTGCTTGACAGAATGTCATAGCGGCTTTCAAAATCTGGCAAAAAGCCTAAAAGAGAGCCCACTTTTGCCACTGGGACAGCTAATCCAGACATCATTATCGATCAAACTGACACATGCCTGCCAAAATGGTTGAAACTGTGTTACGGGGGAAAAAAACAGGAATCTGAAGCTCCAGTATTTCCCCATCCCAGACCTGCCAAATGATGGAGATCAAAATATGAAATGGATATTTATATGGATGATATGAGTCTATATTTACAAGTATACTCTTGGGATTTCAGAGAGAATAACATGTATTTAATGATGCAACATTTAAAAATATATAAAAGACTATGGTCAGGAAATTCAGAAGCTTGAGTCCAAGCTTTGATCCTGGTAATACTGAATCAAAACATCAAGGTTAGACTACTCCCTTACTGGTTAAGAATTTAGAGGTTCAGTTTAGAGAAAAGGTAGCTTGCCAACATAATAAAAGCACAATTACAAAAGCACCTGTAGTCATCAGAGCTTCTAAATAAATCTGAATTCCCATCACCAGGCATTGCAGAGGGAATATGAGGGTCATTTAACATTGTGGCTGCAGAACAGAGTGTGGTATAAGTAACATAAAAGAATGGATGTTGTGTGTGAAACAGAATGATTTTGACACTTCAAAGGCTAGATTTCTTTTTATGCTGCCTTTTTACGAAGCCATCCCACCTGATTTATTATTAATAGGGATGACACCAGAGTAGATTTGGTACCAGTTAGCAGCTGGCCTATGGTAGAATGTGGCTCAAAGCAAGTTGAGAGACCAAGGAAGGACAAATGTCAAGTCTCCATTGTTCTGGTTTGCACTTTGCCTGGTAACTTATTGTGTCTATCCACAGGTCTCAAAGCAGATCAACCATCATTTCTTTTCTCCACCAGCTGTGACAGCTTCTCTACAGGGCACCACGGGGCTAACTATAACCATGTGGACCAGTATGTTAACAACTTTTTAGTGCCTTACTTTATGAACATAAAATACCATTTTGGACTAGCAGATGAGCAGCACATCTTTCTGATTATAGAGCTTCACAGAGCATATGCTAAGGATAAATGCTCATTGCATAACCTTGACAGAGAAATCGGAATCTCTCTTACTGTTCCTGTTTCCCAGACTAGCTTCAACCTCTGGATGTACTGGATAGCTAACTGTTAAAGGACTTTTACTGACTGATATTCTGAATTGCATGATGGAAGCAATGAGAATAATATAAAAGTGAATTTACCTAGGGATGGGAAAACACAATTTGCCTCATTTCTGTCCCACTGGAGCATCATGAGTTTGAAAATTCAATTTGAATTGGGTTTGTGGGCCACTTAAATACTGAGGGGAGATGGGGCACTGGTGTGTATGTGGGGGGCAGGGGGAAGCAGCATAGCAGGGGAGAGGAAAAATATAGTAAAAAAAAACCACTGGGCAGAAGGGTGGAGTAAAATACAAACAAACACAAAACCCCCCAAAGACAGAGAAATCAGGAAAAAAGGAGCAGAGAAGGGGGGAGAAACACTCTAGTTTACAAAGGAGAGGAATACAGAGTATACCACTATGTCCCACACTTGTGATAGCTGAAAGTTTTTGGGTGGATTTTCCAACTCTAAAATATAACACAGGCTTCTCTTCTGCTAGAAAAAGCACTGAACAAAAGTTAAAATCACTCATGAAAAGTTGTGTGAACCCCAAATAATATTGCAAATTCAAAAGTCAGTGAGAGCGATTCACCCGTTCCTATACATAATTCTTAGAGCACTAGACAGAAAACGCTTTTTAAAGTACCTCCTGTCTCTCCCCATAAAATTAGAGCCTCACCTATGTCCAGCCTCCTAGACCCTTGTTTCTTCCCATTCTCTAGATCCATATCAAACACCAGTATGCTTTGCACTTACACAGCAGGGCCAGTACCATCACACGTTATCTACCTCGTCTCAGACTCTGGATCCACCTCTACATTCTCTCCTTCAGCCAGCTCCCTCTCACTTCTCCTGCACACAAGGTTTGACTCCTGGTTTGTCTCCATAATGGTGATAACCAGATAAAGGAAAAAGGACAGGGACTGGTAATAAAACAGACAGGTCATGTCAGAAAGGAGGCCTGGGATAGGAGGAAGGTTTCTGGCACAGAAAAGAGGCAGGATGAGTCAGGACTTACTCCAGACATGAATGCCAACCTTCCTGGTTTCCCAGCACCCAGAAG
Source organism: Terrapene triunguis (assembly GCF_002925995.2). Lineage (NCBI taxonomy): Eukaryota > Metazoa > Chordata > Testudines > Emydidae > Terrapene > Terrapene triunguis. Next base: position 14,048,594 of record NW_020664393.1, read on the forward strand.
CCCTTCTCTCCATCACAGGGCATTGTGTTTAGTGACTCCCCCAAATTCTTAGGAAGTTAGCAAGTCCTCTGGAGACATGAACCTGAAAATTAACCACTTTTGTCTTCACTGAACATTATTGCATCCAAACAGGCTGACTCAGTTGAACTGCTGAAGATTTCTGCTTTCAGGGCTTTTCAGAAGCTGGCATCAGGAATGCCTGCGATTGTAATTTGTAGTTCTAAATCATCTGGAAAAATGTTACATAATCCATCTGCGTATTAAAATAAGGTAACTTATCGTGCCCCAGTGGGTACTCACATGAAAATTCAAAGTTTGTCAAAACAGTCCAGTCCATTATATATTTTTACAACTTGTCCATACACACACTGCATATATATATAATTACTATTAGTAGTAGCAGTTAAGTGCTAATAATATGCTCAGTGCTGCATAAGACACAAAATAGTTTACAATGTAAATCAGAAGACAGACAGTAGACAGGACAGCATGGGGAGAATTAAAGAGGGGGATAACTGTATACATACTGTCCTTGTGAATCCTGCTGAAATCCTACGAAGAGTCTCATGTTATTTTAATAGCACATAGTCAGAAAGTATCATCAATTGTGGTTCACAAAAGGGCATGTCAGTGGCATCTGGGAAATGCCTTTTCTCAGAAAAGGAAGGTTACAAAAATATAAGAGGAAAAAAAGTAGCTCCTTTTCTATGAGTTTGTCCCTGTAGTCAGAGGCTTCTTATTTGCAAAATTGTCTTTTTAGATCCCTTTTGCTCAGTAGCTACTAACTACGCGGTCTTACAGGGTAAAATGTTCAAGTGAGTTAGGAGCTTAAATTCCATTGACTTTCAATGAGACTGAGTCCTCCAAATGACATTTGAGAATAAAATTTTACCCTCGCCGAAAGTTAATCTTAATCACTTAAGTCACTTTTGAAAATGGAATGCAAGTTCTTTTAAAGATTCTACCCACGGTGTATGTGGCATTTTTGTAACATGGCTAATCATTCTCCTGGATGAAGGTCACACTAGTACATTTATTTAATTTACTATAGGTCTACAAAATCACTAATTTCATGGGGATTAACAATAGCTACATTAATTATTGATAGCTTATAAAAAAACTTTTAAGAATGCTTCTAACTGTTCCTATCAGTGGTGTCCTTGTCTTTCCCCATTCCTTCCTATTAATTGTTACATCCATTTGTTGCACTTTGTCTTAAATTAGATAGCCCATGTCCCAACAATTGTACTGTGTGTTTGCACAGTGTCTAGAACAATAGGGCCCTGATCCTGAAAAGGGAGGCTTCTGTAATAATAATCCTGCACAAGAACAGCAAAGGCTGTATTCACTAAATCACTCGTCTCCCCTTGCATGTTATTTCAAATTTCTTATGTGTTTTTTGATTGGCCAGGGTGGGAAAAGGAAAGAATAAACAAACAGACGATGACCTTTATGAGTAAAACATCTAAGCATAAAAAGATTAATCAACCCCCGTCAGCCAGTCATTAAATCAAATAAGAGCTTTCCTTGTACTTTTAAAGCTCAGATTTACAGTCAGGCAAATTGTGTAAAAAGGCTGGTAATACAGTGACGCCCAAAGCCACTGGGCTTTAGAAAGCTGACAGTTGCTGTAAAATAGTCATTAAACAACCTCTAGAAGAGACTCATCAGCAGATGCCCCCAGGTGAAGGAGAGAGAAAGCAGAGAGAATGAAGGAGAATCTAACATCTTAGCATGACTGAATTAAACAGAGCATATTATGCTGATTTTCAGAGTCAGCCCAGTAATTTAATTTTCATTGCAGTTCCTTTGATTGTAGCAACCATTTTATGAAACATTTATAAAACTTCTTTTTTTTTAATGTAGCACAGATCCCTTTTCCATTTCATTAAGAAAAAAAATCAGCATGTACGAAATTTGCTGACCAATAACTCTGCAAATGACAAAAACAAATGAAAGATTATTTTTAATGCAGTGATGTTGTGGTGGATAGACTGTAGCCACTCGGCACAATAATCTCAGCACAAATGGGAAAAAAATCAACAAACTGTACATGGATATTACATGTCATATAGTAAAGTCATCTCATAAATCAGAAGTTAGGCTAATATATATGTGTGTACACATATACTGTTTTTGTATGTAACTGTAGTTATACATATATTATATAGTCCGTTGGGCCTGATTCTCTTCTTGCTTATACTGGTGTAAATCACTGAGCTCAAATGAGTTAATATCAGTATAAAACTGATGTAAGCAAAAGGAGATTTAGGTCTATACTAGAGCTGGTTGGAAAACTGATTTAAAAAAAAAAAGTCACAAAAAGTTTTGAAAATTTCAAAACTCATTTTTATTATCCAGGTTTCGACAGGAATGGGTTTTTTGTTTATTTGATTATTTTTCACAAAAATTTGTATTAAAAATTTCAGTTTTTGCTTTTCTTCTTCCCCCTTTATCCTGCCCAGTTATTCCCTTTCCCTCCTTTCCCCCAAACATTTTTCCAGTTTGCTAGTGAAACAGAGGGGCAGAGGAAAGAAAAAAAGACAGGGAAAGGAGAAACATGGCTGGTGTGTGTGTGTGTGTGTGTGTCTATATTTTTCATTTTCCAGTGTAATTGAAATAATGGACATTTTCAAACAATTCAAAATTTTCCACTATAGTTTTGAAAAAGTCAGTTTTTCAACAAAATTCTTTTATTTGAAAAAATGTTGACCCACTTTACAAGATGTGGGTGAAACACTCAGCTCTGACAGAGACTTCCTGTGTGATATCTGGCACATCACCTCATCTCTTTGTGCCTCAGTTACTCATCTGTAAAATGGAGATAATACTACTTTTCTCTATCTTGTGAGCACTTTGCCAGTAAAGATACATTGTGTACAGTGCATCTAAATTTTTATTTTATTTAAATATTAATTGCACGGTATATTAACAGTAAGTTTTACACTTAGAATAGATGTTAAATAATATAAAACTCTCTATATATGTTCAGAAGATGTAATTGCAGTGTACACAATGTATAAAGATACATTATACCAGCAAAGCACTCCTAGTATGGACACTACTTAGACCAGTAAATCTGCACACAATACACCACTGACCAACATAACTATGCTGGCTAAAGTCTGTAGTGTAGACCTATGCTTAGACTGTAAGCTTTTTGGGCAGGGACTGTCTTTTACCTTGGGTCTGTTCACTACCTTAAACAATGGAGCCCTGATTTCATTTTGTGCTTCTAAGTGCCACTATAATATAAACAATTAACAAGAGTGTAAATACAATATGCTAAATGTAATATAATGCAATATAAGTAACAAACCACAGGTCATTTAACTTTACTTTCATCGGTTTCTCCATCTATAAAATGAGAATAATACCTATCCCTTAGTAAAACACTTTGAGGCCAACACATGAAAGGTGCTATAATTGCAAAGTACCATAAATCTACAGTATATTCATTTCTGCCAGGTCAGTGTTACACTGATAGCAGCCTAATGGACATATAAATTACATTATATATTGTGATTATTTTTTGCTCTATCTCTTTTCATTTATTATATCCTAATAATCTGAAAAGCCATGTCAGTTACATTTAGAAAATGTTTATTAAACCTGAATAAATAGCCAGCAATTCTCTTATTTTTACTTAGGATTTATTATTGCATAATTCCTTGATTATATTATAGCATATTATACACTGCAATTACATCTTTTGAGCATGTGTATAGAGTTTTATATTATTTAACATCTATTCCAAGTGTAAACCTTACAATTAATATGCAGTAAAGTGCCTACCAATTACAAATTAAAATGCTGTGTAAGAGTACCTTTCCATAGAAAATTCCAGGAGCGTTTACATAAAGTTTCTTCATCTAACAAACACAAGCACTTCCTCTAATTACATCAAATACATTAACCCTTTATTTCCTGTTTTAATTAGTGGATTTAATTAGTAAACAAAATTGATTTTCCCATAAGTAAATTAAAAAATTCACGCGATAGTCTATAAAGCTGTTACTTGAAGCTAAGAATTTTGTACATCACAGCAAGGTAAATGTTGTAAAAGGCAGCGTATCACAGATTTCACTGTACAGATGAAAGGCAGAGCATAGCACTATCTTTATAGACAGAGTTTTAGAAACAGAAAATTGTATTAATTTCTGTCCTATATTTCCCACAAGAAATGTGTTTTTGCAGAATTCATTTTTATATCAAAGAAGATTCTATATACCACTAAGACAACAACACATTTTTTCAAGAGAATCTACACAGATGGACTGATAGGCTGCAGCATAATTAAGAAACAAATTTATAAAACAAGACTTCCAAGCAACCCCAAAACAGTGCTCACAAATTCCTGGTGCAGTACAGTTAGGCACAATGTTCAAATAAGGCAGAATATTTTGCCCTATGTCAGGTGGGGATTTAATTAGAGAACAACCGGCGGGGGGGCGGGGGAGGAGGGGCGGGGAGGAGAAAGGGGGGGAATACCACATTAGTTTCTTTTACCATTTCCTAACCATTCCTTTCAAAGGTTAGCAGATTGAAAAAGGCACAAATACCAGCAAGTTAAGTTATGTAGCATACTGGGCTCTACTTTTTCAAAAGTTTAACTTCTGTTGCTAGTCAGATTTTATTTTAAAAAGCTGCTGGCCTCAGTATTTCCTGCAGTGTTATTTTTGATCGAAAACTTTGTGGAGGTATATGATATTGCTGAGAGCCTATTGGCAGCTGAGCATCTCTTGCTGTAGTCTCCATCATTATTTGCCTGTCTTGTCTATTAACGAGCACTATCATCCCATCGTAGGATGACAGCTGCAACACGTACTCAGGCGCAATAAACAGCTAAATGAGGCGCACAGCAATTTCACTTGTCACCAGAGCCCTCGGCACGACTGGCTGCACAGCTTGATGCATAAATTCATGAGGCTGTTGCATATGATGGAGTATGCCTGGCTGAAAGAGGTGATGGATAGCAGGGCAGCTAAAAATGGCCATCACCTTGACTCTGTCAGGACATTTTTTAAATCTACCCTACCAGCGCTCTTGCATTCTTTCTTGGCCACTATCCCTGAGCTAGAGGCTTTCTAAGGTACTGATTTGAGACTTTCCTTTATTAAAGGTTTTTGAGCCTAGAGTCAAGTTTCTTCTGTTTGTTACTAGGTCATATAAATGCAGTACATAATAATTTCATTTATGGTGAAATTGCTCTAAAATAATCATATAATTGAACACCAAGAAGTAAAAAAGTTAAACAATAACAATAGAAAGTCTCAATTTTTCAAAAGAAGTCTAAAATATGCTGGTTTAAAAAATTGTATATAGACACAGATCAAAATAATATATTTCATTATATATACGAATACATAAATAAAACAAGTTTTGTAAAAATCTGTAGGCAGGTTCAGTCATTACACTATGGAAACTGAAATCCCAATACAAAAATGTATACAGTTCAAAATAACATTCCAGAGCACACTGCTAAATCTAGGTTAATAATGCATTTTCTAATTAACCAATAGAATTGAATAAAGTAAAAGTCCATGAATTAACCTGTGTCTAAAAAAAGCTACTTGGGGCGTGATTGGGTGTATGAGAGACAGAAAAAAAACCATTTGAACCAACATACTGGGCTTTCCAGAATTAAAACCAGAACTCCAGTTGCCAAAGGTGCAGTATTTGATGCCCCAGTGAAATGTGTTACATCCCCTTCATCTATGTTACTGTAAGTCACCTAAGGAAGACAAATATAAAGGCAACAAAATCAATGAGGCAGTATCCTGAAAAGCTTTATGCATTAATCTCTATCACACAGAGAAATATACACCACTACAAGGGAAGGAAGTCTCTTGTTCCCCAATAAAAAAGAAAACCCTTGGTAATAAGCAATTAATAAAGTTGTCATGATTAGTTATGTAACTATGAATCAGTGTTCACAATAAAGATGACCTTTTTCATAGTTTTACATATCTATGATTCAATCACATTTAAAAAATCACTAGTATGTTTAAGCCTTTACAACTATTCTGATCATTTTCTTAATGCTTTTATACAACATTGAATTTAAAAAGGGGGGAAATTTATTCTAGTCTGTACAAGGAATGATCTGGGAGCAAATTCTCTGCCCACCCCCCTTTTATTATTCACAACCATTCCCATTCAGTCTGAACCTCAATTTTGAGTACTTCAAATTCCCCTTATTGATATTTGTATATTTTGCTTTTCTACTCTGATAATTTTCTTTCTTCGGTATCTCCTATATCAGTCCAGACACTTAGGGCTTGTCTACACTGGCATGCTAAATCGGCTTTGCTGCGATCAATACAGAGGCATCGATTTAGCGGGTCTGGTTAAGATGCAATAAGTCAATGGCAGTGCGCTCCCCCCTCGACTTCAGTACTCCATCTACCCGAGAGGCAGAAGCTAAGTTGGCGGGAGAGCATCTCCTGCCGATGTGGATACCGCTTTAGGTCAATGTAAGCTACATCACTCAGGAGGGTGATTTTTTCACGCTCTGAGTCACGTAATTTACATCAATTTAAGTGGCAGTGTAGAACAGGCCTCAGATATAGCTTCCTCCCAACCAGCAGATGGAGACAGTACACCGCAACTTTATTGATGTCATCCCTTGTTAAAAACAAAACAAAAGGGGGGGGGCACTAACTTCAACAGCAGACAAATCAATGGCTTCATAAACTCAGTTTGATACTTGTAATCCTAATCTATGTACAAGACAACAATAGTGCAAAAAAGAGGAGAGGAGAACCTGAACTATCCTTGAAAAAAAAAATTGTCTCATTGTCTTTGATTCTCAGCCATTCCAAAAGCAATATTTTAGCATAGTTACAAACTGCAGATCGCTCTCCTTCTAAGCGCTGACTCTGCTGAAGCCGGACCATCAGGTCAACATTTTCAAACTTGGGCGCCTAAAGTTAGTTGCCTGAATTTTAGAGGTGCTGAACTCCCATGGAAGTTAATGGCACCTCTGAACATTTAGATGCCAAAATATGGATTTAGGTGACTGATTTTAGATATGGCATAGTGCCATCTTGTGGACATTGCAAAAATCTATTCGTAAAAGAGGTAGGAGGAAGTAGTCTACAGAACAAGGAGGTATACAAAGTTTCAGGATTCTCTGAGTAAGATACACTGCATGAGTCTCTATTCTGTAATAGTTAAAAACATTTCATTGAATTCTGAGACCCCCTGCTTCCTCCAAGAACACAACATTAGTCACTGAAATTGGACAATGTTGGCCTAACTCTACAGTGTGTTTGGAAAAAGCATGAAGCAAAACCCAAGTGGTTGCTTTCCAGATTGTCAGGAAAGAAGGAGCTGCAACTATGTAGTATTGGAGTCCTAAGGGAACCGGAGATGTTTCTACTTGTCATTTGTTGATATCAGCTGGCAGGGGAGTGGATTCTCAAGCAAGTGATCTTGGTCTGCTAGCAAGCCCCTTATGTATATGAGAAATGACATCAACTGCTGGCAGTGAAGGCCTACTGAATGTTCTACCACAGTGGTTCCCAGACTGTGTATTACAACCCCAAATGGCATTGTGCCATTGGCAGATAGAGTTGTGGAGATCCCTAGAGTGCATAGGACACTATTTTGCACTGCACAGAGTGACTTCAGGTGTATGGTGTATGCAAGGTCATGATGCATGGAGGAAGCCATTTTTGCTGTACAAAATGGAATCCTCCACATAGCATGACATCGCAGGTACCATATGTAGAAAATCAAAATGGTGTCCTCTATGTGGCATGACCTCACACATATGGCACATGTAAGGTCACACTGTGTGGAAGACACCATTTTGCTCTACAAAATAGCATCCTCCATGAGACTAACAAATTTATTTGGGCATCAGCTTTCGTGGGCTAGTGGGTTCTAGCCCATGAAAGCTTATGCCCAAATAAATTTGTTAGTCTCTAAGGTGCCACAAGGACTTCTCGTTGTTTATGTTAATTCATGTAACTCAGGAACTTCCCAAATGCTATCAAAACTTAACTAGAAAAGAACTCTGTGTGTATAAAGCTTTTTACAAAGCATCCTTATGCTTTGTCCTAAACACAATAATCACGCTTCTCACTGAGAGATCTGAAGATCAAGCCTAAGGGCCAAATTCTTCTCTTAGTTACATGTTCACCTGTGTAACTGACAGCACAATTTGCCCTTAGGACTTTAAACTTGAGCTGATAGTCTATGGGCAGCCAGTGCACTGATCTGAGCACCAGAGTGATGTGCTGCTGTCAACCTGTGAATCAGAGGAACTGCTGCACACACATTGAGTGAGGAAAAAGATATGTAAATAGCTATTGAAACTGCTTCACACCTCTTTCTAGTAGGGATGGGCAAATCTGAACCTCGTGGGTTGAAATTCAACACAAACTTAAATAATGTTTAGATGCCAAGGAGACCGATGCCTTAGAAATACTTAAGACAAGTTGATGATTAATCAAGTTTGCCTTCCACTTAGGAGCAGAGATGGGAAGAGAGACATTGGAATGAAAAAAAAATACATAAAGTATATACCAACCCCATTTACAGAGTACCCACTTGAGCCAGCTCCACTTTTGGGTGTTTCTTGTATGGCTAATATAGCACACACTTTTCTCTTGATAGAAAAATATATTCCAGTTTTTAAACGAAATCAACCTTACAAGGGAAAAAAATGATTTAAAATCACAGGACAAAAAGTTTCAACAACTCAAATTAATATTGCAATCAGAAAACATTTTGACAGGAACCAGTGCCTAATTCCACATAGATTGGACATTTTGTAAAACTTAGTACACTGGGAAGTTATTTCCGCAGTCTTTGTTGTTTTTTGAATTGATAATGGAGAACATGAGCCGTCAAAATGTGTTAAGCAGGCTGAGAATGTGGGAAACTGTTTTAAGACTACGGAACAGATTTTAGAGCTGCAAACCATGAACTGGCTCAAATTGAGCCTACATTCGAGTTTCCCTTTTGGGAATCTCAGAGACGAAGTCTGCACAGTACGGAAACTACAGACTTTCTTCCTTCAAACAGCCAACTCCTTCACTGAGCCTCCTTCCCTTATTCATTCAGTCGCAAAACCCACCTTTCCCTCCTTAGTTCCAAGCTCTTCTCCTTTTTACTGTTGCCTAGCTACTAGATTAGCCTATAGAGGCAGCTGTCACAGGAGAGGGAGGGCTTCTCTCTGATGCTGCCCTGCTGGTGCTGGTGGAAATGTTAGGCACTTCCAGCCAGTTCAGAAAGCCCTGGGGATTTGGAGCTGGCAGGGGCCATATCTGATGCTTCCCCAGGAAAGAAGAGGTGCTAGCCAGCATCCCTCAAAAGCCCTAGTGGGAGGCAGACACTCTGCCCAGCAATAGATGTAAGAAGACCCTCAAGCCCTACCTGATGAACCCCAAAGTAATTGAGGGTAAGAGGTCCTAGGATTTAGTGTAGTGGGAGACATTTCCCCAATGGCTTTGATTCATCTTACTTGGAATTCCAAAGCAAAGCTACGCGGAAGATCTATGGTCATCACCTAGCAAATGAACATCACCTTGCAAACACCACTATGAATCCAGCACATTTCACACAACCCTAGTTAACAGGGGAAACATACCAATGGGCCATATGCATTTCAGATGATGGAAAAATATTCAACTGCAGCTCATGTAAAAGTGTTCATTAAACTGGGATGATATTTGCTTTTATGGGAAATTAGTTAGTTTCCCATCCCCAAGTAACATGCAGAATAGACAGACAGCAGGCTGTACACATCCCCATTTTCATCAGAAGACTCCTCAGTCTACTCTGAGAAGAACAGTCTACTCTCTTCCGAATGCAGAAAAAAATCCCCTACTGTCTTTCACAGGCCAGACATTCTCCTTCTTTTTCTTGTTCATTATCATTATGTTGATGGGGGGACTGTGACACTGAACCCTATATTCTTCATAGTTATATTATGATATAATTATGATGCATTTTGTACAAGATAAGTCACATGAGGTGTCACTGGAAAAGTTATGATTTGCTGAATATGATTATCCTAATTCTATGCAGGTATCATTTTTGTATCTGAAGTTATGAATATTGACTATGTAGCTGTATTTCAAATGTAGTTACATCTGGGCAACACCCACTGGATAAAATGCTTTCAGTCTAGATAGCTGGCAGGAAAGTCCCTATTCATGATAATAGGCCATTAGGAAAAACAATAGGCCTTAGAAGAAGCTTATCTCTCACCTGGTGAGTCTTCCTGGGAATGCTCCAGACAGCCTGTTGGCTGCTATGACTCTACACGGGCAAGTAACCAGGCCATGTGACTCTGGACTCCATCTTGGGATGTCGGTATTTTTCCACAAACTGGGCTGGGAACTGGTTTTGGAACAAAGAGTTCCCACCATATACTAGTTATATAAGGCAAGGAGTGACATCACCGAGATGCTCTTCACTCCCCACACAAGAGGACTCCTGGAAACACCTGAGGAACAAAGACTGAACTGGGAGAAGTGCTGGACCCAGGCTAAAGGGATTTCTAGCCTGTGTATGAAACACCTGGGGATTCCAAGCCGCAAGGCAAGCTTGTGCCTTAAAAACAACGAGGAGCCCTGTGGCACCTTAAAGACTAACAGATTTAATTGGGCATAAGCTTTTGTGGGTAAAAAACCCACTTCTTCCATGCATCTGAAGAAGTGGGTTTTTTACACACAAAAGCTTATGCCCAATTAAATCTGTTAGTCTTTAAGGTGCCATCGGACTCCTCGTTGTTTTTGTGGATACAGACTAATATGGCTACCCCTCTGATACCTTGTGCCTTAAGAAGCTACAAGTCTGCCTGTACCATCAGCTAGGGTGAGAATCTGCTAATTCATATCCAATCTATCTAGTATATTAAGCTTAGGTTGCATTTTTGTTTATTTACTAGGTAATCTGCTTTGATCTGTTTGCTATCCCTTATAATCACTTAAAATCTATCTTTTGTTGTTAATAAACTTATTTTATATTTTAATCCTAACCAGTGAGCTTTGACTGGAGTGCTTGGGGAAAATCTCTCCGTGGTTACCACAAGTGTGCATTGTTCTCTTCACACTGAGGGAGAGGCAGACCAGATATTAAACCCATATATGGGCCAGATTTGACCAGGGCAGGATGGTACTGCTCTGGGGTCCTAGCCTGGGAAGCTGGTAGTTAGAGAGCCTGTGTGTAACTGCAGCTGGGTGTGTCCCTACCTGTGTGAATGCTGGTGAAAGTGCAGGCTGCAGGGCTTTGTAGCTTGTCACAGCAGCACAGTGTGAGAGGGAGCCCAGACTGGTGGGTCAGAAGGCTCAGTGGTACCTCAGTTCCAGATGGCACCCTAGGGAAACCCACCACAGGGACTTTGTTTAATTCTTATTGGGTATGGAGGGAAAGCAACAGGAGAAACTTTTTTGGCTTTTCTTTATTGTCCCAGTTTCATTCTTAATTTACAAGTTAAAATATTCCCTTTGCAATGCAAATACATTATAGAAGCATCTGGGAGGGATATTTCCTGGACATATTAAAAAATAAATAAAAAGTAAAAAATGTACACTCTGGAGGTAAGGTAAAAAGAAAACGGCAGAAGGGGTTTTAGGTGGGGAACATGAGGGTGCACCACAGAACTCAGAATCACTCCCCATTTACTCCTTTCTCCCCAAGCATGGTTGCTCCCAGAGTTTCCCCCAATTACTCTAAAAGCTCAATCTAGTAGTATTATTAAATATATGAGAATAAACACAGGAACTTTACTAAACTGTAACCAGCCCAAGAGAGTGAGTTCGGCATCCAGTAGAATTAGCCAGCCCCATCTTTGACCTCTGACTACTAAGCATGAGCTTGTCCTAAGGTTTCTAAAGTGAGGAACTGCAGTTCAGCGGTTACTTTTCTCCTGCAATTACAAGTATGGGTAGGGAGCCCAATGTTCTCACTTTGGACTCTGTGGTGGTTCAGTCTGAACCCTGGTCTCTTCTAGACAGCTGCCCACCCCCGTTGCTTCTCTATTGTTTGGTTGAGGGAGGTGGAGCATTGATCTGCGGCCTAGCTGGGGAAGAAGGTGGTGGGGATTAGTTCTGGTCAGAAGACTAGACCTACTCTAGCTTTTCCTTTTTCCACCAGACCTTTCACCAGCCTCAACAAGCCCCTGGAAAATGGTCAGTCATGAAGAGTAAAATCACCTCAGGACTGGCCAGCTTCCCTCCATACCAGATTTCCTACATGTGTCCCTAGGGGTCCACAGCTTGTTTATATAGCTTGTTTATATTCAACAGCCATGATACAACCCAGAAGCCTGGAAGCATTTTTCTCCACTGTGATAGACAGGAACAAAGCCTTCTGGAGCAAGCAGTGGATAGAAAGTAAATAGGTTCTTGAGCTCTGGGAACACTAGTAGTGCTGCAGGCAGGGAAGCAGAGAACACAAAATAAATATAGTTAAAGAGTATAGAAAATATATTTATTTTTACTCCTTTAAGTTTTGTAAATCCAAAGAGGTGGTAAGGGCAATCTTAAATCCAGAAGGGCAGAAAACATCATCTATGCAGGCGACACACTTGACTGACAGGACAGGAGAACTGATATGGGATTCTGAGTGATCTTGTATACCAGTGAAGATTTACATCAGAGTTCAAGCCCCAAACTAGTATGAGCCAGCAAAAAAATTCACTGCCATCACCAGGAGTATCCAGACTAACATTTAATATATTTTTTACTTTGCTTTCAACAAATATATGTAATCTCTTATCAGTCCTGACAGAATTACACACTTGGTGCAAACATACCAGTACAGTCTGGACCATAGCAAGGAACATTCTACAAATTTGAGTAAACTTGAGAGAAGCATTTTTACCTAGGTTGAGTGCTAATTGTCACAAGTTACATCTCGCATGTACACCTGGTGTAAAATCCAGAGCCCTATAACACAATGCAATGCTGCACATAGAGCAGCTCAGTATGTAGTATTTTAGCTAAGCATGAAGTTTTTTTTTAAATGAATATTGCCTGGAAGGCACAACAAGAGAACCAGCACTGCACTAAATCAATATTCTGTCTTGCAAAACATATAACAGCACTGGGAAATAACACTTAATCTGAGCAAGACCTGGGTATGATGCATTCCTATCTCTATGGAATGCTCCCCAAGTAAAATGTTTACTTCCCTCTCCTTTCAATTTATACCCGAGACTATGGTCCAAAAATAATTAACTTGGAAAGCATTCATATATACAGGCTGTTTTATATGGTGGTATAATATTTTAAGTGAAAGCACAGTCATAGAAATTAAAGATGAAAAATAACTCAGAACATTTTGTCCAACGACTACCAGCATGGTCTCGTTCCCTACATTACATTTCCCAAACACTTGTGGCTCCTCCATGAACACTTGGAAAGGATTGTTACATAGGTTCTTATATTGCCCTGAGCACCATAGTATCTGAGCACCATTATGCTGCCAGGGCAGTGCAAACGGGCCTTAGAGTATAAAAGAGTCAGTATGTGTACACACAAACAAACACCTACCTTTCTTGAATTGAGATGACCAGAACTATACACATCCTGCAGAAACAGCCCAAAATTACAGTGGCTTTTTTCAATATGATATCACATTACCCACTCATGTTCAATTTGCTGTCTACTGTCACCCCCAGGTCTCTTTTGGGCATTCCTGTTTTACAAGTAAACACCTGTGTTTCAGATACTTTCCCCTGATGTATTAGCTTGTTGCTACTATAGACTATATAAGGCTGACAAGTGAGGCCAGAAAGAGGATGATTTCTTCAGCCCCTGAGCAATCAGAATTCATTTAAAGAGGTGCTATATTATTTTACTGATTTACATTATGCCGGGGGTGGGGGGGAAACAGTCATAAGGGGGAAAAGGAGTGAGTAGCAAAGCTGAAGGTGAGGAAATGAGTCAATACAGAGGAAAATCTAACATTCCTAGCTGTATCTCCCTCCAATGGAAAACTGAAAACTCTTGGATTTTCCTCTGACATTTTATTTTTCTTCATTGCACTATAGCATACATGTCCTAAAGGCATCCGCTTGAGAATCTGTTGTTTGGCTTGTGCCATTATTACAGGCCTAGTGTCTCGGATACATGATTGAGGCCTGACTCATAAGTAAGAACTACTATGAATTTAAACCACAGCCTTGTTTAATCCCCCTTTGCCCACACAGCCAGGAAATTGACTGGAATGTATTACCTTGTATGTTCTCCTTGATTTACTTGCATGTTCCTCTACTTGACATTATTTTATATTTCTTCATCACATTATAATATATCATGTGTTAAGAGCAGCCACGTCCTCAATTTTTTAGTTCTTTTTGCCTGGGCCATTATTATAGCTGTACAATAATATCCATTGTGTGATATAGGTCTGACTCAAATAATGACTTAGGTTACCGCCTTGTTTATTTCCACTACCTGTGTACCAAGGAAATAATTGTGTGGTAATTTATTTGGCATTTGTAACAGGACGGTAGGCTCTATGACCTGCATAGGAATGCAGGGCTTTTCTATTGACTCATGCTGTTAGCAAGAGCAAAAAGCTGCATGAAACCACTGAAGAAGTTTTTGACTCAGAGTAGTTGGTGTGACTTGTTCATTGCACCAGGATATAAGAAGTCTGTGTGCTTCTCTGATCAGATGGACACTCTGAGATGATCAGAAACAAGGACGCTCTGCAGAAAGTCATAGGAACAGCGAGGCTTCAAAGAAAGCTTAGGGTGAGGTTTATGAACTCTCAAGCGTCGTTGTAGGTGCATTGCTCCCAGGAGATGAGAAAGACAAGTTGGGTCATCTGAAAGAGCTCTGTGTAGCTCAAAAGCTTGTACCTTCCACCAACAGAAGTTGGTCCAATACTTTTTCTCTATATTTGTGTTACCAATTGTGGCGGACCGTGTACCCCAGCGCCCCTTTGTGGCAGGGGCAGGATGGGGTGCCGGCGCCTCACCACTCTCAAGTCCCAACGTCCGCCTCTCTGCGGGCGGTCAGTGACGGCCTCTTGGCCTTTCTCCCTACTATCACCCCTATCTGGTGCGGTAGCGCGACCTAGCGGTCGGAGTCTATATAAACCCCCTTACAGGCGGGGTAGCGCAGCCTAGCAGCCAGAGTCCACATAAACCCCCTTACAAGCAGGGTAGCCTGGCCTAACGGCCAGAGTCCATATAAACCCCCTTCCGAGTGGGGTAGCGCGGCCTAGTGGCCAAAGTCCATATACACCCCCTTATGAGCGGGGTAGTGCGGCCTAGCGGCCAGAGTCCATATAAGATCCCTCACGGTTCGCGGGTGAGGGGGACTCGGGCCCACCCTCTCCACCTAGCCCTGACCCAGGGCCCTGGTAGTGGCAAGCTCTCCTTGCCCCTCGCTTGGCGGGGATCCACCCACAACACACCGAGCATCAATGCAGCGCTAATGCTGTTTGTCTCTAGAGTTCGCCTGGGTCACTTCCTACTGTGAATACCAGTTCGTTTGAGGCGGGGGGGGTCCTCCGGTCTGTTCCTCCCCTGGGACATCCTCCGTCGGGATCTCGGGTAGTGCCTCGGCTTGACTGACTCCCGGATCCTGGCTCGCAAGCCCTCCCTCTGCAGGAGCTAGCAGTGTGCGTCCTTCTCTTCTGGCGGTCAGCCCAGAGTGATCTGATCTGCAGGCTTTTATATCTGTTCTCCAGTTGGAGCATGCCCAGCAGAGCTTCCAGGGCGTGGCTTCCTCCGCTAGGAAGGAAGGGTTAACCCCTGCTGTACCAGTGCGGGGCCACTCTGCCCCATCACACCAATATAGTAAAACTCCAGGCAGTGGGTAAAGTTTGCTCTGATACAGCACAAGATTACTTAGTACAGAGTGGGAACATTATCTTGCTTCCAATGTTATCAGTAGACCTGGTTGAAAATTTTTGAACTAAGTATTCTTTTTTAAAAAACTAACCCTTTTTTGAAAGAAAAAGAAAATTTCAGAAATCAGTTTTCATATTAACCTTTTTTCAATGAAAACTGAAACATTTTCATTTTTTGTCCTGCTCATTTCCTCATTTTCAGTGAGAAAATAGAAAAGGGGAAAAGGAGAATGGGGAAAGGAGAATGGTGATAGGAGAGGAAAAGCCCTGAAAACCAAAGTGTTAAAAAATTTTTTCTCTCTCTCTCTCTCACACACACTTCTTATTGAAAACCATGGAAAAAAAAAAAAAAAAAAAAAAAAAACACTTCCAAAATTTTGTGCTAACTCTCCTGATCATTTTTCAATCAGCTCCAATTTCAAGTACGTCTCCTTTCCCCCATTACATTTCTACAAATGAAAAATAGTGAGGTCTTTTCTGTTCATGTAATATGGGTTCCATACACAGGTGCCTACTCCATGGGTGCTCCAGGGCTGGAGCACCCATCAGCAGCCCCCCCGATCAGCTTCTCCCCCTCCCTCCCAGCACCTCCCACCTGCTGTGATCAGCTGTTCAGCGGTATGCAGGAGGCACTGGGGAAGAGGGGGAGGAGCGGGGACAAGAAGAGGTGGGGAGGGGTGGAACAGGGTGGGGTGGGAAGAGGCAGGGGAAGGAGTAAAGGGGGGTGGGCTGGGGCAAAGCAGGGGTCGAGCACTCCTTTGGGGAACTGGGGAAGTCGGTGCCTCTTGTTCCATAAAAAAAGTGAAGAGGTATTTCACCAGCAGTGTCAAAATTGTTATATGTGTGGGAAAGAGGAACGTTTCCAAAAGAGGCGCTGCTCACAAGGCCCAGGAGTGTCTGGCTAAGCCTAGCTGCAGCAGCGTGGGTATCTCCACACTAAGTAGTTATGCATCATGCCATCACAAACTGGCCAGAAGAACATGTCTAATTTGTCAAATATAAGAGACACACACCCGTATTCTGGAATAAGGGAGCTAGTGCATTGGATGATTCTGATATTCCAGAATCATCCAATGTAAGGATGATCTGAAGAGAAAGCATTTGTTCCTGACATAAATGAGACTGCTGGGAGTGCTGGCAAGACAGAGGACCAGGAGAGTGCTGCTAATATGGAGGAATGGGAGGGAGCCATAAAGCGGTGGCTAGAAGGTGGAATGATGGACTGAACCTTTGCCCCCCAGTAGCTGTCTAGGATTGGCTTGTGGGATTGTCACATCCAAGCTGTGAAAAAATCCTAATGCTTAGAAATTCAGGACAATAACATGCTATCTGGACAAGCAAAAACGTCAGGTAACCTGGACAGGATGGTTGAGTGCCACTAAGCATAGCAACACTGGAGCATCAAAGGAGGAGGGCAGCCAGAGAGGCTGAATGGGCATAGAAGAAAAAGGGTAGGAAAAGAAGAAGGGGCTGAGCTTAGCAGAACAATAGAAATTAGCTGCCAGTTATGGATGAGAGGGGACAGGCCTACCTCCTGTCAGCCACATAAGAACGCCTTGGGAGATGGGAGTGGGACCTGGGAGAAGTACACTGTGGAGCACACCTGAGACTCAGCCTCAGTTTGAATGTCTGTTATTGATCTAATCAGAGGTGTATAATGAATAAAGAGGAAGAAAGACTGAGTCTGGGGTTTTCAGCTACAGGCCAGTGGTTCAAAGGCAGCTCTCTTTGCCAGGGAGGCAAGTAGTTTTCTGGGCTGTGCAGTGACTTTTAGGGCCTGGCAAACTTGACAGTAGCTGCTGCAAGACACAGTTTGGTTGGATTGTAAGAGAGAATAAAGGCCACAGTCAGATATAGTTCAAGGATACACATTTTTGCCAAAAAGGGATAATTTGCCATTCAAGCTAAGTGAATGGCAATTTGCTTATTTGCTGCTACTGCAAACCAAACGTTGATTGATTTTAGGAGGAGGAGGACTTCTGTCTAATACTTTGCTATTGTAATTCCAAACATAGTGGGGAGACAGTGCCACAAGGACATAACCTGTAGTACAGTGAGGCACATTGCTGTGCTGCCCCATGAGCACTCCAGGGAAGGATTGGAGCCACAGAATTATTGTGGTTTTTCCACACAGCACAACATGTTACAAATGTATGTGATCTCCTACATTTCCATTCCTTTCAATATTGTGTTCTTTGAACCTTTGCCTGATACTAAATTCAAATAGCTTGTGTTACTAGCACCAAGCCTCTCTACTGCCCTCAATCTTAATTCCTCCACTTTCAAAATAAAAAATGAAGCAGGTCATACTCACCATCATGTACTGTGACTTACAGTTCTTTACTTTATTTCCCATACTAATTTTATTAGTATTTATATGCAGTAATACATTTTTTTTCATTATTTTTACCCACACTTTGATACAGAACATGTCCATCTCATTTCTAAGCATCCGGGTTGGAAGTACATGCTTTGAATTAAGTGAAAGTTCCACCTTTCTCTTCCGACCTAGTTTAAAGCCTGCCTAAGCCCTTGCAGTCTGAAAAACAGGGGGGGGGGGAGGATGTAGTCTTCATGATTTCTATAGGCGTCTTTAATTTTCAGATTCCAGTCATGTCACATTAAAATAAAAAGACAGGAAAATTACTATCATCTATGATTCTTTTAATCTTTTTACTCTGGCATGACAGCAAACTCAAAGACACTACGTGGACCTGCAGAAGACAGTATGAGGAGAGTTACTGAGGCATTGGTTCAAGTTGTGCTATTTAGCTCTTTCTTTTTCTGTTGCCTGAGTTATTAAAAAGATAGAAATTCAATGGCTCCCTCACATACTCCCCCACAGCAAAAACCTCCCATTCTACAGTAGCTGTAAAAATTAAGAAGATTCAGAAAATAATCTGGGACAGAACACATTCTCTGTATCAAACCCATACACATGGGCCATCCTTTTCAGGAAAGAACAATAAATGTGCTTTCCGCAAGACAAACTCAGTGGTAGAATTTAAATCCCCCTCTCTATACTGTTTTACATCCAGGGTCCAGTGTGATTTCTTTCATTTACAAAGAAAAATATTCTAGACCTTTTTGGGGGAGGTGAGAGGGAGGAATGGAATGTTTAAGAACTTGGTATTGGGAATATGTAGCTTTTAGTAAATGGCAAGGTGTGAAAGGCATCTGGGGACTATGAAGTACGATCTAGTTACCACTACTTACTTACCAACTTAAAATTGCTCTCTTCCCAAAGACAGGTGGCATCCCTTCCAGCCAAAGGGAGAACCAATAAATATCACGGCTGTGCTAGCCGGACATGATTCAAAGACAACTATATGGCCATCGCAAATGCAATGGTTCTAATGGAAACACAGTAGACACTATTAACAAAGTCATCTGCTGCACAATGATTGTTTACCATTCTTCCATTTTCAGAGGCCCAAATGAAGACATGACTGCTCTCTCTGCTAACTGAGTGGATAAAAAAAAGTTTAAAATTATTCATGACTGTTTTACACTTTATTTTGTTTTAGCTATGGAGATTATCCTTTTATCTCTCAAATCCTTTGCAATCATTTCCATTAATGCAGTGATAGCTCCCGGAGAGTGCAGAGATCATCAATCACACACTCCCCTGCTGCTTCACTCAACTAACACACTACTCATGTCCTAGTCACTGTCTGTGCTTTTAACCATTAGAAAATCTGTAGACTTGATCATCTCTCCTTCCCAGGAGTTAGTATTGATATGATAAAGAACCTGATACATTTGGCTGATGAACTTAAGACCTTCAAAACCACTTTTGGCATATTTGAATATTGGTTTTTTTTGTTTGTTTTTTTCCAAAATGGGAATAATACAAAGGAAAAGGCAAAACATTTAAGTGAAAATAAAGGGTACTATTTTTCTTGCATTGGTTCATAGCTTTTAAAAGAATGATCAGCGTTCAGCTAATAATCATGTTTGTCAGCACAAGTTACCTACGGGTACAGGCCTTCCACAGCCTAAAATACAAAACCTGTATGTATTGTCAATACAAAGAAATGAGATCCTGCCAGGACTATGATTTTCACATTAAAGGGACTTTTTCAAATCATATTTGTCCCAAGACTATGATTTTGTAAAAGCAATCTTTCCAGAATCTAAGACCAACAGAAAGGTTTTTATGACTTTTTTTTTCCCAAATTCCAGTAGAAATATAAAATTGTTAGATTTTCTGTTATAGAACTAACTCATGCAGCATAAGGCTAAAGTGGTCAAATCAATAAATATCGCTATTATGTTTTACAATACAAGGCTTAACGATGAAATAATTACTTACTCCTCAAACTGGTATAGACATTTCACCTTATTATCCAGAGCCCAATAGTAAAATAAAAGGAAAAACAAAGACATAGCTATTGTAGGTCTAACCAGGTACAGTCAATAAAGGGCTAGATTTCTGCCATCTTTACAGATGCTGAGCAGAATCTTATTCCTTGATCTTGCAAACATGTACGCACATGCTTAACTTTAAGTATTTGAGCAGTCTCTCTGATGTCAATGGGACTAGCCATGTGCTTAAAGTTGAACATCTGTTAGTTTTTGTGGGATTGGGATTTGACTGCTCAAACCATCCCATAGATTTACAAGAAAAAAAAAAAACTACATGGAAGAAAACATGTATGAGATACATTATAGATGGTGTTACTTGGGACTAGGACTCCATAGTAAAATATTTGGGTTGTATTTCTCTTTGTGTAGTCAAATGACTGAGAAATGCTTTATCTGCCTGTTCTAAAATTTACCTTCTATTAAAAAAAAAAGATTTTTTAAAAATGAAAGCTTGTTAAAAATTAGTTAGGATTTTTCTTAACAGCTATTTGTGAACTGGCTAGTTGCTTAGCGTTACTTTTTGTTAAACTGGAGTGAATCAGGCTAAAAGTATTTTGAGATAAATTTATTAAAAATTCAAACTGCAATATTATAAATACCATTGCTTTTACATAAACTATTTTGTCTCCAATTCCATTTTAATGAAAATATTTTTTGGAGACTGGATATTATTTTTATTGCAAATCATTTATCATAATAAGCCAAAATATTACAGATGTACACATATATTATTACCCAGTATGAAATGGTTTTGACAATGTACTATTTTAATAACTATTCTGTTAAACATTCCCATCCTTTTTAGTATTTAACTATAGCTTATATACATAAAAAAAAAGTCAAACAATTGAAAACTGACAGCTGTATGAATTCATTTGTAATTGTGTAAATTTAGCAATTACTGACATGCAGTTTTCAGGTTATATCACAGTCTTGAAAACTTTTTAATCCCACCTCAAGCCAGGGCCGCCCAGAGGATTCAGGGGGCCTGGGGCAAAGCAATTTTGGGGGCCCCTTCCATAAAAAAAAGTTGCAATACTATAGAATACTATATTCTCGTGGGGGCCCCTGTGGGGCCCGGGGCAAATTACCCCCCTTGCCCCCCCCCCCCCCCCCCCCGGGCAGCCCTGCCTCAAGCCCCTTTAAAGAAAATCAAAAATACTTTTTTCGAACACTCAGAGGACTTTAAATTTGCAAACAGATCTTCACTTATGTCTCTATTTAGCAAAGCACTTACCGGTAGAGTTCGTCAGGAATTTTTCAACTAAACGTTTTTTCATTGAAACCAAAACTTTTCATGGAAATGTATCAAAACTATCAGGTCCAGGATGGCATTTCTGGTCAAAACTAAAGATACCCACCCTCATCCTAATATAGCTAATCGCCTAGTAGTTAGGGTACTTTGCTGGGACATGGGAAACCCAGATGATTTCCTCAATCACCAGTTTATTGGCTATTTTACAGGGGTCTCTCTCTGAGAAAAATTTCAAAAGGTCTTTATTTTTGAAATCTCCAATTTTCATAGAACAAGAAAACCATTTCTCACCCAGCTCTAATTAGGGGGTGAAATTCAATAATCAGTGTGAAACCAGAGATCCAACTAGATGATCATAATGATCCCTGCTGTATGCAGTGTTGTTGTAGCCATGTTGGACCCAGAATTATAGAGAGATAAGGAGGGTGAGGTAATATCTTTTATTGGACTGACTTATACTGATGAGAGAGACAAGATTTTAAACATACACAGAGCTCTTCTCTTGTCTCTTTAATGATCCAGTCTCACTTTAAAATCTATTAATGAAGCACATGTTTAACTTTAGGCATGTTTTTAGGTCCTTTGCTAAATAAGAATGTGCTTAAGCACATCGTAAATGGTTTGCCAAACTGAGGCTCTACAGCTGGAGAAGTAGGCGTGTAAAAGGTGGTTTTAAGTCACCTTTGTACTTCCCTAATTCTGGGATGTTCAAACTTCTGTTGACTAGCTATGGCCCTAAGGGGTGCATGGGAAACCAGCAGAATAATCAGGCACCAAGAATCCAGCTCCTGACTTCATGCTCCATGCTATAATCTCTACATAAAATGAAAAATCCATCTGCTTTGCAACTGACTGCAGCAGAGGAAACAAAGGATGACTTTCCTTTCCATGCCTTTAGCTTCGAAGTACAACATTTAACTCCCACTTCCACATCATTCTGATAAATATCCTCAGTGTGTTACTTATGCTAAGGACCACAATGCGCCATGGTATATTTTTAAGCCTGGCTCATATGAAAGAATTGGGAGATTACAGTCATCACATAATGATGAAGAGATCCATTGTGTTACTATTTTCTCTTTTACCTTAGTCTTTGTTATACGAATGCCACTGTCTGTTAAGATCATTTATTTTTTCCAGATTTTACTGTGATTTTTTTAATCATGAGAATCTGAATCTATTAGGCGGCTGAGAATTTATTAAACATTAAAATCCAATGAAAATTCATTCCCATTGCAAAGACTGGAATCAGAAGAGAAATGGCATAGTGTATATTTTTGCTCAAGACAATGTTAAGATAGTAACAAGAATAGGCAGTAATAGAGCAACATTTAATCATAATACTGGGAAAGATTAGTGCAGGGGAGGAAATAGTTCAAAACGAACCTTTGTGAAAACAATACAATAGCAATTTTACATCTTAAATCTTGGGTGCAGTGGTACTTATGATGTATTGACTTCTGAAGAATAAAAATCCTCCTCTAAGCGTTGCTTAAGAACGTTATATTCCCAGTATCACTTTTGCTACTTAATTGTCCCTCATAGTTGAACCTAAGTTTTATAAAGAGTTGTGCGGCTCACTAAAAGATAGGAGTTTAAAATGCTCTGCTGGCATAACTTTACAAAGTTGATCACATTTATCTCAAAGCAAAATATTTAAATACAAGATTATTAAAGCTGTGTAAAAATATAATGTTAAAAGAAATCATATTCTGACATCACATGTTCTACATGTAAAAAAGAATGTTCACTTTAACATCATCATTTGTATTAATGAGGTAGAATAGAATATGGCAAAATAAAAAACCCGGTAAATATAACCTCTTGCGGTGTGGGATAAGAAATAATGAAGAATGTTTATGAAAATATAGCGAAATAACGTGTACTGTGACAGTATAAAAGAAATCACAGAATAACAATCATGTTCTAATAGTCAAAGAAGGGAGAATTCTGTGCTGATTTACTGTATGCACATTGGAAAAAATAACCCCAACTATACATACAATATGATGGGAGCTAATTTAGCTATAACAAGTCAGGAAAAAGATCTTGGAGTCATCGTGGATAGTTCTCTGAAAATGTCCACGCAGTGTGCAGAGGTGGTCAAAAAAGCAAACAGGATGTTAGGAATCATTAAAAAGGGGATAGAGAATAAGACTGAGAATACATTATTGCCCTTATATAAATCGATGGTACGCCCTCATCTCGAATACTGCGTACAGATGTGGTCTCCTCATCTCAAAAAAGATATACTGGCACTAGAAAAGGTTCAGAAAAGGGCAACTAAAATGATTAAGGGTTTGGAACGGGTCCCATATGAGGAGAGATTAAAGAGGCTAGGACTCTTCAGCTTGGAAAAGAGGAGACTAAGGGGGGATATGATAGAGGTATATAAAATCATGAGTGATGTGGAGAAAGTGGATAAGGAAAAGTTATTTACTTATTCCCATAATACAAGAACTAGGGGTCATCAAATGAAATTAATAGGCAGCAGGTTTAAAACAAATAAAAGGAAGTTCTTCTTCACACAGCGCACAGTCAACTTGTGGAACTCCTTACCTGAGGAGGTTGTGAAGGCTAGGACTATAACAGAGTTTAAAAGAGAACTGGATAAATTCATGGTGGTTAAGTCCATTAATGGCTATTAGCCAGGACAGGTAAGGAATGGTGTCCCTAGCCTCTGTCTGTCAGAGGGTGGAGATGGATGGCAGGAGAGAGATCACTTGATCATTGCCTGTTACGTTCACTCCCTCTGGAGCACCTGGCATTGGCCACTGTCGGTAGACAGGATACTGGGCTAGATGGACCTTTGGTCTGACCCGGTACGGCCTTTCTTATGTTCTTATGTATGATAAATATGACATGACAGAAGACCATCCACTAACCAAATCTTTACATACTTATGTCAGTAACTCTCTTTCAGAGTATTTGATAGAGCCGAACCCAGGCTTTTTTCCCCAACTTTTTTTTTCTGATGCCCACCATGAATGTATTATCTGAGAACCAATGTCCCAAGTCCCATATCCCATAAGAAGTTACCTTCCATGTTTAGCCATAGTTGGTGTCTAGTTTCAAAATGCCAAGATTCTGCTCCAATTGTCTATTGATAATAACTTGTGTCTATTAGACGGCACCTGGCCAAAGAGGACTGAAGATTAATTGCTATGTGCCTTTCCTTGGGTTTTTGCACCATATTACTACCTTAATACTCTATTTTTACAAAATAAGTGCAAAATAAGTGCAAAGAGACAGAAGAATATGTTAATGTTACCTATATAGTTCCCTTTTTCAAAGCCTTCCTGGCCCTGCCATTTTTATACTATTGTGTTTTGGTCTCCCTGAAAAGATATAGGTATCAACATTGATCATTGCTGTAGATGAAGGCAGTGGCCTATGTTGCATCTGATTCAATTCAACAACTGAATGCTTTCATAATGAGGAAAATGCAACAAATTTCTTCCTAAATTAAGAAAGCAAAGCAAAGCAAACACCACACATTTACTTTAAATCTCCTCTATGGATTTTATTTGAAGTGTAAATATGGCTAAAATATTACTACTGAGTGTTGGCCAAGTCATTTGTGAGCCTATAAACTTTGATTGATGGATACTAGGGAAGAAGGACTGAAAGATCTCGTACCTGACGATGATGTACTGAGTGACTCATGATGGTTTACGAGGATGTTTAAAGCCTTAACAGCACTGCTTGTTTCTATGTAAGAGCTGATTTTATTACTTGGACCAAAGGCCACTGACATTTTGATTCCATAAAACATACATATATCTATCAGAGCAGGTTTATTTTTCAGAATATGAAAAGTCACAATTAAGCCTGTGGGCAAACATTGTTGAACTGAAATAAAAACATTTCTATGAGAAAAATGATGTGATTATGGTAGAAAGGAGAAATGTAAAAGATGTCAGAGGTGTATAGCATCTATTAACTGGTCTACAGTACATACTGTACTCCAGTCACTTTAAAAAGTATGGTGGATATCTGACATCCACTGTCCCATGTGACATGGAATCCATCAAATCCATCTATAGAAGGCATGTTCAAATATCCATTTAAAATTGCAAACACAGGCTCAAATGCAGCTGTGGGCACCTGCTTTTAGAACAATGGCCAATACTGTTGAATGGGCAGGATGAAGGAGGTTTAAATATATCTCTCTATATGCTTTATTTTCTCAACAAAATACACTTAAAATCTATCTCTCTGTTGTACTGGAACCACTTTTAGATCACAAAGAGAGTTTCCTGGGTTTCCCAGGGCTCTTTAAAATCCTGCATGTTGGAGTTCCTTATGCTTGAAGTGAAATCACTTGGCTAGTGAGAGGTACAATTTGAAAGTGCTGGAGGTACCACTAGGGTAGTGTGAGATACCAATAAAAATGTTTGAAGTTTCAGGGCTTTGCACATCATATGATTTTCACAAAAATTGATTTTCCACTCGACATGATTCTAATTTAAAGTGATACGTTCAGATATATACATCTGCTGACATGAAAACTGATGCATGTATATTTTGATGCAAAAAATATGAAATGTTGTAGGCACAATCCCACAGAAAATGAAAGTGCAAAGGTTTCCATGAAAAGCACACCACACATTTTTACATGCATGAAGTCCATGCCTCACTTCTGGACACAAAAATGTCTTTGCACGGAGACAGAGTTCAGGATCCATCACACCTGTGTACTACCAGTATTGCTATATGGGCCAGGAACCTGGACGCTCCTACACACAGACTTGGAATGGCTAGACATATTCCAGATGTGACATCAGTTCCAAATCCTGAGCATAAAGTTCTTTGACTTTGTGCAAAATGTTACAAGCTCGCAAAGATCTGGCTTTCCTTCAGTCATTCACTATATTCAAAAACTGCATTGTCTGGTTGTCAGCCATGTCACTTGGATGGACAAAAATATCCCAGTACAACATGCTCTCAAGCTCTCCACCAACACATAAAAGGGTACATGCCCTGACCCTACCTGGTGCCGCCACCCCACATATCCATGCATTTGCAGGATTGAGCCAAATCTGGGCTCTTCATTGTATGATGCCTGCTGCGTCACCAACAAACATGGTCACTGTGACTGGAGGAACAGTCCTTAGTAGGACCACAAGTGTTTGATTTGAGGTATCTGTCAACCTGCCGAGGCTCAAATGTGGGTGCTTTGCATGACAAAGACACAAAATGAAGCACATAAAAAAGTTATTCATACAAGAAACTTGTGCAATCCATTCCTTCACTGTGAATAACTTTTTCTATAAACCTCAGTTTCATGATTTGATATTTCAGACAGTTTTCAACACGGAAAGTGAGGAGACATCAAATTTCTGTCAAAAGTAGGTGATTTTGGGAATTAAACAAATGGCATCCCTCAAAATGAGGGACATTGGAAAGAGATCTAGAGGCAACCCTTTCATGTATTGGTATTCTGTGTGGCTTTCCAAATAGGGTGACATTATTCTCAAATCTGGATGAAGTGTGCAATGGATGAGGATAGCAGGTACACACGGTTAAGTCCTGTGGCCACTGCACTTGTCTGTGGTTTGGAATACACTTACAGCTACTCCGTGCTGTTTTTCTTACAGTTGTTAAGACCTCTGGATCCACATAATTATACTACCCTTCATACTGACCTATGGACAGCCCAGAGATCCCATCCATGAAATACATAGATTGAAAGGGTGCCTTGCAAAACTACTCCTCCCACATCACATTAAATATTTAGTTTACATGATGCAGAGAGCCAGACCAGAAAATCCTTAACGTAAGTGACGTTCATCCAGAATGAACATTCCGTCATAACAGTGGATAGCAGCAGGCATCTTAAATCTCCCTATAGTAAGCCAGCAATAGAAAAATTTGTTGCCAGCCCGCACGTTGGCATATTCTTTTTTCAATCTACTGCACCCTTAACACAACCATGATAGGCAAATATACACACATCTTTCCCAAAATAATTGTACCCCTATGGATTCATTTTTGAAATGTATTAGAAGTCAATCATGACTGGCTTCTGCAGGAATCATGCTGCTAAAATCTTATACAATATTTTGAAAACATATCCCTCACAGTCTTTGCAAATTGGCTTACTTCCCTTTTTTTGGGAAGTAATCTCAACACCATATCTAAGTGCTATGGCAATCATTAATAGTTATCAGGTTATGTGAACAGATTATATAGAAACAAGTGTCCCCATAAATGTGTGTACAGTGGAGTCCATGATTTAGTTTTCAATTCCACAAGTTGTGTTCCCTCATTCCCATGAGATCCACTGATCACTCAGGATTGTGTTTTGGGGCAATTGCGCCATTTTTGCACTGACTCATTATTTTGTAAGTGCCAACAAGCAGCCCATTCTGTATTACATGCCTGCAGGTCCCTGCATTCTGTTTTTAATGCTGGCATAGGCGGCGAGTTATATGGGCCCACGGTGCCCGTGCTCCACCAATATTCAGGAATGTGGGCCTGGCTTCACCAATGTTTGGGCTTATATTTTCAGAGCCGTCCCATCCATAGGATGGACCGGGACAACAGCCCCATGCTTCAGGGGGATGTGGGGTCCAAGGCAAACTGGGGAGCTAGTGCGGAACCTGGCACTGGCAGCAGCAAGCAACACGGACCCAGCCTGCCCTGCTCCATTCTTTCTTGCCTGTTGCTGCCCCTGTTCCGCCCTGCCTTTCCCCACTCTACCTCTTCCCCCAAGCCCCTGCTCTGCCTCCTCCCGCCCCTGCTCTGTCCCACTGCCTCCCGCCCCTGCGCTACCCCCACCCGCTCCCATTCCAATCCTTCCACCAAGCCCCCACCCTGCCTCTTTCCAGATTCTGACTCCTCCCCTGAGTGATCTGGGAGCCAGCAGGGCAGGGCAGAGCAGGCTGGGACCGGGTCACTCGCTGCCGCCGGTGCCAGGCCACCCACTCACCACCCAGGCCACCCTGGACCCTGCATCCCCCTGAAGCATGGGGCCCCCCAAATCGCAGGGGCAGTTGCCCTGGTCCATCCTATGAATGGGATGGCTCAGCTTGGACCCATTCTGGGCACCACCAAAAATTATACAAACCTGGCGCCTATGAAGTCTGGCCAAAGCTAGCTTGTTTTGATATCACTCGTGCTCAGCGGGCAGTCTAGTCAGGATGGTTGATGGCGCCCTTGAGTGTCATAGCTCCCACAGTGCTCAAGGTTGCAATGTATTAGCCTGAACACAAATATGAACTTAAAAGTGTACACAAAGTATTTATTTAGATAATACATGCATTTATCCATTTCCTAGAAGTATTTAAGTACGGTAACTGACATACATGCTGCACAGTCAGACTCACTGATGCACTTAGTATTTTCTTGTTATGAAAAATTAGACTTGATTTATTTTTATAAAAATATGAACAAGGAGACAATTTTTCTTAGAAGGATGAAATATTCAAAAACAAACTTTTGTTTCTCTTAGATACATAAAGGTTTTTAAAGCATCAGTTTACGTAACCACTTCCCCTAGATATCTAGTCCTTAAAACATCCATTTTAAATCACTTCTGGTTGTGAGTTGCTGATCCTTGAAATATCCTTGTTTCAATGTCACAGGCTAGGTGTCCATTTGCCTTTCTTTACAAAAGAAAAAAAAGTAAGTAAGTAATGCTGTGGCTTTTGAGATATAGCAACGTGACGCAAAGTGACAAATAGGACAATATGTCACAATGAAATATGCTATATTACAGCATAATGCAATGCTGATACCTAAAGAATCTATAATATGAATCTTATAAGAAAAACCTTACTGCTGTACTTGAGTCCAGGGATTTTTCTGATAGATTAAAAGGCTACTGTTACAATCCAGCCAACTTTAACAAGGATAATCATTTATTTATAGTTTATACATGGTCATGTATTTTTGATGTATTCTTTTTACAATGATGTCTGAGTCAGGATTTGTGTGTGTTTATAAATAGACTTTTTTAATATTAGCTCACTCCTCTTGCCTGATGGTATCACTCAATGATATCACAATGTAGTGTTGTGTTTCCCATTTCAACACAATGGAAAGGACTGTGGCTTCAGGAGCAATGAACTGTTTCATCAGGAGCTACAGGCTTATTAAAAAAAAACAGAGGCCCTGATTCTTGAGTCTGTCCATGTTCCACTTGGCATACCTCCACTGAGATGAAAGTGAAAGGAGGCATAAAACAGCCCTGGGAGAGGGCTGCAGCGGGGAAAAGCCAGGCTGTTTGGGGGAAGTAGACACAGGTGGGGCCACGTCCCAATCAGGCCACAGCTGGCCCTATAAGAGGGTTGAAGGCCAGAGGCTAAGAAAAACACACACTCTCTAGCTTACTTGAGAGAGAAGGACATGGCTGCCTGGGAAGCTGAGAAGGGTATCTAGGGTGGAGCGGTCCTGGGGGAGGGCAGAGGGAGCTGGGGAGCTCCGGCCTAGCAAAGCCCCAGGCTGCAGGCCAAGTTAAGGGCCCACAAAGGTACTGGGGCTGCAGAGGGGCAGCCCAGATATAGGCAGAGGCAACCCCCATTGCTGATGAGGAGTGGTTTATAGACTGCAGTCCGCCCCAGGGAGCAGGGGCTAGATGATGACTGGCAGTAGCCACTGAGGCAAAGTGGGGATAGAGGGTTGGGGATTCCCCTGGGTGGGAAGACCCAGATTGTGGGTTACTGCTGGGGACAGAACCCCAGCGTCAAAGGGCATTGGGGTCCAGGAGGGACATGGGGCCCAGCAGCAGGATAGACACCGGTCTGCAGAGGGCGCTCCGGGCTGGAAGAGCTAATTCCCAGGACGACCAGCAGGAGAGTCATCACTTCACTACAAGTGGTGGAGAATGCGGGCATAAGCAGTCCGCCCCTGATACAAGGGGCAAGGGCAAGGACTGTGGGACTTTTGGACAGATCCGAGAGATGTGCAGAACCAAAAGTGGAGACAGAAAGATGGACTGGTGTTGGAGAGCCTGTGTGGCCCGGCTCGCCGAGCAGCAAATGAGACTGTTTCAGGTGCTACGGGAGAGGGTACATGGACCTCAGTGGGAGCCAGACACCTGGGGCAGGAGGCTGGTGCCAAGGCAGAAGAACTGTTGGGCCTCTGGGGAACCAGGGCACAGGAAGAGGGAATGTCCCTACGGGACTCGCAGGGCCCAGGCTAGCCCTGAAGGAAGGGCTATGCCAGAGACAAACTGTGGAAGGGACAAAGTGCCCCCCTGTGAAGTCAGCGGGGGGGCTCCAAACTTGTTGGGCCTGTGGGGAGCCTGGGCACAGGAAGAGGGAATGCCCCTATAGAACTCACAGGGCCCGGGCTAGCCCAGAGGTGGCCAAAGGAAGGCACTGGATGTGCTTCCTGTGCCAGAAGGGGGGCCATGTCCAATGGCCGTGCCCCCAGAGAAGGAGGGGGAGGCCGGAGGATCGGGCTGAGTCTGAAACTGCCCCGAAGCAGGGGTTAGTGAGGACCAGGACCCTAGAAAGGAGATTGTGTGGGGCAGAGAGACCCCAGACAAAACAGGGGACCCACGCGGGAGCTGAGAGGGCTACGGTGGGGACCCAGACTGTATTAGAAGGAAGCAGGTGGCTCCATATAGTGGAGAACCTGCGGCAAGAGAGGAATTCCCTGCGGGCCCAGCTGCGAGGGAAGCTGGGGCGATAGGGAGTCCCCCCCCGTGAGTATTCTTAAGGGGGAGGGCATGTAGTGGGGTGGTCACCCCGCTCCTGCCCTGAAGGGCATAAAACAGCCCTGGGAGAGGGCTGCAGTGGGGAAAAGCCAGGCTGATTGGGGGAAGCAGCCACAGGTGGGGCCACGCCCCAATCAGGCCACAGCTGGCCCTATAAGAGGGCTGAGCACCAGAGGCTAAGAAAAACACACACACACTCTCTAGCTTACTTGAGAGAGAAAGACATGGCTGCCTGGGAAGCTGAAAAGGGTATCTAGGGTGGAGCAGTCCTGGGGAAGGGCAGAGGGAGCCGGGGAGCTCCGGCCTAGCAAAGCCCTAGGCTGCAGGCCAAGTTAAGGGCCGCAAAGGTACTGGGGCTGCCCAGATATAGGCAGAGGTAGCTGGTCCAACCCCCATTGTCGATGAGGAGTGGTTTATAGACTGCAGTCCGCCCCAGTGAGTGGGGGCTAGATGACGACTGGCAGTAGCCACTGAGGCAAGGTGGGGAGAGAGGGTTGGGGGTTCCCCTGGTTGGGAAGACCCAGATTGTGGGTTACTGCTGGGAGCAGAACCCCAGCATAAAAGGGCACCGGGGTCTGGGAGGGACATGGGGGCCAGCAGCAGGCGAGACACCTGCAGAGGGCGCTCTGGGCTGGAGGAGCTAATTCCCAGGATGACCAGTGGGAGGCACTGCGCCGGTGAGTCATCTCTTCACTACAGAGGCTTTAAGACATTATTGCATTGCTATTATTGTTGGGCTATCTAGGGTCTAATCTGGACACCAGGACAGGTTAGAGCAGTTTCAAGGCTCCTCTAAATTGCATTCAGCTTCTGCTACTGCAAAGGGTCATTGTGACAACCGAGAATAGCTAGAACATAGTGGTGCTCTGGTCTCAGCCCTTTTTCCCAGTCAGGTTACCACTACATTTCCCACACTGAGGGCTGTGAGAAGATGTAGGTATAGTATCATCCTCTGCACTCTGTGCCTCTGGAGGAACATTAGAGTGTCTCCTGAGGGCTGAATCCAGTTGGTTCATGGCCTCCTTATAGAACCAGAACAGCTTAATTGAGGACATATACTGTACCTATGAATCACGCCCATATTTTTAGTACAAATGGCAGGCAATCAGAAATGAGAGGAAGCAGGCCCGTGGACAGGGGGTGGGCAAAGGGGGCAATTGCCCAGGGGCCTGGGTGATTTAAAAGGGCCCAGGGCTCCCGGCCACTGCCGCCACTACTACAGCAGCGGCGGCAGCAGCCGGGAGCCCCGGGCCCTTTTAAATCGTCTGGGTGGACCACAGGGCTCCTAGGCGAGTGCGGGGTGGCGACCGATCCAGGCCCTGTGCTTTGGGGGGCCCTGAGGGCTGGCGTGATTGGCCAGCGTGGTTGTTCCCAGAAGTGATGGGTCGGTCCTGGAAGTGACGGGTCGGTCCTGGAAGTGACAGATATGTGACTTCCGTCCTGGGCCCCGCACTCCCTTGGAGCCCAGAATTGCTGTCGGCGGGCCTGAAAGGAAGTGTATAAAGCTTTAAGAGTTTTATTTAAATATTACTTTGGGGGAAAGTTTTCTCAAGTGTTTCAAATGCAATATATCACAGCTATCATAGAGTATATCTATCCATACATAAATGCTAAATTAAGAGAATGGTCAAGTTATACGGTTAAGAAATCAAAAATCAGTTAATGCCAAAGTTAAAATTGCATGTGTCACCTTAAACCTGCCCTTTGTTTGTATTACAGTAAAGTCCTTAATTATGTGATCATACATTTTTTCCTTTTGCTCTCCTATGTCCCCTCTTCCCATTTTTTCCCCCTCCCCCCCTCCTTTTTATCCTTCCTTTGTCCAGAAAATGCCTCTGGTTCAGAGCTCCAACTTGTATGATTTTAAAATCAAGAGTGTTTTACAGATAGAAAATATATAAAAAATTCACAACTGTACTAAGAATATGGAATTCATCTGCACACAAGGATTCCCAAATTACCCATGATGAAGTCACCCGTATCTCATCAAGATAAATTCCAATACACTTATGATAAATTCCCTGCACACTGGAAAAGAATACATAAGAGCTGAACTCTTCTCTGACATTTATCTTCGCTTGTGAGGAGGGATAACTCACAAGTACTGTAGTCACAAGTGAGTTATTATATCTCTCCTCACAAGCAAAGATAAATGTCACAACAGAGATGAGCCATCCTGTACATATGCTGTAAATGTATATATGAGTATATAAAACACAATAAATATTTCTTTTCCCTTCCTGTTTTTCAGGATTGAAATTGCTTTTGATTGCAGCTACAGAAAATTAAAAGGTTTTGGAAATTGATGTTGAAGTGGCAGGGTTCAAATAGGACACTTTAACAATGTATTATATCATTAATAAAATAACTATAAAAATGATCCCTGTGCTTGTGTTTCCGAGTCTAGTGATTAGGCCAGTAGTCTGGGACCTGTGAGAACCAAATTCAATTTCCAGCGCCAGACTTTTTGTGACTCTGGGCCAATCATTTAGTCTTTCTGTGCCTCAGTTCTCCACCTGTAAAATGGGGATAATCCACTTTGCTACCTCAAAGGCTGTTGAGAGGATAAATGTATTATAGCTTAGAGGTGCTCAGGTACTATGGTAATGGGGGGGGGCATTATATCCAGGAGTAAGACTTAAATCTAGATTTCTAAAAACAGAATTTACCCAATGAAGAAAATCTGCAAAATATTTTCAACACCCTCCTCCTCCCCCCTCCCCCCACAAAAAATAGATGTAAAATCTTAGGGTGAAGCTGAGGTTTTAAGTATGATATGTGGAGAAACTGAGGCCTGTTCAGTTCTCCCTTCTCATCCAAAACTCTCACAGGCTTCAGCAGGAGTTCTGCCTAGCTGGGAAGTCAATAAGGGACTTAAGATCACTAAGCCTTTGCAACTACTTTTCTCCAGTGGGAGAAAAAGGGGAGATGGCAGGCGCAGGAAGTAAGAGAAAATAGTTTTCTTCCACCAAAATAAAATTATTTTTTTTGTCACAAAATAGAAAAAAAAATCAAAATCAAAAAGCTTCTTTCTATTTTTAATGAAAATATGCTTTCCATTTTGACAAGCATTAATCTTAATTCATTGCTGCTTTGAGCAGTGTTAATTAACTATTGTCCAAAAAAAAAAAAAAAAATCACAGCAGGGTGGCAAAATACAAAGTGTTCCTGTACACATAAAAAGGCCATGTGCAAACTGTGTGCATACTTGGGTAAGCTTCATCTCATAAGAGAGAGAGCTTGGAAAAATATGTGTTTGTTTCTCTTCACAGTGGCCCTTTACAGGTGGTGAGATATGTGCATGTATTTTCAAATAGAGCAGCTGTATCTGCAGGTTTTTCAATGGGTTGCTAGTCACACCCACTCCTAGTTACCACAAATATTTTCAGTCATGACTAGATGGATATAATTTAATTTATGTAAAATGTGTAGTACATTTTTGTATAACCTGAAATGTCAGCTCCGAGCTTCTGGAATGTATCCTTGTATTCTTTATTCAAGTGAAAATTTAAGGACTCACCATTTCCTTTATTTATAATAAGGATTTTGAGAGGATTTGCAAAGGAGACTGCGCACCTCAGAAATCAGAGCTAGATAAGCAATGCTAAAATGATTGCGCAGATGTGTTTTCAACATGCTGCAAATTGATTTACCTAGATTCATAGATTCAGTTTCTAAAGCCAGAAGGGACCCTTATGATCATCCAGTCTGACCTCGTAACACAGGCCATAGAACTTCCCCAATAGAACTCCTAGAGCACATATTTCAGAAAAACATCCAAGCTCGATTTAAAAAATTGTCTGTGAGGAGGGCTAAGATTTATTGTTTTACGGGGGCTTGATCTGGTAACCTTTTCTTTTACAAACCTAAAAGAACACACATTTGGTAACTTTCAGAGCAAGAAATTCTCATGTCATTTACTTATTACATTTTGGAGGGTCGCCACTGAAGAGCAAAATTTCAGCCTTACATTTGAATGACATTTTTAAGAAGTACATGTTATAAATAGAAAACCATAAGAGTTTCTTTTTTCATTCTGTAATACATACTGTATCAAATCTTCCTGATCATTCCATTACATACAAAGTTTATGTGTGTGTGTGATTCTGCACACACCTCACATATACAGTGCCAATATCCATGTGATAAGTTTCAAAGTCTGTAATGATAGCCTTACCTGCTTTCTGCCTACTAATCTATATTCCCAGGACTACTCTAAACATTCCAAAACCTCCAACACCTGCAAACAGAAGCCACAAACCAAAAAACATGCTAGAAAAACGTTTCCTTTTCTTCCTTCAAATGCGGATGAACTCCCACCTTCAACTTAAAAAAGTTACACGTGTTTGAGGTTCAGGACAAGAATTGAGGTGTTGTGGACTACTGACAGTTTTAATGTCTGACACAGCCTGATCCATCAAGACTAAAATTCAAACCACTGGAAAAGAGGGGATACACAGCTGTTCAAAATAAC
Organism: Terrapene triunguis; assembly: GCF_002925995.2. NCBI lineage: Eukaryota > Metazoa > Chordata > Testudines > Emydidae > Terrapene > Terrapene triunguis. Next base: position 14,084,186 of record NW_020664393.1, read on the forward strand.
CCATCATTTGCCTCTAGCTCTGTGAGGTCCTGAGTTATTAGACTGTGATATTGTAACATTATTCTCTCCCCAAAACTGTTTAGGGAATTTGAGAGTTTTTAAAATGGATTAGCTATAATTTCCTCCTACTTCTTAGGCCTGTATGATTAGACTTACCAGCGTCTAATCATAGACGAAGACACCTAATTTTGACAAGAAGAGGGATATGAAATATAGGACTGTGATGGGACGTGCCTCACCACTGCAGTGCCTCCTGCTGGCAGTCCAGGGAATTAGCACTGTACCCTCTTCTGGTGGTGTCCTGCCTACTGTCACCTCTGTTCCTGGACCCACATCACTCCCAGGACTGCGGCATCCTCTTCAGTGACACTGCACTCTGGCTGTGCCACACTCCATGTTCCCCCACCTTCCAGGGGGAACCTGCAGTTTACTGTCCAGCCACTCCCTCCAGTGGCAAACTGCAATTCACGGTCTAGCCACTTCCCATGTGGCTCCAGCACCCTCCTTGCCCTTGTGTCAGGGCCTCAATCTGCAACCCCCAACAGCCAGCCAGGAGCTGTCTTTTGCTCTCTCAGCCTCTGTTGGCAACACTGCTCTGTCCAGGGTGCTGGCAGTTCTCTCAGCTCTTCAGGGACCCAGCTCTTCCTCCCTGGGCTCCCAACAGAGAACTCCTTGCTCTGCCTTGCAGCTCCCTTTTCATATGGGCCGGCTTTGCCCTGATTAACTGCTCCTCTCAGCCTTTCTCTGATTGGCTGCCTCCCACTCAGCCTCCCTAGGGCTGCTTTTAACCCCTTTTCTGCCAGTGTGGGCAGGCGCCCCATCACAAGGACAATAATTTTTTTAAATGTTCAAAAACATTGTCCCATTTTTTGCCCCCCTGGTAAAACACATAGCATTTACAAAATTCATATAGAGTGGTATTTAGGGTTTACTGTTATCAGTCTGGGATGTGGTGTACAGTAATCATCCTAGATCCAAGAGGCTTGAAAGAGATCTTCTTTATTCATGGATACTGTTCCAACTGCCTTTGCATGACAGAACATGGTCTTCTGCAGCACCCTTCCCCCAGACTTACTGCCTGCGAAGATAAACCACTTAACGGTACAATTGCCAATACCACAAGGATATGTTCACATGCTGAGATAGATGTGAAAATAGAGCTATAGTCAGACTGTTACCATTCATTAACTTACTGCTCAGAATATCCACTTTGCTGAAGAGAGAGGCACCATTCATGATACCAGCTACGTAGGACCCACAATGAAAGAAACTTCAGGTCTGATGCTTCCCCCAGTGAGCTCAGTGGGAACAAGATCAATCTCTTTTTTCTTAGGGTATGTCTACACCCAGCCGCTAGTTTGGTGGCTGGGAATCGAAGTTCTGGGTTCGACTTATCGCGTCTTGTCTGGACGCGATAAGTCGAACCAGGAAGTGATCGCCGTCGACTGCGGTACTCCAGCTATACGAGAGGAGTACCGCGGCGTCAACGGGGGAGCCTGCCTGCCGCGTGTGGACTGAGGTAAGTTCGAACTAAGGTACTTCGACTTCAGCTACGTTATTCATGTAGCTGAAGTTGTGTATCTTAGTTCGAATTGGGGGGTAAGTGTAGACCAGGCCTAAAATAGTTGCTACTCTATTTTAGTATTAATTTATTTTCAAAAGAACAACAACTATAAATTTTCAGAGTGCTAAGGAAAATTAATGCAGCTTGCTTTTACAGCAAATGGCAAAATGAATGGCCTAAAATGACAAACCTTACAGACTATTTAATTGCTGTCACTGACAGTATATGAAGAGTGGTACCAAATCATAAATCAGTTAAATACAACTGCAATGTAGCAAAGAATTTTCTGCATACACTGAAATTCTCACTTTTCACTTTACCTTCTGGTTAGACTTTATTCAGTCTTCTATTTCTATATTACAGTAAAAGCTCTGTTATCCAACATGTTGGGGAAATGGGGAGTGCCAGTTTATCAAATATTCTGGTTAACTGAGAGTTATATTTTATGAATGGAATACCAATTTTCAAAGAATTAGAATACAATAAAATGAATAAAGTAAAAAATAGTATACAGGTACTTACCAATCCAGTAGTAGTACTGCACTGCAGAGTGGTTGGTTTCTTGAAGCATTTAGGTGTATACAGGTAAAGTTTTCTACCAGTAGGTTATCTTATGACACTACATATCACTATGGGCTACGCATGGCGTAAAGCCAGATCACTAAACATACAACACTAAAACTATACTGAACATATTTAATCTTTTTTTGATGATTCAGAAGACACTTCAGAATATTGCAGTGCCTCAGGTCATCATTATCAACATCAATTAGCATTGTAGATGTAGACGGTTTAGGAGATTGGGCTGAATCTGTAATGACCCTATGACATGCCCCGGAAGCTGCTTTTTTGAATAAAGACCTGGTATCAGCTTGCTTGCTTGTCTTCTGCCTCTTTTGCATAAAAGTAGAATGCAGAATGTGCTGGGCAGTATACTAGTCCCAGTTACTAGACTGAAGATTTGTATTGAGAGAGATCAAAAATGCCAGTTAATTGAGCTTTCTGGTTTATTGAGTGCCAGATAAGAGACCTTTTACTGTATTTTACAGTAGTTACACATTAGAAAGCACAGTGAGCTACTCCATATGGGCAGCAGTGTATGAGTGTTGCTCTATTGTGTTTTATCATATTCATGATTCACACAAGTTAACTGCTGCTGACAATTGTATTCTAACAACACTAAAACAGACAATTTCAGAAGCAAAGCTGAAGTTCAGGACTCCACAGACATGTTACACGTGTTCTAAACCCAAGAGTGACATATTCAATCTTCTGATCAATTCGATAGCCTGACACCACGTATATACACTAGTGCAAATGTATTCTACTTGCTTTGCTGATTCTAAAGTAAACGGTAAAACACTCCAGATTTGTGGCATAACATATTGATGAAAGGCACATCATATTTGGTATGTTCAATAAGTAACCCATTCAGCCTTTTATAAGCCAATAACTTAGCAACTTACATATACATCCCAGCTCATATAGATAGATAGCCACAACAATCCGAAGGACTGAATAAATGACTATTCTTCAAAAACTTTTCATTAACTTGTTGACATAGCTATGGATCAATACATAACTCTTCTATGTGCAGGAGGATAGTGAATTTTAACAAAGTATAATGAAAAGGGGAAGAGAGAGTTTGGAATGACCTATACTTTATATATGTAAGTGGGTGTTTAAAGACTAATGAAAATTGACCTTTCCTGAAGGGAAGATTCTCAAGACGATGCCAGTAAATCAAGGATCTGCACTTAAGACAACTTTGTTCCTTGCTGCATTTTTTTCTCAGAACATGTAGGAGCTTCACAATATCTGAAGGATCACAGAATTATTTTCAGAACACGCTATGTACAGGGGATGTATCCATATACTAAACAATGTATTGAATGTGCCATGTGGATAAAATCCTGACCCCATTAACATCAATGTATGTTACAATCTATGGATGTACATTTAAAAGAATGTAGCAGAATTAGTACATAATCAAATCTATAAAGTGCCATTCACACCTTTGGCTCTATATAAATGAGTCAGCTAGAAGAGCTTCCTCATAGCTTCAAGCTTCTAATAAGAGCAGAAGCTGTTGGCCAACCACTATTATTCACTTCAGTTTTATATCACATATATTGCATCCCTAACATGCATTGAATGGTGTAATCACGATTCTGATTACTGTGAACTGTATATTTAAATACGGAGTGCTCACCTGTGTGCTAAAGGATTCATAGATTTTACTTCAAGAAATGACTATTATGATCATCTAATCTGATCTCTTGCATAACACAGCATATACCTTTTAGAAAGGCATCTAATCTTGATTTAAAGACTTCAAGCATTGGCAAATCCACTACATGCTTTAGTAAAATGCTCCAATGGTTAATTGCTCTCACTGTTAAAAATGTGCATCTTATTTCTAGTCTGAATTTATCTGGCTTCAGCTTTCAGACACTGAAATATCATTATGCCTTTGCCTGCTAGATTAAAGAGCTCTCTACGATCAGAAATCTTCTCCCTATGTAGGTACTTATACACAATGATCAAGTCACCTCTTAACCTTTGTTCTGATAAGCTATATAGATTGAACTTCTTAAGGCTCTCACTGGAAGGCATGTTTTCCGGATCTCAAGTCATTCTTGAATTTTAAAGAGTGAGAAACACATTAAGCTTCTTTCCACAGAAATTTTTTCCTTTAAAAAAAAAAAAAATCTTTCATTGCTTTTTTGAACAATTGAAAGTACATTTTTTTCCATACATGGAACAAAACAACACCCAGCAATTAGATCATTGTTCTACTTTTTGAAAACATCCTTTAAAAAAATATCCCACAAAATGTTTTGTTTGAAAAAAATCTAGTTGGAAGCTTTGTGCTTTTGTGACCAGTTACAATAAGTTGCGTCACCGCAGTATCTCCCTTCTCACCTACAGGAAAGCTAAAGTCCATGCATATTCATTCTAATCTTATGACTGACTCTCTGATTTTCATTTACAAACGCTGCTCCATTTGCCAGATATGAACATTTCAGATATAAGCAAAGTACAAAACTTAGTATAGCCAGCAGAAGGTACGATAAGTTCACAAAGAAATTGAACTCCTATACATTTTGTACAAAATACATATGCTCTATGTATCACTGGAAAAATGAGGAGCAGTACATTTTTCACAAAGCTGGATTTTGTTTGGAGTTTAATGGCCACTGCATTAGAAATCCTATCTACACTTTTTGATGTTTTGAACTACAGTTCTATGTTTTCCCTAAAATATAGCAGTTATTCACATTAGTGCTGTATTTCAGACAGCATATTGGCAGGTTGCCTGCCCAAAGTTAAATATTATTTTCAACATCATTTAGAAGGGAAAAGATGCTCAAGTATTGTTTAATAGTACAAGTGATTGTTGTTCACACTTACAAAATTCTGGTTTCTTTTTAAGAGAGGTTCCAAGTTTTCCAGGCCCCCTTCTTCCTCTTTGCCCTCTTCTACTGCTTATGTGTGTGGTAGCTTTCTCTCCTCCCTGACCCTACCCATCTGTGTGTGATGAGCTGACCATGGGAGGAAGTGGTTCCTTTGGATTTGGAAAGGTGGATTTCATGGTCAGTTAACCAGTTAATCAGCAATAACTTTTTTCACTAAAGGCCAATGTCATGGGGTGGTTCTCTGAGAGTCTCTCTTGCCTTAGGTACACACTCACTCCAGGCCACCTTCACCACCACCATGCTTTATTACACTGTTCTAGCAGGCCATTGCCTGTAGTACTATTTACAACTCCCAGTCAACTCCCCACCTCTTGCTCCTGGGGAAAAAGAGAACAGTACTAGCAGCAGCCAGCTCCGCCTTCCTTCTGGCTCTCCACGGCCTCCCCCAATCAGGACCAAGGTACTGTTGTGAGTAAGGTATTGCAATCTGAGCCTAAAATAGCACTTACCAGGTCTGAGTGCTTTATAGAATGAGCAAAGAATCAGAAGTTAGAGATGGAAAACACCAATTCCATCATTGTTCTCTGTCACAGAAGAATCAGCTACAACAGTCACAATTCAATATTTATTATTAAGAATTAACCAAGGAATGAAAGTTTAGTTGTCTTGTTTTAGCCATACAGTGGTGGAGCATATACTGTGTAAAAGCAATTTTAATCCTTTTTTTAAACATTTGAAGGGAACCTCAAAGTCTCAATTCAGTCCAATATATTTTTTAAAAAATCCTATTGTTAGAAATACAACCTATGCCCCCAGTTCTGCAATTAAATGTGTACATTTCAATGTGGCTCCACACAGGTGCATGCTCGTACACAGAGACTTGCAAGCTCAGAGATTAAGTAAAAGAGGTTAGAGGGAAAATATTTTCTCTCGCTGAGTCCACTCCCACCCCTCACTTCCCCCCAGTTTGTTTACTTCATGCATTGACTGCTCCTTCTAAATAGTCAGTTTTACTGTCTCACCACACACACAGTTCCCTCAGTTTTTATTTTTAATTTTTTTAGTGTTTTGGTCAGCAACATGGAACTGAACATATTTTTTAAAAAAATAGGCAAATGCATCTGTAAAATTACAATAAACAGTTGGTGTGATCCTGGGAATCCCTAAATGCCAACTGGCAGAGGGTCAACCATACTCTAACTGGTCTCAGGCCTGACACACTCATCACTCCCAACACACTGTTGTCATATTATGTCTCTAAAAGGTGTCATGTAAGGTATCATGTGTAAACCGGTGACACACTGGTCCCAAAAATCATTGTGCGATGTATGTACAGGTTATGTACAAAGAGTTATGTGTGTGTGTGTGCTGAAAAATATGTTCTTAAAATGCATTTGGGAGGCAGTGCATATACCTAGCCTGCCCAAGACAAAGAAATGTGTATTTTTCTCTTTGACCGGCTTGATTACTGGCAGAGGACAATGAAAGTACATTTACATATAAGATAAACAAAGCTATCAAGCAGCATCTTAGCGAGCACACCGAGGGAAAGAGTCTGCACCCCAGCAATCCTTCTTGGCTCTTGAGGCAGAGACAATTGACTTTGGGTAATATAAGGGAAGCAAAGGGAAATCTTAGCTATTCATCATTTAGGAAACAGAGCCCTCTGGTTCTATGAACATTGGGTCCCCTGGCCTAGAGGGCTGGAGATGCTGGTAACTTAATGTACGAAAACTGCGTAGGCAAAGATTGTAACTTGCTTAGATTAAGTTTTAGTCATCACGAGAAAGCATGTTTTGTTTTGTTTGTAACCATACCATACCATACTTGCTTAGTATCACTTACACTTCTGTTCTTTGTTAATAAACATTCTTGTTTTATTACAGCCATCTCATCACTGTATATTGGTAAATGTTAGTCATCAGGTAACCTAACAGGCTGGTGTGTGCTCTGTCTCTTTGACGGCAGCAAATCAATTTCTGTGAGAGTGCAGTGAGAGGGACTGCAGGGAGACATCTCTGGGGAACTCAGGAACTGGGGGTACACTGATTGTTATCTGCAAGGAAAGGTTTAGACTGGCAGAGTCTTGAAGATAGGGAACTGACACACAGCTTAGAAGCAGCAAAACTCTCACTTGCTGAGGCAAAGCAGTAACTGCCTCACAGTTCTGGGTGTCCTGAGTGCCCCATCACAGCAGGGGACACAGGCAGGCACAGGACCTGAAACTACTTTTAACTTGTTCTTAAATTGACTAGTTTTCAAGTTGATGGTAAGCCTTTAACTTACTTGTCTTTGTTTTAAGAGGCCTAGGCCAAGAAAAAAATCAAATTGAAAATTATTTTAAAGTCTCCAGAAATCTCCAATGTCAAATGAAAATACAGATATTATTTGACATGCCTCTTGTCTAATTATCTGAGGCATTCAGAGCTTGCAGTGAGTAGGCCCATATACTAGAAGTTTCTGGATGGATGGATGGATAGATAGATAGATAGATGGATATGCACCAAACCACCAGCACAAAGTAGCCTTATGTTTCCTATGCTAGCTTCTCACCACCACTCCACACGGCTGACATAGGTGGCATGGCCTCAGCATTCCTAACCCCACTGATTCGCCACCTCCATATCAGCTCATTGTGGACGTTAGCAGCCTGTTTGCCAGTCTCATTTCACCACAGCCAGCCATCACTGGGGTTGTAAAGGTAGATTTAAGCCAGCTTTGTACTCCCAGTTACCTGAGCCACCCCTGAGGATCTGGGCCATTTGTAATTTGTTGAAACCTACTATCATGGAAATATGATGCAAAGGCCTACTACAAAGCCCAGTGAAGGCAATGATAATGCAGGCAGTCCTCGGACTTATGACACATTTGGCTCCTGAAAATCGCGTCTTAAGTCAAAAACATCATAACTCGAATTTCCCATAGGAACAATGTTGGATAAAGCGTCAAAGTCAAAACCGACGTCGTAAAATCGAAACACAGTGACATTTTATAAATGTCGTAAGTGCTGTTCATCATAACGCGAACAGCGTAATGTTGGGGACTGCCTGTATTACCATTTTCTTCAGTAGATTTTGAATCAGGCCTTAAATGAATAGGACCGTCATTGCAGAATATTTCAGAAGAAATGTGACGCTGCAACTGCCTTACTGGAGCAGGTGTGATTTGAAACTAAGATGAAGATTGTGCATCTGATGAACAGGAGCATTCATCCTTCTTTTTTGTCACTGTATTGTGTAATTGTCATGTCAATGCAACAATTTCTGTTTAAATGTTTGCATGAAAAGTTCACTAAAATCAAATGTTTTCTGCAGTGTCTGTAGTGCACTCTTAAGTGGTATGAATCACAATTAGTATTAAAAATATAACCAAAAAAAGGTATGGTCTGAGCACAGTGCATCCTATTTGCTATGACAAAGACTTTGTTTGCAATCAGGACTGTTCAGTAAATTTTGCTTTCAAAATCCAGACATTTATACCCAGATCCTCCCTCCCCTGCCCTGCATAAAAAAAAATTACTCCACCCAACCCCATGTACTGTATTTGTGCATCACTAAATCCAAAATAGTTATATGGGCTTAAATCAAATGTAGAGAGAAAAAAAGAAAAGAAAGTGGCACCTGCTCTATGTTGAGAATTTCTATGGCAAGTTTCAGACCAATGTGAATTAAAATGGCTAGGTTATAAATCCCTCGAAAATAAGGTTTATAATGGAAATGCTGACAGACATATAACGAGAGCGGCAGTAGCTGGCACCACTGTAATAAAAGGACTTAAATGAAAAAGATCAGTATGCTTCACAAAGGCTTGTGGATTTCAGGGTAGAGCTATATGCAAACTCAATGTAAAGATGGACGTTAATATGCCCAAGTCATTATGATACATGGGTGTCAGTTACAAAGAATCTCGACACTCAACTTCTAGTCAAACTGAAAGAATTTAAAGGAAAAGCACAACTCATAGATTCCAAGGCCAGAAGAGACCACTGTGATCATCCAGTCTGACCTCCTATATAACACAGGTCACAGAACTTCCCCCTAAAAACTCTTAAAGCACATCTTTTAAAAAAAAATCCAATCTTGATTAAAAACTGTCCGTGATGGAGAATCCACCACAACCCTTAGTAAATTGTTGCAATGGTTAATTAACCTCACTATTAAACTTACACCTTATTGCCAGTCTGAATTTGTCTAGCTTCAACTTCCAGCCAATGGTGATACCTTTCTCTGCTAGATTGAAGAGCCCATTATAAAATATTTGTTCCACATGTAGATACTTATACATCATAGTCAAGTCACCCCTTAACCTTCTCTCTGTTAAACTAAATAGATTGAGCTCCTTCAGTCCATCACTATAAGGCATGTTTTCTAATCCTTTAATCATTCTCATGGCTCTTCTCTGAATCCTCTCCAATTTATCAACATCTTTCTCGAATTGGGCACCAGAACTGGACACAGTATTCTAGCAGTGGCCACACCAGCACCAAATACAGAGGTAAAATAACATTTTTTGCCTCCTCAAGATTACCTTGTTTATGCATCCTAGGATCGCATTAGCTCTTTTGACCACAGCGTCACACTTGGAGCTCATGTTCAGCCATAGATGGCTTGTGACTCTTTCATTTGGGGAGGCTTATATAAGCGCTGGAAGCTCCCTAGAAGTGGGAGGACTGGTGCTCCCTCCCCCAGCTCCAAGGCCCTGCCCCCCTCTGCCTTTCCCCCCGTGGCCCCATCCTTGCTCTGCCTCTTCCCCTGAAGCCCCCCCCCTCATGCTTTACTTGCTCCTCTCTGCCCCCTCCCTCTCCGTTGCTCCCCATTAAGGTGAGAAAAAAGTGGGAGGCATAGCCCTCTCATTTTTAAAAGCAATGGGGCCATGGCCCCCTGACCCGCCCTGTTCCGGCACCCCTGAGCTGAGTTGCTCTGGCATCAACACGCACAGCAGGAGAAGGAGTCCCACAGCTGGGCCAGCCAGTGAGAGGCTGTGCATGCTGATGCCAGAGCAACTCAGCTCAGGGGTGCTGGAACGCAGGGGAGGGGAAGGGGGCCATGGCTCCATCACTTTTAAAAGTGGGAGCAGGGGTGGGAAGAGGCGGAGTGAGAGCAGGAAGAGGCATAGCGAGGATGGAGTCTCAGGGGAAGAGGCCAAGTAGGGGCGGGGCCTCAGGGTGGAGCACAGGTAGGGACACGGTCCAGGCACTGGTGGCATCCCCCACTTCTAGGGAGCTTCCAGCTCCAAAGGCGGTGGGCCAGAGAGCTTCCAAATGGAGGTGATCCACACCACCTCTGGCATTTCTTGCCCCCTGGAAGGCCAGCCTTTTTTTGGGAGGCTTACCCCCCGGCCCCCTTGCCCAAGCCTCTTATATGTGCAGCCCATGTGTTCAGCTGATTATCCAATATGACCCAAATCTTTTTCAGAGTCAGTGCTTCCCAGGATAGAGTTCCTCATCCTGTAAGGATGGCCTACATTCTTTGTTCCTAGACATATACATTTAGCCATCATAAAATGCATATTGTTTGCTTGCACCCAGTTTATCAAGTGACCCAGCTTGCTCTGAGTCAGCGACCTGTCCTTTTCATTATTTACCACCCCCAATTTGTGTGTTATCTACAAACTTTATTGGTGATCATTTTGTGTTTTCTTCCAGGTCATTGATAAAAACGTTGAATAGTGTAGGGGCCAAGGGCCAATCCCTGAGGGACCACACTGGAAACAGACCCGCTCAATGACAATTCTCCATTTACAATTAAATTTTGAGACAATGCTGAAATTAACATTGCCCTCTCCCTCCTCCCACATGATCTTTTTATTTATCAGATTCTTTCTAGTGCCTCAGCATCTGAACACACAACAGTATGTAAAAGTATCATAGATACAACAGCCCTTTACTCTGCACATGCAATCCAAACAAAAACTAGGTAAAATATCCAAGGAACCGTATTCTGTATATTTATCTAGACTTTTATATGGACCCCCATCGTCTTAGTATCTGAGGACATACAGTATTTCCAACTCTTATAAGATTCCCTTCCACCTTGGATAAGATTTTCTTTCCCTTAGTAGAGGCTGCAGAGTTGAATCAACCACTGAGCCCTAAAACATCGAGACTCAGAAGCCTCCAACTTAAATTCAACCAATAAGTTATTACCTAGAAAGTTAACCAAAACCAACAGCAGCAAATGTAGCATCCTAGTTTTGAAGTCCAGGGAATTACTAGCTTGACACAAAAATTCCCACTGAAAAACTGAAGCAATAACCTTGAACCACTATTTCTTAGTGTTTCAGAATTAAATGTTTCCTATTTATTCAGTGGGCTACAAAAGCTGACGATTTTTTTTTTTTTTTTTTTTGGCAGCAGCATACCTGACTTGACCACTCAAAAATCCACCAGGTAGTAGTTATAATGTAGAGATATCTGATCACTTACATATTCCTGTTTTCAAATAATAACAAACCAGGTTTCTCTCAAATAGTTCCACTTGGTAATCCTTTCATGTCTATTCTGCTCCTGAGCAGTTCCTGCACTGCATTGTCTACAGGGAAAGGGATGCAGAGTGAAAAGGAGCAGTTGTGTGTGTCAGTGTGTGTTCTTTTTCCATGCCTATAAAACCCAACCCAAACTGTCAAGGTGACAATCCAAAACGATAATCAAAACCACTTTTTACATTCCATCTTGTAACTGCCTCAGGCAAGTTTTAAAGGAGATGCTAACAAATCCCAAAGTATAGGTGGTATTAAATATTTGATATAACCAGAAATGTATACAATGACATCAAGCTTATTTTATATCTCTCTGTAATTTCTATACCACAGGTAAACAGTCATATTTCAATAACAATGTCTTAGGTATTTGGAAATCTACATAAAAATCTGTTTACATTTTAAAAATGGCTCTGGTTGCGCAAAGCAGCTACAACAACAACAAAAAGGGATTTTACTAGGGAATATTACCTCCCAGAGACATGCTAGGAAAAATATTTTCAAGTGGGCCTGTTTAACTGTTTGTATCTTTTCTTGTATTTGATTTAGAATGATCTTATATTTATACTATGGACTGGTTTAAATTGTAAGATTTTCAATTAACAAAATAGTTTACACTCATGCCCACAGTCTACATTTTAATGTTTGCCCAAGGCTTAGTATCTATTAAAATGCAATTCATTTTTATATAATGTCCTTCACAGGAAACACTGAGACAGTTTATAGAAAGAAGGAATCCTAAACTAAAGGGAAAAAAAGAAGGCTTAAGGAAAAATTTAAAGAGGTTACTTGGTGGCACAGAAAGTGGGAGAGAGATAAATAAGGCAGCATAGTAGAAAGAGTGACCTTGCCCCCAACTCTTCAGAGTCAGAGAACAGAAAGCAAAGAGACCAGAAATCAATGGGAGTAAATGGTTATGGAGTAGGTGGACAGTAGGTGAGGGTGATAAGGTAGATTTTGAAAATCATGAGAGCAATTTTGCCTAATTTGGAGATGGGCAGGAAATTATAATGATTTGTATGACAGTAGTACCTACTGGCTCTGATACCACACCACATTCTGTACAAACACATAGTAAGAGACAGTCCCTGAAGAACTTACACTCTATTGAAACACTCAATTGAAAGAACAGACAGAGTGGGCAGGGAACCAGAGGCTCAGAGAGGTGAAGTGACTTGTCCAGACTCACACAGCAGGTGAGTGGAAGAGTCAGGAATAGAATCCAGGTCTCCTGACATCCAGCCCAGTGCCCTGGCCCCTACATCACACTGGCTTAAAATGAAAGTGATAGAGGATGGGTAGAGCGCAGAGAGAATTTGCCCAATTAACTTAACTTCTTTTTTTCTACTTGTAGAATGTTAATAAGCAGACTGCTGGGTTTTTTCAAGTTTATTTGTTATTCAAATATACTAAAGAAACTTCTTTTACCAGTTTTTTTTCCTTTTCAGTGGATTGATAATACAGGATTCACCGTGTGTATTAAACAGCTGGAAATAAAAAGGAACTGACAAGATATATGTAAAATAGTTTATCTGATTGCCTTTACTGTGCAATAGTCAGGCATACCAAACACCCTGTGCCATTTTCATGCATGTTGAGATTAGATTGAAAGGACCAGAAGGATCCAAACTGATTCCTTGGTGAAACAACCTTTCTTCTAGTCATCTGTAAAGCAACATGCATGCATGTTACACCAGTGGTTCTCAAAGCCGGTCCGCCACTTGTTTAGGGAAAGCCCCTGGCAGGCCGGGCCAGTTTGTTTACCTGCCACGTCCGCAGGTTCGGCCGATTGCAGCTCCCACTGGCCGTGGTTCGCTGCTCCAGGCCAATGGGGGCTGCGGGAAGCAGCGCGGGCCGAGGAACCACGGCCAGTGGGAGCTGCGATTGGCCGAACCTGCGGATGCGGCAGGTAAACAAACCGGCCCTGCCTGCCAGGGGCTTTCCCTGAACAAACGGTGGACTGGCTTTGAGAACCACTGTGCTACACTATAAAAATATATTATTATAAAATACGGAGGGTAATGGAGCTAGCAGCAACTGAGAAGCCTGGACAATTAGGTTTTCTGAAAGTGGTCAGACTTAGGGCTCAGGTATAGTAGTAAATCCCAGAGGTGAGGGTTTGCCACCAACAATGCCCTGCCATTGGTCCCTTGTGCCTCACATGTGGGACTTAAGTGCTCCAGGACCATAGAGGAAGGGCTTTGACATAAAAGGCCTAGAGTTGGCTATGGCCTTGATCTTGGTAATGTAACACTGATTTGCTACTGGCAGTTGCCTAATAGTGATGGTAGCATGTGGAGCATGGTTGTAATATGCTCTCACTAGTCCACCAGCTGCTCAGTAGGACAACTGTATTGTGCACTGACTGCGCTTTCAAGTGGTCTTCACAGTTAGTGTCAGATAGAGTTCTCTAGTTCACAGGAATTATTTGGCTATGGCTTGAGTCATGCAAGAGGTCAGAATAGATTATCAGAGCAGTCTCTTCTGGCCATCAAAACTATGAATCCTTGAAAAGAGTGCATTGCTCTAGACAAGCCTAAAAGGTCCCTAAGTGTTTGCTATGTTCATTAATGCACTTTCATCTAGTCCTGTTTCAAAGAGTGCATTAACAAACTGTTAATGTGCATCAAAAGGGTCCACATGGCAGTGGAGCACAGCAAGCTGGAGCAAAATAAATTCATATCCCAATTTGCTGCAAAATAAGCGTTCAGGTAGACAAAGCCTTACATCATGGGTGACTGTAGCAAAGTCTGCATTTAAGAAGAAAAGGTGCAATCTTTAAGCCAGCTGCTGCCATCAGGGACTCTGAGAGCAGATATGAGTGATGCAAAACTGAGATTCTGAATACAGTAATACGGTAATTATGACAACCTCAATTGAGGGAGAGGTTATAGAATTCATCAGTTGCTCAAAATGTTTCCCTGCATAGATCAGCATCACGTCTATCTTATCAGGAGCGAGTCTGAGTCAGCTGACTTCCACCACGGCCCCTATCCCTTCAGAAATGGGACGCATAAGCAAACAACTCGGTCTGGCTCAACTGAAAAGGAGATGCAAAGTGGAGGGTCATCATGTATTGATGAAAGTAGCACATTTTGCCTCATCATTTCCCCCAGTGACCTCATGTAAGTGCTGAACTTGCAGGGCAGCCAGACTGAGGCTTGTAGGACTCCATAGTTGAGAGCCACAGGGTAGAAAAGGCTCTGGGTTGCTCTGACAAGGAGAAGCTGAATGACTTTAAAGTAGCTGTGCAAATATTTTCTAAAGTTGTATCCTGTGCAGTCCCCTGTACACAGGGCTGCTCAGGGAAGGACTGCATGCAAGTTGGCCACACCTGGCCTTTTTAGGTGGGCCATACAAAAGATGGACTGAAAGAGGATCCTTTGCGCTTGACTTTTTTTTTTTTTTTTTGAAAATAGGTTTGCAAAAGCGAGAACACATCACCTGTGAAAAACAGCAAGCGGTATGAAAACATTCATTTTCCATGAACTAATTCCACTAGAAATCAAGGGAATCATTCTATCATAGTCTCTCGTGTAGACATGGCCTTAGAACTTACAGCAGCACAGCTGTACCAATGCAGCTGCGCCACTGTAAGATCTCCTGTGTGGCTGCTCTATGCCGACGGGAGAGAGCTCTCCCATAGACATAATTAAACCACCCCCAATGAGCGGCAGTAGCTATGTCGGCGGTAGCTATGTTGGCAGGATAGCGTGTCCAATCGACAAAGCACTGTTCACACCAGTGCTTCTGTCGGTGTAATTTATGTCACTCAGGAGTGTGTTTTTTTCACATCCCTGAGTGACATAAATCATATCAACAAAAGTGCTAGTGTAGACACAGACTGAAAATTAAGTCCAACAAATAAAACTTTAGGCTTTCTCAGATAGCGGAGGGGAGCAAAAAACAGAGATTAAATAACTTAGAGGAAGCTGTTTCATAGTTTGTTACCAGACTTGGGGTCAGGCAGCTGCTCTGATAGCACTCAGAGTTGAATTGCAGGGTGTGCTCCCAAGTCCCAGCCTGATGCAAACCCCGTTTCCTGTCAGCTGGGGAGAAACATCTAGAAATGAATGTTTTATTTGATTTTCTTTTACAGCAGTGCAATGTCAGCCCATTCATTTGGGATCCAATGAAAAGGGAGGTGATATATGTGAAAATAAGGCTTCCCAGAGAGAAGTTTTTAAAATTTATTTTAAAATTTTGTATCAGCACTGTAGATTATGCTCAGTTGTCAGCCCCTGAAATAAATTGTGCCTGCAATCTAGGAGGGTGGAGCATGACAGGTAGTGAAGTAGCATTTTCATTAACCAAAAAAAAAAAAAAATCCTCTGAAATGTGTCAGGATGCGCTCAATAAGAAGCCACAAGAGGAAATTAAATCTGGTGATATGGATCTTCTTGTTATAATTCCCTTTGGCAAGCACCAAACAACTCTGGCTCATAAGACTGAGGTGGTAACATTTCAATAATTCCCTAGTCAACAAAACTGTGATGTCATAAAGCATTATTACATCACCTCATAGGTGCTGGAACTACGGGTGCTGGGGGTGCTGCCACACCCCTGGCTTGAAGTGGTTTCCATCATATACATGGTTTACACTTTGGTTCAATGGCTCTCAGCACCCCCACTATACAAATTGTTCCAGCCCCCCTGCATCACCACAGACTCAAGCAGAATTGAGAAACTGGAAAGAAGAGGGAGACCACCATTACTGAAACAAATACTGAAACTGCAAATGTAGGGAGAGAACATAGAAAAATATTCACAAACATACATCATCATACTGTAATATTCATAATACAAAAGGGCCCACGAACCCCAATCAGGACCAAGGTACTGTTGTGCTAAATGCTGTGTAAAGAGGTTGATATGGTCCCTGCCTCCAAAGGGCTTATTTTTGTGTACTGAAGACGTTCTTTACCAAATTTGCATGAGTCTGAAAATCCTCCATTAATAAAGGGGACAGCTTGGAGGTCAAAACACCACATTTTTAATACTTGACTCCCGGGAGCTACAGATTCCATTCCCAACAGGGGTTGACTCAGTCCTTCATCCTTCCAACTTTTATAGAAGTCAAGGACAGAAGGGACCATCAGATCATCTAGTCTGACATCTTGAATATCACAGATCATAACATTTCATCCGGTTATTCCAGTATTTAGCCCCATAACTTATATTCGACTAAGGTACATAGGTAACTTAGGTAAGTACATCAAGGTCCATGCAGTACACGGTGTGTGTGTGCGGGGGAGGGGTGGGGAGGAGCTTCTTGGATGAGAGCTCAGTTTTCAAGTCTTATCTATTTCATGTAGCTATTAATGATTCCATGGTACTTCTGTAAGAAAAGAAGCTTACACAGGTATTCTTGGCCAAAACTTCCCCTTCACAACACTGTGGTGCAGTTGTTGCCCTGCCTTCCAGAAGCAGTTGCATGAAACTCCCGTTCTTCAAGTCATAAGACAAAATTAATGGGAGCTAGAAAAACTTCCCAGTGGGCAGGTTATTCCATAACTGCCTGCAACAGGGTTTCTTGCACCTTCTTCTGAAGCATCTGGTACAGGACAATGTTAGAGATGGAACATTGAACTAAATGGAAAACTGGCCTGATTCAGGCCTGGTCTATGCTACAGAGTTAGGTTGATGCAAGGCAGCTTACGTTGACCTAACCATAGAAGTGTCTACATTTAAATTTCACTCCCGCTGATGTAACTGCCCCCCTACGCTGACTTAGTAACTCCACCTCCGCGAGAGGTGTAGAGTCAGTGTTGATGTAGTTAGGTTGACACAGTGTCAGTGTAGACACTGCATGGCTTACATCAATTGTTAGTGGATTTCAGAACCCATCCCACAATGCTCTACACTGACAGTACAATTGATAAAAGCGCTCCCGATGAGGGCATGCACTGCTGACACAAGAAACAAAGTGTAGACAGGCACAAGAGATGTAATTACTGCAGTGGTTGTATGCCAACATATGTTAGGTTGACTTAATTTTGTAGTGTGGACATGACGTAACTAAGGCAATTTCTATGCTCCTATATAACCTATATAAGGCCATGATCTAGAAAAACACTTAAGCACATGTTTAACTAAGGATCTGAGTAGTCCCACTAAATTCAATGGGTGTACTTGTGCTTAAGCACTTTGCTGGATCAGGACTATAGTTTGTATCAAAATCTTAGTGGCGAATTTGTCACTAATTGTCCTTTGGGAAGAGCGTCTCATCATGCTCGGAAATGCCAGTAGGGGTTCCCTTACCTCAGTCATCGTACATACAGTACAATAGTGGGCTGGGACCCTTTGTTTTCAGTCTCCAGCCAACTTCCTCATAAAGGTTTTGCTAGAGAGCCTTAAAACTATCCAAATTGTAGCCATTATACACTGCATAGAACAAAGCTCTCCATTCTAATACTTTCTCTAATATAAGACTAGTATTCCATGGATCCTACATTAAATCTATTATGGGCAACCTTGTAAATCCCAAACATCTATAATGCATTCAGAATTCTTGCTGCTTAGTAGTGACATACAATAAAGAGAACATAGTCTTTGGTTAGAAAACATCTTTTGCAACATGTTTCTTGTGACTGCCTCATATAGTTGCTGCCTGTAAATTATTTTGTGGAAAATCCATAGTCTGGATTCAGAACTGGTAGCTTTTGGCATCAGAATTATCAGTTTACAGAGAGTGGGGGGAAAAAACAAAATGAAACACACCCTCTGTTCCCCAGACCAGTAAAACATTGCATTTGTATAACAGTATAATCCTGTGAAGCACTAGCAAGATAGCATCATAGAAATCCAGCCAATACTTTCTTTCAGGATATAAAATAGACAGTGACTTATGTTGGAGTTACATGATGCTGACAAGAGGCGATAGTGATGTTTAGCAATAATAATATTGCTAATTACATTGCTATAATAAAGATATAATAAATAAGGTTATTAGTTCCTCTCTAGCATAACACATCCTTATGGCATTGTAAATACAGATAATATGGCTGGCAAGCATCAATTCTGATGCTATACAACATAATGGGAAGCCAGTCTCTGGCCCAGTAAAAATAAAAAGGACCAAATTATTCTGTTGATCCACTGCTAGATGGTACTGTAGCTTTGCCTGGTATTTTTGAGGAAAGCCTCACTGGTTAAGTCCATATGCTGAAAGCAAAATAATATTTCATAATAAAAATTCATCTGTTCAATTCTAAGCTTTAACAGTAGTTTTCGGAGTTATTTTTTAAACAACTAAGACAAATCAGTCCTTCAAAAATGTCAAAAAAAGTATTTGAAACCCATCAAATTATTTTTGGAAACCGTTAAACATTTCTTATCATTTTTCACATACTGAAGACAGTTTACAAAAGCTTCTTGCATGTATATTTAATGAACCATATTTGTAATCAAACATGGGATCACTTGTATTTCTGTAGCAAAGAAGCTGCAGTTGGCAAGTATATTACAGGCTAGTTTTTTGAAGGTAGCTTTTATCTTCATCTTGTGTGTCAAAAAGCTACAGTAATGTGGTATTTGCATGTATTACATAACCTTTAACCAGAACAAACTTTGACCTTTGTTTCTAGTTAACAAATGTATTCACTTTCTTACCCCTTTGATTTTTTTACTCACAATGTATATTATTGTTGATCACTGCAATTCAATGAAAGTTTTACACGAGTAATAAATGCCAATTTTTTAAAATAAAATCTGTGCCACTACTAAATTGCATTCATGGTACTGTTGGGCAAATGAGTTAATCCCACAACCATGGGGTAACAAAATTCTGTTTGGCAGTCAAAAGCACACTGATGATACCACTGAAGAGCAGAAACAGAATGGTTTCTTATCACCAGCACCCTATCACCGCCAATGTTTTCCTGAGTCAAATATTACACACATTTTAAGTGTATGTAGAGGATTACAAAAAATCCCTATGTGCATCTCCAGAGAGCCGCCACAAAGGGTTAAACAAAATCAACCCTGACAATACTAGAAACAGTTCTCTCAGTGTGTGTTGGTTCACTGCTCCACAGGGCATAGCAGATGTTGTGTCTGGTAGTAAGAAGGGCCCAGGAGGTGTGAGCTGTCAATCACTTTTTTTCTAACTACAGGCTGTGCTATGGATATGAAGCAAGACTAAAACAATCTGTCTCAGCTGGGGTGTGTGAGGTATCAATAACCCTTGGTAGAGGTGTCAAGAGCCTGGCTGGAATCAAACTACCCTGCTGACCAGCTGCTTAGCAAGTTAACAAGCTAGCATTCAGCATTCACTGCCCTCCCAATGCAACAATTAACACAACTGGAGAATGACTCTATTGAAATTCTTAAGAAGGAACCTCACCAGAGCTCCCTTATACTCACTATAGACACATTTATATTTTTAAAATATAAATATATACAGGGATAAGGTTGTAATAACTAAATGGGCTGGATGAAAGCTAAGGAATATAGTGTATTTTATTTGTAAAGGATACATTCAGATGGAATGTTATCAATAATTGCAAATTTGTATTGAATAAATAAAAATACTTACAAAGTATTTCCACATATCAGCATCATTATGAGCTGTACCTACTTGTACAATGGAAAGAACGAAGCTATTGTCAGAGAAAATCCTCCTCAGAAGCCAAACTAAGGTAAATTTAAACAATAGGGACAAATAACAAAATGAAAGAGTTGTGCTGAACTAGTAAACTAAACAATAGTTGTGTAGCTGCTTGTTACATGACTGGTCATAGTATTTATGTAACAGCCAGATTGTAAAATGAACAGAAAAACAGTCTGAAAGTCTTAAACCACTAACATTTTACACTCCTGGGTCATATTCTATTCTCAGTTATACCAGCATAAATCTGGAGTAACTCAATTAAAATCGACAGAGTTATACCAGATTTACACCAGTTTAACAGGGCAGAATCTGGCCGTGGGTTTGTAGAAGTATTATTTGATTTTTCATTTTACAAACTGCTAACTCTAGCATGCTAAGTTAATGCTTTTCCTGAGCCCCACACACATTTATTTTTTGTTTTGTTTTGAAAACTGAATTACTTTCAAGTCCTTTCGTATTCTACATTACTTTATTTTCTGGTTTTGTTCTCAAGGGCATCAGGCAGTGATTATATACTGTTCTGTTCTGCAAAAATACATGGTGTACAGCAAAACATGAATATTAGCTTTAAACAATTTAATGTTGTTTGCTTTGAAATTCAATAACGCCATCAGCCCATAAGACCTCTTAGAGCAGAGCATTTCACACAGTGAAAGCTACTTTCTGCTACAAAAGCACAGCAGCTGTGGCTCCTGCAGATACTCTTAAAGACAGATATAATAAAACACTGGGAGGGAGTAGGTCGACACAGGAGCATGAAATGGACGAGATGAAGCCCCTTTGTCACAGTCAAACAGACTGTAAAGTTACTATAGTAACATACAGTATTAAGCTCCAGGTGGATTGACTTAATGTTGCCTAAACAGAAAAAAGGTTAACAAAAACCAAACCAATAATTACACTCTTTCTGCCAAAATGTTTTCCAAGATGTTATTATTTTTGATTTAACCAAAAGCAGGATGCAGGCTGTTCTCTAATCTGGCGGGTACCACTACTTAGAAGTTTAGAGCAAAAGCCAAGCTGTGAAAAAAGAATATGGACAATTCTACTATTCCCATGATTGACACTGTAGTGAAATGCAGGCAAGAGACGGAGGCAGAATATAACTGTCTTGAATGAGTCCTTAGCTCTTCAGGAGCTGGCCAAATCTTTCCTGGTGTGAGAAACCTAAACACATTATGGTGTTCAAAATCATCCTGACCTCCGACACACGCTAATCACTATGGCATTACAGATAGAGATATTTTAATATTTTCCTCCATTGATTAAAACTAGAGTTGCTTGACTTTGCCATATTTCCCCCCCCCCCCAAAAGACCTTGGACTCCCCTCCTGTTATCCTTAGTTGTGTTTTTGTTGGATGGATAAGAGGACGTTCTCAACATCTTCCCAATTGGCCCTCCCCAATGTTGAAGGTATAGACAGCTCCTCCACACTAGTTCTTTAGATGCTCATCAAGGTTGTCTCTCTCTCTCACAAATCCCTCCCAGTAAGGATTTTCAGGGGGATCAGACTATTCCTGTTCCCATACTGTAGCAGCAGGAGCAGAAAGGCTCCTCCCAATACAATTTTTGCTGCAATGGCCATTTACTGCACTCTGGGCTGAGAGATGTCCCAGATGCACCACAATGCTGGGAACCAAGCAATCTGGGGAGGTTTGGTGCAGAAGTAGGTCTGGGAAAACTTCCTTGTTTCATTATGAAACTATTTAGGATAGCAGAATCGATACTTTCTGCTAACAAAACTACAGATGTTAGTTGGTCACTCCATCTCAAAAAAGATATATTGGAAAAGATACAGAAAAGGGCAACAAAAATTATTAGGGTTATGGAACAGCTTCCATATCAGGAGAGATTAATAAGACTGGGACTTTTCAGCTTGGAAAAGAGATGACTAAGGGGAGATATGATAGAAGTCTACACAATCATGACTGGGTTAGAGAAAGTAAATAAGGAAGTGTTATTTACTCCTTCTCATAACACAAGAACTAGGGTCATCAAATTAAATTAATAGGCATCAGGTTTAAAACAAACAAAAGGAAGTATTTCTTCACACAACACACAGTCAACCTTTGGAACTCATTACCAGGGGATGTTGTGAAGGCCAAGACTGTAACAGGGTTCAAAAAAGAACTAGATAAGTTCATGGAGGATAGGTCCATCAATGGTTATTAGCCAGGATGTGCAGGGATGGTGTCCCTAGCCTTGCTTTGCCAGAAGCTGAGAATGGGCGATGGATGATTACCTGTTCTGTTCATTCCCTCTGGAGCACCTGGCACTGGTCACCATCAGAAGACAGGATACTGGGCTAGATGGACCTTTGATCTGAGCCAGTATGGCCGTTCTTATGTTCCAGTTGTGTCACACATGCTAATTGGTTCAAACATAATCTCTTTAATCTTTCTAGAATGAAGAAAACATTTTGCTACATTCAATGTCATATGGTGATTTTCAGTTTGATTAATCCATTGAGGGCCAGGGAAATAGCTATTAAATCACGGGGAGAAATTGATACAGACACTGTGTACCAGAGGTTTTCCTAATAATTTAAATGGGGAAGCACCAGAATTATCACCAATTACATACCTTACCATGCTTATATATTCTATTAGTCATAGACAAGTAGGAAAGTTGACTACTTTTCCTTCTACTTACATTTGACTGATAGGTGTGGGGGTCACCATAGTCTGTGTCCAGTTGCAGCTACTATGCATGGGTATGTAGCAGTGCTCGGAAAGAAAAAGTTGCACAATCACTGTATCCCAGCTATTAGTTTTCTTTGTGATCTTAGTACTGTCTTCACAGCTGACATAAGCATGTTCTGAGCCCTCACTGAGGTTCATGCTCTGCTAAATTCTGCCATGACACTGGCTGCCAACATGCTTTTAAACAACTGGAGTTCATAGGTAGTTGAAGTAGAACTACAGCATGTGCATTCAGAGCTGATTGGTAACGTGCAGGGAAATATTGAAAGGAGTTCACTAGATATGGTGTTCTCTAGTTAGAGTTGCAATGTTTGTGTGTGTATCACAACATGAGACTGTCCTTACTATGTGCCTGTTTCACCAACAGTATTCTTTACCATTCCCTGTCCCAGGGATTAGGGCCCAGTCATGGGAGAATACTTTTACATTTAACAACAGGTGAGCCCAGCAGCAGCCGGGTACCAGTGCCTACTGTGACAGTTATCTTAGGAAAATCCCAGCTTCTCAGCATGCAGCTGGAGTCAAAGCCACTAGATAGTTTGAGTCCAGATCAGAGGCTGAAGATTTTAGAACATTAACACTGCCCAGTTATGAAAATTCCCTAATATTACAGTATGCCGAAAAGTGATACTTGTTTTGCCTATGCATCTTCCTCCTTTTAAATTCCCCCTGCACAGAACTTTCCCATGAGTTACTATGCCTGAGTATGATAATCCTGCTGGAAGAATCAAGAAGCCAGGGAAGCCTGGGTGCCTAGATCAGGGGTTGGATTTTAATAACACTCGAAGCACCTATCCTCAGCTCTGAAAATTACTCCAAATTCCAGGGCATCCCAAATTGAGTGTTCACATTCCCTGCTGCATGTTCCAAATGCTCCCAGATGAAAATTCCAACTCATCTTGCTTTGGGAGGCACTGTAGTTGAATAGATTAAGCATAGGATTTAGAGACAACAGACTTGGATTATAATCTTGGTTTAAACTACTTGTTTGGTAGTTTGGCCATGTCACTTAACAGTGAAAATAAGGCTCAGAATGGTTAGCAAAGGACAGTGGTATTTTACCTACTTCCTACCACAGGGGAGCTATGAGGCCTACTTAACGTGTGCAGAGTGGGTTGTTGTGTAGCATAATTAAATAATGTTAAATAGTGCAAAGCATTGCTGAGGCTCATTGGTGGCAAAGTGGGAGCAGAAATCAGAGTCTCCTGATTTACAGGACTGTACTTAATCCTATAAACCATACAGCTTTATACGGATACCACCAACAACTTTTTGTGTGGAAGTTTTTTCAAAAGTGTGAATTTAAAAAAGTCTACTTCTAGATTTTACAAACATCCAAATAGTAAGAAATATCATGCACAGAAATGCATCTTTTAAAATTTTGTAAAGTTGATCCTCCTTTCTGGAAGGTTAGTGAGGTGAAAATCAGAAAACTTTTGTTGAAAATAATGTTTCACAATGAATAGTTTGCCCAGCTCAACTCATGAATCAATGGTGACACTTTCACGTCACCACACATTTACTTTCTCCTTCAAAAAGGGAAACTCGGTTTCTATTAATTTAAAGCATTAGAGGTGCAACCGTCCTTTGCAGGAGAATGGGAGAAATGGCCAGTAGATCTACACTGTTATAGAACTACTGCACGTGTCCCAAATAACCCCTCATTCCCTGCCCCCAACCCTACCTTCTCCTAAATAAGACTCCAAAGCTGTTAACGTACAGGTGATGTGGATTCCTGAACCGGCTCCCCAAATCCTCTTTGCCTGCATCAAGGGCCAACCATACCCCTGGAGAGAGAGCAGGGTTTGCCAAAAGTGCTTAATGGATCTAGTTTATACCCTCCATTTTCAAACTAGTGCATAGCTTAGGTGATTGAAATCCAATGCTTCAGTATGAAAAAATATAGGACTACAGTGTATTTTATCCTAAAGCTAAGGAAGTAGTGATAGTATCAAAGGTCCAGTTGGGCAAGTAGCAATACGCACACTGGTTACATTGCTATCATGGGTTGACCTCAAGCCCTAGATCCGAACAATCGCAAAGTACAAGGAAGTTCAGATCTAATTTGCAGGTCAGGCCCGTCTTTATATTCTTTATTTCTAAGTTAAAGCAGCAGGGTTTTATGTTGTGCACATTTTACGTATCCATGATGCTTTCAAAAATGAAGAAGCAGGTCCATTTAAAAGCCATGTATTTCCCATGATTCACTTCCACTTGTATGTTCTTTGTACATAAAAACGCTAAATGTTACTAAAATCATTGCAAAGAGTTTTTCATGTTACAAGAATAATATCAATCTCAATTATAAGAATTTCTTCAAAAGATAGACAATGCAATTCTGAAGTTTATTTAACAGCTTTTAAAAATGGGATTTCAATCCTATGAAGTGTTGAAGGGCTACAGCTATTGGGCATAGAGATGTTAAAGACTTGTGGTTGCATTTTTAGAGGCAGTCCTTCAGCATTTCTCTGTGGTTCCCAGAATATCTGTTCATTAGTTGAACTTGTGATGCTCATTTGATAGGCTTAGAGCAAAGTGATAAAAGCCGAACATGCAAGTGATGAAAAAAAAAAGCACTTTTACACTGTTTTGTTTCTGAAATAAGAGCCCTAGCCTTTCCTAATACGTACAAAGAAAATTAGGGCATGCATACACTGCAGCATACACTGCAGCTACCCAGCTCAGGTAGACAGACATGCACTAGCTCTCCTCAAGCTAGCGTGCTAGAAGTAGCAGTGTAGCCCAGGGGTGGCTTTAGCTTTTTTGCCGCCCCAAGCACGGCAGGCAGGCTGCTTTCGGCAGCATGCCTGTGGGAGGTCCCCGGTCCCGCGGATTCGGCGGCATGCCTGCGGGAGGTCCGCCAGTCCAGCGGCTTCGGCGTACCCGCCGCTGAATTGCCACCAAATCCACGGGACCGGTGGACCTCAAGCAGGCAAGCCACCAAAGGCTGCCTGATTGCCGCCCTCGCAGGGACCGGCAGGGTGCCCCCTGTGGCTTGCTGCCCCAGGCATGCGCTTGGTGCGCTGCTGCCTGGAGCCGCCGCTGGTGTAGCCAGAGATAGTATGGGCACCAGCTCGGGCTAGCTATCAAGCTGCTATCTACACTACTGCCGGCTACATGGTTACTTTTAGTGTGCTAGCTCAACCAGAGTTAGTGCGTATCTATGTACACAAGCTGGGAAGCACATTCCCAGCTGCAACGTAAATGTATCCTTAGAGTGAAGGGAAATGTTACTAAGAGTGAAATATTGATAAATATACCAGAGTACTGATCTCACTGGTGAACAAATGCCTTAAAAATAATACAGTCCAAATCTCTGGGTATCTAGTTCACATATGACCCAAGCAAAGTTTTCTATAAACAAAGAAGGAAAGAACAGCAAAAGTCTACATAAAGTCCACTAGGGCTCTTGCTATTTAGAAAATTATTTATCAGGGAAGAACTTACGTCTGATTGTGTGATGGGCACTATAAAAATCCCTGTTATAGAGGATAGCTTAGTTTAATAACCAGAGTATGGAACTGGGTGTAAGGACATCCTTCACTGACTCATAGGGCCCTACCAAATTCACAGTCCATTCTGGTCAATTTCACAGTCATGGGATTTAAAAAAAAAAAACATAAATTTCATGATTTCAGCTATTTAAATCTGAAATTTCACAGTGTTGTAATTGTAGGGGTCCTGACCCAAAAAGGAGTTGTGGGGGGGAATCGCAAGATTATTGTAGGGGGAGGTTTGGTACTGCTACCCTTACTTCTGTGCTGCTGCTGGCAGCAGCGTTGCCTTCAGAGCTGGGCAGCTGGAGATTGGCAGCTGCTGGCCGGGAACCCAGCTCTGAAGGCAGCACCCCACCAGCAGTAGCACAGAAGTAAGGGTGACAATACCATACCATGCCACCCTTACTTCTGCACTGCTGCCTTCAGAGCTGGGCAGCTAGAGAGTGGCAGCTGCTGGCTGGAAACCCAGCTCTGAAGGCAGAGCCACTGCCAGCAGGAGTGCAGAAGTAAGGATGGCATGGTACGGTATTGCAGCACTTACTTCTGTGCTGCTGTCTGCAGAGCTGGGCCCTCAAGTCAGCAGCCACCACTCTCTTTAGGGTAAAAGCACACAAAAGACCAGATTTCATGGTCCATGACATGTTTTTCATGGCTGTGAATTTGGCAGGGCCCTACTCATAGTGTTACCTTAGATTGGTCACTTACACAGGTCAGTTTTTGGACACTTGGCTTGACATCCCAAAAGAACATTAATGCAACTGCTTAGGGCAGCCACAACTGAGTTCTTCGTGCCTGTGACAGGGTGTTCTACTCACTGCTGGCACACCTCCTTCTGGCCACATCTGGGGATTAGCTCTGCCAGGCCAACACCCCATCCTGTAGTTGCACTCAGTCACTCTCCCAGTCTCGCTCTCTCAGGACGCAATTGCTCCTGCTTCATGGCTGGGCCCTCCGGCCAGGTCACTGGGGGTTTCCCCTTTTGGGGAAATTGGATGCATCAAAGTCTCTCAGGATCCACTGTCACCAACAGTCTTCTCTTTCACTGCCCCTTAACAGTGCCACTTCCCTAGTGCCTGGGAGGGGAACCCAGGCCCACACTCTACACTGGGGTCCAGGCCAGAGGTCCTACAACAAGCAGTCAAGGTCTGCACAGTCCTATCTCTTAATGCTGTATTCTTCAGCTACTTTCTACCTTGTCTTCTCTCACTCTAACAGCGACTGGAGTCTCTGTCCCTCTGCAGCCCCCTTCTTCTCTCAGCTGCTGGGCTTTATACTAGGGCTGTCAAATGATTTTTTAAAAAAATCACAATTAATTGTGAGATTTAAAAAAATAGTTGTGATTAATTGCAGTTTTAATGGCATTGTTAAACGCTAATAGAATACCAATTTATAAATATTTTGGATGTTTTCTATATTTTCAACTATATTGATTTCATGTACAACACAGAATATAATGTATACAGTGCTCATTTATATTATTATTTTGATTACAAATATTTGTATTGTAAAAAAAAAAAAGATAAAAAACAGTATTTTTCAATTCACCTCATACAAGTACTGCAGTGCAATCTTTTTATTGTGAAAGTGCAACTTATAAATGTAGAATGTAGGGGAAGCTGCCACTTTGTGAGAAACAGTTAATGCCGCATCTGACTAAGGAATCACTGTTTGCCATTATGGAGACTTTACTTTTGTTCCTTTTTGTTTTGCAGTCTCTCAATCTACACTGAAGGCCATTCGGAATGAAAATATCATACACATTGCACATGTAACTGCTTTCAGGATTGATGGAACTATGTCTATGCAGATTGAAAGGAGGGGAAACAGCCTAGGTTGGAAAAAAATTAAGTATTGTCTGAAAAGCTGTGACATATCCCAAGGATATTTTCCTGTATCTGGTGGCCAGTTAATTAAGATTTTGTTTATACTGAAACACAAATGTAAACAAACACTTAAGAAGAATTTATTGATTACAACATTACCTAAAAAATCATTGATTCCTAGATCTGCCAGGCTCCTGCTTAGGCAAAAATAATACTTCTAGAAAAACCACTTCAGTACATAAGTGCTGGAACTAGGAGTGCTGGGGGTGGAGCAGCATCCCCTGGCTTGAAGTGGTTTCCATCCTATACAAGGTTTACAGTTTTGTTCAATGGCTCTCAGCACCCCCACTATACAAATTGTTCCAGCCCACCACTGCTTCGGTAAGATCTGAGACAACCCCAACAAATTCTCATTTCACTTGGATTTTATTTCATTCTTTCAGGCCTAACATCTCACTGCATGAACAAAGAAAATATCACCTGGAAAGGGCTTCAGGCTAGCTACTTCCAAATGGATTCAACCTTCTGAGTACTATCAATATCATCCCTACACCCACATGCTTAGCACTTTTTAATACATTCGCTGAAAACCATTAATAAAGCAACAATCTTAGTCAAGTTCTTAACCATGTGTCACACTGAAATAAGTTCATGTAAATCTGTGAACTGCACGACAATGATCAAATTAACAGTCATTTCAGAAAAAATACCCCTCAGGCTGAAAAATAATTAGTAGTCTCTCACTCTATCTTTTCCTACTAATAAAAATCACGATATTATTGTTGACTGTGCTAATAAAACATCTTCCATGACCCTGATGTAACTGGATGTAAAATATAAGGACTATTCCATTGCACAGATGCACATATGTTTTATTGAACATTTCTATTTGGCTTCTCATTTGATAACTGAATTGCTTCTACTAGAACTTTTGTCAAAATGTTACTACACTCCTTTCTTTTTTGGGGGGGGTGGGAGGAGAGGGGGAAAATTCATATGCTGAAGTGAATACCAAATTTTAAAAAACTCCACAGCCTTTTAGTTTAGCTTATCAGCATAAATGATCATTATGTGAAGTACAAGAGAGCAAGAAGCCTTTTTTTTCTGTTTTAGAAATATCCACAAGCGGGACATCAAATTTTAAAGATTTGATCATTCTTCACAATTTTTCATACAGGCCCCAGGCCTGCAAAGAGATCTGTGCCTACGGGGACCCCCAATGCAATCCATGGGAGTCTGCCCCTTGCAGGATTGAGGCCATAGTTTGCATGAGCAAATTTTAGCCTTTGTCTCTGTTATCAAATCAGAAACAATAAGTATTTACTGATTGCATTGTGTATCTGGTCACTTAAGTCATGTGATATTGTGTCTGTTTCCTGATTAGAAACTTTATAAAACAGGGTGTTCCATTTTTTTGTTCACAAATGATATGCAAATATTTGTGATTGTTCAATTCATTTACAATATTATGCAAATAAGAGTTTTTCTAAATAGCCTTGGCAAGTACTCTCACAGATTTGCACTAGTATGTACAAGGCTTTTCCTTTCTACAAACATATTTCTGAATACAAATTCACTCACTGAGTACCAGATCAGAAGGGATTCCAAATAGCTGTGAGGGAAATTGGTGGGTATACAGCTTGGCAAAGCCCAGTGAGGTCAGTGGATAGACCCCCATCAACATCAGTGGGCTTTGGATCAGGCCCTTAATTCTCCAAAATGTTTCAAGATTTACTTTTTTGCTGTATTTGCTCACATCTTCCCAATGGTACACACCTACCCAAGGCTCCAGTCCAGCAAAGCAGTTAATGAGATGCAGAACTTTAAGCATACAAAAATAGTCCCTCTGAAGGGAATATGGGACTGCTCGTGTGTTTCAAGTTACACATGCTTGGGCGTTTTGCTAGACTTTTGCTCAATTCTGCTGCCTCATTCCCTCTTCCATCTATTTCTCTTGCACCTGTCCACACACGTGCTTCCATACAATCCAATACACTTGAAACTCCCTCCCCACAGCTTCTTTGTCCGTACTCAAGTCCTTTTTCAAAATAACACATGATCTTTGAAATTCACTTTCACATGGCCCCTCTTCTGACCAAAAATCTGCTGCGTTTTGTGAATATGGATTATTTATAGGAATTGGTAAGAATATGCAAAACCCTCAAATCTTGGAGATTTATATTTCATAAACCTTATCTGTTGTCTTCATGTTGAGAAGAGGACAGCAGGGATAGCAAATAGGTATTAGTAACCTGATGAATTTTTTAATATTTCCCTGAAGCTTCCTCATGTGAAAATAAAATCCTGTCCAAACGACTTCTGTGACGTGAGGAGTCTATAAATAACATCATAAAAATAGGATTTGCCTATATTTTAGATATATCCAAAAGAGTAATACATTATCAAAACTGCCTCTTCCCCACTGTCAAGAAGTGACGCTCATGTGCCGGTTGTACATTAGGCAATTAAGAGCTCACCCAAACGCTTTAATGGAGGCAGAAAACAAACTTAGCCTGCTGCATTTCTGCATTATAGAAATGACAGCATCAAACAATCAGAAGACCAGAAGAACCCATTTTTGTGTGTCCCGGTAGCCTCCCATCACTTGTTAAATTTTGCTTAGCCTAATTGCTCAGAATTAAACCTTTGGAATAATAAAAAATACACATGTTCCTCTGATAAAGCTAAGAACACTCTAGGTTCTGTTCTACAAATAGGATATTAAAGTAATTTCCATCTTTCAAGCATTATTAGAAAACAAATATTAGTAAACAAAAGGTAAATGGTAGTGGAAACCATCCCCATCCCCAGTGGAATTCTTACATGACTCTTCAGTGCTTTGAAGAGTCATGCCCACAGCTACTAAATCCTACACAACTCAGTACTGTTAAAGACTGGAGACAGGCATTGGCCCAGAAAAGGTAAATCATTCTGCAGGTTGAGTAACAATATGTTATAAACAACAAAGAAGTAGCACGGCCTTAAAATACTTATATTTGTTGGTCTTGTAAAGCATTGGAATTGCATGCATTTCAGTCACTGACTTTACATTAAAAATCAAATTCTGGATGCAATACGGTGTTGCTATTGTAGTTTTTGTTGTTGGTCTATCTTGTCTTCAGGTCTGGGACACTTTTCTATTCTAAGTGTGTACAGCGCCTAACAAAACAGGGTTCTGACCTTCGTAGGGGGCTTTTAGGAATAACTAACAACAACAACTATTCTTGCGTGGAAGGATGACTGAAATGCTATAGGAAGGGTTACTAATAGTTTCCTCCGTCACACATATTGTGGGAAGTAGAGTTGTGCCTGCAAACTTTGGATCCCAATTTGGCCCCAAATTTCATGGCTCTGGCCCATCTCTAGTAGGACAATACCAGTCATTTTCTCTCACAATTAAAACATAAAACACAAATCTTCCAATAATGATAACCCAAGATTCATAATCATTAATTATCTGGAAAAAGGAGTGAACAGTGAAGTGACAACATTTGCACATGATACTAAATTATTATGGTTAAGTTCAAAGCTGACTACAAAGAATTACAGAGGGCTCTCACAAAACTGGGTGACTGGGCAACAAAGTGGCAGATGAAATTCAGCATTGATTACTGAAAAATAATGCACACTGGAAAAAATAATGGGCCCAATTTATATTATAAAATGATAGGTTCTAAATTAGCTGTTGCCACTCAAGAAAGATCTTGGAATCACTGTGGATAGTTCTTTGAAAATGTCCACCCAACGTGTAGCAGTGGTCTAAAAGGCTAACAGAATGTTAGAAACGATTAGGAAAGTGATAGAAAATAAGACAGAAAATATAATGCCACTATATAAATCTGAAGTGCACCCACATCTTGAATACTGTGTCCAGGTCAGGTTGCAACATCTCAAAAAGGGTATAGTAGAACCAGAAAAGGTTAAAAAAAGGCAACAAAAATGATCAGGGTATGGAACAGCTTTGGCACAAGGAAAGACTAGAAAGATTAGGGCTGTTCATCTTAGAATTGAGACAACTAAGGCAGGGCCGCCCAGAGGATTCAGGGGGCCTGGGGCAAAGCGGGAGAGCTGCGTCACTTGTACTCACCCGGCAGCAGTCCGGATCTTCGGCGGCATTTCGGCAGCAGGGGGCCCTTCAGTCGCTCCACGTCTTCAGCAGCACTGAAGGACCCGCCGCCAAAGACCTGGAGCGACTGAAGGGCCCCCTGCCACCGAAATGCCACCGAAGACCCGGACTGCCACTGGGCCAGGGCTCGTGGGGCCCGGGCCAAATTGCCCCACTTGCCCCCCCCCCGGGAGGCCCTGAACTAAGGGGGATATGATAGCAGTCTATAAAATCATGGATGGTGTGGAAAAAGTGAATAGGGAAGTGTTGTTTACCCTTTCTTATAATACAGAAACAAGAGGTCACCCGATGAAATTAATAAGCAGCACGTTTAACACAAACAAGAGGAAATACTTTTTCATACCACACACAAACAACATGCCATGGGATATTGTGATGGCCAAAGCATAACAGGGTTCAAAAAAGAATTAGATAAGTTAATGGAGAATAGGTCCATCAATGACTATTAGCAAAGATGATCAGGGATGCAACACCATGCTCAGGGCAACCCTAAACTTCTGATTGCCAGAAGCTAGGAGTGGAAGTTGGGATGGATCTCTCTAGCTGACCTGTTCTGTACATTCTCCATGAAGCTCTGGCACTAGCCACCATCAGAGACAGAATACTGGTCTAGATGGACTATTGGTCTGACCCAGTATAACAGTTCTTATGTTCTTAAGATTTCACAGAAGTCACAACATCAGTCAGATGTTGTCAATTAGTATAGCTCCAGTGAAGTCAATGTAATGACACCAATTTACACCAGATGAGAATTGGGCCCATCATTATTACACAACCTGTAAAGCAAATACTAACCTTTATCTTTTCTCTCTGTGCTTATCATTAACCCTTTGCTATACTACCGGGCTTCATTCACATTTTTTTTTAAAGCCATGGGATGTTAGGATGTACTTCAGACACTCAACAGAACAACAGCTGCATTCTATCTTGATTTATCCGGCATACTCACCAGAAATAGTTAAATGATCAATGAGAGAGACGGGAAGAGCCAACTTACAAAGTATTATTTACAAAGAAAACTGTTCCAGCCAAGTTCTGTGTTGCTAATATCCTGTATATTGGTCTGCACTGAATTTGGTCCTAGAGTTCTTGATACATAGGACTCTTCACTTGATTTCTGCGAGGAGAAAAAGTAATAGAAGAATGAAACGAAGGAGCCGGGCGGGGGGGGAGGGGGAGAGGAGGGTTTTGCAGGAAACAAAAGCCAAGAACAGGCTGTCCCCTTCAGGCAGGTGTGACTCATATGACTTGCACTTACATAGTATTTTAGCCAACACTGATACTGACCTTTCAACATGACAAAAGTAACATTATCCCTGTTCCAACGCATCAGGTATACTGGCTTTCTTTCATTATTATTTTCCAAAAAGAAGGCTACATTGTATCACTTCTTGCTGGGCAAATACACTAGTTACAATTCTCCCCTTGGATATTCAAATGAGACTCCCAGTAAAGTCAAAGGGAGACCCACATGTACAGTATCCAAGGGCAGATTATAGTTCACTGTGTTTATTGTGGCCAATGCTAAGAAAAAAATTCTCATATCTGTGTTGAGTTCTATCCCTTTTTAGTTCTCTCTATAGTGCCTCTGGATAATGTTTCAGAAAGGATCTGATATTAAACCCATCTCTTATTGTGTAATCACTTAAGACTGTGTCATAGAGCAACTAGTCAAGACATTTTGTGAGCCTCTGAGCCATTAATTCAGCTATCTTGAGAACAGTAGGACCAGTTGCAGAGGCAACAGCTTTTAAGAAATCAAAAAGGGAAGTACCAGAAATATCAACATGTGCATTGCCATACACTCCAATGGATCAATTCTTCCACAGACATAGAATCAATATGTTTATTTCCACAGACCTCTGCCAGGTGCTGCTTTTATTTATTGGTGAACAGGGTATAAAGAGCATCATCCTCTGCATTGTTGGTGCAGTCCCTGAATGGTAGCACCATTCTTCATTGCAAGAGAGCCAAGTGTCAAAGTTTTTAGTCCACAGGCTCATAAGAGCTTGGAGTATTAGGGAATGGGTCTGTCAATTTATAATGGCGGATGCTACCCACTTCTCTGATAGTATCAGCTTCCAGCCAATACAAAACTGTGCTGATTGTTCCATCTTCCAATGGGACTGAAAGAGTTAGTTACAAAGCTGCCTTGACAGCCTGCAGGAAGTCACAACACTTATCCTGTAGCTTTGCTGATTCACTGGGTCAGATACGCGTGATCTGAGGTGATTAGAAGAGAAAAATGGGGTTAAGTGATGGCTTAAGCATATAAGCATAAGCATATAACACTTATTTGTACCCATGGGACAAAGAAATCAGGAGAACTGAAACTGAGATAGGTGAGGGCAGGGGGGAAAGAGACCTCCTCAAGACGAGTTGCATTGATCAGAGAAAGGATTGATTCTGCTTATATTGGAAGTTAATGCAGCCACCCTCTCCCCTCCAAAAGACCTATCTAACCAACCTAACCACTGAACAAGCATGGAAGAAAATGCATAACATATGGAACCAGACATGGAACATTACTGCTTGATCATCTGCTTTTTATGGCATCCCATCTCCTATCTTTTATAGAGCAAGGACTTTGTCTGCACAGCATTTAGCACATTTTGGATTCTATAAATGAATAAAGACAATACTAATAAAAGCTTAAAGGCACAGTTGGTCAAACCCTGGCCAAATATCGCACTATTGTGTGATGGGTCCTGTGCATGCCTCCAGCTGAGTAAAGAAATCCCATCAGCAGTAAAATATATTCTGATAATTTCAATATGTCAGGGAAGGGATGCCGGGGGGGGGGGGGGGGGCAAGTCTCCCAGGAGGGTTTGGTTGAAGGAAAATGTACAGTAGTACGTTTGAGCTGCCTGTGTGGGTCACAACATGGCTTAACATTTCTTATGGGGAATTAATTGACAAGGAGAACAATAGCATCCAACAGTGAACGAAGAGGTGAATCTCTCTCTGCAGTTCCTGGAATGGCCCCTTTTGGGGTTTGTTTGAGGCTTGAGGAGAACTGCAATGGGGATACAAAGACCTGTTGTAGTGATCTAGGCCTCTCTGCTGCATGACCTCCATCCACTTCCTCTGTTCTCTTAAAAGAGCATTATGCTCCAAGAAGTGGTAAGTACCAAAAAAACAACACTGCCCCCCACCCAAATAACCTACCAAACACACACCTCACCAATGATCTGCAAACTGAGTATTACTTTCCTACTCCAATCATTTGATTTTCTGTAGCCATCTTTGCTGAATAGCAGTTTTTATTCAGTCTATAAATGCATATATAAAAACCTTAATATTACTATGAAGCTAATTTTAGAAGATTGTATTGCTAACTGTTCCTTTAGCAACTGTACATTAAAACAGGAAAAAGCATAAAGCAAGGCCACGTCTCAGGTGAAATATTACAAGATAGGTTTTAATTTTACATTATTTTGATTTAATTTACTTGGATTATTGAGGGCTAAGCAGTCCATAATTTTAAAATGACATTGACATGCATCTCAGGAAAGTCACTATGAGACAACATTAAATTAAAAAGGCTACAAAAAACTGTACTGACATTGTCTATTTGTCTCTTCTCTAATTCATCTTTCACATTTAGTCATTCATCTGTACCCCATCTCAAGTCATTAAGGATAATAATTTCTAACTGCTTCATGATCCACTTTTTTTTACTGCAGAATGCACAAAAGTAATTAAGCCAAATTGAAAAGATTATAGAAAAACAATATTCAATAACTGAGTTGCCAAAAAGTTTTACTGTACCCTAAGGATGCAAAAAATTGCCTGTGAAGCAGTAATATTATTCCATGTTACATTTATTCCTGCAAGCTAGCCAAGCTCAAATTAATTGTACTGACTAAACTTTTCTTCTTAGAGAAAATTAAAGATATGCTGTTGTCAACACTTGAGCACAACCTTGCCGACACTTAAACGCAGAGAAGGGTGCGACATCCTGCCCTGGCTGCCTTGTG
Source organism: Terrapene triunguis (assembly GCF_002925995.2). Taxonomy (NCBI): domain Eukaryota; kingdom Metazoa; phylum Chordata; order Testudines; family Emydidae; genus Terrapene; species Terrapene triunguis. The sequence continues at coordinate 14,120,386 of NW_020664393.1, forward strand.
CTAATTAATCACTCTGGTATTTAGGACCATTCAAGCAGACAAATTAATGGAGAATAATTAGTGTATCTTTGTTCCAGCTCAGCTTTGCACACCAGACACTCTCAGGGAGAGAGGGGAGTTTGTAGAAAGTGAGCTATTAGCATGCGCATAGTTTCGCTTCTGTTCAGCAAGTTCTGCAGAGATTAAGAGAAAAGCCAAATTAGCAGTCGTGTGACTGGGGTTAGGACATCTTTCTGAAAAGAAAGCCCTCTGTTTGGGTATCAGCTTCCAGAAGCAAGTTGTTAATCCAGATGTTAGTTTTCACAAAGCACAAAACACAATTACAAACCTCCTCTTCTCCCCTCTTCTCTAGCACATACACATCAAACAAAGAGGAATATGGAAGAAAAATCAAGAATTGCTCCTTTACATTAAAATGATTTATCTTAAATTCTACCATCCTTCAGTGTGGTATATATCCATGTGAGACTTCTAAACATTAACCTTCCCTTTGTAGGTCACAATTGGGGCTACCCTAACTTTGATGGAGAAAACAGAACAGAATGCGATAGACCATGTAAACAATTTGATTACTTTAATCATCAACAACATTTACTACTATTTTATACAATCCCTTTATGGGGATTCCCTTAGAATGCAGAACTCCACTTGTTCTGAACAGAAATCCTGAGTAGCAAGAAATTTAAATTAATTGCAAACATAAAATCCAACTAAAATTTTGTGATAGTCTAAAGCATGAATAAGTGCATGTAATAGTTACTAAACTGCAATAAAACAGAGATCTACATTTCCCAAAGATATTACAGATATCCTGATTCAGTTGTATGCAATTAAAGAAATTTTGTCACAAATTCTCCAGTTATTTCTTCTCCTAGGATCCAATCCTGCAAGCGTTTGACACCTCTTGAAAAGGTGTTGGGCACTGATGATGCTCAACACTTTGCAGAATCAGACCCATTACAAAGGCATAGGTCATATTTTTATATCAGTGCAAATGGGTGACTCACATACTACCCTCATGATGGTTAGCAAGGCCCCAGTCCTGCACCAGGGTTCTGTCTGGAAACTGGAGTCCACTCACATGGACATCATAGGAGAATCAGGGCCAAAAACTCTAGTTCTGAACTCCAACATTTGGGGAAGATTGAGAAAGAACTTTGCCTCTCAGATCCAGTTGAATGGATACAGACTGCAGGCACTGAGCTTCATATGCCAGAGCATTTCATCGATATAGTGTGTGGCGGCGGCGGGGGGGAGGAGGATAGAGTGGTGGAAAAAGGGTCAGAAAAAAAAAAAAAAAAAGAACGTGGGAGACCACACAGTGAGAAAAATCTGACCACGCTCGGGGAAATTGTGTCAATCCTATAAAAGAACAAAATAATTTTAAAGGAATTTAATTACATGCAGACTATAAAGCTGTGCTTTATTTTCATTCTTGATGATATCATATTGCATAAACAGAGAATTTTCACACCTGGGGTTAGACATGATACAGGATATTGTTTTAACACACTGGGCTGCAAGGCTTCATAGAAATGTGATATGACTGTGCACACTGTTTTTGGATTTATTCGTGTGTGTGTGGAGGGGGGGGGAACCGCTACAAAAGCACACATTCTTACAATTCCTCACTGGGCTTAAAAATAGACTGAATCTCTACAGCCTCCTACAATACTAAATTACTGTCTGAGATAAAGCCAGATGCCATTAGAAAGGCTACCATCCTGGGAGTAGGTCCTCCTAGATCTTTGAAGGTGCATAATCCTCATTAAAGGAAAACCCTGAGCGTAGGAAGGGCTGTGCTGACATCAAGGCACCTGGCCATGACTAAAAGAGCTGGCCCCATATGCGGCTGCTGCTGAGCAGCAGAATGTAATTTAGTCGCACCAGCAGGAGCAGAGGTCAATGATTTTATATTAATGGGGATCACGACAGTTCTAAGCTGTGGCGTGCTTTGAAATAAGTGTTGTACAAGGCAGCAAAGAGAGCTCAGCAGAGGAAATGGGCTGTGTCATTGTCTCCTCATGCCTTGCAGCAAACACTGGAATGCTTAAAGTTGCCATAGACTTAAAGCCATAATATTTTATAAACAACAATTACCTGTTTCAATCTAACATGTCTATAAATGATTAGTTCTTCAGTTGGCTTATTGTTGCAGATGGCATTGCTGATCCAAATACAATCCACACATTTTAGACAAAAATGGAGGAAACGTGATAGAAGTACAGAAATCAAAAACACTTGTGATTAATAATTCGTGTGTAAGGATTATGATCATGTATGACATGAAATCACTACGTATCAATGAACAATTCATGTCAATATTACCTTAAAAATAAAAACAAAAACAAACAAATTCAACCCGGCAAAAACATCTATGCTTTCATGAAAGGATGTTCCAGTGTTTTAATATGTTTGAATCAGAGCTTGAACTAAATTCACATTTAATCAAGCTTCTTTGTGGAAATATAATGTAAGCCCTATTATGTTTCATAGGATTTATATTTGGAATTTCATATGAGCGCATGACACCGCAATCCTTTACATGGATCAATATCTAACCCAAGAGTTAACTGAAGTTCTTAATTAGGTTTTCTGGGTAAAGATTATTATTAATTATTTTTATTTGTATTCCACTAGCCTTGCAAAGTGCTAGGCGCTGTCCGAACACATATAAAGAAGGCAGTCCCAGCAGCAAAGAGCTTTCAGTCTGCGAAGACAAGCAACATAAAAAGGGTGGGGGAGCAGAATAAAAACATAGCATAAATTAATTACCAGCAATCTTCAAATTACCCTTTAACCCAGCTAGCATTAGCTAACAACAGAAATGGATGTTTGAAGGCGAAGGAGAGTTGTGGCCTTGTGGATCAGTTCAGAGAGGGTGTTCCATGCCTTACAGGAGCATGGAAGAGGAGACAGCGATGGCTGAGAACAAGCCGCTGGATGGGGATTGAAGGGGATAGAGAGGGAGGTGAGCGATTGTGACAGGGTCTATAAGCCCTGCACTGGTAACAAAGGAGTTAAAGAGCTACTGAGGGCAAGGTTGATTCCGCCCACCTGGTCCTATCAGTCATGCTAGGAATGGAATAGGGGTTTAAAAGCAGGACGTTCCAGTCAGTTGCTGGGTAGCTCTGGGAGAGAGCAGACAGTAGCTCTACAGCTTCCAAAAGGAACTTCATGGAAGCTGCCCTCAGGGAGGACACTCACCGATCCCATACCCCTACAAGGAGGCAATAGGTTCCTGTATACTGGCTGGGTTAGGCCCAGCAGCAAGCCATTAGGCATTTGGTACTGAACCCTTCATCTCTTCAGGGGGTTGAGAGTCTGAAAGGAAAGCCACCATCCCCTCCAAATGCAAGCAGATTATTTGAATCTATCTCCCCTTGTAAGTATTCTCACACTTCTTATCAAACTGTCTGTACTGGGCTATCTTGATTATCACTTCAAAAGGTTTTTTTCTCTTACTTAATTGGCCTCTCAGAGTTGGTAAGACAACTCCCACCTGTTCATGCTCTCTGTATGTGTGTATATATATCTCCTCAATATATGTTCCATTCTATATGCATCCAAAGAAGTGGGCTGTAGCCCACGAAAGCTTATGCTCTAATAAATTTGTTAGTCTCTAAGGTGCCACAAGTACTCCTGTTCTTTTTATGTGGATTGAGGCACCCCAGGGGCTTTGCTGTCCTCAGACCAGGGCTGGCCTTATCATGAGGCGAACTGAGGCGGCCGCCTCAGATGCCAGACTTTGGGAGGGCGCCACTAGGACCCAGAGTGTAGAAAATTGTGTCTGCTGCTGGTGCATATGTATTCTCTCTGCTCTAGATGCACAGAGATGGTGGAGTGCTATGTTAGAGGAAGGAGGGCACAAGAGACATAACAGGCAGGCAGGAGAAAAGGTGAGAGGGAATAACAGAAAGCAGCAGGAGCTGCAAGGAGAGAGCAGAGGAGGAGCCTCTTATGTACCTCTCTAGCACCCCCAGGAGCCTGGACTGATTAATACCAGCTTCTCAGGGAGCTTCCTGTTTCCTGCTGCTTCCCTGAACCACTTGAGGGGAACAGGCAGTCAACTGAAGTAGTAGGAGCCAGTTAGGCCCTTAAGACGCTGATATCTTCCTTCACTCAGGCCCTGCTACCAGCCTGCTTATTTGTCCCCTTCAATTGAGTGTTGAGAGCCACTATAGCTGGCACAGAAGAGCAGTCATGAGTGAAAGAAGAAAACGCCCCTCTGGGGCAGCATTCAGAAAAAGAAAGAAAACAAAGGAAGCTTTTCTATCTAAGCAGGAAGGAGCTCTCCTGAGATACATAGACACAAATGTTCACGATGAGCCTTCCAGCCCCAGTGAGGAAGTGAGTGGTGAGGAGATGCCTGATCTTCCAGTTAGTCAGAGTGCAGGTGACCTGGCAGCTACTGCAGCATCCATATTCCCATCTCAAATGGATGCAACCATGCACAATCCTGAAGAAAAGTGTAGATCAGAGAAGAGTGTGGTGGAGGTGCAAGAAACAGCTACTGCTGAGTTTAGTTCCTTAAGTCTAGATGATCCAGGACTGTGGACCCACTTGAGCAGTAGCCTGAGGGACTTGCTGTGGACCATGGAAGTGAAAAACTTCATGTTCCCCAAAGACAATGAAAATAGAAGTTTCCATCCAATACATTACTGGCGTGAAATCCCCAATGGTGACAAAGTGGAGAGGCCATGGCTTATATACTCAAAACCCCAGAATGCTGCATACTGTTTTTGTTGCAAACTCTTCTAGTCTAATGTTCCAGCCACATTGGGTTCTACAGGAACAAAGGACTGGAAAAATCTGGCTAGAAATCTGGCATGCCATGAGAAGGCAGCAAATCACCAGAGAGCATTCCATAGGTGGAAAGAGCTTGAGATGAGACTAAGGTTAAAGGCCACCATAGATGATCAGCATCAAGAGAAGACTGCATCAGAGTCTCTTTACTGGCAAAATGTTCTGAAAAGGCTCATTGCCATTGTGAGAATGCGTGCTACCCAAAACCTAGCACTGCGTGGCACTTCAGTTCAGCTGTATGTGCCAACCAATGGAAACTTCCTTAAAATTGTGGAGCTGATGGCTGAGTTTGGTGCTATACTCCAGGAGCATCTAAGAAGAGTCACCACCCAAGAAATGTACACACACCACTACCTTGGAAAAACAATTCAAAATGAGATCATACAGTTATAGGCAACAAAAGTCAAACAGAAGATTGTGGCAGATCTGAAGTCAGCAAGATATTACTCTCTTATTCTGGACTGCACACCTGACATCAGCCATACTGAATAAATGACTTTAATGGTGCGTTTTGTAACAACAACAACCTAGTGAAAATGTTCCTGCAATGGTGACTGTAGGAGAGCATTTTCTAGAATTCATTGACATTGATGATACTACAGGAGCTGGTATGACAAATGTGCTTCTTAAAAAGCTGGAAGATACGGGAATTGCGATAGCTGATCGCCAAATGCACATGAAAGACTTAGAAGTGATCCTGCAGCACTTGCCAGACAGTGGGGTTAAATGTAATGCTAGAAACGCTCAGATTGCAAAGGAGGAAGTATCATATCTGGGGTATCTTAATATCCAAAGGGTACAAGCGTTTCACTGTTGACCGCATTGAGGCTATTAATGCATGCCCACGACCAATTACGGTCAGGGGAGTTAGGAAAGTGTTGGGGCTATTCAATTTCTGCCGAACTCAAATCCCAAATTATTCAAGGATTGTCCAGCCCCTTAATAATCTCCTGAAGGGTGCTGTGGACCACATGATGCAACTGAATGGACACTTGAATCTGAACAGGCATTTATCACATTGAAAGAGAGGCTAAGTACTCCCCCAGGGTTGGGATTTCCTAATCCATTAGTGCCTTTTACATTGTACACGCATGTCAGTGAGGGACATATGGCAGCAGTGTTAACACAAAAACATGGGGACAAACAGCGCCCAGTAGCATACTACTCTTATAAACTAGATGCTGTCGCTCAAGCAATGCCACTATGCCTCCAGGCAGCGGAAGGAGCTTCTATGGCCCTAAGTCAGGCCTCACCACTTATTGGTGCGCAGGATGTAAATATTGTCGTGCCTCACGCTGTCCTTGCTATTTTATCAGGAAAGAAATCTTCGGCAGTCCATGTGGGAAGATGGACTCGATGGGAAACGAGCTTGCTAATGCCTTCGGTAGATCTGCAACGAGCGTTATCGCTAAACCCTGCCACCCTCATGCCTACCCCAGATGAGGGACACTCGCATCATTGTTGCCTTGAGGAAGAGCCCATGGACCTTCCAACACTACTTTTAACACTAAGTAAGAGAATAGGGAAAAAGGCATTCTAAGCCCTAGAGTTGGTTAAGTCCTTCAGTTATGACCTTAGGAACAGAGGATACTGCTTTTAAAACAAAAACAAAACAACATCAAGTTATAGATGAATATAAGTGCGCATTACAGAGTCTTCTCAAACAACAGCACAAAAGCAGTCATTCGGAACACTGGACTATTTCTCCAATTCAGTTCTGCCCACAAAAGCATCATTAAATATTTTAGCCAGATGTCTTTAAAATATTTAGATTTCTATTATAATTAATTTTCTTATTCAAAATTCCCATTTCAATACTGCCAGATGTGCAACATGAAAACTGGTCCTGATCCTCATTTACACTAACACCCCTTTCCACTTCACTCTGGCAGCATAAAGGGACCTTAAAGTGAGTATAAATGTAATTTATGTCCAATTTAAGGCTCCTTTAGAGTGCCAGAATTGTGTGAAGGAGCCTTAAAGTAAATAAGAATCAGACCCTGTTTGTTTTAACTAGTAAGTCTCTACTGAGACTATAGCATTGCATCTCCATAATCTACAATATACAGGCTAAGATTGTAGCATCATGATTCAATCTCATAATTTGATATTTAGCAAAAAAAAAAAAAAAAAATCTGTGTGTGCTAGTATTGCTGTTGTCATAATGGGATATACTCTAGTGGTATTAACCCCAATACTTAGAAAATTAGGTCTTATGCATCTTAACAAACATACCTTAGAATATTAGGAGCCGGGAAAACACATAAATCATGAAAATATTCTAGTGAAATAATTTACTCCTTTGTAATATGTTACAAAATTGTTTAATGCAATTTATGCTTTTTGATGGCATCCTTATGGAGGATTGCGGTTTTAAAAGGAATTTTAAAATCCCAATAAACAGCTAGAATATTTTAATTGTGTGTAGTATAAATTGGATAAAAAAAAAGATTACTCATAGCTGTTTTTCAGTGAATATATTTCAAAGCTTTCTCAATTTCCTATCTTTTATATCTATCTCTGAAATAAACAATTTTTTGAAAATTTTCACAAACCAATCAACTTGAGAGAGAGAGAAAAAAACAATTTTCTGTAATCTGAGAGGGAAATTTCTGATGAAAGAATAAAATGATTATAGAATAATAATGCTTGGGAGAAAGAAGACCTTCAAAATGGTCAGGATATGAACTAATGGAACATCAGTGCAAAAAGGACTATTCTATTCTATACAGGTTGTTAGATTGTACTCAGAATGGTAGCATTTGAGTGCCTATATTAAAATACTCTCCACAGTGAAGTTTTAATGGACTAAGAGTCAAGACAGTTATTAAAGATTACTACAGAACCTTAACTCTGCCCTTTGGATATGAATTATGGGTGTAATACACTCCAGGACAGAAGGTTCTCTCATACATTAAGGCTTTACATGGTGCTGTCAGATAGTGCCTTGAGCAAGTCCCCTGTACTGGAGTAAATTTCACTCAGACAAAAGAGTATTTTGTTGCATGATCATACTACATACACTGAAATAGATAAATGCTATGTATGGCATGCTTCTTGTTTCACTGTGCATGAGTGAATTAGCACAAGTCAATTTAGGTTTCCTTCATTCCTTTAAAGTAATAATAGAATCCTGTTAATGGAGCACCTTAAAGGGACAACCTACTGTGCTGGATGATGTTCTCAATTAAGAGTAGATTATTAGATCATCTTGTCTGACCTCCTGTATAACACAGGCCTCAGAATTTCACTCAGTTGCCCCTGTGTTGAGCCTAGTAGCTTGCATTTGACTAAAGCATATATTCCAGAAAGGCATCTTGGCTTGATTTGAAGACATTCAGAAGTGAAGAATTCACCACTTCTCTTGCTCACATTTTCCAATAGTTAATCACCCCCACTGATTTAAAAAAAAATTGCCTGATGGAGACCTTTACTCCTAAGAAAGAGTCTGAAATGATCTTTAATGAAATATTGTACCAATAAGAACAGAGAGCACATTTTGTCTACAGGAACACCTGTGCACACCATTTTCTACAGAGAAGCCGTATATGCAGAATTTGACTTAAAATTCTCCCTCTCTGTTCTCTCGTTCTTTCTCAATATGCCAGTTTCCATATTAAAACATCAAGACTTGGAACGTTAGATGCATTTAGCACCTGGTTAAGGATTGCGGCTCAGAATTTCATACCAAACACCACTTAACCACTTGGCACTGGCTGAATATGTTCCCCTTAAGATGACATTTCATAAATACTGCCCAATTAAGTACTTGTTGCTATTCCTTATTGCAAGGATAAATCAGTTTCCTGGGAAATGTGCCAATAAAATGGCTTGTATTGCACTTACATTCTTGATTCTTGATAGATTTGGTGAAGATGTCTCCATGTTAGTATAATAAAAGCCTATTATCAGTTCAACAGCAGAAACCTGTTTTCATTTATCAAGAAAATAGCAGGTTCAACACTAGTTGTCTTTTTAAGTTAAAAATTGGAGGTATGTTATAAAGAAATTACTAGCCATCACAGAGAATGATGGCACAGTCAGCCATGTTTTTAAATTTAATTTTATTCCTCAGTTCAAGTGTCAACTTCTCTACCATTAATTATACTGATTGCATTAAAAAAAAAATCACACTTTTACTTTGTCCCAAAGTGATTTTAAGTTTGAGCAAAATCCCTTCAGCTATTTTGGATTTAGTAGGTGATTAAAAAAATCCTCATTCCCTCACCTTCCCCAAACAATTTACAAAGTCTGATTATCTCTTTTTTCTCCTTATGGGCATAACTAAAAAATATTATGGAACTTCAAACTTCTATTATTAAAATAATAATATTTATATTCTGTTGGTGGACAGAAATCTCAATCAGGTCAGGGGCTCATCATGGTAGGCACTGGACAAACATATAGTAAATGACAGTCCTTGATCTGAAAAGGAAGACATAACATGTGAGTGGAAGAAACAAAACAAAACACAAACAGGCAGATGGTGAGGTAGGAAAAGGTAACAATAGTAAAAGGATGTTTTAGCATCAGAAGCTGCAGTCACTGCCTACCCAGCGTGGTGTGTATTAAGAGAAGGGACTTTGCTAAGTTCATAAAATAAAATAAAATATAGACAACACCTTTTCCTTGAAAATAAAGAATAATGAGAATGAAACCCCTTCCCCATGATAGTGATGCACAATTTTCTCTATTGCTCCCTTTTGAGAGAAAGAGATTACTTTCTCTCAGCACTTTCTAATACAAGAGATCCTTAAAAAAAAGGGTGAGGAAGATGTACAGGTGGAGGGATTCCTGAAAGAGAAAACTGATCCCCATATGGAAACGGAGAAGGGAAAACAGTCACCACAGGCCTCAGCTGGAAGTTCTCAGCATACCCTCAAATGTGCTTCCTAGATGGAGAGAGAAATGAACCACTAGCCAAAGATGATGCACTTTTATCTCCCATACTTGATACATTGTTCACTTGTTACTGATCAGGCTGGAGGAACAGGACTTGAGCATCAGTATCTAATCTCATAAGTGGACAGGTAGAGGCCAAGAATGTCAGGGTAGATCCAGAAGGTCCTTCTCAAAAATCCCAGCAATGCACTCACTGAACAAAGTAGGATAGAACTTCTAGTGTCCAGATGAGGTTTAGCAACTGAGCCTTAAGGTCCCAGTACAAAATGCCCAGACTTCCATTTAAATTGAAAATAATATCGCTCCAAACAAAACAGTTCCTGTAAAAACAATTTTTTTGAGTATCTAGGCTTCTTGCTTCATTTTGAGCTATTTTAAACAATATCATTTCCCTCTCAATTTGTTGCCACTTCTCAAAGAGCCAGAGGTAAATAGAGACAGCCTTGCTAAATATATGGATTTTACAAAAGGTGTTTCCTTCGCAGTGAGAATTAAGTGCAAACTTACAGAATGTCTTTTCTTACTCATTATTTGTTTAAGCCATTTAGAAAGTGTGAGCGGAAGATGTGAATACCAGCTATTTGTTACAAAACTGGCACTATGGAATATAATGTACTTTGATTGCTCTAATCTAAGGTCCTGTCAATATGGAGGATAAAATCATATGAACAGAGCAAGTTTCAAATACAGTTAAAAAAAATTATATGATACCATAGGTTAACACCAGATTTTATTTCAGATCCAGTTCCACAGTTTTAGCCTCACTATGGATGGGACCTTAGTTTAGAGTATACAAGATATACCATAGTCCACAATGTAAATTTTGAAATGGATAATTTGCATACACATCCTCTGTTCACACCCTTTAAAAGAACAGGAGTACTTGTGGCACCTTAGAGACTAACAAATTTATTAGAGCATAAGCTTTCGTGGGCTACAACCCACTTCTTCGGATGTAGCTCTAATAAATTTGTTAGTCTCTAAGGTGCCACAAGTACTCCTGTTCTTTTTGCGGATACAGACTAACACGGCTGCTACTCTGAACCCTTTAAAAGGTTTAACATATGACTGTACTCTGAAAAGCAATTCTGTAAAAGTGATCTCTCTCCAATTCCAGACTGAATTTGCTTAGTTTACAAATTAAATAATATAAAATAATTGCCAACTCTATCTGAGATCTTGAATTCAAGGTGGGTTCTTTCTGGTTTATGTACCCCTGTTAGTAATAAAGAATGTAAAAATGGAACTTAGGAAAAAAAAAAACTTCAGATGTGCAATCCTGAAAAAAAATCAAGCTCACTCTTCCACAGCTCTATTGGCACTATTGTGCCATCAGGAGTGAAGAAGCATAACATACTTATTTTAAGTCAGTAACCAACATATGACACTCTGAATACACCCAGAGCTGATCTGTTAAGAATTGCTGTGCTTATCCAGGTTCTTTTCCATTTATAAAACTACACAAAGTCTAACCATAATTAATGAGTAAGGGAAGACATTCGGGAAGCTTGCATTTAAATCTAGATTATAGGATTTTCCAAACTAATTTACAACCAAACTTGTTTAATCCCTATAGGATGCACCTGGCCCAATACTCTTTTGACTTTCTGAAATAAGTGATGGGCACATGGGGTCTTGTCCCCTTTCACGCCATCAGAACCCAGTGTAAAGGAACAGGAGGGATTAGGGAAAGTGGCCACAACAGACATTGCTTGCTAGTGCTTTCCCCCCTTCCCCCCACGCCCAAGAGTGGGATACATATGGAGCACAGCAATATCAGCGTATAGCATTTTAGAGCAGAAAGTGAAGTATAAAAACAAATTGAAAACTACAGAAGAATTTTTAGATGAGTAATTATTTGTTGCCTAAGTTGGAATCTGGCCAAGACACAATAGTTAAGTATTTCTACTCTGACAAACAGTCCCATGTTATCTTTAATGACCACAAGAGGTTAGGAAGAAGTGCCATAGATTTTACATGGCATCCAAAAGATAGTACCTCCAGCAGCAAAGTAACCCAAATGCTTCAATATTAGAGCTAGCAGGAAATTTGCAAACATTCAGACAGTTCTAGAGCACACTTTGATTCATCCATGCTGACAGTTCTTTTAAATCATCTTTTTTCATGTACGCTGGTGTGAGTGAAGTTTTGTTCACATGATTTTCATGGAAAATGAATTTCAGGATTGTAGCTAAACTTAGTTTCTGATGAAAACAACAGTTATGTTGGGCAGAAGTAAAAGTAATGTAGAGGCCTTCTTAGAATTTCATTCCTGGGGTTAGTGAAGGAGGACGGTTGCAGCAGCCGTTCAAAGAAGGAGAGAATGGAATAAAAAAAAAAAAAAAGGAGGATGTACTTTGAAATCTTCAGTGCTAAGTATTTTTAACATGGCAGGCAGCGTTCAGAGCAGCAACAGAAACTGCCATGTGTTTTTTTTTTAAAAAGACAGTACAAACAAAATAGCATAATGCAGCATCAAAATGAATAGGTAGTTCTAGACTATTTCAGCTAAATTGCTGTGGTTAGCAATATTGGTACTACATCATGCTGTTGAATATCCAACCTAGTTTTAGCCTGGAATAATTTTTGTAGGATACTGAAAATAGCTGCTTCTCTAATTAGTGAGGAGCTTCACTGAGTGCTTATCTTCTTTTCTTGTTCAAAGTGTCAAAGTATCAAACTGTTTCATTACAACACAAACAGGAGACAATTTGATGTAGAAAGTAAGATAAGATATTTCAATCTGTACTAAGAAGCAGTTTCCCTTAATTATTTTAAAAATAAAATGAAACAAAATATCAGAATGTTTCAATTATATTATGTCATCTGACATGTCAGTAGCAGTAGTTGATAATAGGACATGCTACAATATGACTTCACTATTACGGACATTATTTCTGCATTTCAAAAGTAATATAATATTTAAAACAAAATACATTTTGAAATGAAAATTTAGTTTCAAAATGAATTTTTTCCAATATTAAATTTTTCAAAAAAAAATTCAGAATTTTCATTTGACAGGAAATTTTGAAAATATTTATCTTTGTTCCAAATTGTAACAAAAAATTAAAATACCAAAAATTCTCAATAAATTCAAAATTCTCAGTTTCGACAGTTTCTAATCTAAATTACCTAGTTAAGCACAAAATGTCTATTTTAATGTGGTTAGGGCACTATCTTGTTTTAACATGATCCCTTAACACAGTATATCTGGGTTTATACAGTGGCCTCGTGTTTTTAATTGTAACCTTTTCTGCCCAGTAGTGTTAGCAAAAACAAGGACCGGGTTCACAATAATGACTCATGTCCCCATCCAGAGTCTCATTGGTATTCCTGTTCTGAGAAATTAATAAAATAAAATACAATACAACTCTCTCTGGTCATACTTTTCAGGTGGTTCTTCCCCACTCACAAGTGTGTTGGAACAAAAGAGTCTTAACTGATAGGAAGGGGAACACAAATGAGAGAATATCAGAAATTAAAAAGTTCTGCTGCTAAACTTAAGAAATTCCATGTTGACTTGCAAGGAGTCTTCTGCCTCACAATCTTAATCAGTGTTTAGTGCTAGGAGTCCACCTCCTTGATATCCCCTCTGGCATCCCACTCACAGCATGAGTCAGTTCAGTGTAGCCTGAGCATTTAGGGGTGGGCTCTCCCACACAGGTCCTGGCTCCTCCTGTCACAGCTGCCCAGTCTGATCTCACTCTAGGGCACAGCTGTGGGCTCAGGCTTCAACTCTCCCTGACTGAGTGGGTCAAGGTCCCATGAGGGTGACTTAGCTCACTTCTACCATCCAGGGTGAGTTCCATCACCACTGCTGCTGCCAGTCCAACCCATCCAGAGTCTATTCTGTCACCAGTCCATGCTATCTCTCTGAACAATCTGCTTCACTATTCTGGTCTGGGCTTCCCAGTAACACAATTTAAAGTATCTGCTTTAAAGATCTGGTCAGGTCCTCTCAGGTCAGGTCAGCTCAGCTCTATTCCACTGTCAGTCAGCACTACTTTCGTCAAGCTCCTGGCTCTTTCAGTTGGGAACCAAGTACACCAGATCCCTGGTCAGAATCTTTGCCTCTTGGAATCAGTTCTCAGCACAGGTAAGAAAGTGCCCTTTTTAAATGTATCATTATTATTACTATTCTGTGTGCCCAACCTCCACTACCCAACTGAATACAAAACTGGAATTTGGTGAGGGTGACCCCTCATGCAGACACATTTAATGCAGTTCTTTTGCCTTTTGGTTACACAATAAGGATAATTATATTTTGTTTCCCTTACACTCAAAACTTACATGAATTTAAAACAAACAAAAATGTTCACAGTGGAATGGTTGGTCACAAAAATGCAAATGAATCATAGCTCACTCTTTTACCCCAAATGCCAATAGAGAGCTTTATCCCACTGTGGCTCTCTTGTGGCATAAGGTATGTGTGTAAGGGAAGGGAGGGGTGGCAAGAAGAGACAGAACTAAGTCCCCAACTGTGCAGTTCCACCACCTATTCTCCCCCCACCTCCCATGTTGGACGGGCAGCAGCCTGCTAGGATACTATTGTAGCCCTGACACTACCGACGTAATCACAAAGTGATTTCACTCCCCTACCACTGCACATCCTTGGGTGGAGCAGAGGGATGTATAACCTGGCTACTTGACCAGTACACTGGTTCCAGAATTTATCGTTAATGCAGTAGGTTAATACTGTAGCATGTTAAATATCAAACAGGAGTAAGATCAGGTACCACACTAAGTATTTTTAAACATACTAAAATCTACCGATTCAAGCTAAACCAATATAAGCAAAATAAATTAAGAGTGTCTATGCCAGAACTTGCATTGATTTTATTAAATCATTTTAAACTCACTCCTTTAATTAAACTGGTGCAAACCTGTGTGTGGACCAGACCTTAGAGGTCCCAGAGGACTGCTCCATTTCACCAACTCTTTTTGTTTCCCTCCATAGCAGCCCAACCCTCCTTCTCTGAAGGGGGCAATATAACCCAATCTATTCTAACATATGGCATTTGAAACAGTGTCAATGGGATTTAGGAGCCTAAGTTCCTTGAAGAGCTTTTGAAAATGCTACCTCCCTGTGCCTCAGTTTTCGCAGTGGGGAAAATAAACAAAAATTCATAGATTTTCTAGATGAATATCAAGATTAATTAACAAAGATAAATAACAACTGTTGCCATTTAGTTATTAACCTTTTTGTTTTTAATGAAAGTAAAAATACAGTAATACTATCACCCAACAGTATTAGGAGGCTTAATTTTTTGCAAAAGGTTTAGAGATTCTCAGGTGAAAAGCATTATAGAAACGCAGTTATTGTTTAGAATGATTGTAAATTAAAATAAAATCCACATACAAAAGTTTTCCCTGAGAAGTTCTTTTGGCGGTAAAAAACATATCAAGCGGATACACTTTCATTGAAAGATATCCAAAGGCTTACATTTAAATTAAACATCAAATTATAAATATTAAAGTTCCAAACAAGCAAAGTTCAAAGAAAAACTTAAATCCAAACTACCACAGTGTCCTCCTCGCTCTGACCCACTAACTTTGCAAAGTATTTTTTTTATCAGAAACATTTATGCTATGAAAATGAAATGCATTTCTGCCTTATAATGCATCTCAAGCAGACACGGATGTGAGACACATCTAGGGTGGGATCTAAATTTTATGGACCACAGTTCTGCCACACCAATCCTAACCATCCAATATTTTTGCATTCTGCATAATCAATTTATTCAGCTTGCCTAGCATTTTCTCTCTGTCCCCTGACATTTTGGATGTGAGAAATAATCACTTTCCTTTACAGTATGCAGTTTCCTCTAGTCCAAATCACACTCAAAAATGGAAAGCTCAAATCAAAATAAATAAATAAAGGATGGAGAGTGGACAAAAAACGGAGGCGTTTCCACTGGAATTAGATTTCTCTTAAGCAGCAAATAATTATTCTTGGCACATGATAAGGATACAACTGACTCCTTGCCTACCCCATCTCCACATACACACGGAGCAACTAAAAACAGAATCAAATCACAGTGCATTAAGAGGCAGAAACAAACTGAAGTGTTGGTAATATGAACACAATGGAATTTGGTTTTAAGTGATCACCCCTGTAGTGTTCACGTGGAG
The DNA here is from genome assembly GCF_002925995.2 of Terrapene triunguis. NCBI lineage: Eukaryota > Metazoa > Chordata > Testudines > Emydidae > Terrapene > Terrapene triunguis. Next base: position 14,136,226 of record NW_020664393.1, read on the forward strand.
CTTGTTCCTGCAAGGGGCTGAGTATGCTGGCCCTGATCCCGCAAAGCAATTATGCACATGAGCAGCCTCATTGACTTCAAGTGAAGCATGTGTTCAAGTACTTTGGTGGATCAAACTATTGGCTGTATGGCTGGAACGTTGCTTGCCAAAAGCCTTTTTATACTGTTTGTTACAGGGTGGCTTGCCCCTTAAGGGCTGGAGGCCCGGGGCCACCCAACTCTGATTACTGAAGGAACTGCTCTGGTCCATCTGTGTCCCATTAACAGCCTGGAGGGGCTTGATGGAGGACAACGGATTCGCCTATAAAGGGCAGCAGGAAACTACAAAAGGGTGAAAGCTCAGAAAAGAACTTGAGTAGTCAGTGCCAGGCAGCTGAACTCTAGCCAGGTAAAGCCTGGGAGTGACTGTGAATTAGGACCCAGCTCTGGGAAAGAGGGCTGGGCACGCCTTACCTAAGAGGGGAGAGAAACACTGAACTGGAGGTGGGGCCTGGAGGGCCAGTGTGTGTGTACCCAGAGGACTAAACAAATTGGATTATTAGAAGGGGAGTGATTTAATTACCTTTGGAACGAGTAAGTTATTTAGGGGCCCTGAAGAGGAGGAAACAGAGGCAGGAGGCTGCAGAGTGACCTCTAGCCAGGAGGGAATGCTCAGGAGGCAGCTGGCCCTGTTACACGTTGCTGAGGAGAGCATCCCTCACTTAGGAAAAAAGAGTTTCTTTGACTCCTTCAAAGGAAAGGGAGAATTTAATGCTTCTGAGTGCCACTCAGCTGCTATACAGTTTGTACGTTGCCAATTAAAGCCTAACTTGCCTTGGCACTAAAATACCTAGCAGACTTCTGTTTCACCTTGCAAGGGGAACATTTTACTTGTGTGTAGGTATTGAATGGGGAAGTTCACTGTTGTATGGATCTGCAAGTAATTATCATTAAGATATAACAATCAAAACCTAACAGGATTGCACCATGCAGCCTTTCCTTCCTGATAGCGAGTAGTTGGTAGTACAGGACATCAACACAGTAAGGTCTACTGATTGCACTCCACAGCACAAAGAGGAAAATAGAGGCCACCCAATGTCTTCTGAGGTCCTGTCTATGTAGTACACTTAAAATTCTGTCATACATCACCCTTATTTTGGATTTACTTGTCGTTTCCAGACAAAAGTTGATTTTTCCGGTAGCTGATCTTGTACTTTTCAAACTCAGATCATGAAAAAAGTATAAATCATGATTTAACTTTTTATTTTATAGCTAGAGAGCTGATGCAATTAAAAAGAAGATTGCATTTCTATTTACCTGGAAGAAAATAATAGCCGTGCTTACTTCTGAATCAGAAATACCTCAAGTCCTACCAGTAAATCATGGGGTCTGAATGACCTGAGTCCAGAGAAGGGAGCATTTTGAGTAGTAGTTTGGACCAAGACCAGGACTCTGAGGTCTGTCTAGCCCACTGCTGTTGCCATTGGGCTGTGGGGGTGGTGATAGGGCTGGGAGCCTGGCTCCCATGTGATGGTGGTGGAGCATGAGGGAGGTTGATATAGTTGGCTGCCTAGGGGAGTAACCCAGGGACTCCCTATGTCAGCCACCTCCTTTCCTCAATAATCTAGTTGCTATGTCTCTGTTGATGCCAGGGCCTGGACTGATTGCAAGTTCTGGGGTCTGGATAGGATTTTTCCCACATGGCAAAAGTGGCAAGCTGCTGTGTGGGTTTTTTCACTATTCATATAGCATCCCGGAGGTCCAGCTTTGTGGGTTATCAGTTATGAATGTTGCAACTTTGGCAGTTTCCAGTGGGGTTGGGGAACTGACCCAGTGGGATTCCCGGGCATTGGTCCTGAGCACTGCAATACCTGGCAAGGGGGGCTGCCTCTACGTCTCATGCAGCTTGTTGCTCCCCTTATGGGAAGTTGGTTGGGACTCTGGCTTCCAGTTAAAGTTCCTAAAGGTATAAAGACAGCTTGGCCTTCATGCACATCCTGAGGTCTGTAGTCCACCCAGGCCGCTGGTGCTAGTTGAGATTGAGCTGGAACAAATCATGAGGAGGGTTCCAGTGCTGTCGATAGGTTTAGAAAGCTTGAGCATTCATTTTGAGAATGATATTGCATGGTGAAGAAGTGTGCCTCTAATGTGGCTCCTCTCATCAGACCTCTCCTACCGCCTGGTTGGAGGCAGGAAATGGGTTAAGACTCTGGCTTCCAGTCAGGGTCTCTTGGCAAGCCTGAGGGAGGGAATGTGGTGTTTATACTGACCATCAGGTTTACAGTCCACCCCAAGGCCACTGATACCACTGGAGAACCTAACTGGAACAACAGCCCTGCCAGGTAGTTTGGGTAAAAGTTTTAAATAAAGTTTAACCATCTTATCACGTCTGTCTCACGTTCCTTTGTTCACATCAGCTATACACTTTCAATTCTAAAGGAGTGACTTGCAGGAGCATATACTTATTTACACATGTCCTTCCTAATAAATCATGCATTGTAATTGCCTGGTATAGAATTATTTAATTTTTAGTCAGCTAATTGTTTGAGCATTCTATGTTGTAGCATTTTCATTACTAACATTTTCACAAGTTTTCATTAATTGCATATGCCCGAATCAGGATGCTTTGCACCTGTTTTCAGGGAAGCTGAATGGGAGCAGCCGCTCCTCAATACCACTAGAAGAGAGTGACAAGGTGTCTTAAGTTGGGCGCTCACTCAAAAACAGGTATAGAAAAATTAGTGACCACATCTAAAAATGTGGACCTTAGTGACTAATAAAAAAATATATATAGTCAACACTACTTTAGCAAAAAATCCCCAGTCAGATCTGCACCTACCTTGACTGCAAACACTGTTGGTACTCAGAGAATTAAACAGCCTTACAGAGGATATCTTTGTTCAGAAGGACTGTCAAGACTGTTAATTACTCAGGTGGAGTTAGCATACAGCTCATTAAATCATGTCAAAACTTTCAGTCCTTCTGCACTGAATCAGTCCCTTCACGAGCTCTCATATCAATATAATCTGGTTCTTAAAAACACATTAATTCACATCATCTGTTGTTGCACCATAAAATGATTTTGTTTTCTTTGTAAAATGGGTCTGATTCTACCAGAGTCACAACTGCAGTGAAGAGAGTTTCTGTAATTAATCTCTAGTGGGTGTGTCTGTATGGGGTCAAAGAACATTTGCAGCCTGCACTGTGCCAGGCAATATGCATGGTAGGTTTATTGGAAAATCTTTTAAATTAGCTTATTTGCTGCATTATGAAAATTTCAAAATGCAATGTCATTTGCCGCATAGTCACATTTGTATTAGATCTCTGCAAAATATTCACAGTTCAATCACTCTGAGCCATGAGTTTTAGGTTAGAGTACTACTTAACTGTACTTCATGATTGTGAACATGAGCAATTGTTGTTTTCCCACAAAACTAAGCCCCTGGACCAAACTGAAAATAAGGAGTAAAATTATCATAAGTGCCTATGTGACTGAAAAGACTACGTCCCATTTTCAAAAGTGATTTAGGCAGTTCGGAGGCAGTTAGGATTTAGACAGTTCAGTGAGTTGTGTTTTCAAAAATGTTGTTCTAAGTGACTTAGGAGCCTAAGTGCCCAAGTCACTTTTGAAAATGGGACTAAAAGCACCTACATGACTTAGACATTTTTGAAAATTTTCCCATGGTGTCTCTGGGTGTGCAGAGAGGTGATGTCCCTTTTGGAGGCTCACGTTAATCGGATTTGATCTTTCAAAGGAACGTGCAAAGATTGGTTTTCTTCCAACTCCTGCAAACCAAAATGCAAGGTCCAGTTCCCCAACTGAGCCCGTTGGGGTTCACAAACACCTCGTCATTATACAAACCAATTATGGTAGATTTATCTGTGGATTTCATTTAGCTGAACAATAAATAAAATGCATTTGGCATTGATTTATAAAAGTCTCTGTTTCTCAAGGGGCACTATAACAAAGGGCAATTGTTAGCATCCCAATATTCTGAGCAAACGTTTAACAATTTGACATTAAATAATGAATTGTAGGGGTAGTTGGATTACTATAAAGCTAACCGCAATTTACATTCAAGATAAAAATCAAGGGTCTGATCCTGCTCATTGTGTCCAGTCACTCCAATTGTGTTCAGAGGGAATTCTTTGCATAGTGTCTAATAAGATCAGGCCCAAGTTTATAAGATCTATAACAGAGGGAAAACAATTTACTACTCAGGAAGAACTAACTCTGTTAAACACATTTCTAAAATGACATTTCTAAATAGTTTGCAGCGATTGATGAATGAAAGCCATCATCATGGTTTTAAAGTCTAGTTTGTTGATTTTTAAATGTAACGCTCCACAGGAGCCAATGCTTATTCTTTTCTCACTTTGCAGGAGAAAGTGACTCAGAACAAGTTACAGAACACAATAAAACATGTAGAACCTTTTTTCCCCTCCATCGTTCTCATGGCGATATTCCACAGATTTCTCACACACCAAACCTCCAAGTAGGATAATGCATTTTTAAAATATGAACTTGCAGCTAAAATATTAAACATGTATTTCCTCCTCCTATAGGATAAGTGCTGAAATGTCACACACTATTGGTGAGAATGACCCGTAAGTGTTTTGTTTTTTTTCCTCTCCTCCTCCTACTGGAGCAGTTATTGTGGCGTGCAGTGAACCAAATCAACAATGTGATTCAAGCTGTCGCTGCAGCTTCATGGTAAAAGAAAGGATAAACTATAAAAACTACCCTCCTACAGCTCTTAGTTCTTGCTTCCCACACTTTAACATCTTCTGTCACCCCTGGCACTGTTACTGACCCATGCTAAGCTAAACTAAAGGATGATAAGTTTGCTGCCTTTGCCCTTGTCCTAAGGGGCTGCACATTATCCTATCAAGCATCAGAAGCCATTTCTGTGGGATATTTGTCAACCTACGAAGTCCTTTTAGAACAAATGAAATGGGCAGCGAATTACAAAAATGTCATTCTCTAAAGGAAATGGATGAAGGCTTTTGTTCTCCAGTAACAAATAGATGCCATAGGCTTATAACACTATTTTTGTATTAAATTTGACAGGGTTACTATTTCCAGTTCATTAGGGGAACAGTTTGAAAACTATTTTTCATGCTTTTAAAAAATAATGTTTTCTAGTAATAAATATAAGCAATAGCTGGCATAACATTCTAAATGGAAGATCAGGGTTAATTTCAAGCCACCTCTACCAGTGATCAATTACATCTATGTAAAATGTATTTTTTCAGAAAAAAATTAAGATTATAAATGTATTATTTAATTGGCATAACTTTTGATAAATATGAGTTATAATTGCCTTCCCCACTTTTCTCGTTTCTTATTTTTAAACCAATTTTCTTGCATACGATGGTCTTACAGAACACCATGATATATTTACCATGGGCTAAGGTCAAGCAAAGGAACAATAACTCACCTCCTTAAATGAATGCTTCAAAGTAAATCTTCTGTGTTTAATAGCAGTAAACAGAGGTCAGGATGACAGTCTCCCAGGCTTGAGAATAAAGCTTATGTGTTAATATTCTCCAAGAATCACAACTGCACCCCTGGGTGACAAAATGCTTGCTAAAATGTGATACAGACAAAATATTATACACCCCTATGGACATGAATGTAATTGAAAATTTTCAGAAAACTGAACTGAGACACAATTTAGAAATAGGTCAATAGATGTTATTCCATGATCCCCTTTTAGATACTTTGTTAGAATGCGTCATAGCAGATTATTAGACTTTTTTCTTTTTTGACTACAGTATGCCTGGCTTTAACTCTAGCTGAAAATTAAGCAATATAATAGATTATCAGTAAACAGAACATGGCTGATATGTCAGTCACAGCATCTTATGTGTAAGGTCTGTTTCTCCACTGATCATCAACTAATCAATAGTAAAGATAACATTTTATTTACCACAAAGTGCTATAATATTCTCTAATCTTTACAGCTCATTTTGCCTGCAAAATATTCTATCAAATATGTTATATCACTCCGACCATTTATTGCTGGCTATTTTCACTATTTTACTGAACATGCTAGTAAGAAGAGCACAGAATTGGCTTTGTCGAGAAATAAGCTCAGTAAAAAAAAAAAAAGTGTTAACTCATCCCTTGCTTTGTAACTGTCACTAACAATGTTCGTGCAATTATAATCTGCAATTTTTATTGGTAAAATTTTACATGGAGCTAACCGGGCAAGACTCAATGCATAATGAACACTAAAGACTGCTGAAAAATATGCTCCTTCATTGTAGCGCATTTTTCAAGATACACACCAATGCACCTCTCAGATTAGACTCTGTCCTTTATTTATCGTTAGTCAGATAAAGAGGCAACTAAACTTTAAGATGGATAGCCTCCTGAAGTGCCAGTACATTCCACTCACCTCCCCATGCAGCCTTATAGGTGGGGAGGCTTTGTCAGGGACAGCGGGGGAAAGAAAACCCTTGGGGCTTTTAAAGAACTGTACCACACACTGTTCTCTCCCATCCTTGTGTGCACTCGGAAGCTTCTTGGCTGATCAGAATGATGCATTGTAAGCCATTCGGCTCCCATGCATCTAAGGGTGGTCTTATAAGACCTCTCGCTTGCCTGGGGTGCCACTCTGTGCCCTGAGGGAAAGCTCCCCTTTTCCACACCCCACGTGGAATTAGAGTAGGACCAGGTTTGGGGGCTTTACTGTAGGCATCATACTGGTCCACCTTGTGGGATTGGAAAGGAATTTTCCGCTCATTGCCAGATTGCCCTAGTCGGGGGAGAGGAGAGGTTGCCTTTCCCAAAGCAACCCAGGGACTCAATGGGTTATGTTCTAAAATTCATGTTGCAGCAACTTGCCAAGTGCCCAGTGCAGGTAATGGATCAATACGGGGTCTAGTTCCTCTAAATACATTTCCCTGGAAGTGAATTTAGGGGAAGGCATTCCCTAAAGATGATGAGGAATAGGGCTGGGGCTCCTAAATTCTGGTACAGTAAGGAGGCAACCCCCTTATCCCTTAGATGAGGGAAGGGCATTGGGGTCCCAGCAACAATACTGGGATCACGTGGAGGGGGATGGAGGCTGAGGGCAACCCTCCACCAGGTAGTACAGATTACTGGATGGGTTATCGCAGGATAGATAAGTAACATAGGATGAGTTACTTAGTAAAGTTACAGCCTTAGTTAAAACTTCAGTCCTAGTGTCTTGTTTTTCTTCCTGTTTGTCTGAGACAAAAACCTATTTTTAACGTCAATAGGAGCTATGCACATATATCAAGAGAGGATACCAAATTTAAACAGAGTGGTGATCTTTGAAAGAATATGATACTTTATTAAACATGGTCACTAACAGTGACAGGGCAGAATTTCACACTTGGATGCCTAAAGTTGGCCATCTAACCTCTTTTTCCTGAAATACTGAACATCCTACAGCTCTTATGGGTGTCAATGAGAGATGTAAAGTACTCAGACCTCTGAAAGATACGCCATATATAGGATTTATCTGCCTAAATCAGGATGTCAGCAGCTAACTTTAATATACCTAGTTCGGCAAATCTGGCCCAACTTTTTTTTTTTTTTTTTTTTTTTTAGTATTCATCACTGGATGTGATGAACAGTTTGGGGATATTGTTATAGGCTGTTGAACAGCTGCTGCATTTTACTGCAGACATGGAAGAAGAGATCACTGTACAGTTTTTCATTTCATTGTTAGGTTTGCATAGCACTTGAGGAGCCTTTAGATGAAAGGAACTATATAATAAGATTATTATTACAGTGAAACCTATGCTAACAGTCACAAACTAACCTTAATCACCTGTCCTAACACCCAGTAAAATTTCAATCTCTCTGAAAGTTCCTTCATATTAGTTGCACTATATTATGTGACTACCAATTATAATGGCCAAAATAATACTGGTCCTTTTGGTGGCTGATAAGAGGTTTCACTTTTAATATACTTGCAAATAACCATGAAAACATTCAAGAACGGGAAGATACCATCTGGCCTAACATGCCTAAGATCTCATAGAGCTGCTATAATATTAGGACAGGCTGAATTCTTTTCAGGCCAAGTTTAGTATGAACTCTTCAATTAAAACAATCTAAATAGTAACTAAAAAAAAAAAAAACCCCACTTAGAAAGATATACTTCTTTTACTCCACTGGTCATACAGAGTTTCTATTACAACAGACTTTAAGAGGTTAGCTGTAATCCTAGTGTTTTACTTTAGCTCTAGGAAAACTCCTCTATAAATGCAGAATGGTCTGAGCATGTTATGGTGTACAGCATGCATCTAGCAACCAGGCACTCATATGGCGCTTTGATGAACTCAGTGTTATACAGCAGATTTTGCAGCTTGTAAAAATCAACTATTTGATGCGTTTAAAAAAGCAAGTGGATTCATACATACACAGACAGTACGCACATTTCTAAGTTTTCTTCTGTTTTAGAGCTGTTACTAGCTATGGTGGTTTTCCCCATCTAAAGTATGGGGAATTTCTCCCAGACCAGAGAAGGAAGAAGTGTATTCAGTTTATCTGAATATACATGCACACAAACACATTTTATATGCATATGCAGTATATTCATGAGAAAGTTTACCAATAAAGTAATTGTAGAGATGAGAAGATAAATGTATTGTCAGGTATTTGTCCTAGTGTCATCATTAAACCCATGATATGATCTTGTATCACCAACAAATAAAAGGAAAATAAACACACCACAAAGTGCCACAGGCAAATTAAAACAAACTATTTGCTTATAAATAAACTGTTTGTAGCTGTGATAAAAATCTCAAAGATGACTGATCTTGCCATAATAAACTTTCTGAAACCTTAGTAATAATACTTTGCACTTATACTTTGCCTTTCAATCTAAGGAGCTCAATGTGCTTTACAAACATTAGGTATCTGTGACAAAGGTGTGACTCTGATCCATTTCTAGAAGTGGCATAATTAAGGCCTGGAGAGTTTCAGTGACTTGCACAAGTTGGCTCAGCGAATCAGTGGCAGAACCGGGAATAGAACCCAGGAGTCCTGTGCATTAATCATTATTATGTCCATCTTTAGGATTCGGTGTAGATTTATTTCTCTGCCAGCAATGGCTCAAGAATACAAGGACTCTTTGCAAAATATTTATGCTAGAGATAGAGGGGTCAGTATTTCAGTGGCTATATATAAAAAAGCTGGGCCTGGCTCCAGAACAATGTGGTGGTTTTCACCTATGCTACTATACCTAGAGGAAACCTAACATTTTAAGGCATGTGTGAATTCCCTCTGCAATTTTTGGCGTAACGTAAAACATGATTAAGAGCAGGTCTTTTCCTGTATGTGCCAAATGACCCAAAAGTTGCCAATTTAATGCTAATTGACCATGTGGAAACAGCTGCTGCTTATCAGAGCATACAACTTATGAAAATTATTCACGAGCTGCCACAAATGCACTTTATTGGCATCTTAGATGAAAGTGTGCTACTGATATTTGATCATCCAAATCTATCAAAGTATCTGGGACCAGCAATGGCAACAAAATCAGAGTGCATAGGTGCACTTGGGAAAGTATTGATAATTGTCTACATAACTCTTAATGTTGTCATATACTGTACCACACACAATAACACAATGCCACAGGATTGTTGGCATGGAAAGGCTTTGATTTTATCAGCACAAAGTATCCAAACAAGTCTTAATCATATGCATTACATGAAATTAACATTTACAATTTTAATATTGATATTGTCTATGCCACTAGGTAAACCTTCAGCACAGGAAGAACAGACAATTTTAATCAAAGGTAACAAACGCTCCAGGCTTGTGTCTGACTGAAGCACAAAGCTTGTCCCCAGCTGGAAACCCCCTATGCTCACTGAAGAAAGTCACCTTCTCTTTAACTAAGGAAAGTAGCACTTACCTCTCCCACATCTAGGTTTCCTTTTCCAATGTGGACTCTATTGGGTTGCCCCAAAACCGATTTAGTGGGCTGCTCCCAGTGAGGTTCCAAATAATCATAAAAACAGCAGCAGCACACTTCACTCTTAAAGTGCTTTTTCAAGTCTCCCTCAGTGCTTTATCCCTATTTTACAGGCTGAGAAACAGAGATAGAGCCAAAGGTGAACTGACTTGCCCAAATTTATACAGCAACCTATGGAACCCAGGTCTCCCAACTTCTAGATCAATGCTCAATCCACTAGCCCATGCAGACTCACCATAAACTACAACAAAGAAGATGTGATATACATGGACTAACTAGTCACCCAAGTAGATAAAAAAGCAAGAGCTACGCACCTTGTGGTTGACAGGGAACAACTTTGAACATGTCTGAGCAAAAGGATTTTTTATTTTATTTTATTGCTTGTGCACTTTCATGCGCTTCACCTATGGTAGTACAGTGAAAAGCACCTGCAGAACAAAGGAATGTGAAAGGACAGGACAACATACTTTATTTTCTCTAATCATTATTACTGTTTTTACAGAACAAGCATATACATGCCAGTTTGCTGCCACAAGAAGCCGTCAGTCTAGACACGCCATAACTTAAGAGAAAAATGAAACTGAGTGGCTAGGGGAGCTAAGGTAACAAAGGTTACAAATACAAAATCATGAGCAAACTGAAACATGGTAGGTCCATATTTTTATTCAGGTCTTTGTTAGGTTTGTTTTTCCCCCCAAAAAGTAGGTAGAGGGCAAATACTCTGGGCAATCCCTGTTTTTATGCCTTCTTTCATCTTCTGTCTCTAACAGATGCTTTTTCTTTCCATGACTTTTTTCTCATTTCCACCACTTTCTCTCCCTTTGTGGGGATGAATAGGATATTTCTCTCAGGGTTTGCGTGTCAGAGTCTGTGCCCATTGGGCCTACCCTGACTTAGCCACTGTGGACATAATTATTGCTTCTTCCCCACACCCCAAAATAACCAAGGAAGTGTTTTGGATCGGTGGGGCACTGTCACAGTGTTGTCGGCCCATTTTAAGGGGAGTCTGAGCCCAGGCTACCCATGATGAGCTAAAGTTAGAAGAATAGGTCTATTTCCGCTACTTGAATAATGAGCGTCTGAGTTTGATAAAAGACCATCAGGGCTCAGTTGAAGAGAGGTGATCATACAGGAGATGCTCTGAAGGGAAAAGAGCTCCTACTGATCCCTGCAAGGATAAATACCGTGTATGTTAGGGATTCATTTTTCATACTGGCCCATTTCAACAGGCAGTAACCTCCACTGATTTTGTTGGATCTGGCCAAATTCAGCCCTGTCTAATCGGAATCTAAATAAATAAACAAACATCTTCCTAAACTGATTTTGTGAAACTGATTTTTTTGTCTTAGAGATTGAAACAACTGTATTTGGGAAACATCTGACCCATTTGCAAGGGTCACAGACATTCATCTTTGCATGATGAAAAAATATATTCAGGTTTTAAAATCTTAAAAGACCATTTAGATGGCTTCCGACTACGCATTGGCCCTTCAGATCATTTTCTGTACTAAGAGATGAGCAGAGACCCTGACTCCCCAACAATGAGCTACTGCTAACCTCCCTGAATCCATTTCAGGACACTTCTAGTGCCTTTTTATTCATAGTTTACCTCTCCTCTCCCCCAAATACCATTCCACACACACCCTCCAAACAGACAATCCTCCTGATCTGTCTGCAATATTGTAAATCATTCATGATTGCGAACAACACACACTTTATCTCTGTAATTTGAGAAGGGGAGGGCGGGGACTGCTCCTGATATAAAGTAGCATCTCCCCCCCCCCCCCCCCGCCGCCTTTTCTAAAGGATGGACAATGACCAGGAGAATTCTGAAAGCTACCCAGGGTGCCGACTCAGGACAACGTATACCCAAACCACCTTCTGTGATTACAAGTTATAGCCCTTTTCCAAGAAGGCATATTTAAGACAAACATCAGATTAATGATAAAACTGGTGTGTGTGTATAAAAATGCATAAACATAAGCTTTTCTCTTGATTATTACACTACCAGGGAAATCGTCACACACATCGGTATGTGTATGCTCACACCCCTGTATAAGTACAAGGTAAGATCTTATATATGGAAAGGTACATAAATACTTTACCTAGCACACACACACGATAGTGGGATTATCAAAAGCACTCAGTGCTGGCCTATCTCTTCTCCTGTTAAAGTCTGTGGTAACACTCCTATTGACTTCAATGGGAGTACAGTAATGCTAGTGCTACTGGAACTCCTGTCCATGGTAATATATATACACACACAAGCACATTATATCTACATACATAGCAACATTTAAAAATATACATATTGTGCATAAAATGTATATGCATCCATCCATATGCCAAGCTCTTTAGGACAGAAAATATAGATGAATACTATATAAATGGGCACACTAGAGCTGAAATGAAATGTTCATATTAGAACAGATTAAGGGGGCATTGTCTGAGCTTTTGTGTGGTTTTGGCTGTAATGCAGGCAAAAGCCTGAATGAGCTCAGCTTTCCAATGCTGGCTTTAATCTAAAGGGAGTGGGGAGGGGTGGGATGGACACTAAACCTCCACCAAAGTGTGGAAAAAAGCCACTTAAATAAACAACTTCAGTATTTTCACTATTTTCATTAAGTCACTGATGATAGAATACACACAATGTACCCTTTGAGCTTGTAAAAGACTTTCCCCCCTGCTATTGCACTAACGCTTATTTTACATTTTAATACTTTGCATCATAGCATGTCCAGCTCCTCTTCATCTCTAGCTTTTTGAAAAATAAAACCCCACGTTGTATTACAAGAAATTCAACCCTTGTTTGGCAGGATTTTATAGAGTCTGTGGTGAGAGCTGTAGCATTGAATTTTGAAAGTGCTTAGCTAAGTGGGGAAATGTATTTGCCTGAGCCAGAGATAGCATCCTTTTTAGACTTCTTTTTAAAATACTGGCACTTGTCAAGCAGAATTCTCTTGTTCCTCTTGCTCTCTCTCGCTCACACTCACACACTTATTAAGGGTGCAGCAGAACTTAGCTGACACCGTAAGCTGGAGTTTTAATTCATTCCATTTCTGTGCCTCATAGTGGAAAAAAAGTAAACAATGAGATATGTTGTACACACACACACCCCTCTCTCTTTCCTGAACATTCAGCATCTCTGATCCTCCTGTTTGTAGACCCGATTTATATCTCAGGTGCTAGTGACATTTTCCTTCATTAGGAAATGCATTTGTACAGCAAACAACATTTTGGCAGATATGTTAATGGTCACGGTATAATGTCCTTTATGAACATAATCTAAAATATATACGGTACAGGATGAAGCCACCATTTGCAAGGCACAAGACACAACTGAAGTGCAACAGAACACACACCTCTTCAGATCTCAACTTGTCCAGTACAGCTGTTATCAGACACATCGGGGAGGGCAGCTTAAAGAAAGAAAAAAGAAAAGAAAAGAAAGTGATTTTGCAAATCATCTGGAGGTGGAAAAGAGTGAGGATGCAAAATTCAGCACAGGTCTATAAGGAGAGACGTTTAATGCCTCGGTGCTTGTTTTGAACTGTGACCCAAGGTTTGGCTGGGCACTAACCACAGCATGCCTCATCAGCCACTGTCATAGCTACTCCAGGGTACACCTCCAGCAGGGAGCCAGCTCCATATCCTGAATTCTCAACTACCAGCTACCCACTGCCTCCTCTGCACTAGCTGCTGAGACCCTGCCGAGAAATCAGCATGCAACTCAAGAAAGCATCCTTTCCTCTGGAATAAAAATTAATATTACTTGTCATATTTCATGTCTGAGCTCTTTTCATGCTTTATCCTCTGGTAATGAAGGCTAAATTACCAATATTAGTAGATTTTCATGGCTAGCACAGAAAGAGCTGTTACTAGAATAAATGTTTGCATTGCTTCTGTTGGACACAGGCTTTGCTAATGCAGCTTTGCTAATTATTTCTAAATAGGCAATAATCTGCATCCCCTAGTGCTGGGTAGTGGATTGGCCACGTACCTGCTATTTCCCTTATTTACATGTTTTACAACTTTATCAACTACACTAATTACACTCTGAACACTGTTTAAAATTTTCTGTTAATAGAGATACAATGATGCACCAGAGGATGTGTATTTATGCCATAATTACGCCTCTGTTCCTGCGATGCAGTCTCCAATTAGCTGTCGACGGTGGCACAAGCAGCTGCCTGATATTCTAAAGCAGTGAAACATCTGCACGGCGGATGATACGCTCACATGGATTTTTTTTTTTAAGCCTGGAAATTTACACCCAAGGGAGTGCAGACAAATAGGAGCCTGTCATGTGTAGGGATGATTAGAAATCCTCACCATGGCAACATTGGAGCAGCCATGTCACAGAGTGAGGGGACACATGTCTAGATGAAGGCGCTAAAAACATTTGCCTTTTTTTTTTTTTAAGCTTCAGCATTCCCAACTTCCCTCCCTCCCCCTCTCCTTTTCATATTCTTCTCTTTGCATCTAAAGCCAACCAAAACAGCAGGGTGAAAAGGCCAAACTCTGCAGCCCATGCAAGGAATATGACAGTAGATTTAGTGTCAAGAAAACAGCGAGTAATCAGAAGATGCTGTCAGGGATCTAGTGGATATTTTCCTTTGGGTGGGAGAGGAAGAAGTGGGGGAATAAAGGAGGGGGGAAAATATGGACCTCATTCAAAATAATATAATGTAAATGGTCTTCATCCTGGAATGACATTTAATGGAGAACTTCCTTTTAACCATCATTAACAGTTACAATTTCCCCATGAATAGTTGGCCAGCCAGTGTACAACACTGTGAGGACAGAAAGAAAACAAGTGCCTCCTACTCTGGTGTAAGTCTCTGTTTCTGGAGTGAAGCTCCAGCAATGTCATTATGTGTGCAGAAAATGCATCTGGGGATGTTCAATATTATTATCATTTTTATACTGAAAGTCTTAATTATTGAGAGAATAAAATTAATTGGATCAGACTGGACCATTACCATGTGTTCATATCAATTTAATACAATAGAACTATTAACATTAGAGATGGGCCAAAGCTGACATTCTGAATCTGAACTTTCTTTCAATTTCAGGGCGGGGGAGAAGGTTTGAATTCAAACCTCTGGCTCCTAACATATCCACCTATAGTTTTGGTTCCAGGTCCCATCCAAAAAGAAAGGGGTATATTTTCTGCTTCTGTTGAAGCCAAAACCTCACAAGAACAGCTCATGTTATTCTCCAAAGATTTCAGTCCAGTCCGAGAGGGCAGAAATGTAGCAAGGCAGCTGATCTCAGGAGAGTTTCATCATTCAAGATGGTGGAAGTTTTAGGAGGCCAGCTGCTGTCTCCTGAAAACACCTCACAAAATTTCAGTGCCATCGAATAAAACCCTAGACACTAACCTCACCCTAACCTGCCTCTTCTGACCATCTGACATCTGCTTAGAGTGTCGACATCTATTTATTGGTTTTTTCTACGTAACTCATCGCCACAATATCTGAAATGGATGTTCATATTTAGAAACAGTTATTGCATATGCAAAATTGACAATTATCAACACTTTACATCATTTTAATTTAGTGATTGTAAATACCCAAAAAGCTGACTCATCTCCTCCAAAACATCAGTGTGACAGAGACAAGATTTCCTTGAATTGTTGCAGTGTATTCCTATCGCTGCATCTCAGTATTGCAGAGGCCTCAGAACAGAACCATGTGTTATGCTGCATCTCTTAGGAGCTGCTGGACCTAGGCGGAACCATGTTTTGGCTCCATTTCAGCCTTTGCTTTGAATCTCCCGCCTTAGGTGTCAAGAGTCAGCCCCCTTAATGTTACTTTTAATTGTAAAGAAAATATGTAAATAAGGAACACTTACTACTTTACTTGGATGTTTCAAATACTGTGGGAAAGAGTAATATTTTTCAAGTGATAATGCAGAAGTTTCCCAGGGGGTATTACTATGTACTGTAATTACAACATATATTCAGTGAAATTCTGTGTGGTATTACAGGGTATGTATGTCACCACACTTTATGCATAAAGTTCGCTTATTATGCATTGTGCGTACCCTGCTTTGCACAGTTTTCATACTGGAGTGCATGATATTGAAGATCCACTATGTGTCAGTGCAAGGACAGAGTTTATCAGATAAACAAGTCATTTTTGGAAACTGCAGATGCTCCTACTGTGAAGCATTAAACGTGGCCCCTCTTAGATACACAGAATGGGGTTCTGGTCGACTGAACACAGACTGATAAGCTCTGCACAGCTCTGAATGCTGTTTGCCCACATACTAATGTTAAACAAAAGAACTGCAGACTGCAGAGAAAGGATGCGGGTCAGACAACTAAATTGCTTAAACCCTAAGGCAGCCTTCTGAAAAGAAAAAGCATGAAAGAAGCTGATATGAAGCTTTTATGCAGAATTGTTCTGTTTAGTATCCCTGTTAAGAAAATGATGGCAAGTATCTTGTTAAACTATATATTCCCAAATAAGACAAGAGGACAGACACCTACTAAACAAGATTCAATGTCCCACTTGTCATTACATGATCAGCTATATATCAGTTTTACATTATGTCTGTATTATAAATACAATAAAAAGATAATAATAAAGCTGTACACATAACAAATGCTGTTAAATTATATTTTTTGCATTCAGTCACCTGATTTGTCATTGGAAGTTTGCAGGTAGTACCAGTCTGTCATCAGAGAAATTCACTTTGCGTTTAAATTTTACAATCGTGCATTAGAACTTTGTTAGAGTTCAACTGTTATAGTGCCATTTAACTCCATTACTCAGACAGTTTAATAATAAATCCATGACAAAGTATATTATTGTGACAACATCTAAAACTTGCTTTGGATGAAACTGTGATAAGATGTTGTTCTAAGATTTCTACTATTTCCAAACATCATAAAATACTGAAAAAAGTATCACCTCTGAAAGCAGAGTTCTCTCTCTCTCTCTCTCTCACACACACACACACACACACACACACACACAGTTTCTCTCACAAGGGCTATAGGGAGTGGTTGGTACTGAAGTCTCAGAACCTTGAACAGTACCTACCAGAGAATGAATGGTCCACACTAGAAGGACTAACAGCATCCAATGGCATTCAAACCAAGGTGCCACAAAAAAGAATGGGAATAGCCAGTATATGAGGGAAAACAGTATATTACAGAAAAGATAGAAAAAAGCCCTCAAGGATTCTTACCAAAATTTTTAAAAATCATTTTTGTCAAAAAATAATATAAAACATCATAGGTTGTCATTGGCATCTCCCTGAGGTGTTCATCTGATAATACATGAAAATCTACTCCAAAAAGCAGTGAAGCAATTATACATTTGAATACATTTGCACAATGCCATTCATACTGATAGTAATGCTTGCTGGGCTGAAAATTGCTGGTTTCCAAATAAGGTAAACAAGTTTATAACAATAACTATTCTTCTAATAGAACCGCCTTGTTGCCAGTGGTACTCCTGCTAACAAAACCATTTTTGATTTGTCAGGCATGTGCAAATCTCACAGGTCTTCTGAATGAACCCCTACTAGTTCCATGCTAATTTCTGATCCATAATGGGCTGAGGAATCCAAACTGATGAGCCTTTAAAACAATCTCTATAAATACCATACAGAGAAAGGCACTACATTCATTGCTATACTTTTAGCACAGTAATTTCTATAGAAGTTCAGTGTGACCAGCGGTGAATCAATAGCAGGTGTGTTGTAACTAGGAGAGCTTAGTTCAGGAGCAGACAAGAGAGATCACAGGTTAGGGGAGTAAAAGAAAGAGTAAGACCCCTGCTGAAAGAAAAAGCATTCAGTTGCTAGGCTGAACTGATGCTGACACTGTGACACAGCAGGCTTAGTGAATGATCCACCGAGGGAGCTGTTTACACAGCTCATAGGTGGAGATAAAATGTTGCCATTCCGACCATCAGAAAAGAGAAAGGAATAGGGAATTGGACAAAAATAATGCTCTGAAGTGGATCAGCTTCTATTTCCACAAAGAAATTGCTCTAGTTTCAGACCTTTCATTTGCCTTATATTAAGACACTAGAGGTTTGATCTATTATGCAAGGTACTTTTTTTTTTTTTTTTTTTTTAAATTGACATATCCCATTTCCTAGAACTGGAAGGGACCTTGCAAGGTTATTGAGTCCAGCCCCCTGCCTTCACTAGCAGGACCAAGTACTGATTTTGCCCCAGATCCCTAAGTGGCCCCCTCAAGGACTGAACTCACAACCCTGGGTTTAGCAGGCCAATGCTCAAACCACTGAGCTATCCCTCCCCCTGTAGATGACATCTGTCATCACAGGGTGTGTTTATCCTCACCATAACCTGTGAGGTAAGTGCTATTATCCCTGTTTCACAGATGTTGAACTGAAGCACAGAGAAACTAAGTAACTTGCCCAAGGTCACATAGGAAGTCTGGTGAAGCCGGGAATTGAATGTGGACCTCTGGAGTCCTAGGCTGGAGCTCTAACCACTGGACCACCCCTTCTTATGGAATCATAGAATATCAGGGTTGGAAGGGACCTCAGGAGGTCATCTAGTCCAAGCCCATGCTCAAAGCAGGACCAATCCCCAACTAAATCATCCCAGCCAGGGCTTTGTCAAACCTCATCTTAAAAACCTCTATGGAAGGAGATTCCACCACCTCCCTAGGTAACCCATTCCAGTGTTTCACCACCCTCCTAGTGAAAAAGTTTTTCCTAATATCCAACCTAAACCTGCCCCACTGCAACTTGAGACCATTACTCCTTGTTCTTATCGTTAACCAGCCCAATGTTAGCTCATATATGGCCTGAGTCAATCCTAAAGGCATATGCTTAAGTACTTTGCTAAATAGGGATGAACTGCTGAATCAGGGCCTAAAAACTGGTGCTGAGTTCCACTGCCACACACAGAAGCTGTAGTAGTAACTAGCAGTGGTGGGTTAAATAAAGCATTTTAACCCTTTTAAGAGTTCCATTTGCAAGAGTACAAGCCAAACAAAAGCTTAACAGGATACAGATGATCTCTTTCTCTCTGTACATCTAACCAAAGTTTGCAAATGGCCTAAATGCTTTTAACTCAGGATTTGTTATCACAGGTATGCATCCTATTCTTCATGTATATGGGGCTTATTCCAACTCTTTATATAATCCCTGCCTCTGTATTGTATGTACCAGGTATTGTCAGAGGTGCTATATTTGCCTAATTTAAAGTTTTACAGCTAGTGACCCTCCCTCTTCTCCCCCTCCTCTGCTTTGGTAACTGGCAATGGCAGGGTTCTGATGATAAAAGCAGAAGACATCAATGAAAGCTGAAAAGTCTGGATGCTGCCTATGTCGATTTATTCCAAAAGATAAACAACAATATCATCTGAAAGATGTTTGCAGGCCATAGCATTCAGCATAATGCTTGTACAATTGGCCCTATGTTTATGTGAGAGAATGAAACAAGGCCAAGTACACTGCTCTTAGATTCAGTTCATCCTTAGCTGTAGGTGAGTTCATAATTCATTTGGAGAAAAGCTATGTGCAGCTAACAACCTCTTTCAAAGATCACTCTTCATGACATTTGTTTACAAAAGTAGAAGCAGCTTTATGAAAATCTAGCTTATTTCATTTTCCTTTCCTTTTGTCTTTCCTTCTCGTTCTCAGGCATAGTTCTGTGAGATGCTGAACACCTTCAGTTCTGAATGGTTTCAATAGCTTTTCAAGGCATTCAGCACTTTCCTGTATTAGGCCCATTAATTACATTTTAACAGACAGATTTTATCACCCTGTAGAATAAGATGTAATTTATTGGATTTCTGCAAAATTAGAGGTTGCCTTGAACATAATATATTTCAGTATGTATGAAACATTCTGCGCACTTCTATGATAGCACTGTAAATTAATGAATGTACATACAAACAAAACTTTTTTTTTTTTTAAAAAACAGACACAGAATATCTGTTGTAGGATCATATAAACTTTGTCCCTCTACCAAGCCTATTTGGAAGAAAGGCTTGTACAGCAATTCCCAGATGGTGAAGAATTGTTTTTATATTTCAGTTAAGGACTGAAATTGAGAAATTTCTCTTTCACACCTCAATTTCTGTGTAGCTTGCACTATTATACTCAGCTGTATTACAGAGCATGAAGCCTTTAAAATATGTAAATTTCCAGATGAATTTCTGAACAGAGGAGAGTCGCACAGATGCAACACATTGCAAAAAACAGAGGATGTCAAAGAAAGGAAATAGATCAAAACAGTGTTTTTGACATTACTTTCAATTAAACTGCATCTGTGAGGTCCACATACGCATGGTGAATTTTTAAGGAAAGAAAAGACATGAAGGAATTATTTTATATTGTGTAGTGGAGGAATACCAAATAAATGGTGAGATCTGTTTCAATACATCATTACCCTCCAGTAATGATTTCAGATCTCTTAGGCTTTTCCAGTACATAATCTAAAAGTACACTATTCTGGTAAGAGAATCTGAAATCTCAAATTCTAGAAAAGCACAGAATCATACAAATTAGAGATGGAAGAGAGCTATTTGTTCATCCAGTACATCACCATGCCAAGGTATAATTGCCCTCTCTAATAATTTTTATAGTGCCTTGTTCAATAAAATTGTATATGTACAGGTTGACGGGGGCTTCTATTTCCCTTGGGAGATACACTGTAGAATTCCACCTTTTAAATTTGTGCCCCTTTTAGAGAAAGATTATCAGCCAAATTTCCAAAACCAAATTTCTGTTTGTGTGCATACAACTACTCTAAACAGGGCGTGCAAATCTTATATTTTCACATATAAATGAACATTTAGATGTTTAGAAGTTCACACAAAAAACCTGATGAATGTGTTTGGTTATATATAGGCAACATAAAAAGTCTGTCAACTTAGGATAAAGTCTGTAGAAATAATGCTGAAGGTGAGAAGGAAATTAACAAGCCGTGCACTGCAACAGAAAAAGAAGGTATTATAAGCAAATATCGCTATCTCCTTCCCTCTTCACACCAAATACTCAAATATAGTTAAACACCTTCAACAAGAAATCTTTCAAAATCTGGAACAAAAGCATATTCATTTGTGTGTGAATTTAAATATTTGAGGAATTTTAATTCATTGATCAGACTTTGCTTCCCCCCTTCCCTTTGGTGATGACCTTATCTCAGGTCCTGTCCCAGTTATCACAAAATCCTGGTGTTTTAGTTATGCAACATAAACCTCTGTTACCAGAAAAGGTTACCAGCATCAACACATGCGAGTGGCAGGAGTTATCCCAGTTGGGTATAGGATCATCTTGCCTTCAAATCTGACCTGACATCATCAACAAGAATTGATGTATGTGCAGTAGTTACTAAGGCTAAACTCTTGATCAATATGTCAGATTTCAAAAGCGATTGCAACAAAGTAGATTCAGGATTATGAGGCGGCTGCATTCACAAAAACAGTGGAAGGACAAGTCTGAACCACTTTTTTTGCATGTCAAAAGATAAAACACATGATGAAAGATCTTAAGCATGTGGATAGTACCTCCATAGCCAGTTTAGCTGTGATTTACTAGGGAGACCAAAAACATATTACACATAAAAGGTTAGTTAACAATACATACATACACACAAGCTTCAGCTACTGTGAAGACCAACACTTTTGCACAACCATGTGATTCTCCCAAACCGTACCATAAACATCCATTAACATGATAATACCCATTAATCCAGCCAAACACAACTCATTTGTCATCTTTCTATTGCAACCCATCTGTGTTCGTGTAGGGAGGAGAGATTCACAGCCTTATCTGTTGGGGGATTAGCTTCAGAGGAAGGGCTGATTTTCAGTAATTCTTTGGTAAGGAAAAGCTCATTTGTTTCCATTTATTGAAATACCTATTTGTTATTCTACTTTCATGATCTCACTTATGTCTTAAGCAAAGCGCTTGGAATGGGGTGGGAGGGAGGGGTGCAGTAACAATATCTGATTGCAGAAATCAAGACAGACTATATTTAGGACTTCTTTTTTTTTAATTATGTTTGCATCACTACTTGCTCTCATTTTTCTGATGTTTAGCTTACAGAACAAGAGATATATTTTAATGGATGGCAAAGACACGTCAATGTCTGAAAGGATCCATTCTAACCTGAAAATGCTGTTATCAGTTTTGTTGTTTTCTACATAGATCTCCTCTCTTGGACACAACAAGCTAAATACATAAGGCTGCAAACTAACAAATCATATCCTAATTCCAAAGATAGTGTGGGTGACCAAGTGTGGCTCTATGTACAGTCTTATTCTAGCAGCAATTACACGTAGCTTAGCCTCTCTCTCTAAAAGTGCCTTTTGTGCCACTAGAGAAATCATCACTCCTATAGACCACAGAGATGGAGGTCTCTCTCTTTAGCAATCTGAATGCATGGGAACCAGAGTCTGAACATTCTGAACGTATAACAACCTTGGTTAAAGCAACTTAGAAAAATAAAATCACTGCAGAAGGACAGGAGAATTCTCATTTGGGTTCATGCTTGGGATTTTATGTTAAATATCAAAAAGAGAATGCAGCTGTAACAGTGTCCCTGATCCTTGGCTGTACCTGAGGATTGCTTGGGGAAAGGGTTTGGTGGTGGACATTTCTGCCCATTGCACCAACACAGGAGCTGCTACACTAAGTCCACACTACCAAAGGATCTTTAAGGTAAGCTAGCTTTAGAGCAGTTTGGCAGTCACATACAGCTAGCTTGATGCAGGGGAGAATCTGTCCCTAAATACAATATAATGTAACCATAAACACAAAATTTAGTAAATGCAACAATTAAAGTTCAGAGTTTAATTTCTATGGGGTGGAGGGGTCTGTTTGTTTAGTCTAGGAAAAAGCAGAGAAAATAGCTTTCTCTCTCTACTGGTTTAACTGTGTACTTCCACAGCTACAGAGTCAAATGTCTATGCACCTATGGAATTCTACAGTGAATACTGTGGCCACCTGTAGTGGAGCGGCTGCCCCACTCCCTGAATTTGGGCTGCAGCAGGCCAGTAGGCCCACGCAGACAAGGAGCCAATCAGGGAAGGCCTTATAGGGATCCAATCAGGGCCAAGCTCAGCCCTATAAGAAGGCTGCTCAGGAGAGCAGCAGGCAGTCTGTTCCAGACCTTTGACAGGGGAAGGTCTATCTCCAGGCTGGGAGATTAGCACCCGGGACAGCGCAGCACAGGGCAGGCCTCGGGGAGCAGAGGGTAACTCCAGCCCAGAGTCTGTCAGGCTGCAGGCCCTGAAGGGAAGGGCCTAGCTGGTGCGAGGGGCCAAAGGGGAAACAGCCCAGGGACGTAGACAGACGGAGGGAGAGAAGGAGGGCAGGATGGCTGCCACTAGAGGGTCTGTGGGTTGGGACCCAGAGTAGTGGGTGGGCCTGGGTCCCCCCCCTTTCCCCCTTGCAGTACACCCAGCCATCGGCCGTAGGGAGCGGCCATCATAGAACCGCCAGATCCCTGACAAGAAGGGATTAGACTCAAAGGGTGTGGTTGGACATGGTGGCTGGACATAGAAACTGCTGATCACACCCCCCTGGAAGGGGGCAAGGATGGACTAAGGGGCACTGCCGGAAGGTGATGGCTCGAAGAGGACGCCACAAGCTTGGGAGCAACATGGATCCGGACACACCAACCGAGGGCGAGATGACTGACGGGACACCACCAGGAGGGGGCGCTCCACTGTACAGAGCTAATTCCCAAGACAACCAGTAGGAGGCGCCAGGTGGTGAGTCCCAACCCCGTCACACGACCATTAAAAAGTCAAGGGGAAATCCTGGCTTTATTGAAGTGTAACCCTTCTGCCCCTCTGAGTTGGCAGCAACAAGGGCCGGGTTCAGTATCTAGGGGTTCTGTTTCAATAACGCAATGCAAAACCGGCTCGAGCCCCCACCCAGTGACCTGGGACAATTACATACCACCCCCCGGGCGCCTCTAGGAGGCAATACTTCCCCTCTCGCAAGCACGGAGTCTGAGTTTAGTTTAATAAAGGAGGGAAACAATGCGGCATTATGTTGGGGAAACACCACAAACAGGATTCATAACACAAACCATGAGCAAAAGACCCACCTCCAAGTAAGTTTGGCAGTGTCCTTTTCCCTTCAGGGTCTTAAGTCCAATCACCCCAAAGTCCAACAACCCAAAAGTCTCTGTCCCTGGTCAGTGCTGCCCCAGAGTTTTACCCCCCCAGCCTGGGTGGAAATGGGGGGGGGGCACACAGGGTGTTAAGGGGCACCTTACGTGGTCCGAGGCCGACTGCCCCGCCTCTCCGTGGAGTTCTGCTGCAGCCTTCACCACAAATGGCTCCGCTCTACCAGCAGTGCCGCTCCGCTCCTCCAGCCGTCCCGTGAACCGCTCTAGCTGTCCCACAAACTGCTCCGCTCTGCCAGCCGCTCCACTCCGCTCTGCCAGCTGTCCCATGAACCGCTCCAGCTGCCTCCGCAAACAGCTCCGCTCTGCTGGCTGCTCTAACCGTCCCACAAATTGCTCCACTCTGCCAGCAATATATCTTCAGGCTCCCCCACTAGTTAACACAGCACTCAGTGATCTCAGCTCAGCAATTTTAGCTCTTTTAGTGATTTCAGCTTGTAGTAGGAGAGCCCCAGTGCTGGTGCACCATTGGCCCAAAATGAATTCAGCTCAGCAACCTCTAGCTAGACTCCTAATGGAAGCAAAATTAGCTCTGCTATTCAACAGTGGAGAGAAGGGATATAACTTAGAAAATTTTTTCACTTCAAGGTCCCAGAAACAAAGGCAAGGTTTTCATCTTGAGGCCAAAAGACCAAAAACATCAAGACACTTGATCACGGCCTTGGACAGACCAAGAAACTACTGACACTTGACCAGAGCTCATAGAGCCGAGAAGCAATTGGTGTTCCAGAACCTCAAAAGGGGCCCATACCATCAGGTACACATACCTGTCCCCAACCTCTCTCCATTCACTGGGTTTTGGAACCCATGTCCCTTGTCTAGCAAGTGCTACTTAGGTGATGGTGAGACTCTGTCATAAAACAGTTTCATTGTCCTTGATTCACATAATCAGGGTAACAACACTTTATTCCTCTTGCCCCAATAACAGAGAAACTGGGGATCCCACAGCTGACAAAGTGACCATTTTGGGCTGCCGCCGGCTCATGCTAGGCGAGGTGGGTGAGCCTATGCAAACAAGATCAGCCCCTGAAGTTCTTTTCCACACTCGCCATAATTCACCACCAGATGTCAGGGTAGAGCTCATTCTGACTCTGCTTACAGAAGTAAATAGCAGAACACTTATTTATTGCAACTGGGCCAAGATTTCATCCACAGTACTTACCAACAGTTACCACTCAGTGTTATATATCTGAGACAGCAGAGTTCATCTTCAGGAAGCTAACCAGAAACAACTACTGTAACTTAGATACCACTATGTGGGAACTGTTGGTAAATGCAGGCTTTAATAGATACTACTGTGTTGCTTAAATGACAGTGTTTTTATTAACTAAACATTGTTATTAGGCTTAATAATGCTCACAATCAAATCAATATCATAACATAACATCCATTGATTTTACTGGAAACAGGATCTGCTCTGGTCCATATAAACAGTAGCAGGGGCTTTGAGCCCACATTGTGATCCATTTGGGTGGACTGTTCTACCCATAGGTTTCAGAGTAGCAGCCGTGTTCTATCCATGTGATTTCTTATGGACTTCAAAGGGTCTCTGTTCAGATGCAGTAGTCTGTCTGAATGGATCACAGTACAGGACTGGGTCCAATCAATTTAACAGATTTCAGTCTGTGCATAGGTAATTATCAATCACTTATATCTACTTTAATTGTTAACTGGTTTTGCAAATTAACCTGGGAGACTAGTCCTCAGAAAGTAAAGCCATTTGACTTATATGCACACACAAGGGGAGGAGGGGAGCCTTTATATGTTTTCCACAGCAGAACATGGTGTTTTTCTTTACCTTTACATAATATGAAAACACATCAATTTTGGGATGCATGGAAAATGTCAGCAAAAAAGGATAATTTTTCAGACAGTTCTGAGCATGTGAGGCCATATTAAAATGAACCTGAACATAACCTTAACAATAGCATTCATTTAAAAGAAAAAGCTTTAGAATAAGCTAAAAATTGTGTGAGACAATAAATCAAAGTGACATCCCAGAAGTAGTTGTGATGCTCTGCTCAGGACACCCAAAAGCATAAGCCACTATGTTACCTCTCTGTCTCAGGCAAGGGAGACTTTTGCTGGAGTTTAGATGTGTCAGTGTAACCTTTGGGTGGGCTAGAGTTTACTTCACTGCACCTCTCCTAGTTCTTCAACACACTTTCCTATAAAAAGCACATGGAGACCCACAATTCAGTCATTCAGGTTTTGCAAGGATTGCATCAGGTAAAACTCCACACAATAAAGCCCAAAAAGAACAAGAGGAATGAAATTAATTCTTAAGTACCAACTTTATAGAATTTTATACTAGTAAAAACATTATAATAAATAAACAACAACAGCTTAATTTGTGCTAAATAACAATGGTATTTCATAATCCACATACATTATCTTAATTATACATAAATATAAAAAAAGGAACAAACTAATTCTGAACAGGTCAACCCGCACAGAAACGCAGTGAGAAGTAACTCAGAGTTTCAAAAGCTGAGATTGCGTTCACCTGAATTTCAGTTAGAGTCTTTTGACTCAGCAGACTATACAGAGTTGATGACCAAAGCACTGCAGTAATATCTTTCCTTCTCTTGCTTGCAGAAATCTCCAATCAGAACTCACACAGCCACTTTCTTCTCCTCTGCTCAACTGTGGAATCATTCATTTAGCTAGTCAGCTAAGTAATTAACCAACCAGTCAGTATTAAGTATATAATTGAAAAATCCTGTTCCAAGAAAAATACAAAACTGAGAACAGAAAAATATAGATGACTCTTTCCCTATCATCAGATTCAGAAAGAAAAGCATTGGTGAGCCATACTGGTTAACACACTTTGATTCAAACAATTTGTCTTGAATCAAACATTCATGGTATATAACTAAAATGAAAAATTATTTTTCCCCTCTCAATTTCCCCTTTCTGTAACTGACACTGCCACGGCTTTCTTGTTAGAAAGTTAACAATAGCACTAACATACTGGAAAATGCCTTCTACACCTGTGGCAGAGCCTCTCCCAACCCACAGAGGTCACATGTCCTCTTGTAAAGCAGTTTCCATGATCACTTGCCCTCAATGGAGTCTGTTGAGCATGCCCAAAACTGCCACACCCAGTCCAGAGACTTATGGGTGTGGAATGGTAATTGTGCATCTGCCTAGCAAGTCACCCAGACAACTCATTCCTCCCCCTCCCTTCTCCTCTCTAGATCTCTTAAAGATATTCGGCATGTAGGTTACATCAGGTCTCTGCCACACCAGTCTGTCTGCCTCATAAACTCAACAAGACTCTGCCAGTCTAGACCTTGTCTTCAGGGTAACATTCAGTGAACCCCAGATCCCGAGTTCCCAGAGACATCTCTCTGCTTTGTCCAGTCTCTCTTACTGGACACTCAGATAAATGGTTACATTTGCTGTCTCCAAAGAGACCACATACACACCAGGTTGCTGACTTGATGAGCACACACTACCTTAAACACAGCACTGAGATGGTTAATAGTAAAACTAAGAATAAGTTTATAAATAAAGAAGAGAGATGTAAGTGATACTAAGCAGAGATAACAGAAATGGAAAATGATTACAACCAAACAAAATAAAACACTCTTTTGACTAAGACTTAATTTTAGAAAGTTACAATCTTTATCTGAAGAGCTTTCTCACTTACATTAAGTCACCAGCATCTCCAACCCTTCAGTTAGGAGGATCCATTGTTCAGAGGGGGCTGTCTTTTACTCCCCTTATATTACCCAAAATCCATTGTCTTTTCCTCAAGAGCCAGGCAAACCTCCTGGGGGTTCAGATTGTGGTATGTACCCACAATGTGCTCACCTGGCTGTTTCCTCCTCCACTTAGTAGCTTTGCCTACCTTATATGTATATGTACTTTCATTGTCCTCTGCTTGCAATCTAAGACGGCAAACAGGTAAATCCACATTCCTTTGTCTAAGGCAGGCTAGTTTATTCACTACATCCAAAACATATTTTAACATATGTCCAGCACACAGATCTAACTTCTTAATACATAACCTGTATATACGTCACACAATTCATGACCAGCACATCACTAGTTTTTATAGCAGATCTTACTGTTTAGCTAGATTGTTGTCAGACCATGTGTTGAGTGTGCCCTTTGCCAGCAAATTCTCACTGCTTTTTCCAGATTTAGGTCTGGCTCTTTTAACAGTCTTTTTTCTTACAGTGCTATCTTTTGTACCCATCACAATCTGACTCGGATGGATTCTGAAAATTACATGTCTGACGTCTTATCGTTAGATCTGTTAAAAATTATTAAAAAGTCTCTGCTCGATTTGATTTCTTGAGTGAAACTGAAATCTTTCAAGTGTCTCATTTCTTTTTGGTACAAGCAGTATGCCTCAATTTTTAAGACAAATTCAGTCAGCCTATTTGCTAACATTACACTGAAATTACATAATGAAATTGCATCAGAACCAGCAATATTCAAAAAGATGGTGATCTTTTATTCATCTTCCTTATGAGTAAATCCTGATGCCCTCAAAAACAAATCAAAGTCTCGTTTAAACTTTTTTTAATTTTCTGCAGCATTTCTTAACATTTTTAGAAATGTGGGACTCTTAATTGATCCATTTTAGATCATTCAAACTTGTTTTTCACTTCAGAGTAACTTTTACCTCTTTTTTCCCATTTTTTTCCAGTTTTTAAACATTTACTCCTGATACTATGTGTTGTTTTATATTCAAGTAATCCACTAGTCTTCATAATAACTAATTGCTAGTAAATTAACATCAGCCTTTATTAGATACAATGTTAACATATATACAGAGCATTTTAACACCAGTCAATCTCTCAGTCTAACTTGAAACCAATGGCCTCCTCCCACTATCTGCTCCCACACCCTGGAGTTTCTATTAATTCTCTTAAAGCCACACTACAACAGTAATCAAAGATGACAGTGCTGGATCTCAAAGCTGAGAAGAATTCCTGCAAGAGAGCTTAGTAATAAGTAAGTGACATCAGGTAGTGAAGATTTGTCTCCCACTGATGGCAATGAGGGTTGAACAATTAATTTGTTTTCTGAGACTGCACTGGAAGTTTCCCTCATCTAATTAGCAATGCTCAGTAAAGTGATACTAGGAACTCAGTGTGGGTACTTTATAGAGCTTACAGTTGGAGATATTGCTGATGTGTCTCTTATGAAAATGAGCTTTAATATGACCTTCAAACAATGACCATGTAATTACATGCCCTTCATAACTGAAGACTAGCCAGAAGCTATCTTCTACTGTTTTGTGAAAAGCAGAAATATATATATTTCTGAGAGAGAGAGAGGGAGTGCACACACACGTGCACTCACTTATTCCCTTGTAGTGTACAAAACAGACACTGACAACATTTCTGTTGGTAAAATGGAGCAAAAACAAATCACTCAACTATAAAGCAACAATACATTTTCTGATGCTCTTAATAGAAAAAGAAAATAAAGTTTCCTAAAGTTGGTAGAATATATATGGAAAGTGTGAATAAACTACATCATTTGCTTCCACCACAGAACAAAAAGCACTTAAGTGATGTTTTCATATAGAAGTCACTGTCTGCCCATGACACCCAGGAGGTGAAACAAATGTGAGAAAACTGACAACAACCCAAATAAAGAAATGTAAGTTGGAAAGTGAAAAGTTTAAGCAAATGACTAAGCTCTTGCAGGATCAGGGCCTTAGGTTGAAAGCTCCTTAGGACACAGTATGAGGCAGATCCTCAGCTAATGTAAACTGTCTTAGGGTCTTTGACTTCAATCATTTACATTAGCTGAGGATTTGCCACTATATCTTTCTCTGGGTGTGGGCAGCACCATCCCTAGCACACTACGATCAGTATCATAATACTGAAAATGATAGTTCAAGCATGAAGAAATGGGGGAGGTTATACTGAAAGTGCTTAGATCAACTCCCTCTGAAGTTATTGGAAGTAATGCATATATATGAGAGCCAAATTTATTTTGAAACACCTTTTTAGTATGGGTTACATGTGAACCATATGATGCACCCCTACCTTTTTTAAAAAAAATCCATACCATAGGCGCAGAGTGTCAAGCTGTCTGGAGTGGCTCAAGCACGTGAGTACCAATCTCAGGGCAGACTGTTACAAATCAGAACACAAACCCCAAACTGGTTGAATATTCTAAACTTAGATTTCACCAACCAAGCATCAACTGTGAACTCCTCAAGCATTATAACAGCCTTAACATGGAATCACAGATAATCCCCTTGGATTCTCCAGTTTACCTTGCCACCTAGGCAAGCTCATCTTTGTGATAGATGGTCTCTGACACCAAAAATCACAATATTCAGGTTACTTCCAGTCCCAAAGGGCCAGTCATTTACCCTAGGTCAATTTCACCTTAGATCTCACACCAAAAAGACAACTCTTGTAGCCAATCCTATAACAAATTATCTAACGATTTATTAACTAAGATAAAGATATGAGAGTTATTTACAAAGTTAAAGCAGATAAACATACACACACAAATGAGCCACAGTCTTAGGTTCCAAAAGGTGGTAGAAGCTTCTATAATAAGCAAGCTCTATAAGTCCTTTGGGGCTAACCCAGGCTAAGTGCTAGGGATCTTTTGCTTATGCTTAGTAATCCTTGCCCCTCAGAGTCTAAGCAGCATCAAGATTTTTTATTCCCTTCCCCCAGAGTCCTTATGCATGTCTCCTCTTCATGGGTGTTTGGGGAGCAATCAAAGTCTTTTGTCCTCTGATGTTCCATAGTGGTTCATCTGGTGTCTATGGGCCTTCTTTTGTTGGGCAGCAGATAACAAAGATAACCCTGCCTGTGGAAAACTAGTATTTCACACTTGGTAATGCTTTGCTCCCGTCTGTGGAGATTTACAGTTTCAGAGCAAACTCTTTTACAATTACAGAGCGAACACTTAACTATTACCTTTTAACTTGGGATACAGATACTATAAATGACTGATGCATGCAGCAACTTACAAGGACTTCATAAAGTCTAAACACTAAAAATATTTTTATATATTTAACATCTATTTTAACAGGTGAGCCAGACTGGTTTTCAGCTAGGTATTGGTCAGTGTTTGGTTGAGGGCTAGAGGCCTTGGCATAAGCTGACGCCTGGTCTGTCAGTGTTACAGAGTTCAAGATACACTGACTGGACACTGGCTTCCATTACCCTCATACTACAACATTAGTGTCACTAGGATTGTGTAGATGTAGCAAAGGGTAGAATTTGACCTACTGCATTTATTTTAATATCCAACAGTGCTGTCAATGAAATATATGCCTCAAAGCACCTGTTTGAAACCCCCCATCAGTCAGATGTATTTCTTGGAACATATAATTATTTCTCTTTGTATAATGTGTGTATCTGAAAATGTGATTAATCACAGTTCTGTTTTCTTTTTCTCCCTATTAGCAAGGAAATCCAATATAAAAACAATGTTGTGGTTGAGAATTTAAACACACAAACATCATGAAATTCAACCTATGGCTCCTGTATAAAAAAAAACTGATCACTTTGAACATATATATTGGATTTATATTGTATATTTAATGGTATACATTTCAGCAGGGCCAGCTTTAGGATCTGTGGGGCCCTATTCGAATACCTGGCGGCAGTCCGGGTCTTCAGCGGCACTCGGCAGCAGGGGGTCCTTCACTCAGCTCCGGGTCTTCCGCGGCACTGAAGGACCCCCTTGCTGCCGAAATGCCACCGAAGACCCGGAGCGGACCCCCCCCCTGCCACCGAAGTGCCACCGAAGACCTGGAGCGGACCGCCGCTGGGTGAGTAAAAAAAATTTAAAAATTAAAAAGGCGCCTAAGGCGCGGGGCCCTCTTAGGCGTGGGGCCCAATTCCGGGGAATCAGCCTAAAGCCGGCCCTGCCTTTCAGCACCAGAAAATACTGTACATGCCCATGGTAGCTATAACTGACTTTCCTGAGTTGTGTGTATTTAAGATCTCAACCACAATGTTGTATTAAAGAGAGTTTTTTTTACAGTGATACATTTTATTCTTACAGTAAAATGCATTCTGTATTCCTTTGTGAAAGAAAAGACCAATCTTATTATGCTTTACTAGAAGAGAATTGAAATATATTAAAAACAAATTGACTTCATTCAAACATTTTTAAAATAAGGGACTCAGTATGCTAGAAAATGAATCAAAATAGACCTGAACTATGTCCAAACTTAAAGGATCCAACATTTTGGCCTGGGCCCATCTCTACTTATAAGTTAAATTGAAGCCTGGCACACAGTTAGCAAAATCTAATTTGCAAATATGGTAGGCATTAGTTTTGCAGAAGTCCAGTGACATTATATATTCAAAAGCAGAAAGAAAAATGCCTGAAGGATTTGTCTTTGCATATTTATACTTGTGATTCTGGCTGGAAAATTAATTTTGGGGAGCAAGTGAGTATCGAAACACTTTTAGAACCTTTCAGGTAAGTTTTAGAAAAGAGTGAATGGTTCTAGGGGGAAGGAGGCGCATATTGCTTAAGAATCAGTTTTCTAATACCACCCACTCTTCTCCCTTCCAATAACATTTCATACTCTAGTACGGGGAACTCCAAGTTCATTCTCAAACAAACGATTGGAAATTTCACAAAAATGGTGGGCACAAATTCATCTTATCGTAATTTTCAGATCATCTCAGTGAAAATGAATACAAATAACATTTCCCTTTGATAGAAGACAACATTTTTAATATGACAAATCTACATTGTATTCATACAGGAATGTGGTCCATACTTGGTTTCTGAGCGCTGCATGTATTTGTAAGGGAATAGCTCACATTTCACTGCTTGTGAGCAATGCGCTTTATATATTTCACATGAGAATAGACATAAATAGAGCTGGTCAGGAATTTTCTGACAATGCTGTCTTCAATCAGAAAATGCCAGTTCTTTGAAACCAAAATGTTTTGTGGAGAAAGGAGAATTTTGATGAATCTCGTGGATTCTAAAATTATTTGCAAAACGGTTTAAAATTGTCAAAACATCTTGTTTAGTCATTTTCCAAATAAAAAGTTTCATTTTCTGGTTCTAAACATATTTGTTTTGAATGTTTAGTTAATCTTTACTTAAAAGGATTTTAAAAGGTCAAAAATAGAAACAAAACATTTGCACTGACCCAATCCCAAACAGTTGCAAAATGATCAGTTTCTGAAAAATTTCAAGTTTGACTTTTTGTCCTGATTCGGGACAGGAAAAAAATAAAATAAAAATCTTTCAAACTCATCGGATGGGAAAACCCTTTTATACCCAGCTCTAATTATAAGCTCATTCATGGGTGAGACCTGTTTTCATGTAAATCGGCCTACTTTTCCTAAACACACACCCCACATATGAGGTGGTAATACACATATGACAAATTACATTTATTATTCTCCATCTAAGAAGCCAAATATCTAAGTTGCCTCAAAGTCCTGATAGAATTTGTGTTTCTTATTGAGATTCCCTCTTTCTGGAACACAATTTTGAAATCATTTTGGTTAAAAGTTTCAAGTCTGGGCCCTGAATGTAGGCTCCTAAAACTATACTTATATACTACCTAAAAGTGGCATCATTATCAGATCACAACTCCCAGAAAAGTTGATGAAACTGGCAGGTGCTCAGCTCTTTTGGAAAAAAAAAACCAAGCCATTTTTAGGCACCCAACTAAGGTATTTAGGAGCCTAACATCAGGAACTCAGGGTTGAAAATTTAAACCTCTATTTTCAGTTCCAAGAGCCTAATGAAGCTGGTGTGTGCTAGTCCTTCAAGAGTAGTAGATCTAAGAGTTCTTGGAGTGTTCAATGGAACAGGGGCTGGGCACTCCAGAGGGACACTTGGAGGACTTGGGGATTGGTGTGCACTTGTCACCAACCTGTACAGAGAGAGTGAGGCCTGCAGAGGCTAGGAGGCAGTGCTTGTGTTGCCAGACATTGGTGGATTCAGGGAGCTGATCCACAGCAGGCACAGGGAAGACTCCCTC
Organism: Terrapene triunguis; assembly: GCF_002925995.2. Taxonomy (NCBI): domain Eukaryota; kingdom Metazoa; phylum Chordata; order Testudines; family Emydidae; genus Terrapene; species Terrapene triunguis. Next base: position 14,170,269 of record NW_020664393.1, read on the forward strand.
ACACTAAGGGCAGGTGGTAACAAGATGCCTCCCAAGCCTGAAAACCCTTGGGAAGCATCACCCCAACTAAATGCCAACCCCAGTGACAGCAGCTCAGCACTCATGAGCAAGATCATCATATTTTCAAAAATAAAAACAAATAGGACACTTCTTGACAACATTTTTTAAGGCTACAGGGTAGCCAGACAAGACACAAGGATACTTAAAAAGTGCTGGTATCATTCCTGGCAGCTTCCGAGTCAGACTCGCATCCACATTTCTCTGAGTACAAGGTTTTATTTCCAGAAACATATTCAAATACTAAGTTACTCATGAGACACTGAAAAAGTGCCACTAAGATTCATTTTGGCTACGTCTATACTAACGACTGTACACATGTCCATTCATCTGGTTGTTCCACAGCCACCGTTGTCCACATCTGACCCCCAGAAGCATATGGCTGAAGGTGAGTAGAGGTGGAATTAGCTAGCAGTCCCGAGGGTGTGGATAAGTACATGCCTCGTGGCATGGCCCCATACTCATGACAGTTTGCAGTGTAGACGGAGGTAAGCGGTGTGTATCATGCCTCATGTCTGAGTAGTCCTCCACCCCTATTCCCACAATGCACTGAACCCTTTGTGCCTGACCCTTACACCATTTATAAATGTCCCTGTCCCCCCGATTTTCACCAATTTGATCAATATAGGTGAAAGTGGATCCCATTCCGAGAGCAGCCGCCTGGCCTGCCAACCACACCCAGGTGTGGATCAATGTGGTTGGAGTACACCATTTTCCACGACATTGCTTGGAGCAGCAGGAACATACACTTGTACAGGGAAATTTCACAGAGGCTGGAGCAGGTGGGCATTGAGCCGACTCTGGCTCAGTGCCTGCAACACATAAAGCACTTGAGGTTCCTGTGTAGTAAGGCAAAAGACTCAAACAGTTGCTCTGGGAGGGCTCATCATGCATGCCCCTTGTGCAATGAGCTGGAGCAGGTGCTGTCAAGGATGCCCAGTGCATAGCCTGAAGTGGCTCATGACACCCTCCTTAACCCTGCTGTCCTCATTGTTCATCAGGATGCTGATGAGGGCCAGGATGAGGAGGCAGCAGGGACTGTGGAGAACGAGGAGTGTGAGATTTTGCACCTCAAGCCAGAGGAGCTAGTTAAGAAAGCATCTCCTGATGAACCGGAGGAGGACCCTGAGCCACAGCTAGAACCAGGACATGAGTTCTGGTGAGTTACAATGGACCCCCACCCTCCCCGCCAATATCCTTATACTGATGCTACATTCCTGATTTCACTGTACCCCAAAATGATCCACTGGAGGGCCCTGGGCGATGTTTCTGCTAATGGTTACCCTTCTATATATCGCTGAATGGGGGAGTTTTGCATGCTATTAAGGTGGAACATGCAGATTTGCACTGCCGGTGAACCTCAATATTCAGCTCCAAGCATGCACTCCCATATAGACATAGCCTTTGACCAGAAGATGAACTGTGACCACATCTATGCTCATGCAATTTTCCTCTTCCCTCCAAATACTGTTCATCAAACTGCACACACATGCCAGAGGACTGTTTTAGGAGAACAAAGAGCAAATTCTACTTGGTGTAGCAATATGTCTTGAAAAAATATTTTGTATTTTTTTATTAATATATAAAAAAAATCAACTGCTCAAGTGACAAACCAGGGCACTTCAGGAGTTTGAGACATCTAGACGATACATGAAAAATCAGGACTGTCCAAGTAATTCCTTTGTTTTTTGTTATTGCTTTGAGCTCCCCTGGTTGTCTGTATTCACACACCATCTCCTGCCTTATACTTAGATTGCAAGCTCTTTGGAGCAGGGGCTATCTTTGTTTTATGTTTGTACAGAACCTAGCACAATGTGGTCCATGACTGAGCTCCTAGGCACTACCACAGTACAAACAACTATAATAATAGGAGAGGTATCATCACTTTATCCATGAGCTTCCCTAAAACACAGTGTCAGCCAGGCTGGGCAGGGATGGTGTCCCTATCCTCTGTTTGCCAGAAGCTGGGAATGGGCGACAGGGGATGGATCCCTTGATGACTACCTGTTCTGTTCATTCCCTCTGGGGCACCTGGCACTGGCCACTGTTGGAAGACAGAGTACTGGGCTAAATGGACCATTGGTCTGACCCAGTATGGCCATTCTTATGGTGTGTGTGTGTGTGTGTAAAGTTTAGTATGGAACTAGATGGGGGAGTTTGAAAAAACAACATAACTAATAGACAAAAGAGAAACAGCTGCCTCCAAGCCCTGTATGGCCAGAGACAGTCTGTGGTTAGAGCAGGAGTCTGCAAATCAGCAGTCCTGGGTTTTAGGCCCAGCTCTACTACTACATTGCTGTGTGATTTTAAGCAAGGCACTTCTCATTAGACTTTTTTTTTTCCAGGGGGGAGGGGGGGGAAGAGGGAGCAGGAGCCAGAAGCCAAATTCTCAGCTGGTGCTGACTTCAATGTAACTACATGGGTTAATACCACCAGAGACCATGCCCCCATTTCTTTGTATTTCTGCTAAAAAAAAAGCCTTGTATAATTTTGGGTGCTGTATCTCCTCTGTGCCTCATTTTCTACTTCTGTAAAATGGGGGTAATATTTACTTGCCTTGCCACACAGGGATGTTGCCAATGCTCTTTTATGAAAGTCTTCCATATCTTCAGATGGGAGGCAATATATACACCAATAAATATTTTTTTCTTATAAAAAAGGATCTTTTTTTAGAATGCTACAGCTTCAGTTAGTTACAAACTAAATTTTAATCCCAATATGCAATATTTTAGATGTAGAAGAAATGGTTTTGGTTAACAATGCTCCATAACAAAAAGGAAGCCTAGAATTTGTGAGCTCAAACTCAGGAACATTATCGAAACAGAAAAAAGAAAGATAGCTGTGAAAGTTTGTAGACAGTTTGAGGCGAAGTTTTCAAAGTGGTAGGTGACAGGTATAGGCACAAATCCCGTTACTTATTAACAGGATTTGTGCCTGTACCTGTCGTACACTGCTTTGAAAATATCTGCCTTTGTGAAAGGTATACTGCTTCTTTCTGGTGGTTTTACTCTAAGAGGCTAATGTATAATCTCTTCCGGTTTTGTATTTCTGTGCATTTGACAAATTGTTTTGAACACTCTTCAGTCACACACGCGCATACAATGCTCATTGCCTCATCTTTAAAATTCCCATAGATGTTATTTTGATATTAGAACAGCCATTGCGGGGCAACGTTGGCTTTTTTTTATTGGTACATGTAACTGCTAATATCTAATGCATATGTGCACTGATGTGATGCAATAGGTAGAATGCAGGGACATGCATGACAAATTAGAAGAGCTAAAGTGAGTGAGGTTTAACTGGCTCAGAAGAAAGTCACCACAAATCGCTTGTTGGTACTAAAATCTAGTCTGTGATTAAGATTACCTTAGTACCTGAAGGCAATGAAGTCAATGCTTTGGAAACTAGAATTGTTATTATGGATTAGTCAGCCAGCTATCCATAAGCAATTAAAATTAGATACAACATTAATCTACAGTGTAAAGGAAAAGTAGGCATAGAAACAAACAGTGCAAAAAATGGCTAGGGGAGAGAATAGGATAGGAAAAGCAATGGCTAGCTATTTGTTGGAATGAAGAAAAATAACTTTGCTACATGACATGAAATGGTTTCTTTTGTACAGATTTATTATTCCATTTATTCTTAAAACAAACCAACCATAGACATTTACCTTAGGAACAGAAAGTTGCTTATTTCAGTACTGTGGAGTTTAACAGAACTATGGATTGATGGTTTCAAAAGGCATCAGTCACACTTCCACAGCATTTGCTGATATAAATATAAAAGCTTCACTTTAAAGGATAAATAAAGCAACACTATTATCTAAACAAGGTAAAATTTAACATCCTTGTGGTTTGTGGAAATTTTTGATGTGCCTGCTGGCTTTTCAATAAAAATCAATTATGCCTTAAATGTGAGCAGTAGTCAACATACTACAGACTATAAATTCAATTTCATACTCAGAAATATGGATTAGCTGAACTTGATGCCCTTCCATTGATTTCAGAAAGCAAAAGCTGATAAGGTAAATAACAGTAAGAAGCTCTCTGACACTTCACATCAAGTTCCGGATTTCCATATTATTTTTGTAAGAACTTTCCAGTCACCATAATAACCTCCTTGTGAAATATGTATGATGAATAGATATTATATGGATTGCTGATTCATCTCTATTTACAGAATGGATATTTAGCTTTTATAATGCAAGATGGGAACTGGATAGGAAATGAATATACGTGTTTCCTTTAGCACCATGCAAGATGTGTATCATCCAGTCTGAATGAAGCCAGTGGATAATTACAGAACATTCTTATTAAACTCATGTTCTTTGGACTGCAGTCTCAAATAAGACTCTATAGATCAGACATGTAAGAGGGAACCAGTCTCTAAAATACAATCCACTATTTAAAACAAAATCAGTTCTATGTTCTCTGAACAGAACATTTGAAACTGGCAAGAATTACAGCAAATGCTATGGTTTGAAGGGAGATACACAATAAAACTAGAACTAGGAAACAGAGGGGGAAGATCATGAGGAAAAACTTTATTTTTTTTATTTTATTTTATTTTATATTAAATAAGAGAAACAAAACATCCAGTCACATCCAAAACAAATATTATTTTCTGCCTCATAACTTGCAGAAATCTTAGGCCATAAAGCCAGCTTTTTAAATAGGGCTCAGCTATTCTTTCTTTTGAAAAAAAGTCTAATTCACTCAGGTTAAATCCAAAAGGTGGCTTAAGTAGATATAGTCTATAAGGACCGCTCTTACCTTCATTCAAAGGCTTGTCTTTACTTTTAGTCTAACTTACAAACAGCTTTCCTCTGTCATGCCTCCAGCATGTTAAAAGGGACACTATCAACCTAGAAGGGCCCTTTCTTAAAAGAAAACTGAATCCCATGCAGTATCCATGAGACTATACATATTTTAAAGAACTTAAAATAATAAACAATAAAAACCCAAACCGCTGTTTGTGTTCCTAGCAAAATAAATTTCATTTATGCTGCTGAAGAATCCACTAACTTTTTAAATTATATAGGTTTGGATTTTAAACAGAATTTAAAGGAATTAGGTGCCCATCTCCTGTTAAATTTCAGACATTTCTTAGAAAATCCCAAGCTTAACTACTCCCTGTGACAGGTCCCTGGGGTGCAACCTGGACTGTGAGGCCTCTGAACCCTCCAAGTCTCTGACAGGCATTGTACTTACACAGCCACCCACAGACAGGGACACACCCAACTGTGTTACATGAATGATCTCCCAGCCACTCATGAACCAACAATAGAAAGGCTCCTGCCAATTGCCCCAGCTCCCCAGTCTTGCATCCCAGAACTGTACTGTCTTGCACTGGTCAGAAGCCTGACCAGTGTAAGTACATTACCTAGTTTGCCACTTCAACAAAGGACATGCAACAGCCCTTGTTAACGTGAGCTGAGATTTCCCAAGCACTTCGACCAAAACACACTGTTTCAGGTGAAATATAGAACAGATTTATTAATTACAGACAATAGATTTTAAGTGAGCATAAGAGGTAGACATAAAGGTCAGAGATAGCTACCTTAAGAAAATGAAAAGTAAACACGCATTCTAAATCCTAAAATATTAGTCTAAGCAAGAGTTGAATCAAACAGTGCCTCACCCTGACAGATGGTACAAGCAGGTTACAGTTCCTCAATACACAGGTTTGGATTACCTTCCAGCTTGGGACTGCCCTTCCCCAGTTCAAAGTCTTTTTCCTCCAGGTGTTGGGGTGGGGAGTGAGGGAAAGAGAGGCCAAGTGATGATGTCACTGTCTTTTTTTTTAAATCTTCTTCCAGCTTGCTAGAAAGATCCTTGCTGTGACGTGGGGGTTAGGCAGACCCTATTGGTCAAGCAGTCTCCATTGCCTATGTGCTTTCTCTGAGAAGTCTCTAGGGTGGTTGTTGGGGAAGTGGATTCCCTTTAATGGGCCATCAGCACATATCTGGCTGGTCCTTTGTTGCAATTGAAAGGTTGGCTGTGGGAGTCTCCCAACCTCACCCCATAGTTCAGTAACACATACGGCAATTCTCCATAACGTCACATATAATGATAGCACACTATATTGTTGCTCCCTTGATAGTCTTCTCTGACAAGTGATATCTTACACTAATCCCTGTGGCTGGAACATCCTCCCATATTCTGCACAGCACACAACCAGTGATGCTGCTTACTACAACAGGCATATGGCAGTAACCTTGTGGCCTACCGGGTAGCTCACTGGACGAGGACTCAGGAAGCCAGAATTCTATGCCTAGCTCCGCCACTGGCCTGTTAGGTGACCCTTGAGCAAAACACTTTCCTTTCTCATTTCCCTATAAACAGGAACAATGACACTTATCTCCTTTGGGAAGCTCTTTAATACATAGGGATGAAAGTGCTATAGAAGAACTAGGTATTATTATGATGCTCCCCAGGCGTGGTTGTTTTGTTCACCAGTTGTCTCTCATTTTACACTTAGATTGTAATCCCCAGGGACCGTCTTCCAAAATTGACTCTGCATTGGAATGAACCTGACACCTTTCAAATTATTGAGGGAGACCCACTCCCCAGAATACCAAGTAGCCTAGTGTTTAAGGAACTTATCGGGAATGAGTTCAAGTCCCTGATCTGAATCAGGCAGAGCAGGGACTTGAAGCGAGGTCTCCCACATCCAAAGTTAATGCCCTTACCACCAGGTTACTGGCTATTCTGTGGAGTAGGTTGGACGGACACACACACACACTTTTTATAGTGGAGGTGCTGAGAATCATTGAACCAAACTGTAAACCTTGTTTATAACAGAAACCACTTCAAGCCGGGGTGTGGCAGCCAGGGGTGTGGCAACCCTAGTTCCAGCACCTATGCGAGTGAGCGTGCACAGCCCTCCCCTCTCCCCCCAAGAAACCCATCTCAGCTAAAGTTTCATCAAACCTGATACATTCATGTGAAAAGTTTTGGTCTCAATGAATTGGCATTTTCTAACAACCCATTTTGTCAAGAAATTCCCATCTAATTCTAAATTACAGGAGAGTCACCTTTTGTTATCCTTCACTGTCATAAGTCTAATTTAGGCCCTGATCCTGCAACTACTTTTTGCCAGAGTAGTTCTGCTCCTGCTCAGAGCCAACATGGACTGTAAAGCATAATGCACACCATAGTACCCTAAATATTAACGGTCTTATACTTATTTAAATGCAGGTATACTTTCATACAACACTTGTATTGGAAATACTGCATTAATTTCTTCCTAAATATGCAATAAAGGACCCTGATTAATATATTTTCTTTGTAAATTATAATTTTAGTTAATACTAAATGTAGTATTACATAGTTACTACAAATGCATATAATAAAATCAACAAAAGCTACCCAGCATTGTCTTTATATTATTCCATTATAACGAAAACATATTGAAAAATACACAGCATTGTTTAAAAATAATTCTTGTAGATACACTTGGAAAACTGCAAACATTCATAAACAGCTCACTCTTTGGGGAAAGAGAAAAAATGCCATTAAACAGGTGTTAGAATTTAAATGACATCTCATTAGTGACTTCTTTTTGCAGCTCAGAGACAAATAAAACCTTCATTTAAAAGCATTAGTGTTGCTCCTAAGAGTTTCTGGTATCATAATGTTTTGTTTTATAAAGATATTTAGCCCCTTCCAACATTCTTGCTTATTTCTACGAAATAAGCAGACTATCCTTCTAAATTGAGATTGAGAATGAAGCCAGGGGTGAATAAGGTTATTGTAAATACCCTTGCTCCTTCCCCATAAGTCACATAGAATTGTCATCTGCCTCAACAACAGAGGAAAACTGAGGAAACAAAGGACTCTAGAGTAGGAGTAAGGAGGTTATTTGGCTCTGATGCAACTGTTGCTAGAAAACTGTATCCAATTTTGGTGTCCATAATACAAGGATTATGTTGATAAATGGAGAGGTTTCAGAGAAGAGCCACGAGAATGATTAAAGGAGTCTTATGGTGAGTTTAAGAAAGAGAAAACAAGTTTAGATTTACAAAGAGAAAATTAAGGAATGACTTGATTACAGCCTATAAATCCATAGATGGGGAAGAAAAATTTGATACTAGGGTCTTCAACCTAGCAGACAAAGGTATAACAAAGATCCCCTGGCTTGAAGTTGAAGCTGGACAAATTCACATGGTTAAAAATGTACACTTTATTTCCAATGAGAGTAATTAAGCATTAGAAGAATGTACCAAGGGTTGTGGTGGATTTTCCATCACTGACAATCAAGATTGGGTGTTATATGCTCTAGCTGAAATATGAATACTCCTCCTAATCATCAGAAGGCTGATCTAGTAAATAAAGCACATGTCAGGGTCAGGAATCTTCAATTCTGCTACTGGCTCTGCCACCATATAATATTGCACTTAACCTATGTGAGCTTTGGTTTCTCTATCTTTAAAGCTAGTATAATCGTTATATAAATATAGTAGCTCTATACAAAGGAGTTTTGCAAGGCTTAGCTGTTAGCTTAAGTCAGTAGTTACTATGGTGATGGGCCCATTAGGTAATGCTTGTGAAGCACTTTGAGATCCTTGGATGGAAACACATGCATTGCTGGGTTCTAAATTAACTGTAAACACTTCAGGAAAAGATCTGGGCATTGTCTAGACAGCTCAATGAAAACCTCTGCATAAGGAATAGGATAAGAAAATAATACTGAAAATATTACAATGCCATTATATAAATCAGTGGTACAACCTCCCTTGGAAAACTGTTAGGTTCTGACCATTCCTGAGGGAATGTTACAGAAGCACAGGGTGTTCAAAGGCAGTACAAGTGATAAGAAGGATGGAAAGACCTCTATATGAGAAGAGGTGGAAAAGATTGTGACTGGTGGAGAAGGAGGGGGTGGGTTACAGATTGCTAAAACAATGAGTAGTACAGAGAAAGCAATCAGGAACTTCTGTTCATCCTTACTCATAATAAAAGAACGAGGGGACATTTAATGAAATTGAAAGGCAAAACATAATACAAGGATTTATTTTACACACAAACACACCATTTACCCGCAGGACTTGTTCCCCAAAGATATCGTTGAAACTGAGAGTTCTGTACAGTTTAGAATGGGATTGGACATTTATATGGGTAAATAAACTATAAATAAACAAACTATGTGTAAATAAAGTAGAAAAGTTCTAGTTATGGGCTATTGACCAACAGTTAGAACTAGAGGTGATGGAAATTTGAAAAATTTCCATTTGCTGACATTTTTAGATGAAAGTGGTAGTTAAAAAAAAACCTCCCCTCCCAAAAATTACTATAGAGCTGTTCAAATTTTCTTTTTAATTTGTGAAGTTTTGAAATATTAAGAAACCAGCAATTTAGGCTTGTGAAAAAATTTCACAATTTTTTTTCCCCTCTTTTCCTCCACCAGCTCTATTCACAACATTATATAAGTGAATTCAAAAGCCAGTTGCCAAAAATAACTATTGCCCTTGTATTTAACTTAATCTGTCTGTCACTTTCCAATACAGCAATGCACAAAAACATGCTGTGCCTATCATGATAGTTTTTTAAAAAACTATCACATTTAATAATCACAAAATTTTATCTGGAGGACCAAGACCAGTCCATTTAAGACATATGTCTGCATCATACAGCCAGATCAATTGGGAACATTCTGTTCAGGAAAGACTCAACAAGAATTTTTTTAAAAAAAGGGGAGGTTGTCAAGACAGTTTGACACTATGGACAACTCTACAGCTTGATGAGGCCATAATAAAAGTGTTCGCTGCTGAATAGAAATAAACTAGAAAACTTGCTGAATGAATATGCAGTGTGCAAGTGACAAGTAAATTTCCGTATATTACCAAATGCTGTATATTGTATACAAATAACCGTAAGAGATGCCGTGGGATGGGGGAAGACAGGAAGAGAAACACGGGATACGAATTTAGGTGAAAGTGTACAGTACGTCATTGGACTGAAAAACTTTTCTAAAAAAAATTGCTCTGATGCAGCAACACATTTAGGCTGAAAAGTGTTGACAGTATGAGAAATTTAAAACTCCCATTGACTTCTATGGGTCCAGGATTTCACCCCTTGCCTGTTTAAGGTCAATTCCTCTGCCCTTCATCAAGCTGAAGTGAACACAAAGAAACTACACAGGTTCTAATATCCAGCTAGCATTCTGTACACATGTAGTGGAAAAGGGAGGATAGGAATGGACTGCAAGTTCAGCATTTTGGTCACATTTTCTTTGTTTTCAGTTGTTTTTTTAGACTGCAGGAAAACCAACCAACCAACCAACCATACCACTTGTTAAAGAAATAACAATACCACACATAATACTCTAAGCTGGCTCTGGGCCCCTGCAGATTTTGAAGAATTGTGAATACAAACAACATTCTTACCACATTAAAAATTTAAATGATGCCCTTAAACTGGAGCTGTGAGCGCTTGGTATTCTTGAAAATTCTTTTCCTTTCATATGCCTTTTACCTTACATAGGCCTATCTGAAAACAAACTGGGGTAAATCTATTGCTCAGTCTCAAAGTTTGTCACTAGGATATTTCATGCTGTATTCATGGACTTTCTTTTCCAGCCAACAACTGTGTGTCACAAGGGGAGGAGAAGCAACTCCATGGCATAAGAGAATTAAGTAGGAGGCTGAGATTATTGGATGTGTGTGTTCTTACCCCTTTTCTGATGCAGTCTCTCTGTCACTCAGGTCAAAACACTTAATCCTTTCGGCCATTGCTTACTCCGCTGTAAAATAGGGATAACACAATTTATCTACTTCACTGAATCATTGTGATCAGTTAATGTGTATAGGGGTAAAATTCACTACAATGCTAACTCCATTAGCTGGGATCCAGTTGTTTTGAGAAATGTCCCTTGAAATGTTGGCAACTGTGTTAAGAGACCAGTATGAATACCTGGACTCCACGCTTTTGCAATGGAGGACTACAGGTTTTGGGGCAAAAAGATTGTTTCCTACATCCTTTATGTAATCTGTTAAATATCGGGCGGGAGTCCCCAAAGAATCATCTCAATGAATCTCCTCAACATCCAAAAGCCAGCATTGTGGATAATCCCTGTGAGGACAGAAGTTGATTAGTCCCCTAATCCTGTCACTCCCTGTGGTCCCTACAGGAGCGCCGCCAGCTTTTTTGCCGCCCTAGGTCCCGCCCCCAAAATGCTGCCCCCAACAGAGGTGGAGGAAGGTCCCGCCCCCGAAATACCACCGACGACCGGGGCGGCCGAAAATCCGGCCGCCGCAGTCGCCGCCCCCCCCCAAATGTTAGCGCCCTAGGCGACTACCTAGGTCACCTAATGGGTTGCGCCGGCCCTGGGTCCCTAGGCTTTTTCCTTGCATATTATTGATTTAAGTCAGTCTTTTGGCAACACCTATAGCACCTTTGATAAAGTGCCCCAGGCCAGGTAACTTTGTCACTCTCCTCTGCCTGCTGATAAGATAAGAAGTTCATTTCCCTTGTCCCCAAGAACAGACTGTAGTAAATATTCCCCAAAACAGTCTAAGATCCAAAAGTGTCTTCAATAAATCAACACATGTCTGAAAAACAAAGTAGCCCAATGAAATCAAAGATAAACTGTTCAAAAACACAATTCTCTCCCATACTCTCTTGTGGCCCAGATAAGCCAAAACAACTGAAAATAAAATTGCCAAAATAAAAATCAGAAAAATATGGTGCTTATATTTCTAGAGTTCTATATTCTCTCTCAGGCTGTTGAAGTCCTTGTCTGAGTCTCCACATTGTAGTGCCTCAGAACTCCCTGCTGTCAGTGAGCTCTCTCTTGAAGTTGGATAGATAACTGTCAATTATACTCTTCAGGCTACTTTGATATGGCCAGGTATGACCTTGCTCATTATCATATCAGGCATAAACGTGTCCTTTGTATTAACATTTTGACAATAATTTTTGTTATCACATGCAGACTCCTTTCCCTGCCCAATATACACTGCATGCTCCAGTTTAATTTAATATTGTATTTGCTGCTGCTGCATTTTGTATTGTATGTTCCTGCACTTGCCAACTCCTAACACATAGTCCTCTTTATATACACATGGTCCAGAATGGCATTCAATCTTCCTGTATCCAAGTATAAATTAATATCCCTTTAGAGCCACCCAACATGGACGCTATTCCACCTGAAGGTCCTTTCATATGCTACTTACACTTTCATTGACCAGACTCCAAGTGTTACTTTAAACAGTTTACGTATCAATATATCTTTCTCATTCTGAAATGCAAAGGAGCCATATTTCAACAACAACATAGTTCTCAGCAAAATCCACCAGTATCAAATGTATTTCATTGATGCACATTATCTAGTAGGTTGTAATCAAAAAACTTTTTTTTTTTTAAACCTTGTAACTTTTCCAACATAAATTGAGAGCAATAGGTATTTGGTTTTGACAGGAAGCCCGTTATTTTAGTGTCATCATCTTTCTGAGACACTAAGCAGAGTCTATATGGAAAGTCTAGTTCTCTAACTCACAGCAGCTTGTTAAAGAGACATGAGTGACATACCAGCATATGACATACCTAGATTCCTACTGAGTCTCTAACATCTGTTACTCCATAACTGTCTGAAGTACATAGCACTTTCTAAGAAAAAGTAAGGTTTGTTTTTACACTTATGCTCAGGTGCAAAATGTCTGAGGCTGATCCCTACCGCGCCCTTGGATTTTAATGTCATTTGTTTATTTACATGTTACAGAAGGCAGATTAAGAACTCATCCAAATAGCAATAAAATGTACAGTACACATGACAAACATACAGAATACAAATAAAATATTGCTGACTCAACACAAACCAACAAGGCCAATTTAAGAATGAAAGTCCACTAGCTTGTAGAACTGCTGGTTAGTTGGTCTATAATGTAAGGTATAATGAATGTCACAATCTGTTCCAATATGGATAAAGTTTTAACAACTTTGACTGCAAGTCTAAATTAAAAAAAGAAATCCAAATGACAACTAGAACAAAAAGCATGGTGAGTGGCAGGTAAGTGGTAAATCAGAATGGTCATGCCTTGACTGAGTTAGCAAAATATAAGAGGCCTAGCTAATAAGAGTTCCTGAGGTGTCATATTGAATGACTTGTTAATGAGAGAGAATCTAAATATGTCCAACAGTTGATTTATCATGCCAATTAATTACATGAAAAAGTAACAATTTAATAAACATTACATGAAATGAAACAATTGCTAATACAGAAAAAAAAAAAAAGAGGCTTGTCTAGATACCTTATCTTGCAATCGATTCTCAGTTAAAGAAAAGTACTATTATTTTCTAAAGGCACACAATTAAATTTGAACTAGTTTAAAAATATAGCACTAAGTTATGTATGGTCCATCTGTAAAACGTGTTGGTGCTCAACCAACGTACAATCTGGGCAACATATTGGACCACCAAAAGCAAGTCACTCCTTTGTTCAGCATTCTCCAACTGGTTCCCAGTTCACTTCCACTGCTAATTCAAGGCTTTGGTCCTAATCTTCAAAGAGATCAGTGAATCATGACCCAGCTTCATTACAGACTGCCTCTCCATCCATGATCCACTGAGACCATTGTGCTCTTCTTGACCAATGCAACTAGCAAAGCCTCAAGTGAAACACACGAGACCGATATAAAGCATATTCGGGGTGGGGGGGGCGAGCAGAATAAGCAACCAGAAGAGAATCAGACTAGGCCAAAGTCTGGGTGATGCTAGAAGGGACAGTCTGCAAAGCCACTCATTTGCTGCAGTTTTCCCATCATAAGTGACATTTTAAATATTTCTTCAAGAACATGACCAGCACCAAACAGAGCCCCCTAGAACCTGACAAAGGTGAAGAGCAGAATCCTCTACAAAACTGGTTATCGAAATGGTCATGCAGAGCTAATTTAATCTGTTCAGTACTCAGATACTATGGTGACGGGTGCTATAGAAAAAAAAATCTAAAGCAGATATTTACAAAAACAACCACAAAAAGCATTCCGGTAGCCACCCTCACAAAACAATACACCCTGGCTTTTTTTTTTTTTTGGTATGAAGATCTATACTATCAGCATCTAATGTCTTCTGGTGCACAATACTGTAGGAATTCATCTGTACAAATAATAGCTACTTTTGTGACTCTGGTTTGCACTGTTCAAGGCATAACTACATAGATAATATATTTAGTAAAATACCATTTCATTAAAAATTAACTGGAAAACTTTTCCTTCATTAACTTCGTCTCCTGATTTAGACTTTAAGATGTTTGAGAAATAGTCCAAAGTATCCAAATGCGTGTTTTTTAAACAGGTTACTTGTGGTAGCATTGCCCCAAAATGGATTTATGGTTTGTTTTTTTCCCCCATCTTGAAATCAGAATGTGGGTGACAATCTATAGTAATAAAATGTTGAAAAAAAAATAAAACTTTACAGGAAAAAATGGCCAACCCAACTGATTAGAACTCAAGCCACATACCTGCAAAAACTTTTTTTTTGAGGCTTAATTAACAGAGTGATTTTGACTTTGTAGAGAGCCTACATTTTACTTGTCACAGCATTAGTTACTGGTGCTGAATATCACTAAGTATGTAGGTGTCCAGATGACTTATAACATTACTAATTCCGCATACAGGAAAGAGTATTGGAAGGATAATTTTATTTTAGAAAAATGAAATTTAACCTATTTTGCACTGAAATGTTCCATCACATCTGAGGCAGCTACTATTAAAATATACCCTCTTATAAAGTGATTCTGCATTCTACAGGAGTGGCCCCAAGCCCTACAGCCTACCATGTGCCACTTCCACAACAGCACTCTAGCTGGTTTTTGCAGTCATAGCTGTGTAAGCAACTCTTAAGAGGCCACTGTAGCACCTACCTGCCCCCTATCCCACCCCCTCCAGATGATTACAGCCCCTTGACAGCTATATAAAAGTAAGTAAGAGATGCTATTAGGAGGAGATGCTACTGTGACACTTTGGGGTTCTACCCAGGGCTGTGTCACTGCCTGCTGTGAAACTCTGGATGCCTTAAATGCTATGTTGCTGCGGCACACAGCCCTGACACCAAGAGCCAGCATTCAAGTACACAAGTCACACCTGGGCTTCCACCACCCAGTTGCTTTTTATGGGTGAGCCCAACTCTCCCCCCAGCCCCAAATTTCTCTAAAACTGTCTGACCTGCAGTCCCCAGCCCTTTCACTGAACACTAAACAGAAGTTTTCAAGTTTGCTGCTTCCTTAAAGAGGCAGTACCCTGCAGCTTATTACCTAAACTGGAGTTAAAAAAAAAAAAACACTTCTATCAAAGCACTGAATTACTTTAATAGTAAAAGTAAAGCAACTTTGTTAAATAAAAAGTCAGAGGCTTACATGATACCAAGGAATGAAGATAGAAATGGCTACAAATAAACAAACAAAGTGTGAATATTTGCTTCTAAGACTAAAACCTAATTTCAGCAAGTTACAATCTTTGCCCAAGCAGGTTTCTCACCTATATTCAGTTCCCAGAGATGTCAGCCCTCATAATTGAAGGATTCATTCTTCTGTGATTTAAAGAGCTCTCGTCCCTTTAGTCCTTCCTGTGATGGGTGCCAAAATGGCTTTTCCTCTCTTCTTAGATCTTCCCAATGTTGGTTATTGGTCCTGCTTCAAGCGGCAGGAAAATTTCTTACTGGTACAGTCTCCATCTCACGTCAAGATGGGGAGCAAATTAGCTGTTACCACTCAAGAATGAGAACTTGGAGTCACTGTGGTTAGTTCTCTGAAAATATCTGCAAGATGGAAAAGTAGTCCATCTATCCCCACTTATTTTCTTGATGGCTTTGTTTACCTTTCATGTAAATGTGCTGTCTGTTGGTCTTTGATCATACCTTGCTTAAGAAACCCATTCCGTTGTCTGGTGTGGCTGACACCCTGGCTTATCAAATACATTTTAAGAACATAGTTGCAGCACATATCTATAAAGTCCTTTGTGGGCTTACTGTACACATATCAAACAAGAATATTAATAATCAGTGGGGTCTTAGTTTTCCATTGATTCCACCTTTTGGGTATATAGTATGACAGTGCAGCAGCTGGCATTGGAGTGCTTTCAGTGTGACAGCTACCAGTGGGAGATGCGATTAATAAATGGACTATCAGCAAGAAAGAGAAGTTGGGGCCAGACAAAATAAATACTAGGCTAAAAATTGTGGGGTGTGGAGAGGAGACAGAAGAGACACCTAGGGATACCTTGATCATAAGAACATAAGAATGGCTATACTGGGTCAGACCAATGGTCCATCTAGCTCAGTATCCTGTCTTTTGACAGTGGCCAGTGCCAGATGCTTCAGAATAAAGAGAACAGGGCAATTATTGAGTGATCCATCCCATCATCCAGTCCCAACATCTGGCAGTCAGAGGTTAAGGGACACGCAGAGCATGAGGTTGCATCCCTGACCATCTTGGCTAATAGTCACTGATGGATTTATCTTCCATAAACGTATTGTGACAAAATTCCTCCTCTATCTTGGTGGGTCCTGCGCTTATTGGCGGATTTTCTTGCCTCAGAGATTCACCATGTGGGTTGGGGAACAGCCCAGAGAACTTCTCCTCTGGAAGAACCCACAGTCCAGGTCAATTGGGAGGTTTGGGGGGAACCCGGGCCCACCCTCTACTCTGGGTTCCAGCCCAGGGCCTGTGGACTGCAGCTGTCTATAGTACCTCCTGTAACAGCTGCATGACAGCTACAACTCCTTGGGCTACTTCCCCATGGCCTCCTTCAAACACCTTCCTTATTCTCACCACAGGACCTTCCTCCTGGTGTCTGATAACGCTTGTGCTCCTCAGTCCTCCAGCAGCATAGCACAACCTCACTCTCAACTCCTTGCATCTCTTGCTCCCAGCTCCTCACACTCACACCACAAACTGAAGTCAGCTCCTTTTAAAACCCAGGTGCCCTGATTAGCCTGCCTTAATTGATTCTAGCAGCTTCTTCTTCATTGGCTCCAGGTGTCCTAATTAGCCTGCCTGCCTTCATTGGTTCTAGCAGGTTCCTGATCACTCTAGTGCAGCCCCTGCTCTGGTCACTCAGGGAACAGAAAACTACTCATCCAGTGACCAGTATATTTGCCCTCTACCAGACTCCTGTACCCCACTGGTCTGGGTCTGTCACAGTATATAGTTCTTTTTTGAAGCCAGTTATACTTTTGGCCCTCACTACATCCCCTGGCAAGGAGTTCCACAGACTGACTGTATGTTATGTGAAGAGATACTTATGTTTTAAACCTCTTGTCCATTAACAGAAGAACATGTGATCACCCAATGAAATTATGTGAAGGAGTAAATAACACTTCCCTATTCACTTTCTTCATACCATTCATGATTTTATAAACCTTTATCTTATTCCCCCAGTCATCTCTTTTCTAAGATGTCCCCATCTTTTCAATCTCTCCTCATAGGGAAGCTGTTCCATACCACTAATCATTTTTGTTGCCCTTCTCTGTACCTTTTTTAATATTAATATATCTTTTTTGAGATGAGACTACCAGAACTCTGCTCAGTATTCATGCTGGGTGTGTTCAATGAATTAATATAGTAGCATTATGATATTTTCTGTCTTATCTATCCCTTTCCTAATAGTTCTTAACATTGTTATCCTTTTTTCCCCACTGCTTTTTCATCTTGCAGATATTTTCAGAGAACTAACCACAGTGACTCCAAGTTCTCATTCTTGAGTGGTAACAGCTAATTTGGACCCCATCATTTTGTATTTATAGTTTGTATTATGTTTTCCAATGAGCATTACTTTGCATTTATCAACATTGAATTTCATCTGCTATCTTGTTACCCAGTCATCCAGTATTGTGAGATCCTTTTGTAACTCTTCCCAGTCAGTTTCAGATTTTTCTATCCTGAATAACTTTGTATTATCTGCAAATTTTGCCACCTCACTGTTCACCTTCTTTTCCAGATCATTTATAAATATCACAAACAGCACAAGTGCCAGGACAGACCTTGGGGGAGCCTGCTATTTACCTCTCTCTGTTGTGAAAACTGAACATTTATTCCTACACTTTAAAAGACAGGGAACAATCAGTTGCTGATCCATCAGAGGACCTTCCCTCTTATTCCATGACTGCTTACTTTGCTTAAGAGCCTTTGGTGAGAGACCTTGTCAAAGGCTTTCTGAAAGTCCAAGTACACTTTATCAACTCAATCACCCTTGTCCACTTGTGTTAGCCCCTTCAAAGAATTCTAATGGATTAGTGAGGCATGATTTCCTTTTAGAAAAGCCATATTGATTCTTCCCCAACACATCACATTCATCTAGGTGTCTGATAATTATGTTCTTTATTATAGTTTCAACCAGTTGGTCTAGTACTGTAGTTAGGCTTACTGGCCTGTAATTGCCAGGATTGCCTCTGGAGCCCTTTTTAACAATTGGGATTACTTTAACTGTCCTTCATTCATCTGGTACAGAGACTGATTTAAGTGACAGGTTATATACCACAGTTAGTAGTTCTGCATTTTCATATTTGAGCTCCTTCAGAACACTTGGGTGAATACCATCTGGTCCCAGTGACTTATTACTGTTTAGTTTATCAATTTGCTTTAAAACCTCCTCTACTGACACCTCAATCTTGGACAGTTCCTCGGATTTGTCACCTAAAAAGAAGGGCTCAGGTGTGGGAATCTCCCTCACATCATCTGTCGTGAAGACCGATGCAAAAAAATTCATTTAGTTTCTTCACAACATCTTTGTTTTTGAGTGCTCCTTTAGCACCTTGATTGTCTAGTGATTAACGGGCATCTTATTTCTGATGTACTTAATTTGTCGTTGTTTTTTGTGTGTGCGTGCTCATTTTTGCTGTGAGAATGTGTATCTTTTGCTAGTACCTCTTCAAATTCTTTTTTGGCCTGGTTAATTATACTTATAAACTCTGGCAAGTCGAATATAAATTCCCTTCTATTTTCCTCATGAGGGTTTGACTTCCAAATTAAAAAAAAATAGCTATTTTTGCCTCTATCCACCTCTTTTACTCTGCTGTTTAGCCCTGGGTTTTGTTTTTTGTTTTGTTTTTTGGTCCTCCTACTTTAAAAAAAAAATTGGAGTATACATTTAGTTTGAGCCTTTATTTTTTTAAAAATAGTTTCCATACAGCTTGCAGGCATTTCACTCTTGTGACTGTTCCTTGTAATTTCTGTTTAACCAGCATCCTCATTTTTGCGTAGTTTCCCTTTTTGAAGTTAAACGCTACTGTTGTGGGCTTCTCTGGCATTTTCCCCCTTTACAAGGAAGTTTTAAATTTAATTACATTATGGTCACTATTACCAAATTGTTCAGCTATATTCACCTCCTGGACCAGATCCTATGCACTACTTAGGACATCAATTTTTCCCCCCTCCACGTGAAGACAAACACATTTTATCTCCCCCATCATGGGAGATACATGGAGGGGGGAGATTACAGCCTAGTACCCTCCCCAGTCCCAATCTGGCAGGAAGAAAGAATTCCTTGCAGGAGAAATTGAGTAATTTTAATGAACATTCTCATCCTCTGTGAAACACAACTGCACATGGGAAGCAGCTGGGAATGCTACTGAGATAAAGCACCTCAACCACTATGATCTAGGCTTCCACAGACCCTCAAGGGTTATGCTGATTTGGTGGGGGCTAAATAACTGGTCAGCACACGTGGGGGGAGGAAATAATGATGCCAATTCCATGAATAAGGTGGAAATTCAGCATGTGGGAGCATCCAGTTCCCTATGTGGCCGGAATGTAACAGCTCTAGGTAGGGAATGACAGGGCCTCTAGTTCTTAATACCATCTCTTCTTTCTTCTACTATTGGGATTTTTTTTTAAATTTATTTATTTATTTATATAGATACAATTAAGGTTATTCTGATGTTATTTAGAAAAAATTCAAATGTTTCTCAAGGCTAGGGACAATATAGGGAGGGAAAAAAACAAAACAAAAACAAAATAAAACAAAGATAACCAACTGTGCATTCTCTTTGATCAGGTCCGATTTACAGCATAGAGGGGAGGAAAAACAAACAAACAAGCGATTGTGCTGACTGTTTCAAGAAAACTGTTGTGAAATAATGCTGACCACAGAAGAGCCCCACAGTGACTGTCCAAAACTTCAGAAAAATATAAACAAATATTTGAGTCATCATGTCCTTAGAATGTTACTTGTTTGGTCCTTAATTCACAGGAGGGTTTTTGCTTTGAATCTTAAGGGAATTGGGAAGCTTGATACTGGGAATTGTTGAACCGCTTTGGCAAGGTGCTGAGTGCCATCTACCTCACAAAAGTGAACCTTGAACAAATTACAAGTATCCTTGTGCAAAGTTAGAACTCAAGGACAAAGATGAAAAGGGTTTTAGCAATTTGGTATACATTTCAACCCAAAATGCTTTTATAAATACAGCAGAATCATAAATGTGAGAACATTGCCTGACAAACTGCTCTCACTCAGTGGTGGTCTTGTGGCGTTTCATTTAAAACAGATGTTTTATGCATGGTACAGTATTTTATCTCAGGCCCTAGAAGCAAATTTTGGTCAGCAGTTTGTTTGTTTGTTTATTCCCCCATTTAAAAAGGGCAAGGGGAGAGAGTACTAGACAGCTTCTGAAAATATAACAACTATTTCCTCTTGGTTTTCCTGATTTTTGGTTTCCAGCTCCGTTGATTATCCTTACAAGAATTCTGCTAGTGCTGCAAAATATCACAAGGGTAACTCTGTCCATGCAAGGGTAGTGGTAACAGCTTTCAGAGCAAGACCTTTACCGCTTCATCTTTCGGATTATGCTGCCTCACTAATATTTAAATTTTAAAATGGCTTAGCATGCACTTCAGAGTTGTAATTTAGACAAACTCTTGGTTCACCCTCCAGTTCCAGACTCTAAGATCAACCTTACATAAATATTGTTAGTTACAGCTACTCAAATCAGTAGAGACCTATTCAGCCTCCCCGCCTTCTCTTTTTTTAAGAAGGGCAAACTGTTTTATATCAACAGCCATCTGTGAGCCTGTCTTTTAGACCATCAAACTCTTCCATCCATTACAGAGAGCCTTCTCACCTCTGCTGCATGACAGCCCAATAAAGATGACATACTAATTCAATGACTTGTAATTTCAGCTAAACAAAGACAAGTGCTGCTGCTTCTTCTTTTGTGTTTTGGTGCCATATCGGTGAAGCCAGCTATGCAAACATAGCACTGGGAGGGTTTTATGACAGCAATTGAATGGGGAGAGTAGCTTGGTGTTGCTTTTTTATGGTTCTTGGCTCTATAATTTTTGGCTCTGTGCTG
Organism: Terrapene triunguis; assembly: GCF_002925995.2. NCBI lineage: Eukaryota > Metazoa > Chordata > Testudines > Emydidae > Terrapene > Terrapene triunguis. Next base: position 14,191,607 of record NW_020664393.1, read on the forward strand.
CTGGCCATTGCCATTGTGTCTGGATTCTATGTCAGCAGCAGCTAATTGTTCCAATAATGTTTATCATAGGGATCCACGAGGGAGCTGTATATGTGGAGATAAGCTACAGAGCAATGATACTCACTATCTTACTGATCTCTATACACAGTGCTTTTGCCTCATGCCAAAAAGCTCTTTAGGTTTCTAATCTAAAAATACCCCAACAACAACAATAAAAAAACCCCACACAGCTTAATCATTGTGCCAACAATAGCATCTAAGGGGATGTAATCAGGTTCCTCTGATAATCTTAGCAACACATGCAAGTCATGTGCAAAAGCAGTAATTGAAGCAGTTGGTTAATTCTACCACCTGCTGTTGAAGTCACATGTTAATCTAAATGAGGTCCCCTTCCCATGAAGTGGGATGCAGGGCACTTTTTAAACCATAAATGTGTATTATACAAGCTTTGCAGAGTAATAAAGAAACAGTTCATTAAATGAAAAGTATGAAGTATCCAGTGCTTGTCCAACATTTCATGCTGCTATCGGAGGCCATATCCAAGTGGAAATGCTGTTCTGACGTCTAGAGCCCGATGCACAGTACAGTTCACATATAACAACAGACCAGAGGATTTCCCTCCAGCAGAAGCCTCCAAATAACTTAACATTAGGAAGTCAAGGAACTGAGCTGTTGGAAAATGAAAAATGTTTCTCATGGTTTGATCCCCGGGGAATAGTGACTGAAAAAAATATTCTGGAATCAACCGTTAGAGTGAATGTCTCGGTGCACAGTAGTAGTTTGTGCACCAGATATTTAAAACAAAATTCTCATATTCATATCCTATTTATATTGTTAATTTTTCTTATAAATTCTTCACTTCAGTACAAAAACTTCAGACACATATGCATAGATGTTTAAGCACTCAAGTAGGTAGCTCTCAATACTTCTCCAGCTTCTTCAGTCCCAAACCCCAGACATGAAACAAAAATGACAAAACAACCATCAGCATAAGGAGTCCACATGCCCACTACTCTGGCTGAAATGGATTGTAATTAAAGGTTCAGTGGTTAAGGCAAGATTATCTAATACTTATTCCTAACGGGTCCTTTAAGGTGTCCTAAGATATCCTGCACACACATTATTCAACTGCTTGACTATATTAGACAAACACACTTGGCACAGCTAATAAAATCCTACAATTTCATCTTCAAAGTACCCGTCTGGAGAATTATATGATTTCTATAAGCTTTTTAAACCCTCTTAATAGAGAATTCTGTCCTTCTTATAGAATTCTTAACTTCTACTGGATAGTTAAAATTTTCTATTAAGTTCCATAAAACTTTTCCATAAGGGCCAGGTAGAATTTGTACCAGACATTATACTGATACTCCACTGGATCTTAGAAGCAGAAATCTTGGTGTATTTTATTTTTCCTCTCATTTGCTCTGTCTTATTTGATTTGTACATAACTGAATGCAATGAAACCTTTCGGGTTGGGGGGGGGGGAGAACATTCTCTGGTGAATTGCAGAGCTCAAGCCAAAATATGACATATTTGTGATCACTGGAGATTTCAAAGCCGAAGAGGGAGGTTATGAATACAAATGCAATGGTCCAATGTGGATTTGGAAAAGTTACTGAATTTATCACAAATACATAAAACAAGAAAATTGTGTAGGATTTTTTTTTTAAATGTGAAACTAAGTCATATGTAAAACTAACTAGATTAACAAAGAAAAATTAAGCATATAACATAAAAATATATAAGTTTAAGAAAAATTAAGCATATGAGAAGAGGTTCAAAGCATATGAGAAGAGGATTGTTTGGCCTAACCAAAAGAAGGCTGAGGGGAGATACGACTGCTCTGTATAAATACATCAGAAGGATAAATACCTGGAAGGGAGAGAAGTTATTTAAGTTAAGCACCAATGTGGACACAAGAACAAATGTATATAAACTGGTCATCAACAAGTTTAGGCTTCAAATTAGATGAAGGTCTCTAATCATAAGAGGAGTGAAGTTCTAGAACAGCCTTCCAAGGGGAGTAGTGAAAGGAAAAAACCTAACTAGCTTCAAGACTGAGCTTGATAAGTTTATGGAGGAGGGGATGGTATGATGAGACTGCCTACAATGGCAAATAGCCAATCTGTAATTGCTAACAGCAAATATCGCCAACCGCCAGCAATGGGACACTGGATGGGAAGGGCTCTCAGTTACTAGAGAGAATTCCTTCCCAGGTGTCTGGCTGGTGGGTCTCGCCCACACGCTCAGGGTCTAATTGATGGCCATATTTGGGGTTAGGAAGGAATTTTCCCCAAGGTCAGATTGGCAGAGACCCTGGGAGGTTTTGCCTTCCTCTGCAGCATGGATCACTTGCAGGTTTAAAGTAGTATAAATGGTGGATTCTCTGTAACTTGAAGTCTTTAACTATGATTTGAGGACTTCAGTAACTCAGCCAGAGGGTTTAGAGTCTATTAGAGGAGTGGGTGGGTGAGGTTGTGTGTCCTGCAATTTTTTTGTCCTGGATTGTGAGAAAACCTGAGCATCCAGTGATGCTGTACCCATCAGAAGCAATAACTGGAATTGGAACATACCACAGCCTGGCAGCTAAAATGGAATAGCATGATCAATTGAGTTGTGCTGCTGACAGGGACTTCTAAAGGTCCCATTGTTGGAGAGCCCAAGCGACACATTTTCATCTTTCACATTCATCTTGCTTCCTGTTACATAACAAGCCATGCCTAATTCTGCTATCGTTAATCACATCGATCAGTACCTGACTCCACAATAGTCCTTATTGATTTCAGTATTAATTCTTGTTAAATATTATTCATGCAGGGAAAAAGGGGCACTAAAGGGAAGATGGAAGGTTGCATGCACTATTTCGTTTCATCTGTAGCACTCGCTTTTTCCTTTGCTTTCTTCTCCCTCTCCCCTCAACTCAACCCGCAATTCAATCTACACTTCTCCTTCCATCTCTCACTATTACCTTCCTCGCCACATTTTATCCCTATTCCTCTTCTCCTTCAAGTGTCACTTCTGGGTCCATCTCTCTCTTTTCCTTCCTCCATCTCAAGTCCCCAGTATCTCTCACTCCTCTCCAACTACCTTTCCTTTGTCCACATTCTGTCTCTCCAAGTTTACCTCTAGTCTTGTTTCACTCCCTGCTCCCACCCTTTCAGCATCTCCACTGACAGATCTGTTTTTCTTAAGGTGGCTAAGCACCATACCACAATTCAAGATAGCACTGTGTGTGTCATAGGTAGCAATATTCTCACAACCTCCTAGGAAATCTTTGGTTCCTTTTCTCCATACTTTTCCCTCCTTGAATTCCAATTTCTCCCCAGAGACTCCCAATAGTGGGTGAGGAAGTAGATGGCAGGCTGTGTCTCCTCTCTATCTTTGCTAACAGCTGCCTGCTGTGCAAAAAGAGGGCAAGCAGCTGACTACATTAACCCAGCACCCACTAGCATAGTCCTTTCTGCTGAAAGGAGGCTAGAGAGTGCTGCAGAAGACAGTGGCACCAGTAGCTACCAAAGGGTTTCTGAAGAGGACACTCCCAACCACTGTGTACTGTCCTAGTAGGCCCCTATATTGCCAGGCTGCCTATGGTTTACGGGGTGGGGGAAAACCACATGATTCATTCCATTTTATTAGTTTTATTGCTCCATTAACTTTTTACTGCACCCATTAAAATATAAACTACATCCATAATATTGTTATACTGTTCAGTGATGCTGAGGTCCCACTTTAGGATCATGAGTAATTTGTGAATAGGAAGTATATCAACAAGGACCAGTTCTGTTAAATTGTACATATGTGCCCAGTCCTTTGTAGTTAGGAATATTTTATAAAGTAAATGAAATATTGGCTTCTCTGCCATTTTTTAGTATATGGCCTAGGTTTTACTTCCTCCCTCTTCATTTTGAGAGCCATCTGACAACCTTTTATTTCCCATTGTCACTGCCCTGGTAGCTATTACTAACACAGCAACCAAAACAGAGCCAGCATGATAGGTCAGCAGCTTTGGAAGAAATGAAGATCACTGTCACCACCTCTCAGGATACCAGCCCGTAGCCGTTCTCCAAAAGTCTTGATTAAACCCTGTTGCTATACTCTGTAGATCTCCTCCTCCAAACATGATTTAGGTTTGGCTGGCATAGAATCACAGAAATGTGGGACTGGAAGGGATCTCGAGAGGTCCAGCCCCCGGTGCTGAGGCAGGACCAAGTCAACCAAGACCATCCCTGATAGGCATTTGTCTAATTTGTTCTTAAAAATCTCCAGTGATGAGGATTCCCCAACCTCACTTGGTAACCAGTTCCAGTGGTTAACTATTCTTATATTTAGATAATTTTTCCTAATATCTAACCTAAATATCCCTTGCTGCAGATTAAGCAGATTACTTCTTGTCCTACCCACGGAGAACAATAAATCACAGTCCTCTTTATAACTGCCCTCAAGATAGTTGAAGATTGTTATCAGGCCCTCTCTCCGTGTTCTTCTCTTAAGACTAACCAGATCCATTTCTTTCAACCTTTCCTCATGGGTCATGTTATCTAGACCTCTTTTCATTTTTGTTGCTCTCCTTTGGACTATCTCTAATATGTTCACCTCTTCCTTAAAGTACAGCACCCAGAAATGGATACAGTACTCCAGCTGAAGCTTCACCAGTACCGAGAAGATCAGGACAATTACCTCCCCTATCTTGCATACAACACTCCTGGTAATACACCCCACAATGATATCCTCCTTTTTCGCAGCTGCATCATATTGTTGACTCAATTTATGATCCACTATAACCTCCAGATCCTTTTTAGCAGTGCTACCTCCTTGCTAGTTATTCCTCATTTTGTAGCTCTCCATTTGATTTTTTCCTTTCTAAGTACAGTAAAATTAAATGTTGCATATTTGTTATAATTTTTACAAAAGAATTCCACCAATAGTCTGCATACAGTAGATGATGTGTAATCTATAAAATAACAAAACCATTCTATTCAGTCCATCACTTAACTTCAACCTACTTTGGAGCGTACTAGGACATTTAAATGCTACTAAACTTTTAAATATCTCATTCAAATAGTGATTATTAAATAAACTAAAAGTGTGCAAGTAAGGGGGGGGGGAAATGAATAAATATATGCTTGATTTAGAATGAATGAGAAAAAGTCATGTGTAACCATGGTACAAATGATTTCTAAGAGAAAAAAGAAAACATAACAGCAGTGAGCTTTTATATTAGCTTCTGAAGGTGCATCTTTAAGAAAAAAATGTAAGGTTTAATAAGAGTCCTTTGCCAACGGCCATGTGGATGTATTTAAGGATTTTAAATAGTGAATAATTAATATCAGAGACTATAGCAGCTTCTGTCCCCTTCCCGACAGTAAACTTGGAAACATTGCAAGCCACTTAAGTATAGGACTAGAAAAAAAGTGGTTCTAGAAAAACAGTACTTTGGTAAGTGCCTTCCTGATCATCTTTGCTTAATTAAAACAAAAAATACGTTCTCTCAAGGTATTTGGAAAACAGCCAGTTTTTAAACAGCTGTATATACTGACTTTTATTTTATGCATCATTAACACAAGTTGGCAGATAAGTTCTGATGCCTGAATCTTTCTTGTTGATATATGAAGCAGAAGTACTAAAACTTGGATTCCAGATATCAGACTCAGTCAACAGATTTGGAAGTTACAAGAAAAAATAATTTTGCTTTGTTCTGTACATTGAGAAATTTGATTTGGAAACCATTTGTGGTGAATTCAAGTGGAAAACCAAGATATTATTTTAAATATATTATACAGTTTGTGGATGATACCAAGCTGGGGGTGGTGGTGTTTCAAATGTTTTGGAGGTTAGGATTAAAATTCAAAATGATCTGGACAAACTGGAGAAATGATCTGAAATAAATAGGATGGCATTCAATATGGAGAAATACAAAGTATTCTATTTGGGAAGGAACAATCAGTTGCACACATACAAAATGGGAAAGGCTTGCCTAGGAAGGAGTACTGCAGAAAGGGATCTGGGAGTTTTAATGGATCACAAGCTAAATATGAGTCAATGGTGTAACACGGTTGCAAAAAAAGCAAACATCCTTCTGGGAGGTATTAGCAGGAGTGTTGTAAGCAAGACACGAGAAGTAATTCTTCTGCTCTACTCCATGCTGAATAAGCCTCAACCCCAACTGGAGTATTGTGTCCAGTTCTGGCCACCACATTTCAGTAAAGATGTGGACAAACTGGAAAAAGCCCAGAGAATACCAACAAAAATGATTAAAGGTCTATAAAACGTGACCTATGAGGGAAGATTGGAAAAATCTTGGGTTTGTATAGTCTGGAGAAGAGAAGACAGTAGGGACATGATAACAGTTTTCAAGTATGTAAAAAGGTTGTTACAAGGAGGGAGAGAAATTGTTCTCATTAACCTCTGAGGATAGAACAAGAAGCAATGTGCTTAAATTGCAGCAAGGATGGTTTAGATTGGACATCAGGGTGCTTAAGCACTGGAAAAAAATGCCCAGGGAGGTTGTGAAATCTCCATTATTGGAGACTAAGAACAGCTTAGACAAACACCTGTCAAGGCTGGTCTAGAGAAAACCTAGTCCTGCCCTAAATGCAGGGGACTGGACTAGATGACCTCACAATGTCCATTTCAGTCCTATAATTCTATGATTTTTGTAGTTCACATCAATGACAATATTCAATCCCGCCCCCAGAGATACACAGTGGGCACAATTAAACCACAGTAAACAATCACAAAACAAGTTATTTCACCATGGTGTCTCAGATAACATTACACAATAACTAGGAAGCCATTAACCATCAACCTATTACCATAATGGACATAAGATATAATAAGCTTGGTGTCACCATGGCCTCTCCTTTGAATACTACATTTCTCTCCCATCTGTAAGATTTGCATTATAACATTTGTTATTGCCTCTGAATGGTTATATTGAAACTTGTCTGAATTTGATTGTAAGATATTCAGGGCAAGGGCTTGATTGTTCACATATTTGCAGAGGATGTATTCTTATTGTTCTATCTAAAAATATTATACATGTAATGACACTTATCAGATAGATCAATAGGTGTTTTAATGGACATGCCTTAAATTATTTTTATTAATAAACTATTTAAATATATTGAAGATCCAGCTCCAATCAAAGTAAACATTCCAGGTGATCTTCAGGAATTTGGTATCATGGTTCTATTTTTTTTTTTAAATAAATAAAAGTGACCTTTTTATTTTCATCCCAACTAAACTTCAATTTAGCCCAAAGTAGTCTTTCTACTGACACAGCATCAACTCATAACCAAAGGCAAAACATGGTGAACAGTAGATTCTCATAGTAGAATTTAATCAAGAAGCTAGTGTGGATTGTAGCCCAAAGCTCTCCTCTCCATCAAAGTAACCTGCCTCTTGAAAAAGATTAGTAGAGACAACCTTTATGGTTTTTTTATTTTGCCATTACCATGGATGTGTGTTATATTATTCATGTGCATCAGAAAACACAGGACAAAATAACTGGGGAAAGAGTGGCTCTTAAATCTTCATCAAGAAAGGGAAAATGCCTCTTTTGGATCAAGAGGTAAACATCCAAGCATTCTTATAACTACACAACATTGTTCCACTCACCAAGATGGAATTTTATCACTGGGAGCAGTTCTGGCCTCCCAGTGATGCCAAGACACTGTTTTGGCAAAAGACAAGCATCAAATGTTTCCATTTGAAGTTACAGTGAAAGCCAGGCAATTTTGTTCAGGCAAACTTTAAAAGCCCCTTTTAAAAAAAAAAAAAAAAATCTATCTAGGCATCTCCCTATTTGCTGAACATCTGGGGAAATTTAAAACCATAAGTAATTCTACTGAAAGTCAGAAAGTTGTAATTCACACCTCTAAAATGGTGTCTAACTGAATCACTTGAGCAAATATGGAGCCTAGGAAAAATTGCAGCATTTTGCTAATTTTATGTGCTTCAGCACATAACCTTTTGGTAAATCTACTCTACCAAACATGAGAAAGGAGATATGTACTCGATTTCAGCTGTATATGAAACTCCAATTAATATCTGTAGAAGCTGCATATATAGATCAAGGGCAAATTACCGTCTGCCATGTAGAGCTATGAATCTGAAAATAAGTGGATTTGTGGAAGATAGCAGAATTAAGATGGATGACGAAAAGAAAACAGGCTTTGAATGAGATCCTCACTCACTCATTTTAATACCAAAATCAACTGCAAGATACAAATCTGGGTGTGAAATTTAGCCCAAAACCTGGAGCTAAAAAAAGCAGTCATCAAAATTTATTATAAGCCTCAATACTGTAAACATCTATACCGGGGCTGCCCAAACAGAGCTCATTGCAAAACTGGAACTGTAGACTATAAACTATTTGGGGACTGAGTCTCTATACATAGCTACAGCACCAAGCACATTTTGGTCATTGTCATAATATAAATAACAAAATATATGAGTAACAGTAAATATTCTAAAAATTATCCAGTGAGTTAGAATCCATTACTTGTGGTTAATAAAAAGAAAAATCCTCTGAATAGTTAATAATTTTAAGCATTAGGGGCTTCATGCTTCGTCTCAAACTATCTACCACATTAAATTTTATCTGTTGCATATGGACACTCTGCAAAGTATTATTGGCCCATCAAATACAACTTTTTAAAATGTTATAGTTGCATGTGACTACAGAATAAGGAAATATGGGCCCCAGTTCAGCAAAACAGTGATGGTCCAATAATAAGTCATAAGTTCTACGATGAATATTGAAACCCCCTCCATTTGAGACATACTGTAGCTAGAGGGATGACTCTGAAAGACATACTACCATAGTGAAAGTGGAAGGTTGATGAGTAAGGTGTAGGAGTTTTGTATCGGCAGGCACATTTGCGACTTCTGGGATCTACCCACCGAGCATCTGGACCAAGAGGATCATTTTCCTTTCCTGTTCCCTCATTGAACAAGCTGCTCAGAAATCCTCAAGCCAAAGCTCATACAATTTCCTGGCCCTTACACAGATCTTTCTCCTGCAAAGGGGATAGGATGGTAATCAGCTGGTAGAGCATGAAACACAAAGAACCTATAAAATGGAGACAAATGATCTACCAAGTTGAATTTAAAACCACCACACACCAACAACCTAGTTTGGATTCTACAAATGAAGAATTTTACAAATTAGATTTGGTGTTTTTATTCTTCGAGACTGTTTGCTTCAATTTTTCTCAAAAAAGCGTGGGGGGAGGTGGGCAGGGTGTGTTCCTGTTCTAAGTCCTTTCATCTAAATTTCAGTCCCATGAAAATGTGCATGAAAGAGTTATGAAAACAACAACAACCACGTTAACCTGAACATAGCTATTTATTATCTGTTTAAATTTTTCTAGAGGTTTTATCTGTGTACTTCCTAATAACTCTAAACTACAAGCTTGAATTAATACAGGTGAAGGGGGAAAAAATGATGATCTTATCTCAGAACAAAAATGCCTACACATTTATAAATATTTTGAAATGCAGGTTCCACAAGATAAATGCATGTCTGAGTCATTGTTCAAGATCAAATTACATGCATAAGTTGTAAATACCATATAACAAGTAAAAGCAAAAACTGAAGTGTATTGGTGCAGTAAGTCCAAGTTAGGATATTGAGAATATTTTTCTATTAATAAAAATACTGTCACTTACCATGACCCTAATTTATAAAATTAATGCATGCCATTGGGAAGCACCTCTTATGGGCTACAGTGTGTGAAAACTGTGTGCTAATCACATCGACTCGAATATAAAAGGCATCTTGATGGCATTTGTTAACTGTGAACCACTCCAATTTTCTTCACCAGTTAAATACTCCCTTCATTTGGTTTGTGAATAAGGAAAAAAAACAACCCCTTCTATAACCTACCTCCTGGTAAAATACTCTATTACAGCAGGGGTTGAGCATTCTGTTGTACCACCTGGTGGAACAGAACTGAACTCCTCATCAGCTAATTGGATTCCCAAAGGCTTGAGAGCTGTGTGAGATTACACAACTGGCAAAATAAACGTGATGCAGATTTCTGGATTAGCTGGCTGTGCAGGAAGAAAGTAATGCTTTATAATGTCCATGTTTCTTCCTAATTTTAGTTTGGCTTTTTCATGAATTTTAAAGTTGTCCTTGGTCTTTATTTTCTCCCCCCCGGTATTCTATACATAAACATTTTGCAATAGTACAGGTATAATTTTGGATCAAAATTCACTTTTTTAAAAAAGACCCTTAAAACAAGACTATAATTTGTTTGTTTTTAAATGAAAATAAAAAAGAAAGCTTACACAGAAAAGTCAAGCACATGAATCAGAAATGCAAAGGGAAAAAAGTTGGCACTTTGCATTTTCAGTAATTGCTATAAAGATGTCAGCTGCCCTTCTGCACCCTTTCATGGCCAGGGTGCCTCTGTACTGCCCTGCCCTTTAGTCTTCTTCTTCCAGTCCCCATTACAGAGACTCCACACACTTGCTTGTCAAATCACCACCCGTTCTGGGTTTATTCAGAAAAACAACTCTAAAGGAAACCTCAAAGTCCCAAAAAACATGTTTCCCAGGGAATGGCTCTTACCTCAAAGCCTGGGTGAGTGAAAGGATTCCTTCACAGAGTCCCCCACCCCCCATTTATTTTAATGAGTTCTTAGGGGGTGACCTGCATTTGGCTTCCAGCTAGCCTGCTCAGTGCTGACTCCCCTGTAACCTTCCCAGTGTTTGTCATCTCAAACAACAGCTTCAGCTCTCTTTTAAGGAACCATCTGTTGGAGGTTCCCTCCCTGTGCCAGGTGTCTCTGGTTAGCTCATTTAGCAAGACTGCTCCAGGCTTCAAGTCTCCTGCAGGCAGCTCCCTCTGCTCTCTCAAAATCACCTTTTAAACAGATATTGGTGTCCTTATTCCAAGATTGCAGGGACGGAGCCAAGAGATAAGCCTACCCCATTCTGGGATTTTTTGGAGGGGTGGGCATCAGGCCTCCCATCCCATCCATGATCTTTGTGGTGGTAGTGGTGGCTATGTAGGTTCACTAACAATAAACCCGTCCTAACCCATCCTTAGCAGTGATCTTCCTTCCACCAATTGTGACACAGCAGAACACTGAAAAATGCTGCTGGATCTTGATACTGCTGCCCTTTTCACAATGAAACTCAGCAAAGCTGCTTTCACCTATCATGCAATGGGTTTCTAGAAAAGTGTTTTCTAATTAACCTTTTGAGCCATGAGGCTTATCAACCCTACAGTACTTTCATCTGTTAAAGGGACACCAGTGCCAGGGCCGGCTCTGGCTTTTTTGCCACCCCAAGCAAAAAAAAAAA
>NW_020664393.1:14203025-14270525 GCF_002925995.2 Terrapene triunguis
GTGGCGCGTCCGGAGTCAGGCTGCAGGGGAACTTTCTGCACTACAGATGTGCCCTGGCTAGCGGGGGGGGGGGGATAGAAGGGGGGCAGCCAGGGCTTCAGCAGGGCGCTCGCCACGCGGCCCCGACCACCGCGCCACCTGCCGGGAGGGCTCCATGCCGCTCCGGTCGGCGGGGAGGGAAGGACGCGGGCTGCCCTGCCGGGTTTGCTAAAGACCTGGCACCGGCTGGGGCAGACGGAGCGTGCAGCCCGCTCCCAGCAGGGCGCTCCCCTCCTCCGCGCCGCCACCCCCTACAGGGCAACCAGATCGGCGAACAAAAAAAAAGAAAAGAAAAGAAAAGCAGCCGTGCCGCCCTAGGATTGGGCGGAATGCCGCCCCGTAGAATCTGCTATCCCAAGCACGAGTTTGCTCGGCTGGTGCCTGGAGCCGGCCCTGACCAGTGCCCAGCAGTATGTTTTCAGTTTCTGTTGCCCACTAAGAATATCAGGCATACTGCCTGAGCCCTAATAGATCAGTGCTAATGGGATTTGGAGGGGGAGGAGTGTTAAAAATTCTTCTGGTCATCTGTCCCAAAGAACCTGAAAGAGGAAACAGGCTTGTCAGACACCCACTACAGATGGCAGAAGCATCTGATGTTCTCTCCTGAACTCCCAAGAGGCATGGTGGCCTACCCATTGTCCAATGAATATTCTGAGGGCCAGTAGCAAGATCCTGAGTCTCTCTCTCCACATAGATAACATGAAATAAGTAACTAGGCTTGTATGTTGAGGAAGGGGGGCTACAGTGAGAAATATTAAAGGGCCTATTTCTGAGCATGAGATGGCTGCATGGCATAGCCAGAAATCTCCTAAGTTCAGATATACATCCAGATATATATCACAACTTTCTGGAAGTTCTCTCATTCCCAGCTAGGACTTGTGTTGTCAGAAACTACTCTCATTTTTACTCCAACTTCATATACCAACAATTGTTTCTCATTTCAGTTTGGCACCATACCATTTATAGAGCTGCTCAACTTGGGATAAAAATATTATCCATTTTTGAGCCCTGGAGATGTTAAATATGCACAAGTACCAGTGACAAAGTGGAGAATCAAATTTTCAGAATTTGTCTCTTCTGTTGAATATTTCAGAGGTCTATCAGATCATTTAGTAATTTAGTAAAGGCTCATGCTATATGAGCCTTAGACGGAGTAAACTTTTACCTCCACTTGCAGACACCATAAGTACTGTATTAACCAAAGCTGGAAGTACTTTTCATACAGTCTCCCTATTCTTGTGACAGGTTTCAGAGTAGCAGCCATGTTAGTCTGGCAAAAAGAACAGGAGTACTTGTGGCACCTTAGAGACTAACAAATTTATTTGACCATAAGCTTTCATGGGCTACAGCCCACTTCATCGGATGCATAGAATGGAACATATAGTGAGGAGATATACACACATACAGAGAACATGAAAAGGTGGGAGTTGTCCTACCAACTCTAAGAGGTAATTAATTAAGAGAAAAAACTTTTGTAGTGATAATCAAGATAGCCCATTACAGACAGTTTGACAAGAGGTGTCAAGTTTTTTCTGTAGACATTCTTCCTGACTAGAGGACAGGACCATGCCTTTAGGGATTCTGCCCAACAGTTGGCAGTCTAGTTGCAACAAACATCCGACTGGCTTCGATAAGGACTTAAAGATATTTGTTCAATAGCAGTGCAGTTTGTGAAAACTCCAAATACACTAATGTTCCAAGATGGATACACACAGACAAAATTTCTCTTCATATAAATGTAAGATTTGCCCTACTGGATCCAACCATTTATGTTAATACCATGCCTTTTCTAGAGGCCAATACCTGATTATCTTCCTCTGCAGCAAATAAAATAATTATTAAAAGTGCACTAAGGTTTTTATCAAATTAGCAGCTTCATCAGCACTGCTTTCTTTGTATAGACCAGGACCTTTGTCCAAGTGTGCTGGAAGAAGGATAGGAGACACTGGATGTGGTTTAATTAGGGCACAGATTTATTCCTAAATGTCAGGGAGTACCCAACATAAGTATACAGTACATGTCTAATCATCTATATTACCTGGGTGGGGGCTGCTGTCAGCTCTCCCCCTTTTCCCATCCTGATCTCCAGCCTACCTGTTGCTGGGACCTAGCCACTACCGCCTCAAATAAGGGTTACGTGGTGTTGGCTCCCTGTCATACCTGACATAGCAGCCCAGAACCCGCATTTCCACTCCTTTAAAGAAAACCTCCTTTAAAGCTTTTGCCAATCCATTATATCTGATCACCGTGTCCCTTCCCCCTGGAGTACCTGCACTGAACCTCTGCCTCATGCTTACATAATGAGTTGTGACATCATAGCACAACCCCCATTTCACATCCGCCCCAATTGGCTGTGAGGAAGGCACCTTGACTTGGCCAATCTGATGGTGAGGGAAAAAATTCTTTCCCAGTTCCCCAAGAAAGGACAACTAGGACAGTCCCCACAGCGGATCATGACAAAACCTGCTGTTTATCTACCTCCAGGGCTGAGAGGGTGGGTGTTGCTCCACCTGGTCGAGGTAAGAGAGGACTTTTTCTGCACCAGCATGGATATAAACAGTCTCTCCTCTCTTCCAGTCACCAGGGAGTGTGGGGATGGGGGAAGATGCATCTGCATCCCCATGCTGACCTGGTCTGAAGCTGCTGCAGCAAGTCACTCTCTGGCTATCTAGCTCTTAAGGGCACAATTTTTCCTACAAGCCAGACAATAGCCCCTACCGCTTAATGTCTGATGCGGTCATTTCCAGTAGCATCTAATAGGTATGGAGTCTGAACTTATCCCCTCACTGCGTGAGACACACATGAGCAGGTCAGTATTGGGAAACTTGCAATGCAACTTCTCATGCCGAGCCTGACTTGAGTAGCTGAATAGAAAGCAATGCCATAAAACTGGTGCCTTTCACAAGCACTAAAATTCACTTGTAAACGTGCTGCAGCATTTTATACACAGTTCTGTATTATATAATTAAGCTTCCAGTACAAACAGATTCAAACCTCTCAGTTAATAGACACACTTAAATTCAAAGTCCTCCCTCTGCCCAGAGAATAGAAAATAGGATATAGAAAATTGTTTTGCAGAATTGTTGGATTATTAATTCTCTTCATATCTTTATTGGAGTTTAGTTACAATAGGAGTAAGATAGAAGTCTAAAGAGCCTTTCCCTTTCATTTTCCACTATAGACCTTTTTTTTTTTTTTTTTTGGTCTACAAAGCCTCAGACAGCCACTGGGGCCAAGCCAGGATTCCTGTAGTGAAACAATTGACTTGGCATCATGTTGACATATATAAACAACAGTCTGTCAACAGGCCTCACATTAGTGATAGAACATTTTTGGCAAAACAGTAGCATCCTTCTGGGCACTATGGCAATAACAGCCAGTAGCATTCATTCATGACTTCACTCTCCAGCACAATATTAATTAAAAGATTATAACAGTGACACTTATCCAAGAAGTTTTTTTTAAAAAGGCCAAAATAACATCCGTGCAGCAGAGTGGAACTTTTGTTGAATGAGAACATGCCCCTAGCTGCTTTTTCATACAGTAGGTTTAGACTTAACCACTGTAGTTAACCTCTGTCTGGTCACAATGAGTGGATGAATGTAACTGCTTGGTTGCAACTGGCTTTTTGGAAGTGTACATATACATACACACACACACAGGTCATTAAATTATAAATGAACATCCCTCTAGCCCGGTTAAATAGAAATGTGTGTGCGCACACGCACACACCAATTTAGCATTACTTATGAAAACAAGCACATTTGTGGATTTTCCTGTTTTAAATTAAGGACAAAGTTTAGGGGTGATGTGTAAAATGGTGTATGACAGATGTCTTAACTCTCAGATTTTCTAGATCTGCTATAACCCACATATTCATGTGTAAAAGGGAGTCTACATTAGTAGAAACTACACACCATAAGGTAAAAGAAGGTGTCAATTGTGAGCTAGCTATCACATTCTTACATCCTCCTGTTAAGTGCTTTTCTAGCCCTTTAAAATGTGATCTACACCAATTTATAGTCCCTCAGGCTACGTTTACACTGCCTTGCAGTGCGGAGTACAGCAGTGTGAAAAGCAATGCGCACCAAAATGCTGCAATGTAACTCCCCTGTGTGGACACTGTGGGCATGAACTATAGAGGGCTTTATCACTCAGAACACTTTGCAGAGAAGGGAGCTACCTCCCCTGTCTGTCTCTCTCTCTCTCTGGGTGATCAACAGTTTGTCTAGCCAATCATCTCTTTATCTCTCACTCCTGGTTCTATCAGGGCTTCATCCAATCACAGGAAGTTACAAGTTAGCAAGTGCGTGAAAGTTTAATTGAATCACAAGCCGTCAGTCCAAGGCATCTAAATTCATGTAACATACACGCAGAGCGGGCCAGAAGGTGGAAAGTACCTCAATTCAGACTCCTTTTAGACTCCTCTGAATTTGGTTCCACACTTCACTTTTGGCCTGCACACTTTGACATTAGCAGTAATGGATGGAGCACAACAAATGAAGTTGTGAATTAAGCGGAATATTAATCAGTTAATTAGGCCAGATTCTGCAGCCCTTCCACATGCAAAGCTCCCAGGTTCAGATCCACAAAAGTATTTAGGTGCCTAAAGCCCAAATTTAGGAGCTTATGCCTGAGGTGTATGTGAAGCACAAAACTCCCTGTGGGCCATATAGGTGCCTAAACTCATTTGGCACTTACATTACAAGTTCTCTCAGAGCCTAAGTTTCGACCTCTGGGCATGCACACTGCTGCCTCCCTCTAGGAGTCGGGACACTGAACTGCCACCTAAGTGCCAGAGCAATTCACAAACCAGGGTAAGATAGATGTTTTTCTACCTATGTCGCATGCAGGGCCCAATATGGTACACATGCTTAGAGGCTGCCTACCAGATCAGATCCATTCTAAATCCAGCTGGAGGAAGACACAGTTCCTACCTTACAACTTTTAGTCCAGTAGTTAGAGCAGTCACCTGGGATGTGGGAGACCCAGATTCAATTCCCGCATCGTGGGGGAGGGGGGGAGATCCCTCTCCAATTCCCATCTCTCAGGAGAGTGCTCTGCCTCCTTCAGTCTCTGCTAATGAAGCTGTTCCAGTGGGGGACTGGACCCTGGTTCTCCCACTTCCCAGGGAGGTGCCCTAACTACTGGATTCCAGCATCATTTCTATTTCTCAATGACTGTTCCATTGTGGATAATTACTTATAACCACTGGGTCAGAGAGAGAGCGAGAGAGAGTGTGCCATTGTTGCCAAGAAGGCTAACAGCATATTGGGTTGCATTAGTAGGAGCATTGCCAGCAGATTGAGCGAAGTGATTATTCCCCTCTATTCAGCATTGGTGAGGCCACATCTGGAGTATTGTGTCTAGTTTTGGGGCCCCCACTACAGAAAGGATGTAGACAAATTGGAGAGAGTCCAGTGGAGGGGAACAAAAGTAATTAGGGGGCTGGGGCACATGACTTATGAGGAGAACTGGGCTTATTTAATCTACAGAAGAGAAGAGTGAGGGGGGATTTGATAGCAGCCTTCAACTACCTGAAAGGGGGTTCCAAAGAGGATGGAGCTTGGCTATTCTCAGTGGTGGCAGATGACAGAACAAGGAGCAATGGTCTCAAGTTGCAGTGGGGGAGGTCTAGGTTGGATATTAGGAAACACTATTGCACCAGGAGGGTGGTGAAGCACTAGAATGGGTTACCTAGAGACGTGGTGGAATCTCCATCCTTACAGGTTTTTAAGGCCCAGCTTGACAAAGCCCTGGCTGGGATGATTTAGCTGGGATTGGTCCTGCTTTGAGCAGGGGGTTGGATCAGATGACCTCCTGAGGTCTCTTCCAACCCTAATCTTCTATGGAAAAGAGTGATGCTGTAGTCCATTGCATAGAGCACCCATCTAGGAAGTAGGAGATGCAGGTTCCAGTCACCCTGCTCCAATCATTAATTATTTCTCCACTGTAGAATAGGAGAGATACAGACTATCCTGTATCTCAATGGTTGAAGCACTCTTCTGAGAAGTGAGAATTGAACCTGGGTCTCCCATATCCCAAGCAAGTGCTCTAACCTCTGGGATAAAAGTTATAAGGTGGACACCTCCTTCTCCAGCCATTTTATATAGAATAAGGCAGGAGCCTAACTCATTCCCCATAAGAAACTATTTAGGCACTTACGCCACCTAACTCCAGTGGCAAGTTCCCACTTATGGGCCAAGCTGCAGCCCAGACTTAGGCACCTGTCACCGAGAGAGGGGTTGGACTTAGGCCATACCTGAGTTGTTGGCATGTCCCATTGGCTAGCTGCCTTTTGTGGATCGCATTCTAAGGTGCCTCTTTCTCCTCATTCATTGTATAGAGAGCCTAGGTGTCTACCTCACAGTTGGTGGATCAGTGGTGTTCCTGTGATTTTTCTAGGCACCATATTGCATTGCAACCCTAGGTCCCTTTGTGGATCTGGACCTGGACTTGACTTCCATGTGTATCATGCACACATCAGGACTCCCAGATGAAACCTTAAATTGCCCTTTATCATCAGAGGGAGTTCTCTTTTGTACATGGAAGTTCTAACACAATTAAAAGCCAACAACAAAAGGCAGCGGAGGGGAAGGGGAGAGGGAAATCAACTTATTTCTCCACACAGTCAGAGAGCATCACTATAAAAAAAAAAAAAAAAGGAATTTGTCAAAGGTACTGCATTCTCAGGGCACACCTTTGTGTGCTGCATAGTTCATCATAGCGGATTAAGTTTATTTTTGTTTATTTATTGAGAGCTTTATAATATGTGCCTCCAGGCATACTTATACAATTTAAAACAATACACATAAAATAATATATTTAACTTAAGCAAATAGCAGCCCAACCATTAACATTTTTACCCTCCACACAATCATACCCTCAGGCCACAACCTACACAGTGACCTAAAGGCCAACACATTCCGGGGAGAGCTGTGCAAAATTCAGAAGTTTCAGCCTGTGGGAAAGTCCCTCATTTCAATATTTGGTTTTGTCTCAAACCGGGGCAAAAAGTTGCAATTTTGAAAGTTTTTCTGAAATGTAAATTCCAAACTTTTTTTGACTCAGATGTCAAAATATTTAATTTTGACATTTTGATAGAAATGAAACATTTTGACATTCCCAGAATTGAAGGAGTTAATTTTGATTTATTGAACATGCCCCAAAATGCTTCATTTTGAGGCAGTTGAAGTTTAAATTGCATTTTTCCATAATGGAGCACTGACTTATAGGATCTGTACTTCAGGTCCCCATTTTCCCATCTGGGCCAGGATCCTTGTTTGGACTAAATCTTCCATAATGTGCCCTGAGTCATGTGCCTCCCATGATGCACCATGCAACTCAGTCAGAGTTAAATACGCATTGCGCAATATGCATTGTGCTGCAGGAGATGTAATCCTCCAGGAGCCTGGCTCACAAGAGAACTAACAACTTCCCTAAGATAATTTGCTATTACAGAAAAATGCAAATTAAATGTTTTATTGAACTGATTCAAAATGAAACATTTCAGATCGGTTCAAAAAATGGAATATTCCAGTTTGGATAAAAGCAACATAAAATGAAATATTTCATTTCAATTTTCATGATGGAATATCAAATTTTTAGTAAAAGTTTGTCCACAGGAAAAATTCATTTAATTTTTTTTTAGAAACTGCACTTTCAGTTGAAAAATCATTTCAATGGAAAATGCCCAACTAGCTCTCTTTCAGGGTAAATTGAATCAACAAGGAAAGCAAGTTTCTGAGTTGAAGGCCTTCCAAACTATATCACCCTGATGGCTACACTTCAAAACTAGGGTCAATTCACACTGAAATGTAGCCATTGGGGTTTTACAAGTAATCCTCTTAGCCTCTACAATAGTATTCTCCCAACAAAGAAAACTAAAATTTAACTAGTTCAGGTTAAGCAGTTTTTCACAATTATTACAAATAGAAATCTGTTTATAATTTTTTTTCTTATCCTTTTCCCTCTCCCTCCAAAAAACAACAACCACAAACACACTTTTTTGTTATAGGGTTTCAAGTTCACTCTCTAGCTGCCTGCTCTCAAAGGAAAACATCACATATACCAAAAAGGATTTAAAATGACTCTTCAGGGGCTCAGAAAACCTGAAATACAAAGGCTTCAACTGATGAAATGTGTAGAATGATTTGTGGTTGTTTGTGAAAGTTTTATTGAATGTTAACTACCAGAGTGATACCATAGCATTCAATCCAGATTCCCGTCCTCTCTTTTCACCATTTTCAAATGTCTTAGCTCTTTAAATATAGTTGTTTCTTTTGTTAGATGATTAGGGGTTCTAAGGCTGATAACAACAACTTGAAAAACTATAGGGCTTTATAAGGTAAAGTGGTCTATGTCTAATCCAAAGGCTGTAAGTGGATTTTTTTCCACTGTCCCCATATTTTAATGTCATGGTATGGAAGGTCTTCAGCTAAGGAATTTCATGTTCCTGATTCATCTGTAAATTTGGTAGCTTGTGTCTGTTAATTAGTAGATTGCAAGGAGTTACGCAAAATATGGGGAACATGTTATCATAGAATATCAGGGTTGGAAGGGACCTCAGGAGGTCATCTAGTCCAACCCCCTGCTCAAAGCCAGACTAACCCCAACTAAATCATCCCAGCCAGGGCTTTGTCAAGCCGGGCCTTAAACACCTCTAAGGATGGAGAATCCACCACCTTCCTAGGTAACCCATTCCAGTGCTTCACCACCCTCCTAGTGAAATAGTGTTTCCTAATATCCAACCTAGACCTCCCCAACTGCAACTTGAGACCATTGCTCCTTGTCATCTGCCACCACTGAGAACAGCCGAGCTCCATCCTCTTTGGAACCCCCCTTCAGGTAGTTGAAAGCAGCTATCAAATCCCCCCTCATCCTTCTGTTCTGCAGACTAAACAATCCCAGTTCCCTCAACCTCTCCGCATAAGTCAGGTGCTCTAGCCTCCTGATCATTTTTGTTGCCCTCTGCTGTACACTCTCCAACTTGTCCACATCCTTTCTGTAGTGGGGGGGACCAAAACTGCATGCAATACTCCAGATATGGCCTCCCTAGTGCCGAATAGAGGGGAATACTCACTTCCCTCCATCTGCTGGCAATGGTCCTACTAATGCAGCCCAATATGCCGTTAGCCTTCTTGACAACAAGGGCATGCTGCTGAATCATATCCAGCTTCTCATCCACTGTAATCCCCAGGTCCCTTTCTTCAGAACTGCTGCTTAGCCAGTCGGTCCCCAGCCTGAGTAGTGCATGGGATTCTTCCATCCTAAGTGCAGGACTCTGCACTTGAACTTCATCAGATTTCTTTTGACCCAATTCTCCAATTTGTCTGGGTCACTCTGGACCCTATCCCTACCCTCCAGCGTATCTACCTCTCCCCCCAAATAAGTATCAGCCGCGAATTTGCTGAGGGTGCAATCCATCCCATCATCCAGATCATTAATAAAGATGTTGAACAAAACCAGCCCCAGGACTGACCTCGGGAACACTCCGCTTGCCAATTAGACATCGAGCCATTGATCACTACCCGTTGAGCCCAACAATCTAGCCAGCTTTCTATCCACCTTATAGTCCATTCATGCAATCCATACTTTTTTAATTTGCTGGCAAGAATACTTTGGGAGACCGTATCAAAAGCTTTGCGAAAGGCAAGATATATCACGTCCATTGCTTTCCCCATATGCACAGAGCCAGTTATCTCATCATAGAAGGCAATCAGGTTAGTCACGCATGACTTGCCCTTGGTGAATCCATGTTGACTGTTCCTGATCACCTTCCTCTCCTCCAAGTGCTTCAAAATGGATTCCTTGAGGACCTGCTCCATGATTTTTCCAGGGACTGAGGTGAGGCTGACCAGTCTTTAGTTAGCCGGGTTCTCCTTCTTCCCTTTTTTAAAGATGGGCATGATATTTGCCTTTTTCCAATCGTCCGGAACCTCCCCCGATCACCACGCATTTTCAAAGATAATGGCCAATGGCTCTGCAATCACATCAGCCAATTCCCTCAACACCCTTAGCTGCATTAGATCTGGACCCATGGACTTGTGCATATCCAGCTTTTCTAAATAGTCCTTAACCTGGTCTTTCACCACTGAGGGTTGCTCACCTCCACCCCATTACTGTGTTGCCCAGGACAGCAGTGTGGGAGCTGACCTTGTCTGTGAAGATGAGGCAAAAAAAGCATTGAGTACTACAGCTTTTTCCACATCATCTGTCACTAGGTTGCTTCCCCCATTCATTAAGGGTCCCACACTTTCTCTGAACTTTTTCTTGTTGCTAACATACCTGCAGAAACCCTTCTCATTACCCTTCACATCCCTTGCTAGCTGCAACTCCAGTTGTGTTTTGGTCTTCCTGATTACACCCCTGCATGCTCGAGAAATATTTTTATACTCCTCCCTAGTTATCTGTCCAAGTTTCCACTTCTTGTAAGATTCCTTTTTATGTTTAAGCTCACTGAAGATTTCACTCTTAAGCCAAGCTGGTCACCTGCCATAATTGCTATTCTTTCTGCACATCAGGATGGTTTGTTCCTGTGCCCGCTATAAGGCTTTCCTGGTCTCCTTTCCCCCTCATATTAGCCTCCCAGGGGATCCTGCCCATCAGTTCCCTAAGGGAGTCAAAGTCTGCTTTTCTGAAGTCCAGGGTCCGTATTTTGCTACTCTCTTTCTTTTGTGAGGATCCTGAACTCAACCATCTCATGCTCACTGCTGCCCAGGTTGACCCCCACCTCTACTTCCTCTAACAGTTCTTCCCTGTTTGTAAGCAGCAGGTCAAGAGGAGAATGGCCCCTGGTTGGTTCCTCCAGCACTTGTACCAGGAAGTTGTCCCCAACACTCTCCAAAAACTTCCCAGATTGTCTGTGCACTGTTGTATTGCTCTCCCAGCAGATGTCAGGGTGATTGAAGTCCCCCATTAGAACCAGGGCATGTGTTCTGGAAACTTCAGTTAATTGTCCGAAGAAAGCCTCGCCTACCTCATCATCCTGGTCCAGTGCTCTATAGCACACACCCACCACGACATCACCCTTGTTGCTCTCGCTTCTAATCTTAACCGAAAGACTCTCAACAGGCTATTTTCTGTGTTTTATCACTGTTAATGCAGCGTACATACTAGACACTTTGAAACATTTACTAAGATCTTC
Organism: Terrapene triunguis; assembly: GCF_002925995.2. NCBI lineage: Eukaryota > Metazoa > Chordata > Testudines > Emydidae > Terrapene > Terrapene triunguis. The sequence goes on from NW_020664393.1 coordinate 14,214,211, forward strand.
AGTTCCCAGACAAATTTTCCCAACTGCATGTGCAGAAATATTCTTGATGTGCATAATTGCATGCACAAATCCAGCCACAATACAATTTAAATACCAGAAATCAATCTTCATGTTCCACTTTTAAACATATTTCATCATAGTTCACATTTGTCTGTGGTATCCTTAAGAGTACACCATTTGAAATGTCTTCAAATGAATTTCAAATGTATCTTAAAAAGCACTTAGCACTATGCTTCTTTTCCAGAATGAGTGACCTTGACACATGTGTAAAGCACGTTTGCCTTTCAAATCACAAAGTTCTAATACAGGGAAATTAAGATAACTACATCTTTGTGAGTACAATCCTGCTGGCAAAACTCCTATCAGCTTTAAGGGACAGAGGACTTCAACTGGATCTTCACATGAGAAAAACCAGCAGGATTTGGCCCTCCATGATACAGTAACAGGTTCTTAAAAATGTACTATAACTACATCTTCATTTCAAACTCAACAGCATAGTGGCTGTGTAATAAATGTATTCTAGAGGGATTTATTCAGTGATTAAATCTTTACCATTTTACCTTTGCTAGTAGACAACGTCACTGCAGCATACTTTATACTACCAGAGAGAATATTGTGGTAATATTAATTACTTGCCAAAGCATTTGTAAAGATATTATTAGAAACCACTGCAATTGTTTAAACAAATAATTATGTAATGAGTACAAAATTATGTCTGCAATAAACAAACTGTATGTCTATAGATCCATGATATTGCTAAGAAGTCTTGGCATGTGTCAAGATTTGGCTGGAAAACAGGTACAGTATACACTAATATGGAAAAAGCAGCATTATTTATCCATTTCCTGCCCATTCTTATCCCTAATTTTCTCTTCGTTTTCTGGATTTGATAGAAGCTAGAGTCAGGGAAGATACTTGACAAAGCACATAGTGACAAGCCTTGATTTCCTAAATCCTACTTCAGTAAGCACATCCCCTTGCAGACAGCTAGAACTGGCATATGCTCCTTCTGAGGCACCAGTCACAGCTTTCCAAGTAAATGTTTGGCCCCAGAAACTGGTCCAGTATTTTTAATCATTGATCTATAGTTACTGGACAACTATTCTATAGATAGGTATGGATTTAAAGATTTAAGCCCCAGCCCTCCATTGTGCAGCAAGCAGCTGGACTCCTAAACACAGTGAGCCCCATTAAAATCAACAGGGCTCTGCAGTGGTGCTGCATTCTGTGTACTACATGATGCGGAGGCCTTACATAACAGAAACTCTTTACTTCAGTGGGAGTAGAGCTGTCAGAAAGTTTTGTTTCGATTTTTTTACCCTGTTGAAAACTTTGACTTTTCATATTTTTAAAAAACAAACTGAATACGCAAAAACAGAAAAATGTTCTGCTTTCACCCAAAACATTTTGGCTGAAAATTGAAAATTTTGCCTCCTGTGGATTGTAATTCAACTGTTTCATACCCCATTCCCTTCTATGGGCTAGATTAGCTGGATGAAATACCTCTCCCATGATGCACTGCAGTTGCTCAGCAAATAGGGAGACCACACTGCATCATGAGAGAGGTAGGACGGCCAGGGAAACCAGCCCAGAGAGGAGAATAGGGGCATGAAATACTCAAACTACAGCTGCCATGAGATACAATGGCAGCATTTCTGAAACCAATTTTTTTTTGGTTTTTCACTCTAAAACAATTCCAGGTGTTTGGACTTTTGACAAAAAGTAAAAAAATTCTGTGTAAATCAGACAGTTTTCACAAAAACATTGTTGTGTCAAAAAAACAATTTTCCATTGAAAAACAATTTTGGAAAAACAATTTTTGACTGGCCCTTAATGGGAGACTTATCTATGTATTTAGACAATCTTAACTATGGCCTCAAACCATGCGAATATTTCAGGATCAAGACATACATATGTATCCTACCTAATTTTTAGTTCATAATATTTAGGGCTGTCAAGCAATTAAAAAAATTAATCATGATTAATCGTGCTGTTAAACTAGAATACCATTTATTTAAATAGTTTTTGATGTTTTCTACATTTTCAAATATACTGATTTCAATTACAACAGAATACTAAATGTACAGTGCTCACTTATTTTTGATTACAAATATTTGCACTGTAAAAATAATAGTATTTTTCAGTTCCCCCATTACAAGTACTGTAGTGCAATGTCTTTATCATGAAAGTTCAACTTACAAATGTAGAATTATGTATAAAAATAACTGCATTCAAAAACAAAACAATGTAAAACTGTAGAGCCTACAAGTCCACTCAGTCCTACTTCTTGTTCAGACAATCACTCAAACAAACAAGTGTGTTCACATTTGCGGGAGATAATGCTGCCCACTTCTTATTTACAATGTCACCTAAAAGTCAGAACAGGCATTCATATGGCACTGTTTTAGCCAGTGTTGCAAGTTATTTATGTGCCAGATGCACTAAAGTTTCATATGTTCCTTCATGCTTCAACCACCATTCCAGAAGACATGCGTTCATGCTGATGACGGGTTCTGCTCGATAACAATCCAAAACAGTGTGGACTGACACATGTTCATTTTCATCATCTGAGTTAGATGCCACCAGCAGATGGTTGATTTTCTTTTTTGGTGATTTGGGTTCTGTAGTTTCCACATCAGAGTGTTGCTCTTTTAAGACTTCTGAAAGCATGAAACCTCGTCCCTCTCAGATTTTGGAAGGCACTTCAGATTCTTAAACCTTGGGTCAAGTGCTGTAGCTATCTTTAGAAATTTCACATTAGTAACTTCTTTGCATTTTGTCAAATCTGCAGTGAAAATGTTCTTAAAACGAACCTGTGCTGGGTCATCATCTGAGATTGTTATAACATTAAATATATGGTAGAATGTGGGTAAAACAGAGCAGGAGACATACAATTCTCCCCCAAGGAGTTCAGTCACAAATTTAATTAACACATTATTTTTCTAATGAGCGTCTTCAGCATGGAAGCATGTCCTCTGGAATGGTGGCCGAAGCATGAAGGGGGATATGAATGTTTAGCATATCTGGCACTTAAATACCTTGCAATGCCAGCTACAAAAGTGCCATGCGAACTCCTGTTCTCACTTTCAGGTTACATTGTAAATAAGAAGCGGGCAGCACTATCTCCCATAAATGTAAACAAATATGTTTCTCTTAGTGATTGGCTGAACAAGAAGTAGGACTGAATGGACTTGTAGGCTCTAGGGTTTTACATTGTTTTGCTTTGAGTGCAGTTAAGTAACAAAATATCTATGTTTGTAAGTTGCACTTTCATGATAAAGAGAACACACTACAGTACTTGTATGAGGTGAATAGAAAAATACTATTTCTTTTATCATTTTTACGGTGCAAGTATTTGTAATAAAAATAATAATATAAAGTGAACACAGTACACTTTGTTCTATATTGTAATCGAAATGAATATATTTGAAAATGTAAAAAACATCAAAAATATTTAATAAGTTTAAATTGGTAGTCTATTGTTTATTAGTGCGATTAAAGCTGTGATTAATCGCAATTAATTTTTTTAATCGCGATTAATTTTTTTTAGTTAATTGCATGATTTAACGGCAATTAATCGACAGCCATAATAATATATTTGTGTTTTTAAAACGTTTGTGTCAATTAGTATGGACTCAGTATACAAGCAGTACTAGTAAAAATAGATAAATCTATTTTAAGACATATCATCCAAGTGTGATCAAATTCTATCTTTATATCTTTAACTGCTATGTCTGCTGAGCATGCTTATGTTCCCTCCACTATTCTTTGACTAAAGCCTCAATCCTGCAAATTACAACATGGAAGCAGGCATCCATGCACATGACCAGCCATACTGAAGTCAAAGAAGTTTTTCACAAGTGCACTATCTTGTAGGATAGGCACCTAAGACAGTTAAATCAGCATCACCAGCCTGCTCCAACATGCTTTGCTTCTTTACTATTTTTGAAAGAACTGTATTTATTATATGTTTTTTCACTGTGAACAACATGTTAAGGTCCTCCAGAATTGCTAAATTGTTTATTGGTCTCCAAATTATACTGAGTTTGTTGTTGTATTTCCTTGATATGTTCCTTTAAAAATATATTTTTTAAAAGTTTCAAAACTAACATAACACAACATATCCTACAATATTTGTATATTAAATATGAGCTAGAGGAAAAAAGAACTTTGCTTGCTTTTAGTGTTCTGTTCCTGTTGTAATTGTTTGAGGAGTTACAGTAGTACCTATTATTAATAAGTAATACTTGGTACTTCATCTTCTGACTGAGAATCAGAAAGGACTGTACAAGTAATGATTTAGGATGGGATTTTCAGGAATACCTAAGGGAGTTAGGCACCAATTTGCCATTGAAATTCCTTTAACTCCTTTAGGCCGCATTAAAAATCCCACTCTTAATTCACAAATGCGGTTGCTCTGTTAATTTGTTTTGATTATTGGTGTTGCTTTTAGGTTTTCACTTCATGAATTGAGCAAATGTTACCAAACTCTGAAATACATCCGTTATTTTCTGGGTTCAGTATAAGCAAACACTGCAGTATTTAAAAGCAAAGGTAAATGAAGACTTAATAGCTCCTAATGCACCAATGGCCCAGCTTTTGCAAGCTGATGGTGAATGCTCATGGAATTCAAAAATCAAAATGACAGCCCTTGCAACAGTGACTCCACTGAATAAGTAAATTGCACTCTTTATAGCTTGGTGATGAGTAAGTATGACAATAAAATGTTAACAAGAATTTACCAATGGGAAAAATGTCAACACATGATAACAGATGTGGACATGGAACAGTGACACACAGGCACCATAATATAATTAATGTAGAGGCTGCAACTTTATTTAATAGCCAAGACCTACATGGGGTAACAACTCGAAACTACCAGTAAGGTTGTTCTAATGCAGATCTAAACTGATACCAATGGCCCAATTGTACTATAAACCTGAGGGTGAGTGTGCAGGCAAGTCCCCTCTACACTCTCAGCCACTCAAAGGAACCTTGACTGAATGCTTCAGTCCAGACCCACTCCCTGATAGACCCTCCTCTTTCCCAGAAGAATGAGTCCAAAGGCAATACTTCCATTTACTTTAATGGGAGGAGACCTGAAATCAATGGGAGCTGAAGTTGCAGAGCACCTTCACATGCCAAAGCCAAGTGTGGGATGCAATATTTGACACTGACCTGAAATGAGGTATGTTGTAATAATTGACCCTAAACGTTTACTATAATTATAAATGCAACTGTAAAAGGTACATAAAAGTTCACAAAATCTCACAATATCCCATAACAAATATTGTTTTAATTAAATATGAAAAAGACAAACTGAATTAGTCTAAACAAAAAGGTCTGTTCAAAACCTGTGTTAAAATCATCCTGGTAGAAACAAAAAATATATAACCAAGAATTAATAAACCAAAATTGGCGTGTCAAATATTAAGCCTAATTGGTGGACAAAATAATGAGGGGATGGACTATTCCATCCATCACTTCCTTTTTGGATCATTAAAACAAAAACAAACAACTTGCGGAGGAGCAATAGAAAAGAACAGATGGAAGCTACTGGATTGAGCTTCACCATAATGGCTGCTACCCCATTGTTTCCTGGGACCCCAGGCCTTCATCATCCTAAGCCTAAGAAATGTCCTGACCATACAGAGACAAAAAAAAAAAAAGGGAATCCAGAGGACATCACTACCCCGGCCAGCTCCAGCTGAATTCCAACCACTACCTGAAATGGCATTGGGCTTTAACAACAGCTCCAGGACATTTCAGCTAGCTTCTTGTCTTTTACCCAAAAGGACAGTTTTGAATTTTAACAGCAGCAGAAACAAAAGCAGTTCCCGTTTATCTCAACAAACTTCTTTTTTAAACCAAAACTATAGTTATTATCCTCTAAGACACTGTTAGAAGAAAAAAACCCTTTGTTTAAAACATTCATCTGCTAAAGAAAGGGGAACAAAAATGTTAAAATAAAAGCCTTACTTAATACTTTATATTTCAGATGCACTAACTTTTTTGTCTTTTCTGTGTCTTTAGTAAAAAGTTAAAAGGATTTTTAATGGTGTGCATGCCCTAGTACTGAGCAAGATAAAATCTCTGTATACCAAACCCCAGACCTTGTTTAGCGCTAGACAGTGACTGGGTTAAGTTAACACCTTTAGCCCATTTATTCCATCTAAATTAATACAACTGGGACACAAAAAATTATTCAAGCAGGAAAGTTAAAATGCTGGGGGATTTCTTCCATTAGTGCAAATAGCCCTATCTACAACATCAGTTTAATGATTCTTTCATTTCTGATGTAAATAATTTCCAGCAACTAAGTCAGGGGGCACCAAATTTGAGTGCAAAAAAGATAAATGTGGGACTAAATGAGGTCTCTCAAGTGAAGTACAATTTACAGGTATGGATGTTACTAAGGCCCAAATGTTGCCATCAGATACATAGATTTCCATTTACTCCAAGTGACAATAAGGTTTAAACAGGCTTTTTCAGCCTTAAAATGCCCAGACCCCCAAAAAGGAATTTAAACATTGCTTTCATTTTATTTCATAGTCATTGGACTATTGCTCTTTAAACGGGCTTTGTTTTTAAAAAATATTTTAGGGGATACATCAACTCTCCCCCTTTCTAATTATATTTTTTAAATTTCTTCTTCCCAGTTTCAATTTGGCCCCTACCACCACAACTAACAGCTCTTAACTGGGAACTAAAAGTGCTTCTGAAAGACCTGAAACATTTTTGAGTTATATTCTATCTGCTTTTCAAGGCTACACAATCCATTTGCATGCTCCATATTTTCCATCTTAATTTGCATCATGTCATGTTTATGCTGCCTCAGATGATGTAGCAATAAAGTTATATTGTGTGACACTAACGCTAAGTAAATAAAAAAGCACTTTTCCTTTGTCTTAGTTCAGTACCTGTGCTACAGATGTATGTAATGGCCAAAAACAAATAACTTTGAGGCAGCCTGGTATATTTCTCAGTGTCTCTTTTTCAAAATTCCATTGTGTTGTTCAAATGTCTGACACACTCATTAAACAAAATGTAATTAACAAAGGTAAAAAATATAAATATTGTTTCTTTTTATTCGTTGTTTCTATATTGGCATTGGTGTAAGTGGTGCTTGTACATATAGAATAATAAAGTAATTAATTGAGTGAATGGTAATATAGGAACACCAATGATCCCAAAGCATTCTACACACTTTACTAACTATTCTGTATTTATAAACATCACCTCTTGTCACTGAAATGCAACTTAGGTGGAGAGCAACTGCAGTTTATAGTTCAGAACAAAAATTGAATTCTATACCAATTGAAAAAATAGGGAGGCAAAAAATGGTTACTCAGTTGGAATTTAGAGAGACACGGTGGGGGAGGTAATATCTTTTATTGGACCAACTTCTGTTGGTAAGAGACAAGTTTCTGAGCCACACAGAGCTCTTCTTTAGGTCTGGGAAAGGAACTCCCAGCATTGCAACAAAATGCAAGGTGGAACAGATCGTTTAGCGTAAGTAGTTAGCACAAATTGTAAGAGACCATTCAAGGTAGAGTAGCCTGCTAACACTTCTGTAGTCCCAGGGGGAAGAAGCAGCGTTAGTGAGTTACAGATTGTTGTAATAAGCCATAAATCCAGTGTCTCTGTCCAGTCCATGATTTTCAGTGTCTAGCAGAGTAATGAATTTAAGCCCCCAGGTTTGTCTTTTGAAACCAGGTTTCCTTTGAGGATGAGGACTGAGAGGTCAGATACAGAGGGATCGCTTTCTGGAAAGTGTTCACCCACAGGTGATAGGGTGATTTAGTCTTTTATTATTTTCCTATATGAGTTCATTTGAGAGTGTAGTGATTGTCTGGTTTCACCCACATAGTTGTTATTGGAGCATCTAGTGCACTGGATGAGGTATACCACATGTTGTGTAGGACCCATGGATCTTGAAGGGTGTGTTGTGGGGGTGCTGATCATTGTATCAGTAGAGATAAGTCTGGGAGTTCTGCATTTGTTGTTCTGGCAGGGTCTGGTGCTGCTTTGAGTTGGTGTGTCCTGGTCTGTGCATAGCTTGCGTCTGATGATGAGCTTGGAGAAGTTGGGGGACTCTTTGAAGGCCAGAAGTGGGGGTTCAGGAAAGATTTCTTTCAGAATGGGGTCCCCATAGGGTACGGATTGTAGTTGTTTGATGATCCAATGTGGGGTGGCAGGTGACAACAAGGGGTGTGTGGACAAAGGGGGGGGGTATTTCTGTATTGAAGCAGGTTCTCTCGGGGTATTTAGGTGGTCCGTTCCATGATGAACTTAGTCAGTTCACTGAGCCCAATATCTTTATTCAATGTAGAAGTTTCAGGGGATCTTTAATGCTCTTGTGTGCCTAGGACTACAGTTCACATGGTATATCAAATATGTGCTTCTAACAACACTATTCTGTTTACTCCAGTTCTAGGACATTGATTCAGTATTAACTCACAAAAAGGGCTTTGTGGTAGTATTTGCAGTGCTATTGCCAAATCACCATCCCTTATTAGTGTCTTGGATTTATCTTAATGGTCTCATAGATAAGTCTTATTCCTTTATGAGGCCACAGCCCAAAATGGCATAACTGTTTAAGAAACAAAATTTTAAACTTCTCAAGATAATAGATTTTTTTAAAAGTATCATTACAAGTAACTTCAGATTCAGGAATTAGTAAGGCTCTGGATTGTAATAACAGGTAGAATCTTTCTTCATTGCGTCTCACAAATTGAGCAGAACACTTCAAGGAAAGTGCTTCTCAAGTACTTTATTAGTGGTGCACTAGTAAGAATCTTTTAAAAAGCACTTTTGAGGTACCTGCTCTTCAGGTATGCAATACAAACTGATTCCATACCCATAAGAGGAAGCATTAATACATACCAAGCTCTGAATCACTCCCCAACACTCACTGTTATATCCTTTCAACACCATCTATCAATGTAAATTTCTCAGAATAAAATAGCTTTCGGTCCATGTTAAACCCTGGAAAATCATTATGTCCAGATGGCTGTACAGATCTCCAGTCTAGAGAGTAACTGTGAAGAGTTAAGAAGAAATGTTAAGATTTGGCCAAGGAGGTACCTATTCTATCCAGCCACTTACTGACAATGGAAGTTTCAGGGGTGTTTCTGGTCATATAATTTTTTAAAATTTTTTACAGATAGGACTTTTACATGAATAGAAAGGATGAAAGCGATAGAGGTAGTGAATCAAAATGTGGAAAGAAAAATAAAACATCTTTATCAATGAATAAATAAGTGTATTTTCACCACAGTTTAACAAGATAGAGGTTTACAAAACTATTTAAATGAGAGAGAGAGAGAGAGACATCTGTAAAGTAGAATGTTCTATATTCCTCAAAGTGGCTATTTAGTTCAAGCAAGAAATTGAATATTTTTTTCATCTTCTTTAATGTGAAATTGTTTCAGTTGTACGTTACAGTGCTCTGGTGTCTTCCAAATTTCTATTCCTTTCCTCATTAATCTCTTTTCATTTGTGTTTTCTTTATTATTTAGCTCTGATATAAAATGTGTTGGGTGGTTAACACCTACCTTCTGAAAGGATTTACAAAAATTACCATATGTCTGAAACACAAAGAAAGGGATTTGGGACAAGCAGAACTGTTTTGGGAAGAACTTGGACTTTCATGGGAAGAAGTCATTTTATTTATTTATTAAGGCCTTAATTCTCTCCTTGGATGTTCACTGAGTTTTATTGCTTTCAATGAGACTCTCTCGCATAACAACCAAAATCAGAATTTGATCCAATTTTTAAAAAAGATAAAAGAAAAACATAAGATAGTTTTAAAAGCCCACAAAACTTTGGAGTCTGTTCATAAACGTGGCTGAAAAATTCGAAATGTACAGCCACTACGTGGATGCTTAAGACATGTGAACTGCAGTAAGAAAGTAACTGGTAAAGATAAAACAAATAGATACAGAATGTTTAAGTTAATATTTACATAGAAACATAAGAATAACAAGGAGTATTTCAGATGAAACCCCTACATTTGCAATCCTACATAAAAGTATTTAGTAGCACGGAATCAGTTAACAGAAGACAGATAAGTATCCTCATATTTCACACATCCTTTCAAATAAGTATCACAGGGATACTGTCTTTGGGATGAAGACTGTGGTTGACAGCTCCTGCAGCACAATGGAACTTTCTACAATAAGGGTAAAGTTTGTTTGTGCAGAAGACAGAGCTTCTTTGGGGACACCCCAGACTGTGGAATGAACTCCCACATAAACTGAAGACCATCACCACCTTCTGCTCTAAGTGCAGCGTACATTTCTTTGACCTTGCCTTCTCTAAAATATATAGCAGTACAAGTATATTATAAAAGAAATCCAAAACAAAACACTTCAGTGTACATACTTCCTGCCCTGGAGAGAGGATGAGAGAACAAACACGTGACAAATGTTAGTCATGTTGCTTAATGCACCACTGGAAGGTGCTTGGATACTGCAGTGATGAGTGAGGTATAAGAACTTAGACGAGAATAGTGTACATTTCACAAATAACCTTAACTGTGACCCCATATCACCCAATCAGCTGCCATCCACAGACTTGAAAACTTTTTATCAGAGCTAGTTAGGAAATTTGCTAAATGTGTTTTCATGAAAATGCTAATTCATCAAAATAGAAACGGTCAGTAAAGGATGGTTTCAACAAGTTTCCTATTTTGAAAAAAAAATGAAAAATATTTAGAAGTTGTTGAAAGAGCCCATTTTGACATTTTTCAAAATAAAAAAAGTTCTGGGCTTTGGGTCAAAATGACTTTTAGAAATTTAAGTTGTTAAAAAAAAATGTAAAACTCAAAATCAAAACAAAATGTTTTGATTGACCAGATCTCCCTGCTGTACTCACTCGATTTTTGATTTGAGAAATTTTTTGATTTTTCATCCTGATTTGGAATGGGAAATTTTAATCCAAATCTCAAACATCCCCTGGGGCAGGAAAACTATTTCCCACCCAGCTCTGCTTCTTACACCCATCTGCCATCGTTCGTGTACATTTTGAATACGGGCTACAATCACCACAAGCCATCTCACATTCACCTTATAGACCATCTTCCAGTTTATCTGCCTCTTATTGTCCAAGATAACTTAAAGATTCATAGATTTTAAGGCTGGATAGGTCCATTATGATAATCTGGTCTGACCTACATAACACAGGCCAGTGAATGTAATCCAGTAATTTGTGTATCAAGTTCATAACTTCCGTTTGAGCTATAGCATATTGTTCAGAAAGACATCACATCCTGATTTAAAGATTTCAGTTGTTACCTAGATTGGATCAGAAACATGGCTCTTTCCCATCCCAATGTTCCCCTATACTGAAGGGAGCAGATTTCACTGAAGGCACAATCTGAAGACAAGGAGCTTAAGCACAGGTGTAAACGAAAGTGGAATTTGACCTGGAAAATATGTATTAAATAATGGTAATTCTGTGAGAGATGGAAAGAGCCCACCTGGACTTGCAGGAACTCATTACAGGTTCCCATTTCTTTTTTCCCTTTGTTACTGTGGTCCGTTCTTCCATTATTCTGAGAATGCATCCCTGTTTTATTATACTTTTAGGAATAAGTTATAGTTCCCTCAGGCTATGTCTAATGGTTCTGCAGTTCAGACAAGGGTGTAAACTGCAGCGCGCACTAGCTTACTGCACTGTAACTTCCCTACGTGGACACTGCTGGCACGAACTAAAAGGTACCTAGTTCACGTTAAGGTAATCCTCCTTAAACAGAACTACGTTAACGCAAACCAGATACCTTTTACTTTGTGTCCACAGTCTCCACCAGGGGGAATTATAGCACAGTTCCATAGTCCGAACTGCAGGGCAGTGTAGACAAGCCCTAAGCTAACCAATCACCTCCTAAAGTAAAACATAGAATGGTGAAAAGAATTAGCTATCATATGAATGACTGAAAACGTTTTATGTCAATATATGTATAAGATAAGCAAAATACACCAACAATAAATCTTTTTGAAGTAATAGATTTTTTTTCATTTTCTAGTAACCTTTGAATCTTGCACAAAAATAAAAATGAAGTCCAAGTAAGGTATTTTCTGAAGATCAATATTAGTTATAGAAGTAAAAATGATATGCTTGAGGTGGTAAAACTTGTTCAGATTCTAGGGAAAAATTCTAGTAAAACAATAAATTACTATAGTTTTATCATTTGGTATAGATATTAGAAGTATTTTTTTCTGCAAGTGATAAGTGCAACTACAGCAGCATCCATTTCAAAGAAATTACACTACTGATTCAGCTGTGATGGCTCTGTGGGAATGACAGAGTAGTGCTATTGCTGCAATTTACCTTTTTAACTAATAGTTCATTATTTTCTATATGGATCCTTTTAAAATCTCACATATGCTTTTAAGATATCATTTACCATTTAAATACTTACCACTTATTCTTCACTCTCCAGGCTCTTCAGTCTTTAAATACATTATTAATTTTTGTGTACATACGTGAGTGGGCACAAAGATCCTGTTTCTCACCAGATCTTCTATCAATCATGACAGATAAGTAGCATTCAATAAACCATCAAGGCCGGAGTTTTGATAAATGCAATATCAGAGGAATGACCACACTGGATCAGACCAAACGGGATCTAGTTCAGTGTCCTGCATCCAGCAGTGGCCAATAGTCCCAGATGCTTCAAAGGAAGTGTGCAACACAGTGGTAGATGTGGGATAATCTGTTCCCCACATTAGTTTTCATCCTGATTTTAATAATTAGAAGTTGGCTTAACCCCTAAAGCATGAGGTTTAATATCCCTTCCAAAATTTGTTAGCATTAAGTATAATAATTCTGGAGTTTTTGCTAAGTTCTTGGCCTCGATGACTTCCAGTGGCAATGAATTCCATAGTCTAATTTTGCATTATGTGAACAAAGGTTTCCTTTTTTTTAGTTTTGAATGTCAACTTTTAATTTCAATGAATTATCCCATGCTGTGAAAATGTCATCCAGGCGTCACGTCTCTGCTTAGACATTTGGTAAAAATGATACATTTCCTTGAGGGTGCTGGTTTAGAGTCATCCTACTATGACAATTTCCTCAGTGTCCTCATTGGGTTGGGAAACAGAGAAGGTAATCACTCTTTTCTAGGCTTTTCAATGCTGATTACTAAGTCCTATTAAAACCTGGAAGGATACAATCTCCTCTAGGTCATTAGTGTGTTGGCTTGATCCAGAGAGGAGCCTCCTTTTCTACGGAGTATTCACCCTCCTCCTCTGGGTTTTAAATACCTTAATGCCACATGACAACTATCAAGGAAGTCATGAACAGGTGTCAGAGGGTCACTACCACCATAAGTGCCAACTCCATGGGTGCTCCGGGGCTGGAGCACCCACGGGGAAAAATTATCGGGTGCTCTGCAGCCAAGCTCCCCCCTCCTTGCCTCCTCCCTCCCCCCCCCAAGCTCACTGCATCCCCACTCCTTCCCCTCCCTCCTAATGCTTCCCGCCCTCCTTCCCCCTCGCCGTCTAACAGCTGTTTGGCGGCGCTTAGGACTTTCCGGGGGATGGGGAGGAACAGGTACATGGTGCGCTCAGAGGAGGAGGGGGAGAAGAGGCAAGGACTTGGGGGAAGAGGGTGGAATGGGGGCAGGGTGAGGGGAGGGCAGGGGCGGGCAGGGGCGGGAAGAGGCAGGGCAGGGGTGGAGCCAGGGGCAGGGGTGGTGGGGTCAAGCACCTACCGGGCAGAGGGGAAGTTGGCGCCTATGACTACCACCCTGTCCTTCCCATATTGCTAAATAGTAGGAGTGTCCCATTTAGATGGGAAGGAATGGAAAACTACATTGTGAACTACAGGGCTAGGGAATGAAAGAGACATCCCTTATATGTTAACTCCCATAACAAAAGTAGCTACACAATTTCTCAAGATATAAGATGAGGTGAAGCTGGGGGATGGGAATGAGAACGTACACGCATCTTTAAGTCACCATGTCAGGGAAATGAAGAATATTCTTTTCCATTATCCTCCACTAAATCTCTTGGGAGGAAAAGCTTGTGTGTGGTGGGGTGAAAATGGCAGTCTCCACAAACAACAAGTTAAGCTGGATTGTAGTGGAGGAATTGAGCTGGGGAACACCAGATGTCTCAGGTTTCCTACTCTTCTTCCTCTCTCATATTTGTGCACTTTCTGTGGGGCTCTGCCTCAGCCATGGCATCTCCTATGGTAGTCAAGCCACCTGCTTGATGTTGGCCTGCGGAGATAGATGGTCTTCTAACCATTCTGGGGTGACAATAAGCATGAAAGAATGAACCTGCCTCAGAGGGGAACATGTTTGTTCCATGGTGTGTTTAGCACCTCTTCCAAGGGACCACTGATGTCACACCACAGAGTCCTGAAATAAAGCCTCTGCTGCCAGAACATGCTTAAGTGTTCCATTGAACTGGGACCTTAATAGCTATGATTGCAGTAAAGCACTACACTGTACAACAGTGCACTTTTCCTCCCTAATATGTTCTTTATTACTGTTAATATTACAGCAGAGGAAGCAATTAGCCATCTTGCAAAAGATATCACTCTTACAAAGATATCAAGTCCCTCTGAAAATCCAAGGAAAAGAGGCATGTTACTTAGCCTCAGGTGTATGGCCTTTGGATTAGCCTATAAACAGATGGCTTCATTTTGATGGAGGTGAAAGGCTGAACTAATTCTAGGGGAAAATTCCAGAGCAGTTTTAGGGAGAACTTGGTGGTAATCTGAAGAAAGGCCCTCTTCCATTATTGCCTACAGTCAAAAGGTCTGATAGTACTCTTGTGAGACGCATTCACAAAGGAATTTCAGAAAGCATGGATCTTCAAAGTGGCTTAGAGAGCTTCTGTTTATAAGTGTTTTGAGATATACTCCCTACAATAGCAGGAGACTGGACTCAGTGACTCACGGTGGGCCATTCCCGTTCTATGTTACAAATCTTCAGTATAAAATGAGTAGTCTGAATAAATCCTCTCCAACACAGAGACACTAAATTCTCATACAAACTGCTAAACAGTTGCCAACTTTCTATATTTCCCCTGCAATTTTTCGAGTTAGGTGGGGGAGAGGTAATGGAGAAAAGGAAAAGTATTTGGAATAACTCTATCCCAACTTATCTCTAAATTGTTTCCCTGGAGGAAAACAGCATGGAAGTGAGGCAGTATTCCCTTAGGCACCTTTGAAAATCCCAGCCTAAAAGTCAGAGCAAGTATGTCCCTGAAAACATTCCTCTGGCCCTTGTTTAGCAAGATGTTACACTTATATAAAAGCAGACAGAGACTCTGCCTCTAAAAGCTCATAGTGGAAGAATTAACAGCATATAAAAGCATCACGTTCTCATATGCATACACTCACTAAAATATATCTGAGCACGTCAATGTAATTCGGATAAAAGTGTATATTTTTAAATCTATATTTGCAATATTACTATTGCAAAATAAAGTATGACAGCATATTAAGCTAAGATCTTTCTTCATCCACATAGAATATACAAATAAAAAGCACATACATTATTGCATATTTGTGTACAAACACACACACATACCTACATATAAAGAAGCTACATACTAAATACTCAAGCTTCTTAAATATTAACATTTTTTAAAAATTTTATTTACTGGCCAACTCTGCCCTATAAATTCACAATCCTCCCTGGTGTTAATTGGGGTATGCACAAATGACCAGCTGCTTGCTTCTGTGATGCTGAACTTCATTAGTAAACTAGTTGTAGGCTACGTTTCTTGGTTGGGCTTATAAAATCATTATGGAATATATATCAATACCCTCTTTCATTCCTTCCTTTCTTCCTGTTGGTTTGCTCCCTTGTAAAAATACAAACAATTGGTACATGAAGTCTGTTTAACACACATCATCAGATACAATGCTTCCCCACGGTCACAACAGGAGGTGTTGTTGATTAGATTGGTAGGCATAAGTCAGTGCCCAGAAGGGAGAGGGGAGGCAAGAATGCATGCTTGGTGAGGCAGGCACCTCCTCCTCCTCAGATCCTCCACCTTCCATTGTCTAAGCTGGGAAGTCTGGGTGATCAGTTTTTGCACTCCATTCCCCCTCTTCCAGTCTATTTAAACTCTGAATCAGGTTTATAAAGGTCTATTGCCCAGGGCCAGAGCAGCTGACAAGCAGCTCCATGAGGGGCTGAATTAGCAGACTGACTGATTCCTCAGTCCCAAAAGGCTAGGGGGCCTGCCTGAAGTGGGTAGTTCCTCACCCAGGGGGAAGGCATATGTATGGGGCAGAGACAGTGTCTAACCAGAAGGTCCTTGAACTGCAGAGGTAATCACACAAAGGGTGGATGGGGAGTACATGGGATTGCAGTGACACTCTCAACACCAGTGCTCTCAAGACAGCAGAGGACTTAGCAAGTAAAGATAGGTTATTGGGAGCCAATGTGAAACACACAGTAGAAGCAGGTGTTGATTCTAGGATTTGACAGACAACTTAGGGCCCATTTGTCAAAGGCCCTTAAGGAAGAGATTTAGAAGAGAGTACATGGACAGGTTTACCCTTCTACTTCAAGAAAAGTTAGGGAGAGGATGCTGGTGAAAAAACAAAGAAGGAGGAAGAAAACCCCAGCAATCCAACATGGTGAGAACACTCAATAATTAGACTACACCCTTTTGTATCTACACCAGTGTACTAAGTATTTCCCTTTTCAAATATATGGAAATCATATCAATGGCACGTGCCACATATGGGAGGAGGGCACAGTTGAGATACAATGAAGAGTTAAGACTTACGTCATTAGAATTACGGCATATTTGTCATGAGGTAAGAAGAACTAAGACTTGTGTCTGGAATGAATGACTCCATCCCATCTGACCCAGCAGGCTTATAACAGATTCTGAGTTACTGGTACCAAAACCATAGGGATCAAAAAGGGATGTCAGGTCCAATGTATAAACAGTTACACTATCACAGCCCTCCAGCTGAGAAAGATTAGTTCAGATCCCTTTTGAGGTAAGAAAAGTTTAAACTAACATCCAAAGTGTCTCAATAAATCAGCCTTTCCCCTAGGCTCTGTCTCTATTACTCTTTCTGGGTTATTCTGGAATCTTCTCCCCAGGTCTAGTATTAAGCACTGGCAACTCAGACTGAGTCTTCCTGAGATGTCAGTTCTCCTCCACACTCTGGTTCAGGCCCCTTCAGAGGAATCACTCTGCTGTTTGTCGTTCCTCCCCGAGGCTGAATATGCTCAGCCTTTTATGAGGCCCAGCTGTCCATTAAGTTATCACCTGACCCCTCTTAGTCCCACTCCCTCTGGCTGAGAAGCAACTAATTAATTAAGGTCCTGGTGTAGTAGATGTGACAAACTGATTTTTAACCCTTTCTAGACCATGATGGGGTTTCACCCCATTGATGTCTATTTTGCCTTTAATGAAGGGACAATGCTTTCATTCTTGTATCAAATACAAGCAAGATGTGGAGGCTGCTACAGTGCCCACACTTGCTACTGGGTCAGAGGAAAGGCACAACCTGTTGGAAAGAGGTCATCAAGGGCCCAGTAGCTTGACAAGTGCAGTAGAAGGAAACAGCAGTGCTAGAAAGAGCCCTATCCTCAGTTACATTGGACTTGCTGAGGGCTCTTATGGGATTATCCAAACAAAATATGGTTTATATTTGGAATGGATTTTCAGTCAGTTTTCAGATCCCATATGGAGGCAAGAGGTTTCACATATGGGCAAAGAATTTGAAATCTATTCTAATCTTTTAACAAAATATTTTGGAACAAAATATATGTGGAAGTAACAGCTAAAAGAGTGGCCTGGCCTTTAGTGAGATTATTATTGTCAAACCAAAGGCTATTTCCCCTCCCCCAGGAGTGGTTCCTAAAAAAACTAAAGGAGAATACAGGATTATCCAACATGTATTTTCCCCTCATGGTTCCTCTGTCCTCAATATTTCTCCTTTGACACAGTGGTAGATGTGATAAAAATGAGGTGGCCTGGGAATGAAGTTCACAAAGTGCAACATGAAGTCTGCATTTTAGTTGTTCCTCATTCATCCCAAGAATTTTAACTTGTTGGGTTTTCAGCTGGAAGATTATTAGCCTTTTGATAAGGTCATGCCCATAGGTTGCTCCATATCATGCTCAGCTTTTGAAAGGGTTAGGTGGAATGGCCAATAGTGAAGGAAATGGGCTTGCAGCTCACAGTTCATTACCTTGAGGACTTCCTCTTGGCAGGTAATTGTGGGTCAGGCAAATGCACCTGCCTATTAAGAGCATTTTAAGAAATGGCTCACTAGTCTCGGAAAAGATGGAAGGCCCAACACAGAAGCTGATTTGTTTGGAAATTGAATTGGACACAATGTAATATTTATTATGGCAACCCAAAAATATTTAGATAATGTCAGGGAGTTGATAGCAGCAACCAAAGTTGCAATCAAAGTTACACTCGAAGTGGTAGATGTGGTATATCTTGACTTTAGTAAGGCTTTTGATACTGTCTTGCATGACTTTCTCATAAACAAATAAGGGTGGGTGCATAACTGTTTGGAAAACCATTCCCAGAAAATAGTTATCAGTGGTTCACAGTCAAGCTGGAAGGGCGTATCAAATGGGGTTCTGCAGGGACTGGCCCTGTGTTCAGGTCTGTTCAATGTCTTCATAAATGATTTAGATAATGACATAGAGAGTACACTTACAAAGTTTGTGGACGATACCAAGCTGGGAGAGGTTGCAAGTGCTTTAACAGGATAGGATTAAAATTCAAAATGATCTGGACAAATTGGCCTGAAGTAAATAGGATAAAATTCAATAAGGACAAATGCAAACTATGCCACTTAGGAAGGAATAATCATTTACACATATACAAAATGGGAAATAGCCTAGGAAGGACTACTGCAGAAAGGGATCTGGGTGTTATAGTGGATCACAAGTTAAATATGAATCAACAATGTAACACTGTTGCAAAAAAAGCAAACATCATTCTGGGATGTATTAGCAGGACTGATGTAAGCAAACATAGTAATTTTTCCACTCTATTCCATGCTGAAAGGCCTCAACTGGAATACTGTGTCCAGTTCTGGGTGCCACATTTCAGGAAAGATGTGGACAAATTGGAGGAAGTCCAGAGGAGAGCAACAAAATCTAGAAAACTTGACCTTTGAGGAAAATTTGAAAAAATTGGGTTTGTTTAGTCTGGAAAAGAGAAGGTGACATGAGAGGTGACATGATAACAGTTTTCAAGCACATTAACAGTTGTTACAAGGAGGAGGGAGAAAAATTGTTCTTGTTAACCTCTGAGGATAGGACAAGAAGCAATGGGCTTAAATTGCAACAAGGAAGGTCTAGGTTGAACATTACAAAAATCTTCCTAACAGGGTAGTTAAGCACTGGAACAAATTGCCTAAAGAGGTTGTGAAATCACTCTCACAGGAGGTTTTTAAGAACAGGTTATACAAACCCCTGTCAGGAATGGTCTAGTTATTATGTAGTCCTGCCTTGAGTTCAAGGGGACTGGACTAGACCTCTTGAGGTCCCTTCCAGTCCTACACTTCTATGATTCTATGTCTGCATCTGCAGGCACTCTACTATGGGCTCAGCACACAAGTAGACAGCTAGGTCACCAGATGGGTCACAACTGAATTTCAAGTGAAGTCATTTGTCTTCAATGGTATGGCAGAAGGGGCACATTCTTGGATCATATTATGTCTCTTCTGCACTCGATTGCCAAACTACATCTGCTTGATGTCCTCATTATTCACCTTAGTGAAAATGATCTTGGGGATTTCACCAGAGTAAATTTAAGAGTTAGGGTTCAGAGGGATGTGGACTTAATTAGGTGGTTATGGCTACATGTGATCGATCTGGTCAGAGATGTTTGTGAGGCAAGTTTGGTGGGGAGCCATTAAGCCAGCCTATATAGATATGGCCCAGAAGAGTGTGAACCGTGAGGCTGCCAGGAGAATTATGGATACAGGTGGATTGGTGATCACACACAGAGACCTCCAATACATCCTGTGGTTTTTAGAGATGATGGAGTCCACTTGGCAGATTCATAGAATCATAGGGTTGGAAGAGATCTCAGGAGGTCATCTAGTCCAATCCCCCGCTCAAAGCAGGACCAACACCAACTAAATAAAATAAATAGAATCAAAAATTCCAACAAGACTTGTTTTTTTTAAAAAATATATTTTACAATTTCTATCCTAGCCTTTCTTTAAACTTCCTGTAGGATGGTAGATCTTGAAGATAGCCTTTTTAACATACCAGTTCTTTCCTGCTACTCCACAAAAGGTTTTGTTGATGTTAATTTATAACTATTATAAATTATTTATAACTATTATAATAGTTAATTGGATAACTATTTTATCAACTGTACACAGTTTTCATGGCAGACTGTCTGAGAGCATGAATGTGTGTCTGAGGAGAAAAGTTAAGGAATTAAAGTAGCTCAGCAGGTCAAAAACACTGAATAATCTTTAAAAACTTTGCAATTCTCAGAAATAGTGACTCATGCACTCGATCAAGTACATTAGATGTCAACCTTAAGTAACTCCAATAAAGGACTTGGCATTTTGCCATATCATGTCTCCAGGTCAGTTCAGACAGTAACGGGCAACTATTTTCAGAACTCCAAAACATTAGAAGCAATTTAAAACTTAGACTTACATTAGGAAGGAATGGGAGAATGGAATACCATATGCACGATCCAGTCTCTGAAGTACCCTAAAGACTTCCACCTTTGGGGTTACTACAAGGATGAGGTATTAGGAAAGAAATATTCCTGGTACTACACTCTAGCACCCTAGTTTCTGTTCATGGAGTCACACTTGCCTGATTGCTATGACAGAAGTGAATTAGATAAGAAGTAGACTTAGATGGCAGCTTCAAATGAAAAGGTAGATGAAAGTCCCCAACCCCAATTCTAACATGGTCCCAATATTTAAATTATTGCCTTCAAGGAGGAGACCCCATGGTCAGGCACAGTGAGAAAAAATTATGATCAGATGACGAGGATCTCCCATTACAAAATGATTTCCAAAGTATATTTTTAAAACCACTATCCAGAGGAGAAGATTAATATTAAATACAGAGCTATAGGCTGTCCCCTTATTACTGGAGAACAACTTGCCCTTGGATGAAGCAGACAATTCTCTAATTTTCAGATCAAGAAAAAGAATGACAGAATTAGAAGCATAATGTGGATGAACTTGCTTTGTTACAGAGCAAATTCAATGTCTATTGATGTTATAAGTACATCAGAAGTGAGCTGATAAAAATGATATTCACCTAATCATTCTGGTTGGATCCTTTACAATCCTCAATTTTCAGCAGGACGTATCACTCAGAAATACTCTGCATGTAAGAAAACTAGGGAAGCAATGCAATTCATAGCATCCAGCATCCAATTTATTTTTTGCCACTGCTTAGCTGAAGTTATGATCTTTCAGTTCTACTTAGAAAGAGGAACACTGATACCTTAGAGGGTTAAAAAAAAACTGTATTAAAAAATTAACCACCTTCAGCAACAACATGTAACTGTAATTCATTCCTTTGAAAAATCTTTATTTTATTTTATCAACTAGCATTCAAGCACTTAGATTGCATATATTCAGGAAGGTTTAAAAGAAGGTGGAGGGAAATGATACATAAAGGATTTGCTTTGCTTTTCTAATTGAAAATTTCAATGCATTTAACACTTTTCACTTCTTCTTGTCCACTCTAATCTTATTTATTGTGCCTCTGACAACTTCCATTATCCTTCCTCTGACTCACTATGTTAGCTGAAATGGCACTACCATTTTTACAATGAAAAAGATATTGTTTCTGTGGCACCAGTGGCAACTTCATATGCTTTTATACACATGCATTAAAGAGTGAATTATCATTAATTATGCACTACAAATTTTCATGGCAACAGTCTGAAAGTGACAAAACATTTGCTTTTGTCATAATTCTATTAAGTGAACCCAAGTTGAGCTGCTGAGATTTATGACACTTTACTGTGTTTTTAATTTGCAACGCAGGGTCAGGAGCATGACAGTGATATGATTTGATTTTGCACATTATTTTCTGCGATCATGGTAAAGATGTTAATGAAATTGTTTGAACTAAATTGTTTTTATCATTCCAACAAGATATATTTATTGCATATTAAGGAGAAATTTCTTGTTAACATTACTTAATCTACTAATGGTGCAATTTAATAATCAAAAAAAACAACCACTGCTAGAAAGCATCAGTGCTTAAACCAGAGTGATACTTTAAAAAAAAAAAAAAATCTGCTTACAGTGAATTCAAGGTGGCAATCAGGACAAACAAATCATGTGATCAGACTTTTAATGTGTGAATATTAATTATGGACATAGAAAATTCTTCTTGTCCACTGAGTAGGAATAACAAAGATTTGCATTCCCAAAGGATAAGAGTCCCAGAGCTCTAGTTACCTGGGAAAATGAGATCAAAGCAGAATAAGCACCATCTAGGCCTGATTTTCCTGAGGAAACTCTGTTACCTTAGTTGCTAACATCATGAGTGTAACTATTTACCCACTAATGACTGGCAATGAACATTAAGCACTATTTAGCAAAGATCTGGCCTGCAAGCATGGATGGCATTCTTCTAGACAGGTTTTCCAATAAACTGCCTCCTAAACTAACACTGAAGACTTATAAAGTGGTACTCACAAAAATCCTGTAAACACAGTGGTCGCATTCAGATAAAATCTATACCTATAGGAGAATATTCTAATCTGTCAATTGTAGCGGTGGTGTTTGAATAGCCTTCAAGACAGGCAAAGGTTCCCTTTTACCCCTCTGTCGTGCCAAAGGGGGACTCGGATAGACTCAATGAAGCCACACCAAGTTTATAAGTATAACTGGTTTTATTGCCAAAGTATAATAAGCTTCCCAGCCTTCACGCGTTACTAAATACGTGCTTTCCAGCAACCAAGGAAGAATCAATGCTTACGCCCCTTCTGCTATGGACAGTCCCGGACCCTTCAGCCTTGTACTTGAGGACTCGTAGCCAGGGCCGGCTCCAGGCACCTGCTGAGCAAACTGGTGCTTGGGGCGGCCAAGGGGAAGGGGTGGCACGTCGGGCTCTTCAGCGGCAATTCGGCGAAGGGTCCCTGTCCCTCTCGGAGGGAAGGACCTGCCACCGAATTGCCGCCGAAGAAGAAAGCAGCGTGGTGGAGCTGCTGCCGATCGCGGCTTTTTTTTTTTTTTCCTGCCGCTTGGGGCGGTAAAAACCCTGGAGCCGGCCCTGCTCATAGCAGGTGCTGCTCCAGCGTGGGTAGTTCCTGGGCACCCACAAGGCCAAGGTCCGCAGGTGAGACTGTTCATCTAAAGCAATTCTCATAGCCATTTTATCATCATTTCTTTCTCAGGGGGCGTATACATCCACAAGAAGGTTCTGGCAGGAAACACTATTGCTTTCTATTCCCACACTTAACACTCTTGGGCCCCTCTTATCTCTTCACTTGTTTATCCAGTCGGAGTGGCTGCAATCCAGTCTGGCCGGTCAAAGCCAGTTCACTATTAGCTCCACCCGGACCATTCTATAATAACAGGCCAAGGTAACTTGCGGTCAGCCCCAACCCTCTCTCAGCCTCAGACCCTGATCCTGTAACTCACCTTGCTCCCACAGAGCTCCAGTTACCTCAGTGGACTTCACACAGGTTCAATGGTGTGCCCACACACAATGAGATGTAGGATCAGGGCCTTACTGAGTGCAGTCTTACAATATCCACATTGCGGTGGTTAGGGAGCGGAAGTATAGAAATCCGAGGTGAGCGGTGAACAGGCTGGGACTAGCAATCAAGATTCTCTCACAGCACATAGATCTTTCTATTTTACTTCCTCAATAAATACATTAATAAAGAAGGTTGGGGGGTTGAAGGAAGACCAGAGCAGGGGCATGTTGGTTTCATTTTATTTTAACAAGTTTGCCCTGTTAATTTTTGGATCATCATCATTGATACAATGGAAATGTTGGTTGGATGACTTGTAGTAAGGTTAAAAAAAAGCTTTAAATTATTATACAAACGTCAAATATGATTATTTAAAAGGTTTGGTTGTTACAGCAATTACAAGGTATTCAGAAAGGGTAGTTGGGGTGGGGGGTTACTCAAGAGCATTTTGGATTTTTCTTTTTTTCAATGTGTGTTTGTGGTGTGTTTATATACCACCTAGTAGAAATGCAGGCTGGTCCTCCTGTCTACAAAGACTTCAGTTCAGCAAAGTGCTTAAGTGCTTTCCTCCATAAAAATGGACTTAAGCACATGCTTAAAGTTAAGCATCTGATAAAGTGACTTGCTGAATCAGGGCCTAAGAAGGGAAGAAGCCAGTGTTCACCATCTTGGTCTTTATTCACCTGTGACTGGTGTTTAGTTATGGTCTTTTGTGACTATGATGAGATAAGACATTTACAATAGGTAATAGTCCAAAAGAATGAGCGTGCATGGTGCTGAAACACAGCAGGGTGAAGTATATGATTTGGGGAATAAAATGTTGGGGATAGAATAATATTGATGTGTGCCCCAGTCTATGGGTGTCATAGACTGCATAATGGGGCATAATGTAGGGAGGACAAAATAAATATTAAATAATTTCCGATGGTTCCCCACCTCTCTTATGCAGGGCTAAAATCTGACAAAATCAAATACATTTAACATCAGATGATCGAATTGGCCCTGTCAACACTGGTTCTCCACTTGTGAGGTAACTCCCTTCTCTTCATGTGTCATTAAATAATGCCTGCATCTGTAATTTTCACTCCATGATCTGAAGAAGTGAGGTTTTTTACCCATGAAAGACCAAATATATCTGTTAGTCTTTAAGGTACCACCAGACTCCTCGTTGTTTTTGTGGGTACAGATTAACACGGCTACCTCCTGATACATTTAACATGTTTTTCAATTTTATTTTCAAGAGTAAATGAAGCGCTCTGGATCACCTGACCTTTTACCTTTAAATCCTATTTCTAAGTACTGACAATGCGTTTATGAAAATGTTTCCTGTCAACAGAGGCTGCCCAGTCTTTAATAACCCTAATGCTCTAAGCAGTGGAGGCTGTCCAATCTGTACTAGTATGTTTAACAAATTTTGTATCTGCTGCATAGTTTCTAGCATCTGCATTTCATATTTTCTATTGGGACTCTCAAGTTATTTTTTCATTTTAACTTTCAAAATTTGAGGCTAGAAATAGAATAATACATTAAAGTGCATAAGGGTTTCATAAAATGGTCAGATACTAGTCAACGGTCTTTGGCACTGAACACTTTTTTCCGCTGAGCTAAAAAATTCTACCTAGATTCTGTTTATAAAAATGTAATGCATTTTTTCTTTTTTCTCCAGCAATAGTAATTTTACTTTGATCTCATAGCAGCCAAACTATTAAATATAAGCATGCTCATAAGAAAGGTACAAGGCAGGCAATGTCTATGATTTCCAGTAGAAGGTCATAACCCAGATTTTTTTTTAATAACTATTACAATGAGGTACAGAGTATAGCCACAAAAGGAATAGTTATAATTTATGCCTGACTTACTTCAGCAGAATATAGTTTATTTATAAACTGCTTATGGCAAACTCTGTATGCCCCTGTTCTATGCATGTGCTGAACTGTCTTCTGGTAAATTATTTAAATTACACCTAGCAGTAATTCCTGAGGACTTTCATACTTCATTTTCTCTATTAATGTAATAGGGAAAAGCTGCTTTGCAAGGATTGCTCTAAATTCCCAGAGTGTGAGTTCCAAACTCTGTATGTGTTGCATTATGCCTGTCAAAAAACTTGTCTTCTCCTGAAATTTATTACTGAAGTCTCTCCACTAGAACTACTCATTGAAGCCTTACAGAAAGCTCATACATGATTTAAGAAGCTAACAGCACTGAAAGAAATAGGTCAGGTAAAAAAAAAACCCTGAATTTAAGCTACCTTCACTTATTACTTATGCAAGATTATGCATAATTTAGCACACTGCTGAATATGCAAGGGCAGAATAATTGTTTACCAAAATATTTACTCTGTGTTTGTACCTGTGTTTTAGGGAGATAAGGTGATTTTTCAGCCCTTGCTAATCACTTTAGAATTAGAAAAGGATTAAATAAGTTTTTGATTATACTGATAACTGCATGTCATTATATGTAAACAAAGGTCATGTTTAACAACCTCATTCAAAGAGGATATCTGGTACTCTATACACATCATGTTGTCAGGGGTGGAGTGAGGGGAGTGTTAAACCTCTTTAGCTAGGGTTTCTTCCCTTCCTTAACATCAGTCCAACTCTTACCAAATGCTGGTGTTTTAAGTGATACAGCTATGAAAAGAGTGTCCAACTCTCTCCCTCTTCCCCGCCAATCAAATAAAGCTGCCTGTCATATAATTTTCTAAGAGTCAAAAACAAGTCAAAGGATTGGTGAACAGTTAATATGAGGGAACAATTTCAGTTCAAGACAGGATCCTGGGGCAGCTATTTTCGAAAAGTGAAAGCATTCAGGAGAACATAGCTCTTACTCTAGTCAGCATAACTGTGTTTATCTTTTATGTCTCGTGTGTCAGAAGATCCTTTGAAATGAAACCTGGCTAAAAAAAATGCTACTGCTAGCTATATACTTGAGTAAAGGAGTATATTATTCAGCAGTAATATACAGTGTGAATATGGATAACCATGACAAAAGTGATAGCTTATTAAAGACTCTATAGAACTGCTATTCATATGCAAATAAGATTAGAAAGTGCAGACACTCATGTGAAAATAATTATTTTATGGATACTGTACATCACAAATCTAATAGTTTTGCAGTTTTGAAATTGAAGAAACATTCTATTAATCTAGTTCACACATGCAATGCCACATAATTGCTTCTCTACCAACATGTTTTATTAGAGGTACAATCTTTAACTTTCATAATAAACAGGCTTCTCTTTTCTCCCAAACTAAGGAGACACCAAAAGAGACAGACAAGAACTGCAACATTCATTCGCTAGTGTGTTAAAGTGACACACTTGTAGCAACTGGAAAGCATCATGCTACAAGGTTGGGCATGTGGTCTCGCAATAATTTTCATAAAGTAGAATATCCACTGAAGAGAGGGCACAGGGATGTACAATACATTTCACACCACAGTAAAGAAATGCATTTCTACTGACATCAGCAGTGTTACCTTAGGGAGTAATTGGACTACAATGTGTACGCTGGAATATTTGCTTCTCCAGAATGACTTGGGATACAAGGCATGCCTGCACGCTCAACTGATTTCAGTTGATAGTTCTGTTAAAGCTTGGGGCAAACCATAATGCCCAGCCCTGCAAGCAGTGGTGAATTAGTCACTGGGCCAATGGGGCCCGTGCCCAGGGGCCCCAGCCAACTGGGGGGCTCTGGAAAAATGGGTGCCCCCATGCCATGACTCTGCTCCCTGGCAGGAGTGTTGGGACAAGCCTCCATGCCCCAACACCATTTCCCCAGCAGGAGCACAGGCGGGAGGTGGGGGAGGACCTGCAGGCGAAAGGGTTGGGGAGGGGCCCCCAGTTGCTCTGGCCCAGGGCCCCACAAAACCGTAATCTGCCTCTGCCTGCAAGCAGTGAAGGAGATACAGTAGGCAGCAAGCCCAATAAAAGGGTGAGGACATTGGCTTAGGACCTTATGTTTAATTCTACTCAGACGGTTTTTCGAATTGCCACATTGCCTGGAAACAAAACTCAAAAAAGAGGGACCTTTCCAGTTTAAAGCTCCATGTACTGACAGGTGTAGAAACAAATTGAAACACCATAAAACGCCTGTGTCAAGCAGTTCTTATATAAAATAAAAGATAGAATGTGAAGTAAAAATATTCCTTTTGAACCTACACCCAATCACTAAGCCTGTTCATGTTCTATTCCCAAATGTCCTCAGAGCTGATGTATATATACAGGAGGCCCCTTCCTTTGCATATTACCATATTATCTGTATATAAAATCACAAATCCACATAGTGCTATTAGTCCAATTTGGAAAGTTCACTTTTTCTTTGTTTAGCAAGAATAATATTTCATCATAATAGACCTCAAAATCAGATTTGGATTAAGGTAAGAAATTAGATGAATTAGAGAACCAGTATGTTTTACAGTCCAAAACCAGCAAAACAATTTCAGGCTCAAAAGAAGAAAAGCATAGCTTTGGGCCAAACTACATATAAACTACGCAGGCAAGAGGCAAAATCTTAACCCACACTTCCTTTTGGGAATTCAACAGATCTACCCACGGGCCTAAAATTAAGTATGTGCAGAAGTAATTTCAGGTTCACAGTCTTATCACTGTACTACAGCTTAAACTGTAACAGCCTCTTGAACTACTGTGGTCATCCTCAACCTTTGAGTGGCCAAGAAATAATACATACAAAATGATCAATACCAAAATAACTGTATAATTATTCAGCCTCAAGATAAACCACTCACATAGTTTTCAACTCCCTTTTCTGTGGAGAGTCTGCTCTGGCAATCTTTTTCTACAGAACATTTCTCTCTTCTCCCACCCCCATCTTGGCTCAGTGAGCACAATCTTTTTCATAAACTCCTGATTAGGAGACAAGATTCACCTGCTCTAAACAAACCCTATCTGCTTTCCTTCAGCTGCAAAGAGCTGTGGGAAGAACTCCTGGCCACTCACCGTCTCTTTGGCAGTGCTGTTCACAGGACATTCATAAACATAGGTAGGGATGAGGAGGAAGATTTGAGAGGAATAGGTTTCCTCTCCTCCAACTATTAGCTATTTATTTTAGATATATTCCTAGATTTTGTTGTGCTGGGCAGAGCTCTGTTGGAGTCACTGGAACCCTGCACAAGTGAAGCAAATTATCAGGTTGCGGCCTTACTGATGTCCCCCTTTCTGTGAGTACAAGAAAAATACATTCCCACTTTTGACGTGGTTGCATATTTTCAGTGGAGACTCATTTAATTGAGATGCTTTGAGGGGTCACCCATACCGGTAAGGGGTCCTGTCACCACCTGCCTTGCCAGCCTTGGCTGCTTCTGTGCTACGCAGCTTTGGCTCAGAGCCCTGACATTAGCAGCATGTTCATAGCACAATAGCCTCCCCTTGGCTTCCACCAGCCTGGTTACTCCTTGCAGGATGACTCCAACAGCCCTTCCACTCCTGAATCTCCCCAAAACCATCACCTCTGCAGTGTCCAGTCCCTTTCACTGGATACTTACAGAAGTTATTAAGTTTTTTCCTTTCAACCAGCCTGTTAGTTCAGCCGAGAACATCACCCTTCAGTTTAATACATAGCACTGTGATGGTTTTGTAATAAAACAAGAATAAGTCTATTAACAAAGAATAGAGATTTAAGTGATAAGTATGAATACAATGGACAGGTATGGTTACAAGTAAACCAAAGCAAAATACACTTTCTAGTGACTAAAACTTAACTTCAGCTAGTTACAATCTCTGCCTAAGCAGGTTTCTCACCTATAGTCAATTCCAACTACTCTTGGTTTTCACGCCAAGAGAATCCACATCTCATGAGCTCAAAAGGAGCTACTCCTCCTTTGTCCTCTAGGTGATGGATGCCAAAATGTCTTTTTCCTTCTACTTATATTTTCCAAAGTCTATTGTCTCTGTTCAAGAGCCAGGAAGGCTTCCTGGGGGTGCAGGCTCCTTCCCTCATTGTGAGCTTTAAGCTGTCTTTGCCCCTGCTCGTTTAACTTGATGGCTTTGTTTATCTTATATACAGATGTACTTTTTGTTGTCCTCTGAGGTATTACCTAGCTCAATTTACATTGGAGACACAGGAAAACAGGGGAAACAACATTCCTTTGTCTAGGACAGGCCGGGCTCATGCACTGCTTGCAGAACACCTTTAATGAACATATTTCCAACACGTCTATAATCCTTTATGCACTGCCTGTACATACATTCACCACACAATAATATTAATGACCAGCGTGTTACCGGTTTGCCTATGACACCTTACACAACACCTTTCAAATACAGATTATGACAACAGTGAGTTGGGGCAATGAGTGTGGCAGGCCTGATGTGAGTTATGGTATACCAGTTGGCATTGAGGGACTCCCTGGGTGATTCTAACCCACCAGGGACCTGAGGTTTGAACATGGAGGCTTTTCAAAGGAGGCTAGTGTAGCATGCAAACAAGAACTGAAGGGCTCAGTAATGGATGCAATGAATATTGGGGTATTTCCAAGTTGTTTTGATAGTTCAGAAATTCTAAAAATTTGGTCCTGGCTTTGGCTGCCCCAAAGAGCGCTGGGTGCTCTGGAATAAGAAGCTGAACTCCATAAGCATAGGGGAAAATTTGGATCTGGACCTGAACGTAACAACTCAGGACCATATCTATTTGATGTTATTGTCAAGATAAAATTCACAAAGAAGTCGGTGTTCATTTAACTCAACTCCAGAAAGCAACCATTCAAAGATAGACATGAAACTCTATCCCTGACCCACTGCCACCTTCTTCTTGACTCAGTTCTAATTAAATCAAAACAATTAATATTAACAAAAACAAAAGGAACCACCAAGAAGACCATTCTATGCTCCATGTGGCTGCATAATTTTACTGTCTCCTTTGTCCAACCTTTCCTCAGCTCCTCTCTCTGTTATTTCTTCCTGGGGTTCCAGCTTTACCTTAGTCTCTAGTCTTTCAAAGGGATCCACACAGGCATAAAATAATCTGTGCACAGATCCTTTTTGCAGGATTGCGTCTGAAATTTCAATCCTACAACTGGCTCTATGCCGCGAACCCGGAGCCCCTCGACTTCAAAGGGATTCTGTGCAGGGACAGGGGTCCTTGTGTACAGTACTCATTGCAGGATCCAGGGCCTTCAATTGATTGCATTCTCTTTTGGATAGGGAATCTTTCTTTATTCTGTGAAACATCATGTTGATCTATTGAGTTACAGAAATAATATCAAAGTAAAGATGTATACATACATTTTATATAACATTACGTCCTGGTCTCAGATCTCTGCAATACTGCACCATAACAGAGCACATAAATGTTACAGTTACATCCTTGCCTGAACATTCTTGTTTTGTTGGGTTGTGTCATAACCTCAGCATTAATTTTAACATGTCTTGAGGACTGGCCTTTGTTATATTAATATTTACAATCACTCACTGTAGCTCTTTTTTCACTGTGACCTTGGCTGTAATAGATGAAAGTACTTTAACCCTCAGAACACCGGAGACATTTATTAGAATCCTAATGAAAGGAATGTATAGAAGAATGTATTACAGTGATGACCATTACAAATTTGCATTTGGCAACGGTTACCATCCAGAGGTACCTGAGGTGTCACATTTTTCTCTCTATACATGAGAAATTAGTGAGGTAACTGTGGGATGTCTGTATAACATTCCACCATCTGCAAAGGGTTAATGTTACCCCCGGCAGTATTTTTCCAATAAAGACATGTATTGCCAACTCTAAGACTTGTGTGAAGCAGTTAGATCTTTCACTTGTGTAAAAATGTAAATAAAACACACATATGTGATAAACAGAAGGCTGAAATATTTATCACTGAAGGGCAGTAAGTAACAGCCTCTCTCTTTGCTCCCTTCTCGAAAAACAAAGCGTACTTAATGATATTGTCGCTTCATCAGGGACATAATTATTCAGAAAAAAGGGTGCACTTTTTCAGTACTTATTGGGAAAAGGCAATAGTTGAGGCCTGCAGCCTATTTCCAGTCTTTATGATGCATATGTACTGTGCTGCTTTGCTTCATTATACTGTAAATCATAAAAAGCACAATAGTGCCTCCTGATTGGAAGGATCGTCTGCTGCATAAAAGGCCCCATAAATCAAAACAGAGTGATCCCTTGGGTATGTGTGCTTTCTGGATCAAATCAACTTAGTCTCAGAAAGAGAGGAAGCAAATGGTTTATTTAAAATACAAGTAATTAAACAGGGATATTTGTCCCCCTATTCTCAGTGAAGCTACAAAGCAATCACTAAAAAGAAACACTTGTTTCTCTCTTTTAAAAGCAGATTGGTCCGGAAAGCATTTTCACTTGACCCAAAAGACATCAGATTATTGTTGGCTGTGTGAAGTTACAGAGATTATCTATGAGTCAGGCAAGCATCTGTATTTCAAAGTTAAAAAGATAGTAATGGCCCATACAGCCTTTTATATTTAGTTCAAACCAAGTCAAGGCCAGTTGATACCAACAAGCATTACATTTGAGTATTGGATAACCTCATCAATTAAAGGCAAGTCTCAGACACAGTTCCACAATTTTCCACATTGTTTCTCTGTTTACACTATCAAATGCCTTTTGAAAGTCCACAAAATTGATGGCAAGACTGCCTTGGAATTCAATTGTGTTCTCAATAATCCGTCTCAGAGTGAAAATAGCATCTGTACATGATCTCCCTTGTCTAAATCCAGATTGTTGTTCACGTAGGATGGTATCCATATTTCCTTTCATTCTGTTCAGGAGGACTGCTGCTAATACTTTTCCTGTAACAGATAGAAGTGTTACTCCCCTCCAATTTGAACAATTGTTTAGATCACCTTTCTTTGGTAACTTAATTATGATACTGAGGGTCCATTCTTCCAGCACTTTCTCCTCTGTCCATATTTTGTTGCACAGCGAACAGATGACTGATTCCATGTCTTCAAGTAAAAGAAGTAATGAAGAAGATGGGTTTGAGATACAATGAAAAGAAATGTAAAGTCATGTTAATGGGGACTATCGGAACAGAAATCAAAATTGAAGAAGAGAAACTGGAGAAGGTGGACAATTTTACGTATCTTGGAAGTACCATCAGCCAAGATGGTACTAGTTCAGAGGAAATAATAAGAAGAATCGGGACGGCAAACACTGCATTTGGAAGACCAAATACATCTGGCAACTCAAAAATATCTCCCTCAAGACAAAACTGAACGTGTACAAAGCAATTGTTATCACCATCACAACATCTAGCAGTGAGACATGGCAATTTACCAAGAAAAATATGCAAAAGCTGGATGCATTTTATCACAAATGTCTGAGAAGAATATTGGGAATAACATATAGAGATATGACAAATGAAGACAAATGAAGAAGTCAGAAAAATTACTAGACAAGGTCCCCACTCACAAATAATCTACAAAAGAAGACATCAGTGGCTGGGACATGTGCTGAGAATCGAAAAAGAATGCTTACCAAATACCTCCCTTGAATGGAAGCCAGAAAACGCAAGTACACCTCTACCCCGATATAATGCGACCCGATATAACATGAATTCTGATATAACACGGTAAAGCAGTGCTCCAGGGGGGGCGGGGCTGCGCACTCCAGCGGTTCAAAGCAAGTTCGATATAACGCGGTATCACCTATAACGCAGTAAGATTTTTTGGCTCCCAAGGACAGCGTTATATCAAGGTAGAGGTGTAGAAAGAAAGGAAGACCGCGAACAACATGGAAACAAACAGTTCTGAACAACATCAAGCACCTCAACATGAAATGGGAAGATTTGGAGAGAAGAGCAGTCAATAGGCAAGGATGGCAAATATAGGTAGCCCAATATGCAGCAAAGCACGGGATGGACTAAGGTCTAAGGTAAGATCTCAGACACAGTTGAGGTGCACTGATGATAAAGTGTAGAGAAAGTGTGCATTATCCTTGACCATACTACACCTGTTCTTTGATTAAATAGAGAGCTTCAGGGTCAAGTGCTGTCAATCCAGCACCTCACTACATTTGCTTCATTTTTGTTTTTGTTTTAAAGGACAAAACCCGCAGTGAACATTAATCTATAATACCAGGAGGGAAGGGGATGGGAGAGACAGAAAGGAGTGGAGAGCTGCAATTATTTTGTCCCCTTACCCAGATAATATATATATATATATATATATATATATAATTTTTGCAATAGGATAAATCCTCAGACTTCAAGAAGTGATTTTGTAACAAAAACTTTGGAGAAAACATGAATGAGTCACGGCAAATTTTGACAATGGATTTTATCAAAATAAGAGACATTCAGGAGTCTCTGCAGCCCCTGGTGGGGGGGAGAACCGGCCAATGGGAGCTGTGGGGCAGCGCTTGTGGGTGCAGGCAGCGCACGGAGACACACTGTTCCCCTCTGCCCAGGGGAGCACAGAGACATGCCAGCAGCTGGCCACTTCCGGGAGCGGCGTGGGGCCACGGCATGCAGGCAGCCTGCCTGAGCCCTGCTGCGCCACCAACTTGGAGCCACCTGTGGTAAGCGGCTCCTGCTTGCAGCCTGCACCTTGCACACCCTCCTGCACCCCAACCCCCTGCCCCAGGTCAGAATCCCCTCTGCACCAAAACTCCCTCCCAGAGCCCGCACCCCTCACCCTCTCCTGCATCCCAAACTCTGCCCCAGCCAGGAGCCCCCTCCTGCACCCAAACTCCCTCCCAGAAATAAACTAATATAACCGCTGTTCTAAGGTAAGAAGTAGGCTATTTTAAATTAACTTTACTATATTCTACATTTTAAGACTGAAATGTAACCACAGAGCAGCTTTATGTTAATTAAAAGGCAAGTTTAGTATAGTGTTAATAGCCTCGATGCCATAATTGTGATCATTTTGTTTTAAATTAAGAAAAAGACTTATATACAGGGGCCCCACAAAATCTAATAGCCCCGGGCCCACAGGAGAGTTAATCCGGCCCTGTGAACAAGTATACATCTACCACTTCAGCCAGCTCTTCCATTACTACCTGCAGATGGGTCTTAGGAACCCCTTACTAGCACTGGTGAGCAGTTACTCACAGAAGTGTACCTACTGATTTCTGGGACAGTTTGTGTGAATAACTGTTCGCCAAGATGAGTAAGGGCTCATCGTCTGGCCCTCTGGAATTAACTTATTCTGATGATTCAAAATATGAAAGGAAAAATATAGAAAACTCCTGACAGATGATAGTGACTAATATTATCCTAATTAAGGATAAACTGCTGTTGAGCCAGCAAAATAAAATAGTAAGAATACATAATAATCTGGATTTCCTTTTTTGCATATGTTGAAAAAATGTGTTGTACAGGCAGACTTAATGAAGAGCTGTGCAGACATTTTTTCCCTAAACAAATAGTTTTATACCAGTGGAGGGGATGATTTGGCCCACTAAAATTAGTAAATGTCCTAAAACTCTTTTGTTCATAGACAAAGCTATTGAGATATGGGTCTACATTTGAAAAAAAAAACAAAAAATAAAACTCTGTACAAACCAAATAGACAATACAACAGTACTGCCCTTTCTTTTACTTCTTGACATTCGATTGCTGTACTGAGTTTAGGATATTTGCAAATTAATACATTGAAGAAGAAATTCTGATTTGTTAAATAATTCCTTAAAACCCTAAAAATGTCTACTTGCTCTCTCCCTTCTCCACCCACAGCTCCCAGTTGTAGACACAGCAAGACAATGTCTGATGACAGAAAAGGCAGGGGACTGGACTCGATGACCTCTCGAGGTCCCTTCCAGTCCTAGAATCCTAGAATCTATGAAAAGTCTGGACTGAAGTTATTTATTGGAGCATTTTCTGTTCAAATTGCATATTTGCTAATATCAATTATATAAGATTATCTCACTGTGGCTTTTTCAGCAACCTTAAGTAATTGACAAATAAGATTCCTCTTTCTTTTTCTTCCTTTCTTTCTTTCTATTTGCAATTGAGTCCTCAGAAAATAATTTCATCACTTGCTAAGAAGACCTTAATATACTTCACTCTTCTTAGATGTCAGCATCAGGCTTTTGATTATATTTCAATCCTGGCTTACTGTACACAGTCTGTTAGCTACTCACATATATTTCTGCCAAGTTATATTTGTATACATGTCTAGTTTTTTATATACCACACTCTTTATTGCAGTGAAGTATTTGAAATGCTGTAACTTCCCGGCTAAAATTTGTAGGGCCTTCTTAACACTTTATAGTTAATTTTTGGTATGTTTAATACATATCAACTAATGTGAATCTCCCTTTATATAACTAACTATTGTAACTATATAATGAAGAGATTGATAGCATTTTCTTTTTTTATTATTGTCCACAATGGTGTGGAATACAGAGTTTTTTAAAAACTTTTAAAAATATACTACAATATTGTAAATATTGGGTAAAAATTTCAAAAACATCTATGTGACTTAGGAGCCTAAGCCCCATTTTCAAAAGTGACTTATAAGTTAAGCATTTAGGCCCAGATTGTAAAGGTATTTAGGTGTTACTACAGTCAGCATTGCAATGCCTACCTGATTTAGGAGCCTCAGTCTCAGTTTCAAAAGTGACTAAGCACGTAGTAGTCTATATCCCATTAACTGTCAATTAGAATTTGCCTCCTAAGTGCCTAAATCACTTTTGAAAATAAGACTAAAGTGCACTAATGTGTTGCACATTAATTGGTCTGCGTAAACCCTGCTGATGTACACTAAAGTTTCCCTACTGTTTCAAACAGCACTATGCTGAAGCGTACCAGCAGGGTCAACGTAGACCAATTAATGTGCAACACGTTAGTGTACTTTAGAAATCACACCAACATAAAGCACATTACCCCACTGTACAGACAAGCCCTTAAACTCCTAAATCAGTTAGGTGTTGCAACTCTTGGCACTGCAATGCCTACATACCTTTACAACTCTGTGTCTTACACTTCTGAAAATTGAAGGCAAAAATCAGGCTTATAGCTGTAGAGATCGAATTAATGTGCCAATTAAAACACACAGTGTTTGATACATTTGGAATTTGGGCTGGTGAAATTCAGTGAAGAGAAATTAAAACATCTGAAAAAACGGAAATTGTTACAATTTCACAAAATTTTATCTAAACAAAATTCTGCTCCCTTTTTCACCTGTGCTATTAATGTTTCACAGTCAGATACTATGGTTAAGTACATGTCTAAAATATATCTGGTCTCCTCTAAAGTACAACAACACGCCAGGAAAACAAGATTCCAGAACAGAAAGAAAAGGGTTTGATACATACCATAGGTATTGCATACTGAAAAAGCATGTGATGGGTTTGTTCTTGATAGGGAATTTATTTGTACGGTTTGGGGACATAATGCATGAGACACAGCTCTCCTATTTATACCATAAACATCCTAACGGTGAGAGAATATGCTGCTATGCAATTTGGAATTGCTCCTTCCTGTCTCAGTTTCAGGGGTTGTCGTCAGACCAGCAGAAGAGTGGGGCAGAAGAGGGGAGAGTTCATACCCAGACACGCCAGAGCCTACCTCCTCCTTGTGCTTCTGATGCACATAGGAATGTGCCTTGGGGAGGACGAGGAGCTTCTCTGCCTCCCACTGGCTGACTATTGGAGAGCATAGAAGACTGATTCAATTTCAAGCTCTTTACCTCCCATTCAAAGCCTTCTTGGGTGTCCAGGGACCACCTTGCCACATGTTGATGGGCAAACTTCAACCATCTAATGCCTGGTTATTCCCCCAGGAGAAAATGATCTTGGGGCCTGCACTGGAGTAAACTTGAGAATTAGGATTCAGAGAGACATGGGATGGCTTAGACCGTCATGGTTGAACATGAGATTGGTTTAGTCACAAATGCTCATGAGGTGAGTGTGATGGGGAGCTCTCCAGCCAGCTCATGTGGACAGGGCTTGGAAGAGTGCAAACTGTGAATTGGCTAGAATCCTTTTGGATGCGGTGATCACGAATAGGGACATGTTTTACAAGACATCTGAGCTTTTAGGGACATCACACAGGGAGATCGGTTCAAGGTGGCTAAGCCTTCAGAGATGATGGAATGCACTTGTCAGATACAGGAATTGACATTTAGCTGGAAGACCGTAGGGATTGGGAGCAGGGTTGTGTCAAAGCTAACTGACAGCACCATGAGTGGCTGGTGTCCAGTGCAGATAAATGCTGAAACACTCAGCTCCCAGAGGAAAATGAGATCCAGGCTTTGACTGGTAGATCTTTTATGGAGGTAAGGAGAATAGAGTCCTGAAGTCTTTGCAGTCAGAGGTCCCCCTTATGGGGAATGGGTGAGAGAGCTGAATCCTAGGGGTAGGCTGAAGAGGATCTACCCTGAGTTACTGATTATATGGTATGAGACCAGTAACCCCATGCTGGACCAATTAAATGCCTGATATGTGAGACATACCTAGCATGGGCATACAGCACCCACCCTCCATTGTTAAAACAACAAAATTGTGGTCTGCAACTTAAATATATCTCTGTGCATGTCATTCATTCACCTGCATGTTCTGATCAATCCCTGTTTGGCAGCACTGAGGTTGAACCAGTGATGCTAGTTATTCTTTGCCCTTTTTCTGATCCCTTCACCTTAAGGGATTTGTGCTCTTCAGCCACACCAGATAAAGAAGAGCTTGGAATTTCTTTTCCTTAATTCCTGGGATTCCAGGGAAGCAAAATGCTGGGCTGTGGAGAATAGAGAAAAGTTTAGCTTGGGGAGAGATGGAGTCACTTCTCCTGCCAAACTCACCCTGAAATAATTTTAATTAATGTGTTCTGCAATTAGTTTTAAAGAATTCCCCTGCATTTTAAGTAGGTCCCAAAATGTACTGACTAAAACCTGATTCAGCCTGAGTCCTTCTTACAGGAGGGGCTGTTTTATTGTTTCTCACCTGATGTCTCTGCAATGCTTAGTCATTAGTATGCAGTTATTCCTACTGACAGAATTCAGGCTGCACACTGAAAGGTTCAGAGAGGATGCTGCCCTCTTACATTGGCCACTATCTGGAGCAGTATTTTGTGCCGGAATTTGTGGATGTTTATAAAATACGTCCTCTATTAAATCAGATGCAACTGATTGGAATGTAATGCTACTTAAGTATATCTAATTAAACAGTTTAATTAGTAAATTTTGTATTGAAATGAACTGTGCTTAGTGAAAATTTAAAGTGCTATGGGATACAAGTGCTAAATATATTAGATGTACTGTACAGTGTATGTGCCAAAGCTAGAACACAGAAGTTTCACTTTACTATGAAAGTAGTCAACTAAACAAGATGCATTCATATTAATAGTAAAGGCATGTAACTTTACTCATTAGGACTAGTCATGAATGTAAGCATTTGTAGGGACCTATGTTATTGCAATTATTGCACTTGTGGAAATTTGCTTTAAGTGTAATGGGAGGCGGGGGGGGGGGGGGGGGTTCTCCAAAGAGCTTATTGGTATAAGAGTCTCACCTCTGTCTGGGATTGATTTGGCCTTCATTTCACTCAGTCCAATCTCCCCTTCACTGATTATAGAATCATACAATTGTAGGGCTAGACAGGACTTCCAGAGGTCTTCTAATCCACCTCCACCCCAGCAGTGAGGCAGGATTATGGGGAAGTTGTTGTTAGCGTGGAAATTCATATTACATAAGGACCAATCCTGTCCCCACTGATGTCAATGATCAAACTCCCATTCATTTAAATGAAAACAGGATTTGAACTTAAACAATGTGATATTTTGTATTTCCTTGTTTGTTTTGGAGTCAGAAAATTGCAGCAACCCTTAACACCAGAGATTTCCGGACAAACAACATGTAAGAGAAGTTAGTTGCTGCACATGAGCTAGTAAGTGAAGAGGTAAGAGATATATATTAAAGCACAACACGAGGTAATAAGCTAGAGTCCTCCTTGGAGGCGGTTCACCAAACAACACATCTTGATCACCATAATTTATATGCACTGAAGAATTCGTATCAGTTTATACATTTACAAGGAAGTACTGCTTTTAGCTGTTCTTTACAAAGGCAATAAAGGCAATCCTGAGACAGAATTCTATTGCTTTTTAAAAATATACATATGATTACAATTAGTGGCCAGATTCTCAGCTTGTATAAATTGAGGTAACTCCTGAATTCAATTTCAACTCCTGATTTCCGCTAGCTGAGTATCTGGCTGCAGATTTAGATAAATATTGTCTTGGAAGATGTTTAATTGACCTTCCTTTGCTATGCAAATGAGATCTATGAACAAGTACACAATTGACAACATAAATAAATAATTAAAGATTGGCCAATCAAAATGACTTGTGTCAGGTTTTAAATTCACAACTTATAATTAATATCTTGTTTACCGATTCATGCTAAAATAAACACTAATTATCGCACATATTTGCTTCATAAAGGCTTTGGTTTAGGTTGTTAAGGAATGCTTTGTGTAACCTGATTATTTTTATTTTTCAGATCAATTGCACAACTGCTCGGTCCCATAGAGACAGCAGAGCTGTGCCACACACGGTGGTTAAACAGCATATGAATTAAACTCCATATAAGCAAATTTCTTTGTAAGTAATTTATATTGTATGGTAAACTTGTATCCAACTAGAACGGCAAATTAAAACATTAATCACATCTGCAAAATTTAAGGTTTTGTGCATACAGAAAAAATATTAGGGAAATACATTTTCCTGTATTGCTGAAATAAATATTCTACATATGGAAACCAGTCTAATCCTTCTCATTATAGTGTGGATGAAGATGAACATTAAGCCCATATAACATTTCTTTCAGAATTAGTCGATAGCTCATTTTAGTAGGTAGCGCATATTTCCAAACCTGAAATGCCCACATTCAATCAGATTAGCAGTCTCTTTCCCCTTGCTACTGAAGCTTTTCATCACTGTTAAGTAACCACTGTGATTATTTCATATCACATACTGATGAGAAGGCAAAACAGTTACAAGCTTTCTTCCCCGCATTAAGCAGGTTGTAAGCTCTGGTAAACTAACTCACTCTGAAATTATCAAGAGTTCCAGCATTCTTGACAGTTACTACCATAGGCAGCCTGCCACCCCTCCCCCTTAATACCCCCTTTCCCATCAAAATCCAAACTGCCATCCCCAGTCTTAAACACATTTTTATCCATCTGCTTCAGAAAGCAGCCCCCATGTGTTGACTTACTGCACTATATCAGTAGAGTATGAGCTTACTTTAGATATAAGCTTTTAGTGACATTTCATAGGCTGTGGTTCCCTTACAAAATGTCTATATAGTCTCTCAAATTCAAGCTAGCATACATTATAGTTTTCTGGAGCTATAACCAAATACATAACACTGAATGAAATACTTCAGCTAATACTACATTGTAGCCCTAACTTATGGTGGAAATTGACCTGGTCCATCCATGACTACAGAGGATCCCAAACACAAGCAAACCAGTTTCATGGTGTTCAGGATGAAAACAGGCAGGCAGCAGAGTGGCTATGCAGCACAGGCTGGTCACGCCACAAAACAACGGGTGGTGAGCCAAGACAGTGGTCTTGACCTATCGTAGGCCAGTTCACTGACCAAAAACCGTGTATAGGGGGATGCTGCAGATGGCTGCAGTTTTATTATACTTATCCCCGCATAAGTATAGACAATCCTGCCCCCAGATTGCAAAGAGAATTCCATCTCCACATAGTTCCCATGTTGGTTCCCCCATGAAAAGCTCTATTAATTTGGGCTTTGCAGAAGAGGCATCAATTCCAACCGCTGCATGTTTACTGATTTGCTACCGTTGCCTCTCTCTTCAATCAATGTTCATTTTCTTTCAGCATTTCGCAAGGTACAGCTGTGTTTAGAGCCTTAGCATGCTGTGCTATGGCCAGTCCACAGAGCCAAGGACAATTAGGAAAATGGTATTACTAAATGCATTTCTTAAATAATATTTGAGGACATTATTCAAGCTTCACATGTAAAATAAGCATTCATGACGTCTTTCATCAATCATGTAAATGTTCTCATTTAAGCAAAGTAAAAATTGAAAAGCTGAAATTTTGCTTGGTCTAATCACTTAATAAAAAAGATAATTATAAGAGAAAAATTAATATTCAAATAATCAGAAAATATGCAATCATCACAATTATAACTGTATATAACTGTACACACACATTCATGCATGTATATGAGAAAGATTGGTATGCATGACTTTAGTCACTGAATATAACAACATTTAACATCCCCACACAAGCACTAAGGGCCAGATTTTAAAAGGTCTTCAGGTATCTAAAGCAGGGATCAGCAACCTTTGACATGCGGCTCGCCAGGGTAAGCACCCTGGTGGGCCGGGCTGGTTTGTTTACCTGCCGCGTCTGCAGGTTCGGCCGATTGCGGCTCCCACTGGCCGCGGTTCACCGCTCCAGGCCAATGGGGGCTGTGGAAATGGCGCGGGCTAAGGGATGTGCTGGCCACCGCTTCCCGCCGTCCCCATTGGCCTGGAGCAGCGAACTGCGGCCAGTGGGAGCCGCAATTGACCGAACCTGCGGACGCGGCAGGTAAACAAACTGGCCCGGCCCGCCAGGATGCTTACCCTGGCAAGCCGCGTGCCAACGGTTGCTGATCCCTGATCTAAAGACACAGAGAGCTGCCCAGTGAGATTTTCAAAAGCAGCTATGCACCTAACTCCCATTTAAATAAATGAGGGTTAGGTGCATAGACACTTTTAAAATCCATTAGGAATCTCTCTGCATCTTTAGGCCCTAAGACCCTAACACACAAAGACTTATTCACATGCCTCACTTTGTCCATACGAGTAGCCCACTGGACTTCAAGAGAACTACTCATATGAGCAAAGTTATCCGTGTCTGCAAGTCTTTGCAGCATCAGGGTCTAAATTTGTTTCTTTTGTTAGTTTGAGGAAATAAAAAATGCAATGAATAATTCTTTTGTATTCTTAAGTGTAATAAATATAAAGTACAGAAGTAATTACTATCCTCCTTTTACATTGAAAAGTCCAACCTCCCCCAACCTACACTCATTTTTTTTAAAGTCTAACAATTGCCTGTGCAGTAGACAGCTATTGCAAGGTAAGCTCAATTCTTTTCATTCTATAATTGATTGATTAATCAGTCTTATTCAGCATGGTATCATCATTTTATTCTAAGAATCTTCACAATATTGAAGTATTTTATATCTATTTATTAATGACGTTAGTTTACCTAAAGTGATAGTATGTAATTATGGCAGAGTTAAAACCACCTATGGCCCTGTATTAGAAAAGTACTTCGGTGCCTAGTATTAAGCATGTGGCTAGTCCCATCAAGTTTCAAGGACTTTTTAAGGACCACTGCTCAATACCGTCTTAAGTACTCTGTGGGAGTGGGGCCTAAGTCCAGTTATGCCACCGGGTTTTGTGGCTTTAAATTCCAACAGCAGGTTTGCTTGTAACTGATGGTGGTCTTACCCTCAAAGCAAAGTGAACTGGTACTAGGAGCAATCCAAAGGGCAAAGGTAAAACTTTCTGCGGTGCTCCCAGCAAATGTCTGTTAAAATGAAATCTCTTAAAATGGGTAAATATCAAACATTTTATGGCCTCACTCCTGCAATCCAATCTGTCTGGATGGGACTCCTGCACCCCATTGATTTTATATTCTGTACCTCTACTGTGAGGATCTATTTGTTTTTTTTTTTTGTTTCCCCTTAATTCTGAGAAATGTTCAGATATTTGCATATTTTCCACAGTAAGGGCGAGGAGAGAGGGGTTTAGCAACAGAAAGATTTTAAAAATTAATTTCAAAATCTTAGGCCCTTGTCCCACAGACACTTATGCATGTGAGCGCTTTTACACATGGGAATGGTTCCATTTTGTTCACTGGAACTACTCGTGGGCATAAGGCTACTCGGGTGAATAAATCTTTGTGGGACTGAAGCCTGAGCTAGTATATTCTGAAAGAGAGGTGGAATTATCTTTCTAACTTGCCATTTCTTTGAAGAAATGATTAATGTGAGACAATTTAAAAAGCCATATGTATTGTCTGCTTAAAGGGCCTGATCCTGGAATTCTTGTTCATGAGTAGTCCCATTCTACGTATCCATCTAGAGTATTTCATCATTGTATCTGATTGTGTCTTCCATGGGACAACTTGTATGTTTGGATTATAGGATTTGACCCTTCTGGGCCCCACTGCTATGCTTATGCATACGCTTAATTTTACTGATGTGGTTAGTCTCATTCACAGTTAGATCTACTCACAGCAGTGAAAGTTTGCCCATGTATAAATGTTTGCAGTATCAGGGTCTTAGCAAACTCCCCTCTCTTCCCTTGTCCAAAATTATTTTAAAAGAAGGAACTTGCGATTCATTTCTTCTCCCCACAATTTGAGCCCTGGACTTCTGGTGCTAGGTATTTTAAATAACAGCAATGTACAATTTGAGTATCCAAACCTTGCTGAAGGGTTATCAGTTAGTACATTTACTTTATCCCCCTTTGCTTGTTTGTTGTAAGAGTTTTAATGATTAGATTTAGGTTTACATATTATGGATTTAGTTATGGCAGTTGCTGTTTAAGGATTGGCTCTTTAAGGGGCTTGGGGGATTATGTATTTAACCTTAGCCGTAGCCTTTTTTTAAATTCACAGATTCATAGATTCCAAGGCCAATAGGGACCATTGTGAACATTTTGGCTATGTCTACACTACCACTTATGTCAGTATAACTTATGTCGCTCGGGGGTGTGAATAAACACTCCCCCCCACCCCGAGCAACATAAATTACACCAACATAAGTGGTAGTGTGCACAGGGCTATGTCGGCAGAACAGCTTCTCCCACTGACATACCGTATATATTCGTTCATAAACTGAATATTTTTGGTAAAAAAGTGACGCATCAAAGAGCGGGGGTCAGCTTATAAAAGGGTCTACACCAAAATTTGATAATTTTAAACTCTATGGAATCATTGAATTGAATAATTAATACATTGTTGTTTTGTTTACCTGGAGCGTCTGCAGGCATGGAGTCCCTCAGCTCCCTGCGGCTGTGGTTCGCTGTTTCCAGCCAATGGGAGCTGAGGGGCTCCGTGCCTGTGAACACTCCAGGTAAACAAAATGTCCAGACCCGCTAGTGGCTTACCCTAACTGGCCAGGAGCCAAAGTTTGCCAATCCCTGAAATATAGGGTCAGCTTATGAAAGAGTCATACAGTTTTTGCTATTTTTACCTAACCATCTTGGGGGGTCGGCTTATAAACGAACGAGCTAATGAATGAGTATATACGGTAGCTACCGCCACTCGTTGGGGGTGGATTAATTATGTGGACGG
This sequence comes from Terrapene triunguis, assembly GCF_002925995.2. Taxonomy (NCBI): domain Eukaryota; kingdom Metazoa; phylum Chordata; order Testudines; family Emydidae; genus Terrapene; species Terrapene triunguis. The sequence goes on from NW_020664393.1 coordinate 14,259,120, forward strand.
GAGAGCTCTCTCCCGTCATCTTAGAGCGGCTATAGCCCTAGTCTGACCTCCTGTATAACACAGGCCACAGGACTTCCCAAATATAATTCCTAGAGCATACCTTTTAAAAAAAAATCCCATTTTGATTTTAAAATTGCCAGTGATGGAGAATACACCACGTCCCTCAGTAAATTGTTCCAATGGTTAATCCCCCTCACCGTTAATGTACTGAGTTTTATTACAACACTACACCACTGACTGCACTGAACATTGTTATCACTGTACAATGATAACAGACATGTCCAACCTCCTACTTGCATACATAATCATTTGTTATGAATGTCTTTATACAGAATGCATATCTACAGCTTGCAGTCCAACGCAAACAAAATAAATAATGAAATGAATGAGGATGAGCACGAACAAAATAAAGACCAGAGCTTCAAGTATAAGACTGGGCGACAAAAGCAATATTAAATGTAAACTAGAGTATTCCATGAAATCCAAGTTCCTTTAATTTCTGAAGCCATGTAAAGGCCACCCAAACCAGTAACACATCCAGCATTGAAAGATGGCTGGGATGCCAAAGTAGGGTGTGAAATGGATTTCCATGTGGTTATGATGTGGAGTGGTATGCTGCCAGGTATAATAATAGTTCAGAACCGAGTGTGCTAATGAAGAAATTAAATCACATGCCTTTTTCTGGTCTCTTCCTTAAGAAGGGTACATTTTGTGCTGACATTGCACAGCTGATAAAATAACAGGCTTTTTTTTTTTTTAAACCTTGCTCATTTAGATAGTCTCAGAACCCCTGCTGCTACCGCTGACATTTCTCCTAATATGCAAATATTGTTAGTTGCTTTCTATGATGCATTCACATATGCCCAATACCATTATTAGTTTATGATCAGCTAACAGCATACCACTTTGCTGGCTTTGTCATGCCATTCTCATGAAAAGACTTTAAAAATAAAAATAATAAAAATACTGAGGTTTGAGAAGAAAATTGCCACTGCATCAGATCTTAAAGGAGAGTTAATCCTTTTGTATGGAGTAGGGGTTATATGAAGATCCATTATATAAACATAAAAATTGGAGGTGAAAAAAATAATCAGTAAGCTGAGTGAACTTAAATTCTTAGGGTAAAATGGCATTATTGTTAAACTAAATACAGAACTTTTGAAATGCAATGCAGATGCAGTAGGCATGAATACTATCTTATTTAAATGTCTGTATTAAGCACAACCACTCTCTGCTAAAAATGGGGAAAAAACAAACAAGTCATATTCATCAAAGTAATTGTGTAGGTACTTTCAGTACCAAAATGCCTAGAATGAAAGATTGAACTGCTAACGGCAGCAGTGACAGCCATGAATCATGGTAGGCTACTTCGGGGCCTTTACCACCATAAAACAAAAGATGTAGATGAAAAATGCTGCAATTAAGTGATTTGATTTCTGCCCCCTTTTTCCTACTGCATTCGTGCATGGCTGCACAGCAAAGATTGATGGGAAAAATTACTCTACGTGATCTCTGACAGAGCCTTGGAACAATTCTATAAGGGGAAAACATACAAATCAAACCAGCTTTCTTGTATTCAAACAAAATAATACATATAAAGCAAATACTTTAGCCTATATCCAAAGCAAAAAAATTTGCATGCACACATAAATTGTTGAGAAATGCTCTGCTATCAAAACCAAACTCATGGATTTTCCAGCTAGTTGGGTAATACTAATATTTGTTTAAATAAATATTCCATCAGTACTGCTGAGTGGCATCCTAAAAATGTTTGTGCAATAGGAAGAACAAATTGCAGATAAAAATTTCCAGAGGTAAAATGTTCTTATCTTTTATATCAATACATTATTAATAAAAATACACACAAAAATAAGATGATAATAAAATCTTTCTGTGCATTAGACTCTACTATCATTACCATCATTTAAATGGATGTTTTCAATAGGTGTTTATATGTGAGTTCAGGACAAGAGTATAAAGACTGAGGTACTTGTATACAGGGGAATGTTGTAATATGACTGGCATATACTTTAAAAATATACTAAAAGTGCAAAAAGCATTGGCTAAAATAAACAAGCACTGTTAATGCAAATAGGAGGTGACTGGCTCTACCATAGTCTGTTCTTCTGAAATTATGTGAGATTTATTTCCTGCTGAGAGAGGAAAGACCTCACAGACTCAGCCCACTGTAAAAAATGTGCAGTTGATTTTACTTGAATATGCACAATGGAATCAACCCACTGAAAAAAATGTGTGGAAGATTTGACTCCATTATGCATAGGGAATCTGTATCTGAACAGACACACGAGAGCATTGGTAATTAAAGTGAAATCATTTTGTAAAAATCCTAGTGTTGCATTGTGTTTAAATCCTCACGTGTTCCCCTTGCCAGTGTCGGATGCTGTTTTTCATTTTGATCTGTATTTTTTCAATATCATAAACATTTCTTCCTTCCCGTAGATTCTGTTTATCCATGCTGCATAAGATCATATATTTTGTTTCTACACCCAGCTGACGTATTCAACTTTTGATTTTTTTTTTCTTATTCTGATAAGTACATACAAGCCTCATGAGGTAGAGACTTCATCTACATAAGCCTCTCCACCCTCAGCAGCTTTCAGCCTGATTTATGGGGGCCTACAAACCATCCTCCATGACTATAGAAGCAACTTTTTCATTTTCAAAGTTAATCCAGTTCTTGAATGAATTAAATGCTGTAGAGGATCCTGACAGCTACACTGTGCTTTTATCCAGCTAGCTGGCATCCCCTCATACTTTTTTTCCTGTAAAATGAATGTTAAAAGCCCTGCTTCCTGATTGCCTAACACTGATCCCTTATAAAATCTAGGATACCCCTTCTTTTTTCAATGTTTTACAGTATCATTAACTGTCACAGGCGGGCAGGATTCCTCTGTTGACATATTTTCTTAGTGGGAGACAGAAGAACCCTGAAAAAAGCCACCCGCTGATTCATGGCGATGAACCCAAACAGATGTGGCTCTCAGTCCCAGTTCTCTCTGGGAGATAGAGTAGGAAGGTCTCAGCACAGAAACCCTAAGAACAGACCAAGCTTACAGAGGAATTCTATGTTTGTTGTTATTATTTGAGCTACTAATAAAACTATTGCACCGGGAAACTTTTGGATTGTAAACTCCTTGGTTTGGAACTGAAATTTGTTATAGGTTTGTCTCAATACATGGCTGGGTATTAAGGCCTGATGGCATTATCAATGTTAATAAATAAATAAATTACTTAATAATAATAATTAATAGTTAATCTGGAAGGACTTAAATTTGCAATAAATACAGTATACATAGTAGGGTGGGAACTCCAACATGCAGGGTATTATAATTTTCAAAGTACTTGTTGGTGAAAGAAGGTTTGGGGATTTTGGGTTGGCTTTTTTTAAACACAAACCTTCCAGGAGATGCAGTCCATCCTGAAGGTTTCCACAACTCACAGGTCATTTCTGGGTTACTTTTTAGTCCCTGGAAGTTTACCCAGATTGCGGGGCATCCTGCAACATTCTTCAGAAGGTGATCTGTACAGGATGGAATTGTACTGTACTGGCAATCAATGCCTCTTAACTTATTTAAATCAAGTTCAGAGAGGCAGCTAGTAGCACCAATGGTGGTGTGTCTGTCCCACAGAAAGTTGAGTAAAGAGGCGAATTGAAGATGAGAATGTTTTTTCTTTGTGAATATTTCATAAAACATAAATGTTGAATTTGACTCAGCATTTTCATGTAAGCATGCTCAAGCCAACTCACAGATTATGAATTGTCTAGCTGTGTTGTATTATTCTGGAGATTGGGAGCAAGAGTTTCCACATGAGATGTGACTTCGGAGACATTAATCAGGATAAAATGTTTTGGGTGCCAAAGAAGTTGTGTGGCTTCAGAACCATAAATGTAAATTGTTCTGTGTTTGGACAGCATCTAGCACAACGGGGTCCTGGCCCATGATGGGGGCTACTAAGAGCTACACTATTACAAATAATGTTAATTAATTAATGACCAAACTGATACCACCTGCAATTGGTAGCTTACAGAACATCAGTTGGTAGTTTTGCAAGCCAGTTGCTAGTGAGTAAGTGACTGAATCAAAAAACCCCACCATTACAGTTGCAAATATTATTGACAGTCTCAATAATGACTCCAAAGATTGAATGAGTATGGAGACTAGATTACCTTTTACTTCAAAGATGCTAAGGCAGTGTAGAGAAGCCAGCACTATTGTCCCCTGTATTGTTCATATTCTTTGGGGAATAAAGGCTTTATTTTCCAGATGTCAAAGAAATACTTTGACATACTACATACTCTACAACATTCAATCAAAATAGAAAACAGAAATTGATAATTAATTACAAAGCATTTACTTACTGCTTGTCATTTTTTCCTCCATAACATTGCCACGGTCTGTCCTTTTCATTCTACCCTCACTGCTAACACCCTTGTCCTCATCCACATTGTCTCCCATCCTGATTATTGCAACCTCTTACTCTTTGGCCTCCTGACAACTGCCAGCTCTATTCAAAATGTTGCTACAACTTCAGGACCATTCAAAATGTTGTTGCTAAAATAATCTGCCTGGTCCATCATTAATCTGACCATGGCATCATCTTCCCTTTTGAATTCCTTCATTATCTTCACCTTCTCCACCACAACAAATTCAAGCTTCTTTATAACTCTGACCCTCCCTATTTAACTGCTCTTGGATTTTATTGTGTCATCCTCCCATCCCCCTGCCAGTCATGCTCTAGTGGATTGCCCATTTATCCATTGAGCAATAGATCATATGTAGGAAGGTAGTTAATACCTGGTTACATGGGGCTTACTGATTCTGCCACTCTTACATTAAGTAGTTCTTTTTCTTTTGAGAATAGACCCATTGAGTTCTGACTGATACAAAAATATTCATCAAGGAGTAGTAAATGTTTGGCAGTGCCTTAGCTGCACAGCAAAATGGGAGACCCATTTCATTGCATAACATTTGGAATCCTTCTCTGAGTGACCTTCACTCTTCAGATTACATTTATGCAACTTATTACCACATGGTTTGGCTTTAATCTCTGGGTATGCATTGATGTACATTATCTTTCTAAAATATAATAAAAAACAGACTTACTCATTGAGGTCCAATTCCCTTAAAGAGATTTTCATGGGCATATGGATCTACTCACACAGCTCCTTTATCAGGACTGGGGTCTAAGATTTTGAATGCTCTCACATCAACCAGGAGGTTAAACTTTCATCTTGAAGCCTTTCTGTCACATGTACACTTCAGCTTTTTGTGCTCTGTTTCTTTGGATAGAAATAAAGTAATAGAGGCCTACACACACAATAGATATATCTCTGTTGATTTATTGTAGATCTGATGGAAAACTACGGGGATCACAAGTGGGTTTGCTATGTTCACCAAGGCTGATATAAAAGTGAGATCCTTGGATAAGGAGTTAATCCCAGTTTAATGTATCACATTAGAAATGGCAATTCTAGCTACATTTTCTATTCTATGATACTGCAGCAGAGCTGGAAGCAAATGTTAAACAGCACTTCAGGAAGGCAGATAAACTATTAAATAAATACCCTGTAACTATTTAAATAACCAATGCCTTACTACTTTACATTGTAATTTATCTGTAGTTACAGGAGAATGGTGCTACAATAATTACACTGCTTTTAAAAGAACCACCCAGATACTATAGTGAAGGTGCCATAGAAATCGCTATATGACTTTTTTTTAAAATGAAACCCACCACCAACTTTTACAGTTTGACTTTTATTTTCTGGTACCACTTAATTACAAACCAATGGTAGAGTTTTTTTTATTATTTATTCTTTCTTTTGTTGTTGATTGATCCATGCTTACATATGCATAAATTCTCTATATTTTCCTTACAGGGCTCTCTCATCTTGTCAATGATCTAGACATAGCACACCCTATAGAGAATTGCCACTACAGAACAAAAGTAAAACCCAACATATCGTGTATGGTACAGACAATATTCACTGACTCTGCAGAAATCAACATTTTGCCCCGTGTGTATTATGGGGAGGAGAGAAGGAGTCAGAGTTTATCCTCTGTGTTTGATAAATGAAGACCTGGTAAATTCACTGCAGGAGCAGAACTACACTTAGAACTATATGGATTCCACTATGCAGGTAGTTCAGCAAGCTACCTAGCATGTTGAACCACCGAGATGGGTAAAAATACCCTCTGCATCTTAGAATTAAAAAGCCATTTAACTATGTAAGAAAAAAAAGTCCCAAATCAATGTACCAAAAATATGCTGTTACTCTCTCCTCTAGTCAGCCTAATTCTAAACACAGATAGCAGAGACAGCAATGGTCCTGTGTTTACACCACACGACACTATAGAGAGATGATCACTTAGCTTTTGTTTTGGTTCCAATTCATTTTTTCAAGAAGTGTAATTAAAAACTGCATTAATGCCACCAATTATGGCCTCCAAGGGACCAGAAACCCCATGTTACTATGTGATGGAACACAACTGAGCTGCAAACATCCATTTACCATTATAATACTCATTAATCCTGCCAAATACAACTCATTATGAGACTTCAAGGAAATCATCTCATAGGCAAACACAGCACAGAATCTATCTGTCACTGCATTCCTCACAGCACAAGTTGCAGGGGTGGAAATTGTTCAATGTAACTAATTTATGAAGCTGCAAACTATACATTCATTTCTGACACAAACCAGGAGCTGTCTGCAAATGTACAAGGACTACTTTACAATTGGAACAGCCCCATAATTGTAACTCTTTCAAAAACAAGCACTTTCAATGAAAGATAAGGAAAGGAGTTCTAATAAAATAAGAACTGACCTGAATTTTTGCCCAAATCTCAAACCAACTGAAACACACTTTTTATAAGGTTAATTTAAATTAGTAAACTTTTTTCCTTTGATTTTAATTTTTGCTTGTGATCCTGGCCAAGACCTGAAAAAGAAGCACTATAACATCAAAAGAGGAAGCACCCTAAAACAAGCTGTTCTTAGGATATGTCCAGCTCAAATGGAAGCAAGCCAAGCAGAAAAATACTGTATTCATGAGATTTCAAACCCATTTTTGCTTATTCTAGAGACCGATCATTTGGATAACCACCCAAATCAATCCTCCAAACTTTCTGAGGCTCCTGCTGGTCAGAAATATTTTAGTGGACTGTTGTTGGTGTGGTATGCATACCTGTGTCAAGCTGCAAAACACTCACCTATATGGTACAGAAACAGAACCTTGTCACCAATGTATTTTCTAACTTTTTCATATTCTCAAAGTCTCAATTCTATAGGTGGTTTCTTTTTTAAAATAGATTTAAAGGCCAAAAAGGGGCTATTAGTTTGACCTCTATTTTGATAGATTAGTTGCCATAAGTAGCCTAAATCTTATTCAACTACATTTCAGTTATTAAAATAACACACTCTAGGTAGTGAGTACATGGCTACAGCCTAATGACACATGAAAGCACCATTCAACTGATAGAACAGACATATCTGGGAGAACCCCTGTGATTTTCCACAATTTCAAGGTCTTGATAGCTGAATTATTATTGTAAAGTTTGGTATACTGTAGAGGAGCTCAGCAAGAAGTGTGCAGTTCAGGTACTCCATGTCTGAAAGAAAGCTCAGAATACTCCACCGCCAGGTCAGTAGTAATTATAGCTAAGAATTGAGTTGTTCAGATCATTGCTAAAAAGCCCCCACTGACATTCACTGGCCTTCCATTCCTCCTACACCCACCCCTTCAAAACAGCATTTTCATGAAGTGGGATTGATATCAGCTAAGCCTGAGCTCTCTTTCTTTCTAGCTGCAGGATCAGTACGGACCAAATGGGTTCCTATGAATAAGAGCACGGTAATACAAAAAGAAAAGAAGCCCAATCAGAACAATGATGAAGGAAAACTCTTTCAACCCCTCTCAGACCAGCCTAAAATCTGGCATTTTTGAATCAATAAGAAAGAGGCTTTTTCTGTTATGGCGACAGATGAAAAAAATTCTGTATGTTACCAGCAAATAAGAGAAAAACAATCAATGAATTAAGAAATGAAGAGTAAGGGAGGAGATTCCAATCAAATACAAAGTTATCTTATGTCACCAGCCTCCACTGACAATTCTTCACTCATATATTTCTTAATATTCTTTGAAAATGTAAAATATCATGCTCTGAAAATTGCAAGATGCTTCATTCAGGAAATAAAATGTTTGTCATTGAGCGATGGTGCATATACTCATTTTTCTCTTCTGAGTCATCTGCTCTGTAACTTAAGAAAATAAAATGAATAAATCACCCCTCAAAGACATGTATTCTCTATTTCTACACTTCATGTTTTGTGGCTATGTTAGACATTTATTCTGAATGTTCATTTTTTTGGTAGGAGAAGGAAATAAGAGGCCTGTCCCAAACTATTTGAGGATTGACCCAAGCCCAAGGGAGGAAGAGCAGGACTTCTTATTAAGAGAACCCAGCTTCTGTGTGAAGAGACTCCCTTGGAAGAACTGGTAAAAATAAGGAAGGAGGTAGATGCCTAACTGGAGCCTCTTCTCCCCACCCAGAATACAAGTTGGGGCATGTAAACCTGTGGGAACACTAGGCCAAAACATAGCGTGGTGTGGTTTGTAAATCTAGACTGGATGTCTATCTAAAAAATATGCTGTAGTTTACCCACAAGCTATTGGGCCTGATGCAGGAATTATGCGAAATTCTATTACCTATGTTAAACAGGAGGTCAGATTAGATGACCACACCCTTCTGGTTTTAAAAATCTATGAATGAGCAGGGATCTCCCAGGTATGGGGTCAGCCCCTGTGAACAGACACTCCCCCAGTAACAGTGACCTTCACAACCCCTAGATCCCCATGATATCAGCAAAGTCTTCCTGTGTTGCTGGACAAGTCACTTAATGTCTCTGTGCCTTAGTTCCTAATCTCTAAAATGGGGGTAGTAGTACTGCTTTAGTGGTGTGATGAGGATAAATATACCATACAGTCAATTACCTTCTACTTTTAATTATAAATCTGTTGGGCCCAAAAGTTATAAAAGCCTATTTGATAGGTCCCTGGTGCCTCAGACTGAAAATCATGCCATAATAAATTGCCACAGTCCCAAAATGCATGCTAATTGAACTCCAAGTCTCCAGGGTCCAGAGGAGAGGAAGCAAGAATTTTGGGGCTCTGAAACCTTATCTGACTAAGGTAGGCAGGTTTGTATTTTTACTGATAAGGGGGATATGGGGCATTTTGGAAGAAAGAAGTTACTGAAGCATAAATTCAAGGAAGAGAGAGCTGCAGAAAGACAGGATCCTATTGGGAGGTGCTCACATGGAAGGAGAATATGTTGTAAGCCTTAAGGGACTAGGTGGTTGAATGAGGAAATTCTCAGAATTATTATGATAATTTATTATTAGTATTACAGTAATGGCTAGAGGCACCAGCAAAGGATAATTATCCCGGAAAATACTCTGTCTCACTGAGATGAGATGGAGGCACACTAATGCGACCCTTTTCCTGGACTACCAGTACTGGCTTCACGCTGTGCGATCTGAGCCATTGAGTCTTTCTCAGTGACTTCCTTCATCCCGGGTAGCTAGGTGCAGCTGCTGCCCTGCATCTTCAATGCCTATGTTAGCCATCATTTTCAGGGTTCACGCTGGATCTGTCCACCTCGCATAATGCCCAAGGCAATATTTCGGACAAGCCTTCATCACTGATGGCATAGCTCCAACAAGCAATCCCCTACTTCAGATGTTACACCTCTTCCACCACGATGAGGTATGGGTCGGAATAAAATTCCACCAACTGAGGGGTGGAGCCGGCCCAGCGACAGACCCCCTATTATGTGGGCTCATCAAGTCTGTTCTGACGTTGGACTCTCAGGCTGTCAAGTCTTTGCGGTTGCGCATGAACAGACCAAATGGCGAACAATCGCTACGGCCGACTGTCTGGCTAAGCATTGAAGAAGAAGATGGGGAGGGGGAAGAGACCTTAAAAAGCCTGGGTTGAATTCAGATAAGTATTTTAAAATTTATCTCCTTGTTCAAACTGAAGAGGTTCTTCCATTTCTATGGGGGATGTGTGTGTGTGTGTGTGTGTGTGTGTGTGTGTGTGTGTGTGTATATATAATGCATTTACTCTATATACAGTTTCAAAATTTTTAAAAGTTGCTCAGATTGGAACTGTGATAAATGAAGGTGGGGATAGCTCCCTTTTATGGACACCCAGCCAGCTGGTTAGCTATAGAATCCCTTTTAGTAGTTGTTCTCTACTTGCTTTACCTGTAAAGGGTTAAAAAAGCCCATAGGTAAAAGGAAGGGAGTGGGCACTTGACCAAAAGAGCCAATGGGAGGGCTAGAACTTTTTAAAATTGGGGGAAATCTTTCCCTTTGTCTGTCTGTTGTTCTCCGGAGAGAGGGGACAGAGCAGAGACAGGGCTGGAACTATGCTGTAAGAGCTTTAAAGCAGGTATGAAAAATCATCAAATCATGCCTAGGAATTACTTATCTGAAACACCAGATATGTAAGTAGATCAGGGAATGTCTAGGAAGACATGATTAGTGTTATCTCTTTTATTTCTTATTGGCTTGTGAACTCCTCTGTGCTAATCCCCAACTGCTTTTGTTTTGCTTGCAACCACTAAGCTGGACCTCAAGAAAACCATTCTTGATGCTTAATTATTTTATTTGCTCTTTTTAAATCTAGCAATAGCCCAAGTTCCAGATGTATTTTCTTTCTTTTTGTTTTTAATAACATTTACCTTTTTTAAGAACAGGATTGGGTTTTTTGTGTCCTAAGAGGTTTGTCCATATGTTGTTTAATTACCTAGTGGCAACAGCTGATTTCCTTGGTTTTTCTTTCTCAGCTCTTCCCTGGAGGGAGGGTGAAAGGGCTTGAGGGTACCCCACAGGAAGGAATTCCCAAGTGCGCCTTCCTGAGTTCTCTAAAAAGTAGGGGGAGGGAGGTTGCACTTTGGTGGTGGCAGCATCTGCTCATCCAAGGTCAGAGAAAAGCTGTAACCTTGGGAGTTTAATACCAGCCTGGAGTGGCCAGTATTTTTTTTTAATCCTTGTGGACCCCCACCTGCTGCACTCAAAGTGCCAGAGTGGGGAATCAGCCTTGAGAGGAACAAAAAATAAAAAAATAAAAAAGGAGTAATACATCAAATATATTTACACAATTAAATTAGTACCTCAAGGAGTCAAAAATATCCTTGGCCTCTGATGTCTGAAGTTTGGATTAGTGAAATCCAGATTCTAGAATCTTTAGGGATAATATAGCACCTCCTGCCTATAAAACATCTCTTTGAGGTTAACTTTACAAGTCATGGCAGAGAAAAGAGGGTGTTACAGGGAGATTCATGAAATTCAGTGCATTTGGTTACTTTGAGGTT